>NC_035107.1:163468382-164668382 GCF_002204515.2 Aedes aegypti
AGAGAGATATTCTGGCGGATTTTAAACGAAAAAACTGTCTCTGAAAATTCCTTTCCAATATAAAATGTTTTTGCATACCGTTTTCCAATGGGGTGTCAATATTTGTGACCAAATGCTACAAGGGGAAGGAAATGTTCAGAAATCAGGGAAAATGTTACGCCATTGATGGATGTTTCCCTGGGTGTCTGCAGTTCAGGCACTCGACATGGTTCGAGCAAAATTTATGGGATTGATACGGAGCAACGTTTTCTGAGCCTTCTTTGGTGCCTGCCTTCCGGCCACGGGAGGGGAAAGTTCTCCGATTTACGTTTTCCACAGTGTTGCGATCAGCATAGTCAAAGTTTGCGCCGGGAATCGTGTTCTTTTACCCCACTCACTCGTTTGCACTGCTGTTTTCGCGACTCGGCTTGTACCGTAACCCGAGGTAATATGGATCAGTTTCAGGGATGTTTTGAAAATTTCATTTGAAAATGCAAATGCTGCAAGTTTTATGTTTTTAAAGCATTTACTGGCACCCATCGCTCGTGACTATATAACTGTACCGTGAATTCAAGTGAAGTTGATCAGCCAGGTGAAAATTGATCACCGTGTCACACGATTTTATTCCTTCCTAATGGAGCATAAATATCAATGTAACCTGCACTTAATAAAGTTGTTTGTCATAACTTTTGTCAAATTGTGTTTTGAAGATTTTTGCGTTAAAGAATTTTTATCTTATATAAGGTACCCCGGGGCAAGTGAGAATACGGGGTAAGTGGGACGTTCCGTCATAGCTCGTTAGGAAAAGTTTTCCAAGGGGTATTCTTCTAGAAAGTTGAAGATACAATAATAAGGAATGTATTTAGTACAAAAAATATTGTTATTTTTATTACCATGTGCTCCTTGTAACAGTTGTCAGCTCAGCGTAATTTTCAACTTGCATGATAAATTGTGACACGTTTCACGTTCTGCATTGGCTCGCAAAAAATAACTGTGTCATAATTCAAATTACCATCGGTAAGTTACAACTTAAAGTATTATTACAAGCTGCTTACGATAAACATGTATTTTCTTTTCATTTAATATGAAAATTTCTTTGGTATAACTTAACCCAAAATATCTTAATACCCGAGGTAAGTGGGATCTATCAACAACAAGCACCAGAATTAAAGCTTTTCGTATACGTTTCAAACATTTCCTTAGAGAGTAGCTTTCAAACATTCAAACGAATGATTTTATAAAAAAAAAACATCTTATATTACGTAGTTGCTGAAAAGGACGAAAAAATGACAAATTTTTCTAAATATTTATTTTTATTTTTATTTTTTTAAATACGAATTCAAAATTGAGCGAAGATAGAAATAAAATTTAAAATACATCATGAGGACGAAGACTTTTCTATTTTTATTGAACTTTATTTGCTATTTCTATCAAAATCATTAGCTGAATCCCATTCCATTAAGAGGTTTTTTGCCATGCATTCGATTGATAACTTATAAATTATATATCTGGAACATGTTTTATACTTCTTTACGGTTTTGGTGCGAGAAATTTCAGTTAAAATTAAATCGATATGACATATTATTAAATGTTGGGTTACGAGTTACGAAGTTTCTTCCTAAAACGTTACGTATTTTATGGTTGATCCCTTATGTACATCAAAATATGTACTCATAATAAAATATCTATGATTTTATCAATCCTATTATTGGAACGGTTGACTTACTGAAGTGGTTTTTACGCACGAAAAACTGGATGTGTCCACTTGCCCCGTTTAGCGAGGCAACTGCGTCTAATGGCTTCATTGTACATCTTGCTTCTAAGATTTTCACAATTTCGAAACTATTTCGATCAAATTCATGCACTCACCAGCAAATATGTTGCCCAAAATGTGACCGTGTTTGTTGGATTTGCAAAATATTGACATTTGAAATTTATTCTGAGCAATTTGTTTGAACTATCGTTTTCTTATGTCCCACTTGCCGCGGGGTACCCTTCTTCTTCTTCTTTCTGGCGTTACGTCCCCACTGGGACAGAGCCTGCTTCTCGCTTAGTGTTCTTATGAGCACTTCCACAATTATTAACTGAGAGCTTACTATGTCAATGACCATTTTTGCATGCGTATATCGTGTGGCAGGTAACGAAGATACTCTATGCCCTGGAAGTCGAGAAAATTTCCAACCCGAAAGATCCTCGACCGGTGGGAATTCGAACCCACGACCCTCAGCTTGGTCTTGCTGAATAGCTGCGCGTTTACCGCTACGGCGGGGTACCTTACTTCTATTTTTATACGCATGAAGGCAGGCAATTTTTTAAGAAATTTTCTGCATTTTGCATAGTCATACGCACAACACACAAACGTGAGGGGTCATGCACAAACTACGTCAAGCTGGGGGGGGGGGGGTAAGGTTAGTTTTGAAAAGTTGAAATTACCATCCGTAACACTTAGAACAAATTTTCTTAAAATCCATCGCCAAGATCTTTTTTTTTATTTCTTTATTGGTGTGGTGGGTTCTCAGAGGGTTCCGTCTGCACTTCTTGACAGCTTGACCAAAATCCCTTCTTCATTTCATCAGCGCCTACTTGGTTGATTCCAATCTACCACATCTCCCTTTGTTAAAAATCAAAATTGCTCTGACAGTGATCAATTCCATTTTTTTCTAATTCACCTTATCTGTGCTTCTATGATATCAGTGTTGCTGAAATTATTCAGTTTTTTAGGGCCTGTAAGACTACTCAAAACAATTAACGATGGCTGTTTAGAATAATAATGACAATAATAATTATGCCTGTTTGGAATAATCCCGCGACAGCTACATCGCCATAATTCTATGTTTTGCACGAAGTATGAATTTCAACTGTAGTTACTCATTAAACTCAAATTTCTTCCGGTTCTTGTATTTTGGAAGTTCATTGAATCTTCGGACATATGTAGCTGACTGATAATGATACGATATTACTCCATTAAATATCATCTCATCCTTTGTTATCCTCATGTGACTTGATAATTTTATCCTTGACCGTAATTTCAAATTAATGTCGTAATGTAAATTACGATCCTGTAAATCAATAATTAAATAAACATTAAAAGTGCCTTCTTTGGACCAATGCGGGATAGGCGCGTTGTCCGTTTGTTTGTCTTAACCTTAAGGACCATGTTTCTTTGCCTTCTCCAAGTCAAACACGTTGCCAGCGTGTTGCTCGTTAAGGTCTTTGACTCTTACTTGCCTTCTCCGGACCAACGCATTTTCACCATTGTCCGTTAAGGTCTTTGATTCATGTTTGCCTTCTTCGAGCCAACGGTGAACGTTGCTCGTCAGGACTTCTATAATACGTGCCTTTTCCGGACTAAACAACGTATCCATTAAGGTCTTTGACTCATTTTTGCCTTCTTCGAGCCAACGCGTTGGCGGCGCGTTGCTCGTCAGGACTTAGTAATAACGGATAAACGTTGTCCGTTAGGGACTTTGACTTGCCTGGGGATTTTTCCATCTCTCCAGAGAACTCAAAACTTTTGTCGCCATCCTTCAGTTCATGTGACCCAGCGAAACGATTTTAAAACATTACTGTAATATCATATGCTGGAACTTTAGCTGAACTAAGGTACCGTGGGGTAAGTGGATACAGAAAAATCAATAGTCAACTTCATTATTATGTACAGCTTACGTGGAATAATGTTATTCAAACTTTTTTCTGTGGATAACAAAATGAGGGACTATTATACTTCAAATCATCGTTTATTTAGATTTTTCTGATTTTTATGTATTGAATATGAGGGACTTGAAAATTTGCGCCAAACGATCCACTTACTCCACCATAGTGGGGTAAGTGGATCACCACTTAAAAAAATCTATTCTCAAATCATATATGGTGTGATTATGTATACTCAGAATGATATTGCTCTCGTTCTTGTTATTAGTGCTAGTTATGTTCATGATTTGATACTTTGAAAGTAAAAAAGTGTCTTAATTATATGATTAAGAATATTAATACAGTACTTCACACTAATTCGAACAAAAAAAACATTGTAGCTAGAATTATTTGGATAAAATTCTTCTATATATTTACAAAAGTTATACTGAAGTATTGTAGGATTACTCCTAATGAAGTTTTCGAAAAACACTGGTAGTTTAAAAATATTAGTTACGTTTATGTTTTGAGTAACAAACTGAAATCTTCTTATTCTATTTATGAATGTATTTCTATTATCTGTCTAGAACAACTTATAGGGTCAAATAAGGTACGATATTATGTTTTCAATTGGAAAATTTGTATATTTTGCTATTTTACAACTCAGCTTTAATAAACCACGAAAATTTTTGTTTGAATTTTTCAATATTCATTCTTTTATATTTTCTTGCACCAGAAATATTAACATAAATTTTAGGTGTATTAATTCAAATTTTCTACAGTCAATTAGACAAATTCAAGCTAGTAATGAGAAAAAGTAAAAACAAAACAATATTTGCGAGTATTCAAACTTATTCAAATTATCGTAAGCAGTCTGCCAATAAATTATAATAATACTTGATCCACTTACCCCACCCCATTAAAAAGTGGGGGTAAGTGTATCATGTCCAATATATCTGTATTTATTTATAATAATCACATATTTTTCATTGTGATTCATTCAATAAGAACTGAAATGTTCACCATGCGTTGAAAAAAACTAGTAGAATTTGATTTAAGGCAGAGATACAATGGATTTGTGATTGATGGAAAACAATTTTGAAATTAATTGATTTTTGCAGCCAACAAGTTTGCTTGTGTTAGTGTACGTGTAGTACCAGTTTTGCATTAGTATCAGTGTGGACGTATGAACATAACCTAAAACGATGCAATGGTGCGAAAACATTCACCATATTCAAGCATTTATGCTCAATACGGACAAATGATCCACTTACCCCACTGATACACTTCCCCCACTGTACCTTATATTTCATTTATGGGTTTTCCAATTTCCCAGAAAAGTGTCAAGATTTTCTTCTGCGATTCATCTCGGTAATTTGACATCAGGTGGCATTGATAGACTAGAAATATCTTGATACAACTGGGAAGTCTAGAACAAACGTGGGAAAGACGTAACTAGACCGTCTAGAAGGACATTGTACATACTCCAAGTATACTTATCTTTGTATATAAAAACGACTAATGATCTATCAGCTACGGACCTAGGTATCATTCCGAATGTGCGCATTCATCCAACGGTCACACCAAATGTATCCGTCGATCTCGGAAGAACTATTGGTCCCGGAGTTCGCATCGCGAATCGATCATTCTTGAAAACTCTGCCATCAATGGTTACACACTCTTTTCATATAGTATCGAGGGCTTTCCTAACGATCTGGACCCGAACAAACCGTTCGCCAAGATGGAGAATCCACCGCTGTCCAACAACAACGGGCGCTTGAATTCGTCGATCATGATCCCGGGCTGTTCAGTGAGCGTCCCCTCGGATGCTCTTGTTGATGCCTTTTGTAGCCAAATTAAATCGATTTTAATTTGAATCCCCATTTTCGTCGCCAATATGTGGTGGGTTCCTCAGAGGGTTCCGTCTGCACTTCTTGACAGCTTGACCAAAATCCCTTCTTCATTCATCAGCGCCTACTTGGTTGATTCCAATCTACCACAATTGGTATCATTTCAAACATTACATTCATTTCTTGGTGTTCTGTGTTATTAGACAACACTATCATCCTAATTTGATTAAACAAATTTAAGATTTTATTAACATTTTGTTAACAACATATTACATTTCATTTGCCGTAGCAGTTCACATTTTTACAGGTGAGTTGATTTCACCTGCTTATAAGAGAAAAAAAACACGTTTTCAATTTACTTAACCTAACTTAACGTTAATATATAACGCATTAATCGTGGCAATAGAAGATTGTAACGATTTTTGTCTGAAATTATTAATTATTTTATTTGACATTTGTTTCAATGTTTCAACATTGGATATTCTATGTAACTCATTGGTACTATACCAGGGCGGAAGCTTCAGAATCATTTTCAAAATTTTATTTTGAATTCTCTGCAGAGCTTTCTTCCTGGTATTACAACAGCTAGTCCATATTGATACAGCATATAACATGGTAGGCCTGAAAATTTGTTTAAGTCTTAAAAGCTTGTTCTTAAGACAAAGTTTTGATTTTCTATTAATAAGGGGATAGAGACATTTTACATATTTGTTACATTTGGCTTGAATGCCCTCAATGTGATTTTTGAAAGTTAAATTCTTATCTAGCATGAGCCCTAGATACTTAACTTCATCTGACCAATTAATTGGAACCCCTCTCATCGTGACAACATGTCTACTTGAAGGTTTCAAATAAAGAGCTTTTGGTTTATGTGGGAATATTATTAGTTGAGTTTTGGAAGCATTGGGAGAAATCTTCCATTTTTGCAAGTATGAAGAAAAAATATCCAAACTTTTTTGCAGTCGACTAGAGATGACACGTAGACTTCGTCCTTCGGCGGAGAGGCCTGTGTTATCCGCAAACAAGGATTTTTGACATCCCTGAGGTAACTCAGGTAAGTTAGATGTGAAAAAATTGTATAATATTGGTCCCAAAATACTGCCTTGAGAAACATCAGCTCTTACATGAAGTCTTTCAGATCTGGAGTTCTGATAATTAACCTGAAGTGTACGATTTGACAGATAACTTTGAATTATTCTAGCAATGTATGCTGGAAAATTAAAGTTTTTTATTTTTACGATCAAACCTTCATGCCAAACACTGTCGAATGCTTTTTCTATGTCTAGAAGAGAAAGACCAGTAGAATAGCCTTCAGATTTATTGGAACGGATCAAATTTGTTACTCGTAAAAGTTGATGAGTGGTCGAATGTCTATGGCGGAATCCGAACTGTTCATTGGCAAAAATTGAATTTTCGTTGATGTGGGCCATCATTCTGTTCAAAATGACCTTTTCAAAAAGTTTACTGATGGACGAAAGCAAACTGTGTTCAGAATTAGATCAAACAGCAATACTGGCAACCCAAACATGTTCCACACGATCGGAGCTATATCACTCTCGCTCATCCTTATCATTATTATCATTACCATCTCACATTTCCTATCAGCATAGGTAGCTCATATACCGGTGAGACCGAATCGACCGCAATCGGTTATATTCGCGCGTATACTCACTACACTGACCCTAGAGTATCGTTCTATATACTCAGGGCAGTCAGTTAGCTCTCGATCGCGCGCGCATGAGCATCGCAATAAAGTTCACTTCAAACCGAACCTAACGAGTCTCAATAAAGTTTTTCGATCACCAAGTTTAACGCGTGTGTAGTTCTGTGCAAGAAACGAATTCCGCAGTGTCCGAACTAGGATCGTCTCCAACGGTACCGGTAGGAACATTTTGGTCCTTCGAGCCGGATTTAGGACCGGTGGACCGTTGGATTTGGAGAAATCCGTGAAGATCGGACAGTGAACCGCGTCGAACGACAATAGTGTGGTGGGACTATAGTGGCGTCGGTACCGGCCATAGTGTATAGTGGTTTGGCTTGGCGTGGGTACCCGCCATCGACAAAAGCCACAGTGAAGAAAGGCCATAGTGAGTGAAATTGAAATTGGCGCGGCTTGAGGAGCCGCCATCGAAGAAAGCCTGAAGAATCGAAACCGGCCATCGTGATTCGGCGATGCCTTTCGGCAAGGGAAGAAGCAGTGACCGGTCGATGACCCTGCATCAAGTAGACAGCATCAGCCAATCTCCAGCGATCAAGGATAACGGAACGAGAATCAGCCAGGCAAAGGGAAGTTAACTAGCGTGAGTAGTTGAGATCTGTGGTGGCATCATGCATGAGATGCCCACCGAAATATTTGTGGGTCGTTTTGAATAAAACGAATGTGAGATGAAATTCAAATCAATCATCTTTCAATTGCATGCGATCATTTTCCTGGAATGTGGTTCTTGTGTCCTCTTGATTGACGGTCTTGGTTTCTGCTGGCGTTTTTCTGGCTTGTTGTTCGCTCGGTTGGATCCCCTGCTGCAGTCAATTTCGTTCGAATTTATCTCTGTCACCCGTGGGACGTCGAGGAATCGCGAATCGGTGAATCACGGCAATTTGGTGCTATTAATGAGTGGAAGTGACTAAATGTGTACGCTTTGAAGCTATTGATAGGTTGAATCAATCGCTGTGTGACTTTTTCGAACTTTAGTGCCTGATTGGTTCAATTTAATCTTTGCAATTTGAACTGATATTAAGTGAGAGTTGAAAATTGACGATGAACAGTGATCAAGTGAAAATGGCCAGTGAATTAAAAGAGCTGAAACGACAAATACGTCAGCTGCAGAATACCTTTGACGGTGTTAGGCGTTTCGTCGGTAGGTTCAAGAAGGAGAAACATTATGCGCATATCGATACCAGGTTGGAGATGTTGGAGGCGGCCATGACGAAATTCTATGCGATCCATAGAAAAATCGAAGAGGTGATGGAAGAAATCGATGAATCAAGCGTTGCGGAATCCAAGGAAAGCCCCGAGGAAAGAACCGCCAGGTTAGAGATACTGTCGGAGCGGCGTTGTCAAGAATCTTCAGATGTGATTCAGGAAACTGAGGATGTCTATTGCGAGTTGCGATCCTTGTTGTCATCTCTCAAGGGCGAACCAACATCTACAACATCATCTGCGAACCCTGAAGCTGCTGCGCAACATGTTGTTAAGCCAACGTCAACTGTGAAGCAGCCAGAACTTCGATTGGCTAATTTTGGAGGACGCCTACGAGAATGGGTTACGTTTCGTGATCAGTTTCAGAGCTTGATCCATCGCAACCATCAGTTGTCGGATATGGATAAATTCAGTTATCTTCGGTCATCTTTAGTGGGTGAAGCATTGCAGGAAGTTGGGACACTAGAGATGACGTCAGCGAATTATTCGATTGCCTGGGATCTACTACAGAAGCGCTACGAGAACAAAAAGCTTATTGTCAAGGCACATCTGGATGCTCTCTTCGCTGTAGAACCCATGAAGCGTGAAAGCTATGAAGCACTGAATCATCTCATCAGCGAATACGACCGCAACCTTCAGATGATGGGAAAGATTGGAGAGGAGACTGCCAATTGGAGCACGATATTGGTACATATGGTGTGTTGCAGACTTGATCCTGCTACACTTCGCCACTGGGAATCGCACCATTGTTCCAAAGATGTCCCCAAGTACGACGATTTGATGGAATTTCTGCGGAACCAATGCTCAGTTCTCCAGTCTATCGCTCCAGAAAAATCCACCGACACTGACGTGAGGAAGGCGAGGACTTCTGTGAGTCATCCGTCGACACAGTTTTCCAACAATCGATGTCACTTCTGTGGTGAAGCTCAGCATTCAGCGTTTAGGTGCCAGCGATTCCTGAAAATGAAGGTGCCTGAACGTTACGAGAAGGTTAAGAAATGTGGATTGTGTTTGAACTGCTTTTCTCCATCGCATCTTGTTCGGCTCTGCACAAAGGGTGTCTGCCGGCACTGTCAGCGGAAACATCACACTCTGCTGCATCTAGGATCTTCAGAAGGTGGAGCAGCTGCTACATCAACGCAGATCGGTTCCTCCGACCCACAAGAACAGACTCGAACACAAAGAGCGAATAACCATCAAACACAGCCACACGCCCAAAACCAAACAGCACCAAGTCAAAACACTGGACCAAACACAAGATCATTCCCAATCGCAAGCACAAGCACACACCCACTACCCACCACAGATCAACACACAAACTCACTGCCTGTCAGCATTCATACGCCATCTCGTCAAGTACTGTTGTCCACCGCCTTGGTGCGTATAACGGATCAGTATGGGAACGTACAGCTTGCCAGAGCACTGCTAGACTCGTGCTCCGAATACTGCTTCATTACTCGAAGCTTGTGCCAAAAGCTCAAGCTGGGAGGTTCTCCCAACCATTTGTCCATCGTCGGTATTGGAGGATCGTCTACGAAATCAACAAGAATGGTGAACGCAACCGTTATGCCACGGTAACTCAAAATATCGCCTTATCCAATTGCACGTTTTGCCTAAGCTGACATCAGATTTGCCGACCGAATTTGTGAATGTGCAACAACTAGCGATTCCAGAGCATCTTACTCTAGCGGATCCCACATTTTTTGAGCCGGGATCGATAGATCTGATCATCGGCGCCGAATATTATTACGATTTGCTGGCAGAGGGGAAAGTTAAGCTGGTAGACGATGGACCCACTCTGCAAGAAACTGTTTTCGGCTGGGTCGTCTCTGGACGCGTACCTGGATCTTCTTCGGTTGTACAACGATCCATTTCGTATCCTTGTGTTGCACCCGATCTGAACGACCTGCTTACCAAGTTTTGGGAACTCGAGTCCTGCCATTCTGGAGGAACGTTGTCAGTAGAAGAGTCAATGTGTGAAGAAATCTTCGAGCGAACTACCACGCGTGACGAAACTGGTAGATTCGTAGTTACGCTACCGAAAAAAGAATCTGTCATCCAGAAACTGGGGGATTCCAAGGCCAACGCTTTCAAACGATTCTATGGACTGGAGCGTCGGTTTGCAGCAAACACCGCCTTGAAAGAGGCATAGTTCGAGTTCATCAACGAATATAGATCGATGGGCCATATGGAAGAAGTGTCAGAAGAAGAGGAGCCTGCCTACTTTTTGCCACATCACGCAGTGCTAAAGCCTTATAGCACCACGACGAAACTTCGGGTCGTTTTTGACGCCTCGTGCCGCACGTCGACAGGCGTGTCTTTGAGCGATGGATTGATGTGCATCCTTTGGAGACCATCGCCCGATGACTCCATTAAGGCGTACAAGTTAACCACGGTTACCTACGGAACTATTTCTGCACCCTATCTCGCAACAAAGTGCCTTCAACGTTTAGGAAGTGACGGTGAAGCAACGCATCCTGCTGCAGCGAAAGTGATCAAGAAAGACTTTTACGTAGATGATGCGTTGACAGGGACTGACGATTTGGAAGAAGGAAAGACTTTAGTATCGGAGCTGATCGACCTGATGAGCTCAGCTGGTTTCATCTTGAGGAAATGGAGTTCCAACAGCGCTGAACTACTTGGTAATGTTCCGATAGATCTTCGAGACGAGCGTAGTTCCTTTGAGTTGGACTCGTCAACATCTGCCGTGAATACCCTTGGTTTGATTTGGGAACCAGCTGCTGATATCTTTCGTTTCACTGTTCCCAAGCTGGAGTTGGATACACCTATCACCAAAAGAATCGTCTTATCCGAATCGGCAAAGATTTTCGATCCGTTGGGACTAATTGGTCCGGTAGTCGTACAGGCCAAAATCTTTCTTCAAACGCTATGGAAGCAGAAATGCAACTGGGACGATTTATTACCGGACGAGTTACAGAGCTCTTGGATCGAATTTCGGCGAAATCTCCTGGCCTTAGACACTCTCACTGTCCCTCGCTGGGTCTCTTTCGCCAAGGATCTAGTCACAGTAGAGTTACACGGATTTTCGGACGCTTCTAACGTTGCCTATGGTGCCTGCTTTTATCTTCGCTGTATTACGGTTGACGGTACCATAACTGCCAAGCTCGTCACTGCCAAATCCAGAGTCGCGCCTCTGGAGGATTTGAAGCGAAAGAAAAAGGTTTTATCAACGCCTCGGCTCGAACTTTCCGCAGCGCTCTTGTTGAGCCACTTGTATGAAAAGGTATGCAGCAGTATCAAAATTCCATTTCAATCGTTCTTTTGGACCGACTCCAGAATCGTGAAGTACTGGTTAGCTTCTCCACCATCCCGTTGGCAAGTGTTCGTCGCAAACCGTGTCTCGGAAATTCAGCATATAACCAGCAACGGCGTTTGGAACCATGTGGCCGGAGCGGACAATCCAGCGGACATAATATCGCGCGGAATGATACCCGCACAGCTGAAATACGAAACTATGTGGTTTGAAGGTCCACTGTGGCTACGACAAGACCGCTCAATGTGGCCTAGCAATTCGTCTGTAACACCGGACGTTGAGCATTCACTTCTCGAGGAGCGATCTTCGGTTGCGCTACCAGCTCGCGCAAAGCCTCCAAACGAACTATTTCTCTTGCGTTCATCGTTCACCGAACTCGTGCGAATCGTAGCATACATTCGTAGATTCCTCCATAACGCAACTCCGAACAACCGCACCCACAAGCGTTCGGGACAGATAAAGCTTCAAGAGCTGAATGAGTCAACCGAAGCTCTAGTTCGGCTAGCTCAAGCGGACAGTTTTCCCGAGGAAGTTGCAGCACTTTCTCGTGCGCGGGAGGTGAAGTCTTCGTCTAAGATTCTCATGCTACATCCAATCCTCGTTGATGAAACGCTTCGTGTTGGCGGTCGGCTTGCTAATTTTGGAAAGTCGCAAGCACCCAATGATTTTACATCACCGTCATCCGTTCACCAAACTCGTTTTGCGACACTATCACCTCGCACACTTCCATGCTGGTCAACAGCTTCTAATAGCCTCGTTCAGAGAGAAGTTCTGGCCAACCAATGCACGTGATTTGGCCCGCACGGTGTGTCACGAGTGTGTAACGTGCTTCCGTAACAAGCCCACCGTTCACGAACAACTAATGGCCGATCTGCCGTCGGTTCGAGTAAACCCTGCAGCCGTATTTTTGAAGGTTGGTGTAGATCTTTGTGGACCATTCTACATCAAATATCCAGTCCGGCGTAGCGCAGCGGTGAAATGCTTTGTAGCGATTTTTGTTTGTCTGGCAACGAAGGCCGTACACATGGAAGTTGTGGCGGATCTGTCGACCCAAGCCTTCTTGGCTGCTTTCAAACGATTTGTCGCAGTTAGAGGAAAACCACAGGTGGTAATGTGCGACAATGCCACCAATTTTGTAGGCGCCAACAGAGAATTGGAAGAGTTGCGTCTCCAGTTTCTCGATCAACAATTCCAACACACTGTAGTCCGTACAGTTGAAGATGAAGGCATCCAGTTCGAGTTCATACCGGCTCGTTCTCCAAACTTCGGTGGACTCTGGGAGGCGGCGGTTAAGTCGTTTAAAGGTCATTTTCGCAAGATCGTTGGAAATCAGCAACTCAGCTACGATGAGCTACATACAATTGTTCAGCAGGTGGCCGCAATATTGAATTCGCGCCCACTAACCCCGCTTAGCAACGACCCAAACGATTATGCTGCTTTAACCCCAGGACACTTCCTCGTTGGAAGACCGTTGACTGCGGTTCCTGAACCTGATCTTCAAGAGATACCCGAAAATCGTTTGTCAGTCTGGCAGCGATCGCAAGATTTGGTGCAAAGACTCTGGCGGAAATGGAAAACCCATTATCTGTCGGATTTGCACAATAGAACCAAATGGACTAGGAAGCGCGATAACATCAAGGTTGGCACAATGGTGTTGGTGAAGGAGGACAACCTGCCTCCGCAAAGGTGGAAACTGGGGCGAGTAGCAGAAATTTACACCGGGTCGGACGGAAACGTCCGAGTGGTAGAGGTCCACACCAAGGACGGGCTCTTCAAACGAGCCATCTCCAAAATCTGCGTTCTTCCAATCAAGGATAACGCGCCCATAGAAGAAGAGTACTAGACTCTTCCATCGATGGTGCTTCGGCACCGCGGGGGTCTTCACATTGAGGGCCTCCGCTTTCCAGTTAAGTATGTGTTTCATTGAATAATTCAAAAAGCTCAAGAAATGTTCATCCCCCATAGCCACCCGTCGGTCCCTTCGGGGACGCCCGTCATCAGAAGACATCGCGCTGCTATCTGGTCCATCCGTCAATCACGCTTTAGTTCACCATGTAGTCGTTGAGCATGCCCTATCCATGATGTCCATATCGTCCGTCCTGCTATTGAAATTTCGTTGTGACGTCAATCTATATCACCAATGCATTAACCACTCTCACTGAAAGGTCATTAGCGCATCTACCATCATCAACCATCCAGCTGAGGAATTGGTACCATATCTCAGCATCGCTGCAAACGCCATCGACAAGTCGTCCACAGGGCCTGATCAACCCGATCGGAGGGCTAATGTCTTCGTCGGTGCAGCATCGTTCATCGCAACATAGAACCGTAGTAGACCTTTTCAATCCGTTTGGAGCGACGTACCGACCGTCGTCATCGGTGCCTGGGGCACCTGCGGAGGCCAGGAGGCCTCCGCTCCAGGCAAGTTCTGTTTTAGTTCATAAATTCAAGGTAAAAAGCACCAGTTCATTTCTAGCGTCGATTGATGTCAGCATACCACACCGGAGGACGTAGGACAGCATCAGCGAAGCCACCCACTAGAAGAGAGGTTCCATTCGACCCCAACAAGGGCACGGACAGCGTCGAAACAATCCATCAACATCAAGTCGTCATCCCAGTCCAAGCAGAATCCAATATCGTCGTCGTCATCACCATTGTAGTCCATCTCAAGCCCCTATCAGCAATCATCGTCTACATCTACAGTCCTTCGAGCGTCGAGCAATATCAGCTATCCAGCGATCAACAAGCAGGTCATCGCTCTCCGGCTGAACTCGTCGGACAGAATAGTGCTAGTATATAAGAACATCTAAGTCAAAACAAATAATGCAAAATACTAGGTGGCAGTAGCATTCGAAGTCGGTTAGGTAGAGGTACAGAGTCGGTCGAAATAGTATGCCCAGGATTTGATTGAAATCCCTATGCTTTCAAGGTGGCCGGTATGTTCAGAATTAGATCAAACAGCAATACTGGCAACCCAAACATGTTCCACACGATCGGAGCTATATCACTCTCGCTCATCCTTATCATTATTATCATTACCATCTCGCATTTCCTATCAGCATAGGTAGCTTATATACCGGTGAG
Source organism: Aedes aegypti (assembly GCF_002204515.2). Classification (NCBI taxonomy): domain Eukaryota; kingdom Metazoa; phylum Arthropoda; class Insecta; order Diptera; family Culicidae; genus Aedes; species Aedes aegypti. The sequence continues at coordinate 163,483,120 of NC_035107.1, forward strand.
ACCGAATCGACCGCGATCGGTTATATTCGCGCGTATACTCACCACACTGACCCTAGAGTATCGTTCTATATACTCAGGGCAGTCAGTTAGCTCTCGATCGCGCGCGCATGAGCATCGCAATACAGTTCACATCAAACCGAACCTAACGAGTCTCCATAATGTTTTTCGATCACCAAGTTTAACGCGTGTGTAGTTCTGTGCAAGAAACGAATTCCGCAGTGTCCGAACTAGGGTCGTCTCCAACGGTACCGGTAGGAACAAACTGATTGGACGATAGCTTGAAGCTTCTGCAGGATTTTTGTCTGAGTTTCAAATTGGTACAACCTTAGCATTTTTCCATTTGTCAGGAAAATATAGTAATTGAAAACATTTGTTAAATATATAAACTAAGAATGATAAGCTACTTTCGGGAAGTTTCTCGATAAGGATGTAGAAAATTCCATCATCGTCAGGAGCTTTCATATTTTTGATTTTTTTTTTAAAATAGTTCTCACTTCTTCCAAATCAGTCTCCCAGGAATTTTCGAAAACGTTCTCTTGAATGAGAATAGTTTCGAAGTCCTGAGTAACTTGATTTTCAATTGGACTAGTAGGTCACAAATTGAAATTGTGCGCGCTTTCATACTGCATAGCAAGTTTTTGAGCTTTTTTGCAATTAGTTAGTAATAATTTGTTTTCCTCTTTCAATGCCAGTATTGGCTTCTGTGTTTTTTTTTTTCAAAATTTTGGATAATTTCCAGAAGGGCTTAGAGCCAGGGTTCAATTGAGAAATATTCTTTTCAAAATTTTTGTTTCTAAATTGTGCAAAACGTTTCTTGATTTCTTTCTGCAAATCCTGCCAAATAATTTTCATAGCAGGATCACCAGTGCGTTGAAATTGCCTTCTCCTCACGTTTTCAAGACGGATCAAGAGTTTAAGATCATCGTCTATAAACACGGATTCAAATTTTACTTCACATTTTGAAATTGTAATTCCCCTAGCTTCAACAATGGAATTTGTTAAAGTTTCAAGAGCATTGTCAATATCAAGTTTTGTTTGTAAAGAAATGTTAACATCAAGATTAAAGTCAAAAGTCGGCTCGAAAATAATTGAAAGTGAAGCTGCTAGGATTGAGAATCGCTTCATGGGATATTTGAAATGTAACAGGGACATGATCAGAATCAAAATCAGCATGAGTGACTAATTGGTTACAAAGATGACTAGAGTCGGTTAAGACCAAGTCAATCGTAGATGGAATTCTAGAAGAGGAAAAACGTGAAGGGCCATCAGGGTATTGAATTCATCGCCCATCTCTTTTTTTTTCTTAATTTCTTTATTAGTATCATTCCAAACATTACATTCATTATTTCTTATATCTAGGTCTTCTGTGTTATTAGACAACACTATCATCCTTATTTGGTAAAACAAATCTAAGATTTTATTAACATTTTGTACACAACATATTACATTTCATTTGCCGTAGCAGTTCAGATTTTTTACAGGTGAGTTGATTTTACCTGCTTATAAGAGAAAAAAAAACGTTTTCAATATACTTAACCTAACTTAACCTAAATATATAACGCATTAATCGTGGCAATAGAAGATTGTAACTATTTTTGCCTGAAATTATTGATTATTTTATTTGACATTTGTTCCAATGTTTCAACATTGGATATTCTATGTAACTCATTGGTACTATACCAGGCAGGAAGCCTCAGAATCATTTTCAAAATTTTATTTTGAATTCTCTGCAGAGCTTTCTTCCTGGTATTACAACAGCTAGTCCATATTGGTACAGCATACAACATGGCTGGCCTGAAAATTTGTTTGAATATCAAAAGCTTGTTCTTAAGACAAAGTTTTGATTTTCTATTAATAAGTGGATAGAGATATTTTACATATTTGTTAGATTTGGCTTGAATGCCCTCAATGTGATTTTTGAAAGTTAAATTCTTATCTAGCATGAGCCCTAGATACTTAACTTCATCTGACCAATTTATTGGAACCCCTCTCATCGTGACAACATGTCTACTTGAAGGTTTCAAATAAAGAGCTTTTGTTTATTATTAGTTGAGTTTTGGAAGCATTGGGAGAAATCTCCCATTTTTGCAGGTAAGAAGAAAAAATATCCAAACTTTTTTGCAATCGACTACAGATGACACGCAGGCTTCGCTTTTGGCGGAGAGGCCTGTGTCATCCGCAAACAAAAATTTTTGACATCCCTGAGGTAACTCAGGTAAGTCAGATGTGAAAATATTGTATAATATTGGTCCCAAAATGCTGCCTTGAGGAACACCAGCTCTTTTACAGGAAGTCTGTCAGACCTGGAGTTCTGATAATTAACCTTTAGTGTACGATTTGACAGATAACTTTGAATTATTCTAACAATGTATGTTGGAAAATTAAAGTTTTTCAATTTTACGATCAAACCTTCATGCCAAACACTGTCGAATGCTTTTTCTATGTCTAGAAGAGCAAGACCAGTAGAATAGCCTTCAGATTTTTTGGAACGGATCAAATTTGTTACACGTAAGAGTTGATGAGTGGTCGAATGTCCATGGCGGAATCCGAACTGTTCATTGGCAAAAATTGAATTTTCTTTGATGTGGGCCATCATTCTGTTCAAAATATCCTTTTCAAAAAGTTTACTGATGGACGAAAGCAAACTGATTGGACGATAGCTAGAAGCTTCTGCAGGATTTTTGTCTGGTTTTAAAATTGGAACAACCTTAGCATTTTTCCATTTGTCAGGAAAATATGCTAATTGAAAACATTTGTTGAATATATCAACTAAAAATGATAAGCTACTTTCTGGAAGTTTCATGATGAGGATATAGAAAATTCCATCATCGCCAGGAGTTTTCATATTTTTGAATTGTATAATAATAGTTCTAACTTCTTCCAAATCAGTCTCCCAGGCATTTTCGAAAACATTCTCTTGATTGAGAATATTTTCGAAGTTCTGAGTAATTTGATTTTCAATTGGACTAGTAAGTCCTAAATTAAAATTGTGCGCATTTTCAAACTGCATAGCAAGTTTTTGAGCTTTTTCGCAATTAGTTAGTAATAATTTGTTTTCCTCTTTCAATGCCGGTATTGGCTTTTGAGGTTTTTTCAAGATTTTAGATAATTTCCAAAAGGGCTTAGAGCCAGGGCTCAATTGAGAAATTTTATTTTCAAAATTTTTGTTTCTTAAATCTGCAAAACGTTTCTTGATTTCTTTCTGCAAATCCTGCCATATAATTTTCATAGCAGGATCACCAGTGCGTTGAAATTGCCTTCTCCTCGCGTTTTTAAGACGGATCAAGAGTTTAAGATCATCGTCTATAATCACGGATTCAAATGTTACTTCACATTTTGGAATTGCAATGCTTCTGGCTTCAACAATGGAATTTGTTAAAGTTTCAAGAGCATTGTCAATATCAAGTTTAGTTTCTAAAGAAATGTTAACATCAAGATTAGAATCAACATACGTTTCATATGTATTACAGTCGGCTCGTAAATAATTAAAAGTGGAGCTGATAGGATTGAGAATCGCTTCATGGGATATTTGAAATGTAACAGGGACATGATCAGAATCAAAATCAGCATGAGTAACTAATTGGCTGCAAAGATGACTAGAGTCGGTTAAGACCAAGTCAATCGTAGATGGATTTCTAGAAGAGGAAAAACATGTAGGGCTATCAGGGTATTGAATTGAGAAATATCCTGAAAAATAGAGAAATATCATCAAATAAAATTCTGCCGTTGGAATTACTTTGAGAATTATTCCATGACCGATGTTTGGCATTAAAGTCACCAATGACAAAAAATTTTGACTTATTGCGAGTCAATTTTCGCAAGTCAGTTTGGAGCAAATTAACTTGCTGTCCAGAGCATTGAAAAGGCAAATAGGCAGCTATGAAAGTTTATTTACCAAACTGTGTTTCAACAGAAACACCTAAAGTTTCAAAAACTTTAGTTTTAAATGACGAAAACAGTTGATGTTTTATACGCCTATGAATGATGATTGCAACTCCCCCACATGCCCCATCAAGTCGATCATTACGATAAACAAAAAAGTAAGGATCTTTTTTAGTTTGGATCCACGTTATTAGCTGTAAGAAAATTAAACAGCTCGTCCTCTTTACCATTCAGAGAACGAGCATTCCAATTTAAAATATTTAAATTATTATTTGGATCCATTAGAAAAACGTAATCCAATAACAATTTGATAAGTTAATTTTACACCTACATGGTCTGCTTCAGTCATAGTGGTGGCTTTGAACATTGCATCAATCATTAGATTCAATTGTTCAGTTAGAAAATTGAAATCAGAGGCAGACATATCACTTGAAGTGGGTACATCTGATGATTTCCTATGATACTATGTGAAAGCGTGGTGGGAACCCCTGTTATGGGCAAACCTATGGGACAGGGGTTATCAACACACTTTTTCAGGGTCGTTTCATTTGGTGCTCCCGGATAATTTTCCCAACTATATTTGGTTTCAAGGCGGACAAATACAATACAAAATGGCGGAAAACAAGAATTTCTTTACATTAATAATTTTGATAATTCAGTTGAGGTTAAGAAGGCCATACATTGAAGTTTTATTTCAAGAAAAACAGGGAAAAATAGTGAAACTGTTTCTTTTTTAATTTTAACTTTTTATTTTACAAAACTAGCGCTCACCGTTGCGGCCGATCGTTGTCTCCGTTGGCATGCATAGTTGACACAGGATACTCCATCCGGCGGGTACAAAACAGGATCATCTTCTTCTTTCTTCCAAATCTTCTTCTTTTCTTCTCAGGGTGTCACTGTTCTGGTTCACTGGTTCGAGAACACAGTGTCGCGAGGTCGGTAAGGCCTTTTGTAGCGATGGCCAAGTTCCATGCCCTGGGAGTGGTACAAAGCGCGCGCGTTAGTGGCCAATCAAGCGAGCATGCACCAAATGGGCCGGACAACCACAGATTTGACGGAATGCCATTGTTCACTCTTCTTCTTAAATTTGTCCGGCCGTCCACAATTTCTTTTGAACACAATCACTGCAGTTTATTGTTCACCACTAGCTCGCTTGATCACTGGGCGTACGTTCACGATCACGAAAAACTAGCGCGGTTAGAACTAACTGAATTGTCTGTGGTGCACTTTTCTAACCGTTAGTGGTGGGTTTTCGATGATCCGTACTTTTATTTTAAATGGATTTTAGTGTTAAGTTTTAGCGGTATTTTAACTGTGGATTTTATATTCTTAACAACTTTTAATTCGTAGTTATATGATGTAGGTTTTAATATAGTAATTTTAAGGCTTCAACAGAACTCTACTATCACTATAGCGCAACTACGGGGGAACTACCGCGGTCAGTCTGGTGACGGACTAACTCGCGGACCGACACTATTTCGTCACTCCTCAGGACTTTTTGAATTACAACCGACTTCACCCTAATCGGCGGCTTCTATTTATAGTTCAGTCAGCACATAAACCCGAACCTGCCCCATCATAATTAGTTCCCGACATTCATACAGGCATGATGACGAAGATGATGATGATGATCGGACACGACGAAAGACGAAGCTTGACGGATCGATGACGCAAAATCTTACACACTAACATTAATATGGTTGAAGCTCTACACTAAATTACCCATTTACTCCGACAAATTTGGCTGCATGCTTTGCCTTGACAATTCGATTTCCCTATTCACTTGTTTTCCGCATATAATAATATTTTTGTAAATAAATATGAAAATATAAAAAAAAACAATCTATAAAAATAAATAAACAATCTATGTAAATAAATGAACAATATAAATAAATAAGTGTATATGAAAAATATATTTTTTTGTAAATAAATGTATAAATATATGAATAAATAAATGTATAGAAAAAATTAATAAATAAATGAATAAATAAATAAATAAATAAATAAACAAATAAATAAATAAATAAATAAATAAACAAATAAATAAACTACCGTCGGAGTAAACACAAACAAATATAAACAAAGAGACTTCAACCATTGTACTACTAAATGCAAAATATACGTCACTCAAACACTAATAAAAGTGGAGACAGACATTTATTTTCACATATAGACATTTAATATATTCACAAAAAATATATCACATAAATAACAATAATTCAGGGTTCTTAACCTTCAACTGGCCTTGCCAACAAATATTTTATTGTGACCTCAAAATGAGCGGTCACACCCGTTGGAATTTTCGGTAGACGAAGAAGCGGAGTAGGAATTACCTGTGACGGTAGGGTTTTTTCCATTTGATTTGAAACAAGTAGAATGGGTACTCATAGTACGAACAGGGGAGGAGTTCAAATTACCTGCTACGATATCAGCAAAGGATTTTCCGTGGGTAGATACATTCGAAATTGAAAGATTCGAACGGCTACCCGACGGATTAAAATTTGTTTGTGCATGAGCATGATTATGATCTTCCTGGTGGGTATGATTCCTAATCAAACGATCGTTAAATGAAAAATGAGCATTGTTCGATACTCTACCAGGAAAATTCCGGAAACGACCGTTATCGTAACGGATATTATCTTTCATCTGCCTGGCACGAGCCTCAACGACTCTTTTGCGTGAAGGGCATTCCCAAAAGTTAGCTTTATGAGGGCCCTTGCAATTGGCGCATTCAAACTTTCTGGTATCTTCTTTCACAGGACAGACGTCCTTAGCGTGAGAAGAACCTCCGCAAATCATGCATTTAGCATCCATGCGACAATTTTTTGTACCATGACCCCACTTTTGGCACCGACGGCACTGAGTGGGGTTCTGGTAATTTCCTCCAGGTTTCTGGAAATGTTCCCATGTCACACGGACATCGAACATAAGTCTTGCTTTTTCTAAAGCTTCAATATTATTTAGTTCTTTTTTGTTAAAGTGAACTAAATAATATTCTTGAGGAAGCCCTCTCCGAACAATGCCAGATTGGGTTCTCTTTTTCATAATGATTACTTGGACTGGGGAAAATCCAAGTAAATCATTTATTCCATTTTTGATCTCTTCAGGTGACTTATAGTCACTCGAGAGACCTTTCAAGACAACTTTGAACAAACGTTCAGTTTTGTCGTCATAAGTAAAAAATTGTGCTTCTTCTCTTCAAGATGTCTGAGAAGAAGTTCACGATCTTTAAGAGTTTCCGGCAAAACGCGACAATCTCCTTTCTTTGCGATTTGGAAGGAAACCTTGATCCCCCTAATGGAGTTCAAGATCTCCTGCCTAAATCCCCCAAATTCGGAACAACTGACCACGATAGGCGGCACTCTTTGCTTCCTCACTTGAATCAAAGAGCCTGGGCTAGAGGCTGCTTCGATTTGGTGTTCGGAAAATTTGTCTAGAGCATCGAATTGGTTGCTCATTTCGATACAATTATTCATTTCACCCTTGGAAGAAACTTCGCATTCCGGGGAAGCGTCCTTTCTTCCATTCTTGCCACGTGTAGTGACAGTTTTAAAATCCACTTTTTTGGAAGGAAGTAGTGAATTCAGAGATTCACCCTTCCTTTTGTTAGTTGTTGATACCATGTTTAGTTAATAAACGAGAAAGACGTGACCTTCGAGAGGTTTTTTCCCAAGACGGTGTCCAAGAAGGATTACCACCGCTAGCTTTCGCCAACGGGTCCAACGAAAAATCGAAGGCACGGGTCCAAACAAGGATCGTAAAGGGATCAATAGTAGAAAAAAATAGTACTGAAAAGTACTGTTTTAGTAGCACTGAAAAGTACCGTTTTGAATTTTAGCACTGAAAAGTACTGTTTTTGTAGCACTGAAAAGTACTGTTTTATTGCTTTAGGTAGTTTTTAAGAAAACTTCCAAGAGCAGAGAGAATTCGTGTACGCACAGCACGAAGGTACGATGCACACTGATCATCGCCCATCTCTCATCATCATCATCTGGTGAGCATGTTGCACGAAATGTTGTTTTGTGCAACAAATCCTGCAGATGGCGGTAGTGCGAATTGTCAAACATGAACAAAAACAATGTTCGCGCCTTTGGTTGTAAGGTTGGGAACATAGTGAATTAGAAATGATTGTTAAATGAGTGGTCGAAGAAAATTTCGTTAGTGGTACATCTGTTTGTCTGTGGAAATACGTGATTTTGCTGAATTAAAAATTCTTTTGACAGCGTAATTATTTACAGTAAAAAACGAATATAAATCATATAATTTTATATTTACATCAATCGAAAACTCATGTTTGATAAAAAAAAAACTTTTGTAGTGTATCGCATAATCATAGAAATTATTGTTTTAAAAAATTTTAAAAATATGAAAAAAATAAATTCTCAAAAACTTTATTTTATCAGCTCATGAATATAAGAAAAGGAAAGCGCTGTTCATGCACTGAAAATATTTCATCGATAAATGTTAATTCGAACATCTCAGGAAGGACATTCCGAACAATGTTACCCCGATATACGGTATTTCGTTCTCACTTTTGCTCATCGCTGTCAGAACTGTCTCGCTACATATGCGACAAGAGCAAATGTACTTGACAGGAAAAATTTCACTGCAGTATCTGCATCAGGTCAAACAGCTCAAGGGGAAAAAACACGCTTGTATACGTCAGACGCACAAGAATTGTAGCGGAAAAAAAGTTGAAAAACAAACAGTAGGTGTCGTCGATTTTAACAATGTTTGTAACATCTTGCGACAGTCGATTACTTACTGTTGGATTTTTTCATTCGAATTCAATTCACGAATTTCAATCAACAGTCATCAACCCATCACTTTAAGTGGATCCAAGATAGACGAATTCTGTATTTTTTTCCAGGAATTTGAAATTTCTATGGAGATCATGAGCTCTTAATCAACTATTATGAGACTCAGATATTTTCTAGGATTCTATAGATTCCATTTTAACTTCAAAATTTCTGGTGTACTCACGGTGCGACTTATAGGTTTCCAAAATTTCTGCGTAATTTCATTAATTATATGTTGAATCCTGATAAAAAATGTGCAATGTTTGTGAAAGCTTTGAAGGTATTCCTGGAACTTGTTGAATTGTTTACATTTTTCATTATTAGCATATAAAACATTACAATAATGTATTATATTTTGGCAATACTATCATTCTTATTTGGTAAAACTCATAAAAAGTCCGTGGGCTTTGTGGCCATGCGATTGGTATTACCAAGCATTTAGCCGCATCGAGTCAAGGAGTGTGGGTTCGATGCTTGCAGGTCCTCTTCCCGCATGGTCCATGCTTCATGTCCATAGAGGACCACCGGTCTTATAAGCGTTTCGTACTGACTTATTGTCATAACTTACTGACTTTTGCTGGCTCTACGTCCTTCAAGACATGACCTGCGCCACAATGTTACGCCAACTAGCTCGGTCCATGGCTGCTAACCTCCAATTTCTTGATCGCCCCACACTTCCATGATCCTGCTCCACTTGGTCAAACCACCTGGCTCGTTGCGCTCCCCTTCGTCTTGTACCGGCCGGATTTGAGGTGAACACCATTTTTGCGGGATTGTTATCCGGCATTCTCACAACGTGTCCCGCCCATCGTACCCTTCCAGCTTTGGCGACTTGCTGGATACTGGGTTCACCGTAGAGTTGCGCAAGCTCGTGGTTCATTCTTCTCCTCCATACGCCGTTCTCATATACTCCGCCGAAGATCGTCCTAAGCACACGTCGTTCAAAAACTCCTAGCGCTTGCAGGTCCTCTTTGAGCATTGTCCACGTCTCATGCCCGTAGAGGACTACCGGTCTTATCAGCGTCTTGTACATGGTACACTTAGTACGGTAGTGAAGTTTACCAGACCGCAAGGTCTTGTGGAATCAGTAGTAAGCACGATTTTCGGCAATGATACGTCTTCGAATTTCTCTGCTGCAGTTGTTATCCGACGTTATCAATGATCCGAGGTAGACAAATTCGTCCACCACCTCGAACTCATCCACGCCGATCATCACGCATCTGTTAATGCGAGCTCTATCGCGCTCGGTTCCTCCAGCCAGCAGATATTTCGTCTTCGACGTATTTACCTTCAATCCAACCCGTTCCGCTGCACGTTTCAGCCTGGTATACTGTTCAGAAACCACCTGGAACGTTTTTCCGACAATGTCCACGTCGTCAGCAAAGCAGATGAACTGGCTGGATTTATTGAATATCGTGCCCCGCATTTTGCAGCCCGCCCGTTTCATAACACCTTCTAGCGCAATATTGAACAGGAGGCAGGAAAGACCATCGCCTTGTCGATCTCCTTTGCGTGTTTTAAACGGGTCCGATAATTCACCCGATATCTTCACACCGCACTGTACACTATCCATCGTTGCTTTGACTTGATATTCGCCACACTTTTGGAGGATCTGCCGCAACATAAAAATTTGGTCTGTCGTCAATCGCCCGTCCACAAAACCGGCTTGATAACTTCCCACAAATCTGCTTGCCAGTGGCGATGGACGGCGGAAGATTATCTGGGAAAGCACTTTATAGGCTGCGTTAAGAATGGTTATCGCTCGATAGTTCTCATATTCTAACTTGTCACCCTTTTTGTATATTGGGTATATTATTCCCTCCTTCCACTCCTCCGGTAGCTGTTCTGTATCCCAGATCCTGGCTATCAATCGGTGCAGACAAGTGGCCAACCAGTCCGTACCCATTTTCTTAAGTTCCGCTCCAATACCATCTTTTCCAGCTGCTTTGTTGTTCTTGAGCTGTTTGATAGCATCCTTAACTTCACCTATTGTGGGAGTTAGCACGTCTCCCTCATCCATCGTACTGATGAAGCCATTCCTTCTGCTGTCTTGATCTTCCTCCTCTGCGCAGTTTAGGTGTTCATCTTAGTGCTGCTTCCTTCTTTCAATCACCTCATGTTCGTCCGTCAAGATACCTCCATCCTTATCCCGGCACATTTCGGCTCGCGGCACAAAGCATTTGCGGGACGCATTGAGTTTCTTGTAGAACTTACGTGTTTCTTGAGAACGATACAGCTGCTCCATCTCTTCGCACTCCAACTCTTCCAGGCGGCGCTTTTTCTCCCGGAATAGATGGGTTTTCTGTCTTCGCTTCTGTTTGTATCGTTCCACGTTTTGACGGGTGTCTTGCCGTAGCATCATCACCCGCGCTGCATTCTTCTCGTCCAAAACCGCCTGACACTCCTCGTCGAACCTACCGTTCCGTCGATTTCCTTCCATGAACCCAATGGCTGCGTTGTTAATGGCTACTTTGAGACTACTCCAGCAGTCCTCAAGAAAGGCTTCGGTGAGCTCTCCCTCTTCCGACAACGCTGCTTCAAGGCTTTGCGCGTAATCAGTTGCGACTTCGGGTAGCTTGAGTCGTTCCAGATTATACCGTGGCGGGCGTCGGTACCGAATGTTGTCCACAACGGATAGACGTTGGCGCACTTTAACCGTCCCTAGGTAGAGGTCCGAATCGATGTTTGCGCCGCTATAGGTTCTGACGTCGATAATGTCCAAGAAGTGTCTTTCATCAATCAAAACGTGGTCGATTTGCGATTCAGTCTGTTGGGGTAATCTCCAGGTGTACCGATACGGGAGGCTGTGCTGGAAGTAGGTACTACGTATGGCCATGTTTTTGGAGGCGGCGAAATCAATCAGTCTAAGGCCGTTTTCGTTCTTAAGCTGGTGAGCACTGAACTTCCCTATAATCGGTCTAAATTGTTCCTCCTGACCAACCTGAGCGTTGAGATCTCCGATAACGATTTTGACATCATGGCTTGGGCAGCTGTCGTATTCACGTTCCAGCTGCGTGTAGAAAGCGTCCTTATCGTCATCGTCACTTGCTAGGTGAGGGCAGTGCACGTTGCTTATGCTGATATTGAAGAAACGGCCTTTGATTCTCAACTTGCACATTCTGTTTTCGATTGGCCACCACCCAATCACGCGCCTCTGCATTTCGCCCTTCACGATAAAAGCTGTGCCCAGCTTATGCCTGTTGCCGCAGCTCTGGTAGATGGTATAACCATCCCTATACGTATGTACCGTCGACCCTTTCCAGCAAATCTCCTGCAGCGCTACGATGTCGAACTTCCGGACCCTCAATAATTCGGAAAGAATGCGTTTTCGATGCCTGGGTCTATGCCGATTGTTCCGGTCCGAATTCACATTGTATGCTTCCTGTACTGATGATTTTTACGGCCGGCTTGTAAGGCCTGCACCAACCCCCTGTCTCGCCGGAGGATCATCGTGCACAGCACTGTTTAGAGTCCCACGCTGGCATTAGGACGGTGATCAGCCGCTCCTAACAGAGAATAGACGCTGTTTTGAGCCGCCCCAAACATGCAGAACAGACGATCTTATAAGCTACACCCTCAGAAGAGAGGAGCCCCCCTTCCCTGTCAGCATACGACCAAGGTCCCACCAGGGTTGGTTACCCGATCTTCCCTACGGTTACTCGTACCGGCACCACGGGGAGGTAGGGATAGGAGTCACTGGACAAGAGGCTAAGGACCACAAATGGGGTCTATTTTATAACTGCAGGTACGCGAAGTACCAATGGTACGCATTGTCCAGTCATTTACCACCCGTAAAGCGTAAATAACTTATGAAAATCACCTTTATTATTATTAAAATAGCAAATGTTTAAATCAAACTTCAAATAATTCGAAAATGCCTTCTCTAAGAGAATTGATCATAATAATCAATATGGTTCAGAATACTTTCAAGGTTTGTATATCATCATCAAAACATATTTATTCTAACAAAAAAAATAATTCAAAAATCGACCAAAACTTTTTCTTTGAAAAACTTTTTTATGTTAAAAGCCTCTATCATGAAATTTTGTCCCATATACTTATTTGCTTTTAGGATTCCATGGTGAAAATTAAACAAAAATGTTATAAATTAAATTTTTGTGTTGTTTATAATTCAAGTCTAATTTTTGAATGTTTATTCTGAAAGCTTATATGGTTTAAAAGGATATTTCTTAGTTTAATAATATTACACAACCTTTGAATAGTTCGTTACTAGAAGCGTCGACTTTTGCCTAAGAGACTGATAGATAAATTTTGGATGGGTCATGTAAATTTTTTGAACGGTTCGTCTTCAAACGTGTCGACTTTTGTGCAGATTGATAGATTACTTTTTAAGGCATTGTCATTGACTTTATTTCGGGCCTGTGTAACTCGTGAAAATGATGCTCCTAGGGCTCTTATTGGTCAGCGTGCCGTAGACCTTGATGTATGGATGGATGATGCATGGATAATTTTTAAGTTTTATGATGATTGACAATGTTTGCAGAAAAAAATATTTTGATCGTATTGTATTTATTGACTTTGTTTGTAATTGTTACTGATAGTGATTGTAAAGTGTATGTATAAAAAAAAAGGTTTTACGCCTTTTTAAACAAGTCGCGTGTTGTTGGTCTACACAAATCGGCTTTTCCTCATGAAACGTATCAATAAGCAGATGAAAATAGAAGCCAAATAAACGAATAATAAAATATCAAATGTATGATGAAACGTTTATCTAGGGAGTGGCCTATTTCATGTAGGAACGTTACGCATAAAACAGTTTCATACAATGTCTATTGAAGCGTGTGCTAGTATAAGGGCGTAAGTAACATGATTGATTTCTCTTCATTGATCCTCTCTTTAGTGAATAAAGGTGACAAGATGCAAATTTGTTGAAATTTTTCCACCTAAGAACGCCAGATTTCATCGCTACCAAGCATTCTGAATTGAAAAGGTTTCCACAAATTTGCACCACGATCCCTCGCTCACTCAGCTTTGTAACATCTTCAACAACGGAAGGCACGTCACTCAGCATGATGGAAGCCTCGAATTCATCCGACACAGTCGAGCCCTGCCGAATTGTTTCTTCTATCGCCGACTTCGTTCCTTCTACTGAACTACATCATCGCTCATCGACAACGGAACGCACATCACAAAGCACGATGGGAGCCCCCAAGCCATCCGACACAGTCGAGCAATGCCGGTTTCCATCTCCTGCAAGTTGTTCCGGCCGTCCAAGTCGTTCCGTTCCTGTGTTCGGAATCGGTGACGGGGTCTCCCAACCTGCTTGCTCAGGCAAGTACAATGACATAGGGGCTTTCTCGGATCCTGAATCTCGTCCTTTTTGTAGCAACAACGTTTCGCCGGTCAGTGCACAATGGTCCGAAGGCGCCCAAAACCTCAAAAATCAAAGTTGTTTTATCTGAACAGTTATATTTTTCCCGACTTCCTTAACAATTCTGTGGTTCAAATCCAAAGTTTGAAGCAGATTCATTGGGTTTTGAATTTTATACAGCTCCTTGAATGGACCGTGGACATGATTTTTCAATAAAATGAATATTTGCAATCCATCTTTCACAAGCTATTTATGAATTTAAAAAGAGCTCAAGCCGCAATGGTATCTTCAGAGAAGTTGTTTGTATATACATAAAGTACACCTGAGTTGAATAAAAATTTTTAATAAAATTTATACAAAGTGAATTAAAGTTAAAATAGTTCAAAAACCATATTATTTTTTAGAAAAGTACCCTAAGATATTAGTAGCCCGCGAATGCCCGCGATGAGAATAAGTTCATTCGAAAGCTAAAAACAAGAGCTTTCAAGTAGGGTACAAATTATTTTGCGAAAACTTGCGATAGACCACTTTCAACGCTTTTGAAGGTGTACGGAGTGCAATTCTAATTAAATAATAATAACTCTGTGATACGCTAGTACGTGCATTGCAATCGCAGTAGCCATGAATTGCATACCGAGAAGAAACGAAAAACTCGCTGCTATCTTCTTCTTTTCTTTTCTGGCATTACGTCCCAACTGGGACAAAGTCTGTTTCTAAGCAGGCAGGTGTTCTTATGTGCGCTTCGGCAGTTATTATCTGAGGACTTTCTTTGCCGATTGACCATTTGTGCATGTGTATATCGTGTGGCAGGTACGATGATACTTCATGCTCTGGCAAGTCGAGAAAATTTACTTTTCCAAAAGACCCTCGACCCATAATTAAATATTGTCCACACCTATATTTGATATTATAAGGGTATTGAAATACTTTGAATTAAAATTTGAACTGTCACTAAATAATAAAACTCAAATGTGGGCTTCGTAGCCGCCGCATCGTACTAATGATTGTGGGTTCGATTCCCACTGTTGGCCGGAAAACTTTTCGTGTGGAATGTTCTCCGACTGTACCATTGGGCGTTGCATGCTAGTCCGTTGTCTATTGTGGTGCTTCCTTCAAAGGGCAAAATGCCCACTGGAAGCATTAATGTGTCGGTGTCTTGTAAAAAAATATCTCTTATATAAATCTCTTATATAAATATCTTATATAAATGGTTGAACGAAACTATTTCCTTCGACGTGCAGTCTCCAGATAAAATGAAACAAATTGTTAAAATCATTCCCTACGTGGACTTGCTTTTGCTTTTAAAACAAGTATGATAACAGACTGAAGCTTTAGACATGACAATCATGCTGAAACTGATTAAATGGATGATACTTGCATCAAAGCAGGGTTAGATCTGAGATATTTATGGACAAATGTGCATGAAATTTTCACATTTTTTTCAGACATCACATGAATTTTAACATATACATATTTGAGTGATTTTTTCAATCACAAGTTCATCGTAGTGATTTATTTTACAAATCTGAAAAATTGGCGTAGAGTTTCCATATCTTTGAATGAATAAATTATATTTTTTTTTGTCAAAAATTTCACTTCAGTCTAGTTGTTTATACTATTGGAGTTGTACATGGAAAAAATACTCAAAAATATATGTTGAAATTCAAGTAATGCCTGACATGCTGTGAATCCGTCAATAAATAACTGAGAACTAGCCTGTCCAAGTTGACCATTTTGTATAGAAGATTGAAAAAGTTGAAAATGTATTGTCCAAAAATATTCTAATTATCAGTCCAAAATAAGAGAAAAATTGAAAACAAAAGTCCATAATAGTTAAATATGGCATAAAATATCTCAAATATATGATTTCAGCTATATAAAAGAGAGTTTGAGGTTTTGTCCGACATTTGTTCTAGATCGAACCACTGTGCAGTGGTTACCTGCCGAACCTTAAATCTCCGTCATCATTAGCCATTCAGCCCCATGGTAAACCTGACAACCGACTTTGGGCTTACTACCAAAATGTGCGAGGACTTCGAACTAAAGTTGACGAGTTGTTTCTTGCTGCTGCTGATTGCGGGTATGATATTATATTTTTGACTGAAACGGGTCTAGACGAGAGCATCAATTCCGTTCAACTATTCGGTACGAGTTTCAACGTTTTCCGTTGCGATCGCAACTCAAGCAATAGCGATAAAGCTAGTTTTGGTGGAGTGTTGATTGCCGTCGCGCAATGCTATCCCAGTTCTCTTGTAACTGTGGAACATGGCAGCAATTTAGAGCAAGTCTGTGTCTCGACGAGCATAAAGGGTATCAGGCTCAGTCTTGCCGCGGTATATATACCACCGGATAAAAGTCGAGAAGTTGAAATTATGGAGGCCCATATCGCTTCCGTTAAAGAACTGACTGATAAAGATGGCAAAGTGATAGTTTGCGGTGATTATAATCAACCTCGATTACAATGGATAGAGAGAGATAATAAGGTCTACCTTGCTGAAACATCATCACTGAATGCTGCCAGTATTGCGCTTCTAGACGGGATGGATTTTCTTAATCTTAATCAGTGCAATATTATCAAGAATGAACTTGGACGTACGCTTGATTTAGTATTCTATAATGTAGAGAGCGAAGCTGTAATCGATGAAGCTGCAGTACCGCTTTTGCCAACCGACGCCCACCACCCTCCTCTGGTTTTATCGCTACCTTCCTTGCTTGCTCCTTCTTCTCGCTCAGTAGATGCCCAAATTAGACTATTTGATTATCGGAAAATCGATTACGCTTCGCTTATACAGTTTCTTTCTGATCGGAACTGGAACGATATCATTGAGTCATCGAATGTTGATGAAATGACAGTGCAATTTTGTAATGTTGTAAAACATTGGTTGGAATCAAATGTGCCATTCAAAAGACGACCTTTTTCACCTGCGTGGAGTACTCCGTCTCTTCGGAAACTTAAACGAAAACGGAACGCAGCTCAACGAAGATTACGGAGATGTAAGACGGTAGAAGCAAAGCGGGAATTTAAGCGCACGAGTACCGCCTATTCAACGTTAAATGCGGCGCTATATAAATCGCATGTTCTTAGGGCCCAATGGAATTTGCGACGAAATCCACGTGCCTTTTGGAGTTTTGTAAACTCTAAGCGCAAAAACCCCAGCATTCCGATCAATATACGGCTCGAAGATCGGGTGGCTGCCTGCGCAGCTGAAGCGAGTGAATTATTTGCTGAACACTTTGCATCTGTGTTTGAAACGTGTGAAGCTAGCGATATTGAAATGGAGTCTGCCGCTTGTGATCTTCCGTCAGATGTGTTAAACTTGTCTACGTTTGTTGTAACAGAAGAAATGATTATAACGGCGTCCAGAAAGTTGAAAAATTCATTCTCTCCCGGTCCGGATGGTATTCCTGCCGTGATTTTCCGGCGTTGCGCTGTTGTCTTAGCCAAACCTCTCGCTGCTATCTTCACTCGATCTTTTGGTCTGGGCATTTTTCCAGCCTTGTGGAAGCAATCATTCATGTTCCCGGTGTTCAAGTCAGGCGATCGACGAGATGTGAAAAATTATCGAGGAATCACAAGTTTATCTGCTGCATCGAAGTTATTCGAGATCATTCTGAGCAACGCTGTATTGAACGCCTCTAAAAGTAATGTCTCCACAGACCAGCATGGTTTTATTCCTGGTAGATCGGTGGTATCAAACTTGCTGGAGTTCACTAGTACATGTATCACGGCAATGGAACAGAACACCCAGGTCGATGTCATATACACTGACTTGAAAGCTGCCTTCGACAAGATCGATCATAGGATACTACTGTGTAAACTCGCTAAACTCGGAGCGTCGGAAACACTCACATCTTGGCTGCATTCTTACCTGACAGGTAGAACATTACGCGTGCAATTGGATTCACGTGTATCTAAGCCATTTACAAGTTCATCTGGTGTACCTCAGGGTAGTAATTTGGGACCGTTACTTTTTACGCTATATTTCAACGATGTTGCGGCATTACTGGGAGCTAAAGTCAAACTTGTATATGCTGATGATTTAAAACTCTACCTTATCGTCCGTACGGTAGAAGATTGTCGGCGTTTTCAATGTTTACTAAATTTGTTCGTTGATTGGTGTCGTCGGAATAAATTGATCGTTAGTATTCCAAAATGCGTGGTAATGACATTCCATCGTATAAAGGATCCAATACTGTACAACTACTACATCGATGGCAATTTGCTTCGTAGAGTTGATAGAGTAAATGACCTTGGAGTACTCCTGGACCCGAAGCTCGATTTTCGTCTACATTATTCATCAATCATCGCGAAGGCTAACAGACAGCTTGGCTTTATTTCTAAGATAGCTCGAGACTTCAAGGATCCTCACTGCCTTAAGGCATTGTACTGCTCACTGGTTAGGCCTATAATTGAAAATGCTTCTGTGGTCTGGTGTCCGTACGAGGTTACCTGGATCCTTCGCCTTGAAGGAGTGCAGAAGAGATTCGTGAGGCTAGCCTTACGGAATCTTCCATGGCGTGACCCAGTAAACCTACCGCCTTACCCGAACAGATGTTTGTTGCTAAGCTTGGAAACATTGGAACGAAGAAGGAAAATTCAACAAGCAACATTGGTTGCAAAGATAATAAATGGTGAAATGGATTGCCCGGAATTATTATCGCAATTGAAATTTCGCATTCCGCAACGGACTCAAAGGAGCTACACGTTACTACAGCCAAGGAATCATCGTACGGCATACGGCTACCACGAACCTCTAACGGCGATTATAAGAGTGTTTACTTCGATGGAATCAGCGTTTGAGTTTGGTGAGCCCTCATATAAGTTCCGCAATAGAATAAGAAGAATGTAATGTACTGTTTTTAATGTAGTTTTGTGCTGTAGATTGTCTTTGTTCATTAGTTTTTTTTATCAATTAACCACATTCATGTAGACTGTTGTTGTCAGATGAATTAAATCAATAAAACAATTAAAACCTTGTCACCTTTATTCGCTGAAGAGAGGATCGATGAAGATAAATCGATCATTTTACTTACGCCCTTATTCTATCACACGATTGATATAATCACGACTATACGGATTCCCTAAATTACTCATTGCACGTTAAATGAGTGACGCTCTATCACGCCACTATTTTCTTCACACTGCGCGAGCCGGACACCATTGATCCCTATTTCATCGTTGTCTCCAGTAGGGGCAAGCAAAGCAATCGATGAACACCACTCTACTTCAAATCCAAAGCCCGTATTATCCAACCAAAACTTTGAAGGCACACATATTGCGAAAGAGGCATCAAACCACAGTCGAATTTTTATTTTAGGGTGTGCACTATCAAAAAACTTAAAATTAGGAGTTTAGGTTATGTTTCTTGGGATATTTCATTCTTATGACAAACGACTGTGGCGAAAATAATGACTTATTTTTTTGTTTGTGAGGGATCTTCCATTAAGTACGTTACAATCATAGAAGCAGGATTTTCACTTGAGTGACAATCTTTTTTTGTGTATACGAATATAAAGGGGCGAAGTGGGAGCATCAAATATTTAAATTTCGCTCAACGTACTCAATGGATGTTCCCTAAGTTATTTTATCTGGATGCTTTTGGTCTGGTCGTACCATTTTCATGGTTAGTACAAATTGTTTGAATCATTAAGTTGATGATTAGTCATAGATTAAATCTGTTTCTGGAATAGACAAGTTGCTTAATTTATGGTCGAAAAAGATAGCCAATTGAAATATTCGGAGAAAACCGTTTACAATTTGCTGTAGATCGATAAATATGCGTACATGATTTTAAAAGTATGAGACTTTTTAGTAAAACTACCATAAAATGTAAAATTTATACTGAAGACTGTGGTTCAAACTCACGATTTAGCTCTCGTTTATCCAAATATAGTTTTTTTAGTAATCCAAACTAGTTTTGAACACGCTTTTTACTTTTCTCTTTTGCTGGGAGTGAAAAGATGGTGTATCAGCAAATTTGATCATAAATGGGTAAATCACTAAAGTTACCTAATGTCAGAGAACTGAGGAATATAATTGATTTTTTTAAAGCTATACCTTTAGTAGAACAGAAAAGGATACACACATACAATTTGTTCATAAAAATTAGAATTTTTGTTTTGTGAAAAATAATGTTAAACTTTGACGAACAGCTTTTCTTAGGAGTTTTTGAAAAAAACTATTTAGCTCTTCAACCAAAAGCATTTTCTAAGATCTTATATTTTCATAGCATTGTAGAAAAATAGTTGAACGATGCAAAAAAATCCGATTACGGTTTTATCAATAAATAAAAAAGATATAACATAAACAAAGTGTCCACTTTATAAAATGAACAGTCCTTAAGAGTGTAACTAATGGGGCAGCCCCCTATCCGGCATCAATGAGACCCCCTTCTACACTGCCTCAGGGTCGGCATATGCGCGTGATTAACCGCGACTAAGAAAACACTTGAATATAGATTAACACCACTGAAACCCACTTTATTGACTTTTCTTGCACACAGGTACCTTTATTTCCTCACACTTCCTTACAGCCTATCTCCTACCTTCCACTTCCTCTTCTTCTCTTCTTCTGGTGGTGGGGCCCCTTCTTCGTTCCGCTATCACACCTTGCTTCGTCGCCGCCGGTTCGCTCCTTTCCTCGGTTGGGCTGCGACCGCGACTCCTCTTCTTACTTCCTTCCTCCTGTCTTCACCTTACTGGGCCTTGGCTTGAAGGTGTAGCGTCGCTGCTAACAAAATGGCGTGCACAGCTGCGACAGAAGGCACTTCCTCGCTCGTTTGGCAGTCTCGGGTGTAACGGACGAGCACTGCAGCGCACTTCGAGGCGGTAGGACCAATCAAGGTCTTCGGGTCTACTACGCGCACTCCAGCCCACGGCAAGGCAACGGCCAAGCTTAGCGCTTTATCACTTCTTAAGTTTTCCACAGACGTCTATCTTGCTTGAATATAGGCTCGATAATGATTCTACAGCAATGGTGGATGCTCTTAGAACCCTCGACCAAGACTTTCCCGCAATATCCGAGTTCGCCACATCATGGCTCCTTTTACGCCACCCCCTAATGGCCGCCCATTCTCCTCGTCCTTTTAGGCCTAGTGGTGAGTAGCGGAACTGTCTTCCATGTGGCTGCATGCTGTCCAGTGGGCGATGGGTGGTGACGCTAACAAATATTCACACACCTTCTTGGTTTTTAAAACATAACAATACTGTACGGAACACACTACATCGCGAAAATCTCAACAATCTCGGACAGACAGACACACCACTGGTTACAAGAGGTTTAAGCAAAATTCAAGGTTTTATTTTGATGCATTCCATCTTTTACTGCATATCATTTCAACTCCAGGCAAACGGTCCTAGATATACCACTGCGCAGTCAATGGTCCTGACCCAGCAATACAGTTTCGATCGACGCTCCCAGGAGATAACAACCCATCACGAAGTTTGAGCTTCGACATTCAACCGATAGCGAATTGCGATGCGGAGGGACACGGAGTGGTGTGTAAATACATTTTCCAAATTAATTGGTTGTTAGTCATTTGATGCACCGGAATTCTGTGAGATAATTAAAAACACGTAACTGGCAGCAGAAAAACGGCGTCACAGCTAAGAGCCGTGTGGTGAATAAAGGGTGAAGTGGGAAAGAGCGGTCTCTGGCAATCAGCGCAAACTTGGAACTCTATTGTGCAGGCGAAAATGAAGTTAAGGGGAAATTGATTCGTGATTGATTTTCCGCCATGCTTCGTCTACCAACAAGTTTTCGTCTCGAATCATTCCATCATTCACAAACTGTATTCAGTGTTGATTTTTTCCACGAAAAAAAAAGCATGTTCCACTTCGTTCGATTGAACGTTGCCACATGTGCAGGTGAAAAAAATGTGTGTTATAATTTCGTTGTGAATTGATCATTTTATTTCAAAAGGCTCGGCTAGTCCATTCATCCGGGAAGCTTTGTTCGCTTGATTATGTTATAGATGAATAGAATTCTATTGCAGTATTTAGTTTCGTATGTGATTATTTACAAAGGTGCTTTTCCTGGTACCCTAATCCAGGGTACCTACCAAAATTGATAGATGGGCATAGATTTTGGCTCGTAAAACCGTTTATTGTCGTAAAGTGTGCCTACATTTAGGCGTATAGTTCTGATTTAAGAAGCTAAATTTTGCAATAAAATGATCAACAGCACAAATAAAGAATTTGAACAAAATTTTCAGATTCAGAAGACCGAAATTTAGTAGATAGGATTTTTTATTCTCAACCCTGAAATAAAATTTTGAAAATGACTCTGAAGCTTCCTCCCTGGTAAAATACCAATGAGTTGCATAGAATATCCAATGTTGAAACATTGGAACAAATGTCAAATAAAATAATTAATAATTTCTGGCAAAAATCATTACAATCTTCTATTGTCACGATTAATACGTTATATATTTAGGCTAAGTTAGGTTAAGTAAATTGAAAACGTGTTTTTCTTTCTCTTATAAGCAGGTGAAATCAACTCACCTGTTAAAAATATGAACTGCTACGGCAAATGAAATGTAATATGTTGTTAACAAAATGGTTATTAAATCTTAAATTTGTTTTACCGAATTAGGATGATAGTGTTGTTTAATAACACAGAACACTTAGATATAAGAAATGCATGTAATGTTTCTAATAATACTAATAAAGACGTTAAAAAAAAGGGTAATACACGGCTTCAGCACCATTCAAAAACGACACAGTATTTTTCTATCAAAACACACCATTGGAAACATTTAGATGATTATTTGCCAGTTTTCCACAGAAGTGATTTTTGAGACTGAACTAACAATTTCGCCAAAGATGTGATTATTTAGGGTCTGTCTCAATTGCGTTGTTAAAATTAGTCCGAACTTAAATTTGACAGTTCGGAAATTAATTCCCCTCCGATTTCGATCTGTCAAAAATAAGTCTCCTCTGGAGCAGACTTAGAGACGAGACGAGAATTATCACGTTAGTTCGTGTTTGCTGTTATGGATATCGGTTCAATTTTTTGCCCCGCTTCGGTGATTACCGATATGGTCATCCGTATGTCCTTCCAGCTGGCTTTCGGACGGCACATCAAATGGGATAATATATTGCTGCTCAGAGAATGGGTAAGTTTTTCTCCCGGTGGGCTGGCTAAACAATGCATGTATGCCAACGGAAAGCTCTGATATCCAGAGGACCACCGATTCTTGTCACAGTGTACTACAGTAACAAAAGGCTTCTCTTCGTATACCGCAGATCGGTACCAAGGAACTTCAATGCTTCCGTGTATGGTGTGGTTGGTTCGTTCCGTTTGTTCAATCCGGATGGTCACAAAAATGTGTTGTCCAAAACGAACAGTGGCAGGGCTGGGAGCGAGTCACTTTTTAGTGACTTGGTAACTATTTTACACTTAAGTTAACAACTAAAAAGTCACTATTTGTAACTAAAAGTCATTAGAGCCCCTTTTCCAGAAAAAAAAAGTCACTTAAATCACTATGTTCGTGAATTACTGATAAAGAAAGTATAAGCTGGTCTAGCTCCTCAAACTCAAACAGCAAAACAATAATGTTTCACAGATTTTTAAAGACATCAACTTTGTTAAATTGGAAATTAAAAGGTAGGAATTTTTGGCTCTACCTGAAAAAAAAAAATCAGGTAAATATTCCTCTAAGATTTCTGACTAAAAGTGAATGTTTTGTCAAGCTTTTTGAGAAATTTTTGGAGACAATCCGAACAACCATCCTTGGCTGCACTTTACTGGCCGAGATTTGTTTGACGAGAACCGGGACGAATTTTTGATTGATGTTATACTGCCCATACTCGCATAACAGTCCCATATTATTTGGGATTTCCTATATAAATGGGACTGTTATGCGAGTATGGCCAGTATATTTATTAGAGGAATTGTTCTACAAATTTCACAATAGATTCTTTTTTTATTTTGCAAGGAACTTCGCCATAATATTCTAAAATGTATCCACAAACATTAAACAGCGCAACAAAAATGACATTTTTGCGTGTCTCAAGGATCAAATTATGTGTCTCGAGTAGATTTGGGGTTGCTAAATCTAATGCCGTTCTCAGAAATGTTCCAGCACGTTAGGATTTTTAGCTACAAGTCGCCAAAGTTGCTTAAAACACTGGTTTAATTGATGTTTACATGAAATTTTAAGTATGATTTTTCAAAATTTTTCGTGATCTAACTCATCAAGCATGCAAAATAGGCCTTTAACTTTCATTTCAGATATAATTAGGTTGAATTCGCACGATTAAGTTTTGATTAAATCGATTTTTACAACATACTCAACAGTTTTGGGAACTTGAAATCAGAAGGCACAGTGTGTTTGTTTGACAATTTGAGACATGAATTTGCGAAAAAATACGCGCTCTAGTGAGACTCGAACTCACGACTCCGTGTACGCTAGACCGGCGCTTTAACCAACTAAGCTACAGAACACCTTATGATTCTGCGGTATAGAAAGCCAAACTGAATCCGAGTACTAACTATGAACACATCTCTTTTCGCAAATCCATGTCTCTTTCGGACTTAGATGCCAAACCCCCACCACACTCACGTTTGTATCTCCCGATCGCAAGTGAGAGCGAATTGTTTATGGATGCTGAGTTCTTACGCTCTACAGCCGCATACCTATAAGCCGAACACTTGCCGGCACGAAATTCAGTATGCGTTGAGCTCTCAGTGCGGTTCGAGTCTCACTAGAACGCGTATTTTTTCGCAAATTCATGTCTCAATTTGTCAAACAAACACACTGTGTCTTCTGATTTCAAATTCCCAAAACTGTGTTTCGGACATACTAGCAAATCTGGTATATGCCAGTAAAGGGCAAACATTCATTAATATACTAAACAGTCTCCATAAAAACCTCTTCGTTTCTTTTATATGGAAAAATACAATACTTTTCTAAACCATCAAAATATAACTTTTGAGAATCAAAATTATTATGCACCTTGTTGATAATTACTGTTATACACATAAAGTATAAGTTCTGAGGCAAATTAAGCGAATAAATTACCTTACAAGCGGGCAAACTTGCATGCAAGTTGGCTAAAATAGTCAAATTTAGCATTTTCAACATCCAATATCTCAAAAACTAGACGTGCTATGATGTTTCTGAAAACGGCAATGGATTCAGCAACCCTAAATCAACTCAATAGCGGTATTTTGATGCTTGAGACAAAACCGTGTTCCGCAGTGTTATTAGCGAATTTGCTCAAAAGGACACGCGGCGTTCTCATTAGGAAATGAACAACCGCGGTTCTGCTCCCGTTTTACTTCATTCTTATGGGAGATAACATTGCGGTGTTTCATCAAACGCGGTTGTTCCTTTCCTGGACCATTCGCCGCGTGGAGTTTCGGGCAAATGCGCGATTTTGGAAATTTTACGACAGCCGCGCGGTGTATCCAACGAACCAGTCAATAAAAGAAATCCATCTACAATCACCATTCAAAATTTACCCTTCAACACATATATTTATTTATTTATTTACAACATCTTCGACATTATGCCGCACAGACTGAGCTTAGGTTTACTTAATTCTATTCTTAAACACAAATTTA
The DNA here is from genome assembly GCF_002204515.2 of Aedes aegypti. Taxonomy (NCBI): domain Eukaryota; kingdom Metazoa; phylum Arthropoda; class Insecta; order Diptera; family Culicidae; genus Aedes; species Aedes aegypti. The sequence goes on from NC_035107.1 coordinate 163,508,702, forward strand.
CTAATATTAAAATCAAAAACATCACAAACGTCATTAAACAATCTACAACATGAATCGAGCGGATTATTATACCCATAGAGCGAGCGATGGGAAGGTATCCAAAGCAATTGTCGATTCCGGAGCTGACGAGCTGGCGCGTGAAACTGCACATTTGCCAGCAGACTGCTGCAATCAATGTTGCCGGTGATAACGTCGAAGACAAATAATCTCTGCAGCAGAGTTCGACGGTTAGCCAAAGACTGCACACCTATCAGCGCGCAGCGATGCTCATATGGAGGCAGGTGAGCTGGATCATTCCATGGCAGACCTCGAAGAGCGTACCTTATGAAACGCTTTTGGACTCTTTCGATATTTTCGACATGAACAGCATGATACGGAGCCCAAATCTGCACTCCGTATTCAAGCACACTGCGAACTAAGGCGCAATAAAGTGACTTAAGTGCATAAGCATCGTCGAAAAGCTGTGTATTGCGGCGTAGAAAGCCAAGCATTGCATTGGCTTTGGCTGTCATCGTGGCGATATGTTCATGGAATCGGAGTTTGGAATCAAGGATCACTCCAAGATCCTTGATGGACGATACTCTCTCCAGCGATGAGCTATTCAAAGAATAGTCAAAAACTGTGGTGGACTGACGACGGCTGAACGATATGACTTTGCATTTGTTAGCATTCATCTGCATACCGTTAAGATCACACCAATTGGAAACTCTATCGACATCAGCTTGTAGCGCGCAACAGTCCAGCAATGTTTTGATCGTACGAAATAGCTTCAAATCATCTGCATACAGTAGTTTGCCACAGTCCAGCTGATCACACAAATCGTTTATGAAGAGCACGAAAATAAGTGGACCTAGGTGACTTCCTTGTGGAACTCCGGAGGATATACCAAATATATCAGATCTCGCTCCTTGTACTTTCACAAAAGCTTTACGGGAGGATAAATAAGATTTCAGCCACTGGATGGTCAAGAAGGCAGTCCAAGGCGGTTCAGTTTTGCGATGGCTAAATTGTGAGGTACCCTGTCGAAAGCTTTTGAGAAATCCACATATATGGCATCAACTTGGCTACGTTTCTCGAGTTTGTCGAACACAGCATGAGTGAACGTCATCAGATTCGACGTCGTAGATCGCTTTTTGACGAATCCGTGCTGAAACTCAGATATAGCGGGCTGCACAACTGGATACAAAGCATCGTGTAGCAAAGTTTCGAAGACCTTCGCCAAGCAGCAGAGAATAGATATTAGATAGTCCTGAGATATTGGAGGTGGATTTTCAACGTATACTGAACGAAAGAACTCTGCAAAGAGATTTGCGTTTTCTTCGGGTGAGCCGGCACTACGCGTGCGATAAGAAACTTCGGCAGGGATTGTGGCTGAACTTTTTCGCCTATTTATGTACGTCCAAAAGGATGATGGATCTTGCTTAAAATTCGATTGGAGGCTGTTGACGTATTCCCGGAAACGATTATGTTGTAGGCGCAAATAATCATCCTCCGCTGTCTTAAGATTACTGATCGTTGTGGGATTTCTGTTACGATAGAATCTTTTTCTGGCTTTTCGTAAACGGTTGCGGAGGTTACGAAGCTGCGGTGTCCACCAAGGTTGCCTGAACGATTTCGTAGACCGCTTAGCTTTGACGGGAACAGTTTCGCTGATGATTCGATTAATAACGTGGTAGAAAGTAGCCACTGAGTTATCAACAGAGTCTTGGTCAAGAAGCTGATTCCAATCCTGAGAAGCTATCAAGTTGTTAATAGCATGGTAGTCACAACGGGAGAAGTAAGGGTATGCGATATGGATTTTTTCCATGTCGATACGAAACGAAACGATACGCGGAATATCTTGCGCTCAAAATGACGAAACGAAACGAAATTTAAAAATGTTTCGTGTAACTCGATACGAAATCAAATATCTCACGGAATTTTTCGAAACGAAACGAAATTTTCGAATTTGTTTCGCGGAATACGGTTTTAATTTGTTTTTTTTTTTCTTGTCAAAAGCTGGAAATTTGACAATAGGCATAACAAACGTCTTTTTAAATCCTTTACCATATGGAAACCTTAGCGTTGCTTAGCGGAATCCTTACATGTTTTGGTAAGACCCTTTTCGGTTTGTTTGAAAATTTCTTAATAACTTCATAAGGTTTCATTTCAACATATCTGACACTGACACAAGGCAATGAGTGGGTTTAATTTGAATGTTATAACTAAGAAGTGGGTCGAAAAGAAGTTACAAACATTTAAAACAATCTCAAAAATATTGAGAGGAGCCCAAAATTAATTTGATTTTTAGAAATGCCTTACAATTTTTTAAATCATGTGGATGTGATGTTATGCTAATATATACCATAAAACATGGAATAATGATGTTCATTTTTTTGCTGTACTTTATGCTTTGTGGCTTGAATGAATGTGATTGGGGACACAAGTCGATAAGAAAACACTAAACTGAGAAGCAGACTCTGTCCCAGGTGGAACATAACGCCATAAAGAAGAAGAAAAATAAGTAGAACACAGGAATCACTTGAATATTTGCTTTTTTTTTTACCACATTTTTACAAACTTAACCTAGGGTTGCATACATTTTTGTATTATTGTTTAATACAATCACAATGTCTGTTAAGCTCACTTGCTATTCCCTGTTTTGTCATTCTTAACAAATGTTAAGACAATTGTCAAAATGTTTCTTAAACAATATTCTGTTATTCCATCTACTTTCTCTTATATGCTTTTTGAAACAAAACAGATTACTGGTTTTCAAGTTAATCATATTGTAAGCTATAACTTCTGATACTAACCAAAGTGCACTTTTTGCTTTGACGTTTTTGTCACTGATTGCCTTATAAAATATATCTTCTGGTGTTTTAATCTTCTGATTCAATTTAGATTTCAATATAGTTGTAACCCAGTCCCAAACTGGTTTTGAATGTTCACATTGTTTTATTCTATGTATATTAGTATCTGGCTTTTTACAGATTTCACAGAGATTATTATCAACTTGGGAAAAATTGTGTTTGTACATTTTTACCTTATTTGGATACGCATCATTGAAAACTTCAAACAAAATAGATTGTGCAAAGCTAGAAACATACGATTTCGCTATATTATCCCATATTATTTCCCAAGGGAGACTTGGATGTTTCTGCACAACCTTAACTTCAAATTTCTTTTTTGCTAGCAAGTAGTTGTAAATTTGCTTATTCGTTACCAAATAGTCTAATGGAAGTATGGACTGAGCAAGATTGAACATTTTTTTTGTATTATTCGTAACGTTTTTGAAACTATGTTTCACAAGAGGATGATTTCTTTTCTTTTCATTTTTATACAGTAAATTCCTAATAAACAGTGATTGGCATTGTGATTCCGGATCAATCAACTCTAAACCACCCTGAGCTCTATCTAAATACAACTGATCACGATTAACCCTAACCATTGTATGATGACTCCACAAAAACTGACCGGTTATCATTTTTATCTCTGCTACATGTTTATTATTCGGCGGTATAATTTGTGCTGCATACCAGAGCTTCGACAACATGAAGGTGTTTAAAACTGTTACCTTATCGATCAAATTCATCCGCCTAGATGAAAATAACTGCGCCGTATATTTGAAACTTTTGTAACACGCCAGCCTGCGCGTTTCGGGTTTCAAAGTAAGGTGGCTTATGCGCCACTCCTTTCGGAGACCACCTACAAGTTTAGGGCTTGCCCGGCCGTAGAGACCCCCAGGGAATGGGTCTAATTACTCCCGATCGAAGATAGCTACGAGTCGGCTGACGTCCAACTTTGGGAAGAACAATTAAAGGGAAGGAAAGGATTTGGGTTTCGTGAAACATACAAACGATTCGATACCGCAAACTAAACACGCTAATTCTCATCACTGGCCGACCTGACCAATCATCGATCTAGCACGCGGAAAAATAGGGAGCATCAGTGGTTGTATCGGGGAACCGCCCCAGTAAAGTAAAATAAATTAAATTAGAAACACTACGACCGAATTAACATGCAAAATCTTTACGCAACCATTTATTGACGACTCTTCACTAACAAATTAACAACGACATAACTTTACCATAAATTCCGCCTACATTTATTCTTCCCACATTACTCTACAACATATATACAGCAAAACATAGATTCATTTGTTTATTTATTCTCCCTCTCTTCGCATCTTCATTTTACTCTAGCCTAGGCCTACTCTTTGCTTTCCCTTCTATCTATTTCTACCTTCGTCGTCATGTGGATTGAGTGCTTACGTGCAGATGTTCATTTGTGGGGTGTGCGTGTGTGCGTGCTCGTGGTGACTACCGGCGCAAGCGCGGGATCTAAGGGTAGCCACGTGAATTTCTGGTATAGCCACGCTACCGACTCATAGGCTACGGTAGCGGGTCAAAACTGAGCCATGCGCATGGACTTATCTACTAATCATGCATGATTTTTGTACTCACGGTTTGATCAAACTCTTGGAGGGTCTTACGGGTACCGCAGACGGCCGTTCATTCGTCAGTGAACGCGCCGCTGGGCGAAACTAGCGTCGATGGGTGCTGGTGGTGACGCTCTCCGATTCTCTCTCTCCGGTTGTGGGCTTATGCGACGGGGACGGCCGACGCGACGCCGGCGATGAACTCCTCTTCACGTTTGGCGCAATTCTTGATGAATCTGGGTGCCTGCTACCTTCGCCTGGGGCGCGAATAACGTTCGCAAGCCCCCTTCCGGTTTCCGTACCCCCGGGATAAACCTCGGAGCTGACGGTGGGGTCAGAAGCAATCTGGACGGAATGGTGTGACGTGTATGGTATACAGGACGGCCACAACCTGCACAAATTGACTCGCACACAAATCTCCTTCTCTGCACTAACTTTGCACTAACTGCCAATTGATAGCAACTAACTTCAAATACACGTCACGGCGTAACAACTCAAATAGATTACTCCTGCCTCTTCCACTAGCCAGAACGAAGTCATCAGTCAAAATCAGATAATCCTCAGATATGTCGCGAGGTGCATATTATCTTCTAATCTGAAATATTTCCCGAGAGAAATATCTGAGATTTCCTCGTTCCTATGCTCGCGAAACATTCAAGGTCAGGGGGAGGGGGTTGTTCTTCACCGAAAGGCTTTCGTCAAAACGACTCGTCTCTATCTCCGACCTAAAGAGAGGCGAAACATTCGGGAAAGTTCAATATCCCTTGAATGTATTTCTTGGGGGTCAATGCTCAGAAGCACGCGCGCAAATTTGGCTAGAGCGCTATCGCTGTTGCTTTTTGGGCGGCACATAACATGTGCGAATTGGCTTCGGACGGAACTCATTTAACATGTGGTTTGGAGGATGCTACTCGTGAACTCGAATGAATGTTCATGCAGAGGGAAGATGTGTTTATCTTAGACTGGTTCAATATATTTAACTTAACTATATGGACAAATGTTTTGAAGCATACGAAAAACATTGAACTAAACATAAATTAACCCTATGGTCGTTACATCATTCCCCACTAAAAGTACGAAAATTTGATTGGCCTTGAAACAACCACCAATCAAATTTTCGTAGGTCAAACAATCTACACAAAATTTATTTACATATTTACAAAGAAGCAAGAAGCTCAAGAACATTGTTTAATTTTCGGGGTCATATAGATTCATCATCAACCGAAGTTGACTCCATCTCTGCTTACAGTACAAATTCTATCACGGAACCTGTCTGCTACTGACTATCAGCGACATTTCTGTCTCCAGTCTCCAGCGAAAATAAACTTAAATGATCCATTACATTTACAACAATTTAAATAGACAATAGACCTCGAATTGGCAGGAAAACACTTGAAAAGAATTTAAACAGATTTGTTTGTTGCTGTTGCTGATGACTCCTAACACGCAAAATCGAGAAAAAAAAACTTGAAACTGGACAACATTTAAAAGGCATCTACTCAAATGTGGTCGACATACATTGAGTGAGCTCACGCGGTAACTTACACAAAACGATACGTTATCTTCTACACCAGGACACATGCCGATTAACGAAGACAACGTACACGAAAATCTCCACCTAAGTGGACGTAAACCGGTGGGTCTGAATTGTAACCTCTAACCCAACACGAAGCGAGCGCGCGAGGTTCCACTCTTTCCCACACGAAATAACTGTTTCGATGCACAATTCGCAGCCACGGATCATGATCCGCGATGAAAGCTTATTGTAACATGAAACGTAAATTAGCATCTTAAAAGAATTTTTAAGCACCGGGATTTACCCGACAACAAAAATTCTTAAAGAAATAATAAAATAAAACATCATTACAAAATACCATTCATACACCCCTCGTAACCAAACATAATGAACCATCACGAAATTCATCTTTGAATTCATTTCGCACTCACACTGGTCTATCTAGCATACACAGTCATCAACAACAAAAAGAGAAACGTCAAAACCGATCGACGTCGCAAGTATGCGCTCGCGAGTGAAAAGTAGTGCGTGAAAAATCCGGAAATTTAGTGAAAATTTCCGTACTTCGGGTTTGCTGCGGTGAAAAAATAAGTGAGCTGCAGCTTCCGAAAGGCGTCTCACCCCATTTGGAGGAATTTTTAGGAGAGTAGAGCGATAGAGATCGTTCCAACCTTGGATGTAAGTTGTTTGTTTATGTTTTTATTTCGCAGTTGGACCGACCCCAGCAGGGTACTGGAGGACGAACCACGAATGAACTGGACATGAAGGACGGACTATGGAACAACGGATGGCCCGTGGAACGGATCACCTTCCAGGACTCAATAACGGAACGAATTGGACGGAAACATAAGAGAACGAATGGAGGTCTACCGTATACAACTATGGAACTGACTACAAAACAGGTAAGAAATCGATCTAATTTACAACGGAACAAGTGATGGCAACAAATTCATGCTAAACTTCACTTTTAGGTACTATTTGACGAACGAAATGGATTAATAAATAACGAAAATATGAACAACAAAGGAAATAAATAGCACTCATTTGATTTCGAGGAAACTAAACTGTATAAACTACTATTTACAAGATGACAAATCGCAAATTACAACGGAAAATTGAGTGAGTGATTTCAATCTAATACTAACGAATAGGCTAATTACTAATAATATTCATAAGGGTTAGGGAACTAGGCATACTAATCACTAACTATTTACATATGTACAATCGCCTACGCCTCGAAGGGTCGTAAGTCTTCTTGAAGCTTCGTTTAATTGCTATTCTCGCGAACGCGTTGTTTTGTAGTCACTTCAAGAGAGTTGTTCTAGCCGGTTTAGGGACAAATTCGGTACCCTCAGTGTTCGGTCCGTTCGAAAACTTTCCTCCCACGAGTCCGTCGAATATTGTCTTGAAGATGTGTTTAACCCAGTTGGTGTTTTTGCTCATCGTAATCAGTGGTCACTCGCTAGGAGGTTTTTAGGTGGAAGCCTTCAATTCCTAGGAGGTTCATAGCTGGAAAACAAGTACCACTTATCGGTTTAGACGAGTAGGCATCTTCTTCAGTCTATTCGCGAAGTAGACCCCTAATCGTTTGCCACTCTGGTCCTCCAATTCATACGTGTTAGTCCCCAGCACCTTACGAACTATCGCTGGTTCGTATTTAGGAGCTAACTTTCGGCAAAAACCCTTTCCCTTATCCGAGAGGTCAAATGTTTGCTTCAATACGTTTTCCCCAACCGAGTAAGTCGGACAGTTAGGGTTAGACCTTAGATTGTACGTCTTGGAGTGCTTTGCGTAGGCGGCCGATAAGTTTTGCTTTATTTGCTCAAACAGTTTGTGTCTACGTTCGGTTACAGTCTTGTCAGTGTCGGTAGTCGTAGCGTGGTTGTCTCTAATGTGAGCATATTCAGACCCATCTGATATTTTGTTTCTACCAAAAACTACAAAATATGGGCTGTGTTTGGTCGAGTCATGGACTGCATTTCTAATGGCGTCAGCTATTTCCTGAAGATTTTCTGCCCAATGGCTGTGTTCTCCCTTCAGAGTTGCACGGATGGCCGTTGTTATGACCCGGTTAACCCTTTCGGTATTGTTAACCTGCGGGTGGTAGGCCGGAGTCAACCAATGGGAAACATTGTAGGTTTTAAGCAGTTCTTTAAATTGCTTTGAAACGAATTGCGATCCGTTGTCGGTTAACATGATCTCCGGGACTCCGAATAGCCGAAAAATCATGTTCTCCACAAATTCCACTAGTGAATGTGCTTTAGCTTCCCTGAATGGTTGAACCAATATGAATTTACTAAAGACATCGGTTGCTACCAACAGACAAGTGTGCCTTCCTCTTCCGGATGGTGGCAGTGGTCCAACATAATCGAGTGTCACGAACTGCCATGGATACTCAACGGGTTTTTGAGACCCCATTGGTGGCGTGACATTAGTGTTTCCAGCCTTGCTTGTCTGACATTTTAAACACCCTCGGCAGTACCTTCGAATCTCTTCGTTCATTTTAGGCCAAAAATATCGTTGCTTAATAGTCGTTAGTGTTTTCTTAAAACCTAAATGCGCTTTCTCATGTTCCTTTTTAATTATTTCTTTACGCTGTGGTGAATTTGGAATTAATTTCCACGCAAATCGTGGGTCAGATTGTCGATCGTTGGTTTTCGTATACCGGTACACTTGACCATCGATTACACGAAAGTCTGGGTGTTTCCCGGGTTCCGCTTGGATTTTGTCAATGAGGTCCTCATATTCAAAATCTGGTTCGGCCACTGTTATCGTGTCTATTTCTATCGAGCGAGATAGACAGTCCGCTGTTATGTTGGCCTTCCCTTTTCGGTACTCCAGGTCGAAATCGTATGCCTGGATGCGAAGAGCCCAACGGAGCAGTTTGGCATTTCCGGTTTCCGTTCCAACATTGAACAGCCACAATAAACTCCGAGCATCCGTAACCACGCGAAACTTAGTCCCCTCTACGTAATGACGGAAGTGCTGTATGGCCGAAAGGACCCCTAGACACTCCTTTTCGACAGCAGAATATCGACGCTGGGTGCGGTTAAGTTTTTTACTAAAATAGCTTATAACTTTCGTTACGCCCTCTTGTTCTTGAACCAGAGCGGCGCCTATGGCCCTATCGGAAGCGTCTGACTCGATCGTGAACATCCTGGAGAAATCAGGGTTGCTCAAAATCGGTGCTGACGTGAGCACAGATTTGAGTTGCCTAAAACCATCCTCCGCTTCTTTCGTCCACTTAAATTTCTTGTTTTCCTTCGTTAAAAGGTCGGTAATAGGGGCGGTAATCGCGCTATAATTTTTAATGAAACGCTGGTAAAACCCAGCGAGGCCCATCAGCCGTCTGATGTCCTCCTGCGTCTTAGGCTGCGCATAGTCAAGGATTGGTTGTATTCGGGACGCGTCGATGGCTACCCCGTTTTCATTGAGCAGATATCCCAGATATACAACCTGCTTCCTGCAAAACCTGGACTTTTCGATCGAAATAGTTAATCCCGCTTTCCGTAATCGCTCTGCCACAATCTTCAACAGTGTTAAATGCTCTTCAAAGGTATTCGACGCAATCACTATATCGTCTAGATAGACAAAGACGTAAGGTTCTAGGTCAAAACCTATCGCCTTGTCCATCAACCTAGACATAGTGAAAGGAGCATTCATTAGTCCGAACGGCAGGACCTTAAAGCGAAATACGCCCTTCGCCGTTCGAAAAGCCGTGAAGTTGCGACTCTCCTTCTTCAAGGGTATCTGGAAGTAAGCGTCCTTTAAGTCAATGACGGTAAAGAATTTTGCCTTCCCTAATTGCCGGAATATATCTTGCATATTCCGCATAGGGTACGAATCCTTTACGGTCATTTTATTGATCTTTCTCGAATCTAAACAGACTCTTACTTTACCATTCTTTTTGAGAACTGGTACTAACGGATTAGTCCATTCACTGTAGCATGGTTCTATCGCGTCTAACTTCCTGAACCGATCCACTTCCTCGTCTATGGCTTGTTGTATGTATGGAGAACATTTGTACATCGGCGTGATCCTCGGTTTAGCTCCCTCCTTTAGGATTATCTCATGCTCAATCAGGTTTGTCCTTCCTAATTTCCCTTCACCAGTCAGCTCAAATTGCTTAACCACCTCAGAGAGTTGCTGCCTTTGTTCTATAGACAGTTCATGTTCCGTTTCAATCTCATCTACGCTAGGCGTAGCTTCCGTAGGTCCTTCATAGACCGGAATGTCTAGTGTGTCGTCTTCTTCAGTTGCGTCTACTTTCGGGAGTTGGCTTGTTGGCTCTATCGTAAAGCAAAGTGCCGAATTGTTACGGTGCTTTACGGTTTCAATTTCTTCGAGTCCCTGACCGAGGTCAATCATTGGCTTAATGCCGAATGACTCCCAAAAGTCAGCGCCTAAGATCAAATGTCGTGAAATTTCTGGCACTACCAAAGTTGGAACGACTTTAGTTAGGCCTTTATAAGAAAAGGGTAAATTGACGTAACCGAGGCAGCTATGTGTAGACCCATCAGCTGTCGTTACACGAATCGCTGCCGATTGGATCGCAAGATTGTATCTGTGGACAATGTCGAGGGAATTCAGAATACTGATACCCGCACCAGAATCCAAAAGAGCTTCCAATTCAGTCTCGAAGATTTTCACCCTAATATGGGGACACTTTGAATTTTTAATTTTAACATGGTACACTTGGGAAAATGGATTGTATGGTTCGTTTGGATTTGCTAATTTGGGAATATCGACTTATTCGACTTGGCGCCCAACAAAACAAGGCTTTTCTTTCGGACATTTTGTATTTTGTAAATGTATCTTCCGTTCTACAAATAAGATGAATATTTTTTCATTTTCTCAATAAATAATTATTTATTTGGCATAAATCTACTCGTGCTATACATTATTTATATCTTTGTTGTGTGATCAAGTTCCTACTCAGATATTTATTTATTTACACATTTATTCATATACACATATATATTTTTTACAAATTTATTTATTTACCTATTTATTTATTTATTTGTATATTTTTATATTTATATATTTATTTATTTTTTTATTTATTTATTTATTTATTTATTTATTTATTTATTTATTTATATGTTTATTTATTTATTTATTTATTATTTCATTTGTTAAATTATTGTTGCTTCGTGTTAAATTATTATTGTAAAGTTCATGCTTTTCTGTAAATTTTCTTTTTCTTAATTACGAATAACAATTGAACTCGAACAAGAATTAAAATGGGTCGCACCTATCCTCGGGCAGAAGATCTCAATCAGGAAGAGATCGATTATGAACTCCATATTCGCAATCAACCACAAGAAGTATTTACACTTGATTTGGCCGGGAAGCAAAGACACTTGAGAAGTTTATTTAAAGATGATTTGAAAGAGGGCAGGTCTTACCGATCGCCTTTTTCCATTTCGGATGAGGCACAACATATTCAGGGAGATGTAACGACCATAGGGTTAATTTATGTTTAGTTCAATGTTTTTCGTATGCTTCAAAACATTTGTCCATATAGTTAAGTTAAATATATTGAACCAGTCTAAGATAAACACATCTTCCCTCTGCATGAACATTCATTCGAGTTCACGAGTAGCATCCTCCAAACCACATGTTAAATGAGTTCCGTCCGAAGCCAATTCGCACATGTTATGTGCCGCCCAAAAAGCAACAGCGATAGCGCTCTAGCCAAATTTGCGCGCGTGCTTCTGAGCATTGACCCCCAAGAAATACATTCAAGGGATATTGAACTTTCCCGAATGTTTCGCCTCTCTTTAGGTCGGAGATAGAGACGAGTCGTTTTGACGAAAGCCTTTCGGTGAAGAACAACCCCCTCCCCCTGACCTTGAATGTTTCGCGAGCATAGGAACGAGGAAATCTCAGATATTTCTCTCGGGAAATATTTCAGATTAGAAGATAATATGCACCTCGCGACATATCTGAGGATTATCTGATTTTGACTGATGACTTCGTTCTGGCTAGTGGAAGAGGCAGGAGTAATCTATTTGAGTTGTTACGCCGTGACGTGTATTTGAAGTTAGTTGCTATCAATTGGCAGTTAGTGCAAAGTTAGTGCAGAGAAGGAGATTTGTGTGCGAGTCAATTTGTGCAGGTTGTGGCCGTCCTGTATACCATACACGTCACACCATTCCGTCCAGATTGCTTCTGACCCCACCGTCAGCTCCGAGGTTTATCCCGGGGGTACGGAAACCGGAAGGGGGCTTGCGAACGTTATTCGCGCCCCAGGCGAAGGTAGCAGGCACCCAGATTCATCAAGAATTGCGCCAAACGTGAAGAGGAGTTCATCGCCGGCGTCGCGTCGGCCGTCCCCGTCGCATAAGCCCACAACCGGAGAGAGAGAATCGGAGAGCGTCACCACCAGCACCCATCGACGCTAGTTTCGCCCAGCGGCGCGTTCACTGACGAATGAACGGCCGTCTGCGGTACCCGTAAGACCCTCCAAGAGTTTGATCAAACCGTGAGTACAAAAATCATGCATGATTAGTAGATAAGTCCATGCGCATGGCTCAGTTTTGACCCGCTACCGTAGCCTATGAGTCGGTAGCGTGGCTATACCAGAAATTCACGTGGCTACCCTTAGATCCCGCGCTTGCGCCGGTAGTCACCACGAGCACGCACACACGCACACCCCACAAATGAACATCTGCACGTAAGCACTCAATCCACATGACGACGAAGGTAGAAATAGATAGAAGGGAAAGCAAAGAGTAGGCCTAGGCTAGAGTAAAATGAAGATGCGAAGAGAGGGAGAATAAATAAACAAATGAATCTATGTTTTGCTGTATATATGTTGTAGAGTAATGTGGGAAGAATAAATGTAGGCGGAATTTATGGTAAAGTTATGTCGTTGTTAATTTGTTAGTGAAGAGTCGTCAATAAATGGTTGCGTAAAGATTTTGCATGTTAATTCGGTCGTAGTGTTTCTAATTTAATTTATTTTACTTTACTGGGGCGGTTCCCCGATACAACCACTGATGCTCCCTATTTTTCCGCGTGCTAGATCGATGATTGGTCAGGTCGGCCAGTGATGAGAATTAGCGTGTTTAGTTTGCGGTATCGAATCGTTTGTATGTTTCACGAAACCCAAATCCTTTCCTTCCCTTTAATTGTTCTTCCCAAAGTTGGACGTCAGCCGACTCGTAGCTATCTTCGATCGGGAGTAATTAGACCCATTCCCTGGGGGTCTCTACGGCCGGGCAAGCCCTAAACTTGTAGGTGGTCTCCGAAAGGAGTGGCGCATAAGCCACCTTACTTTGAAACCCGAAACGCGCAGGCTGGCGTGTTACACTTTCTATTAACATTTTGAAGTTTTCGTTCACCATATTTTTCCAAACGTTTGAAACCATCAAGCCTAATATTTTCATTTCATTTTTCTCTGAGATCATTTGAGGGCCAATTCTACAACTATTATATATATTGGCGCGGTAAATGGCTGGGCATGGCGTACCATTGGTACCTCGTGTACCTGCAGGAATAAAATAGACCCCTTTGTGCGGTCCTTAGCCTCTTGTCCAGCAACTCCTATCCCTACCTCCTCGTGGTACTGGCCGGGGTACGAGTAACCTTGGGGAAGATCGGGTAACCAACCCCCGGTGGGAACTTTGGTCGTATGCTGACAGGGAAGGGGGGGTTTGCTTCTGCAAACCTGGAGCGTCTGTACTCCACGTTAGGAGCGGCTCACAACAGCGTCTGTTCCCCATGTCAGGGGCGGCTGATCATCGTCCGAGTGCCAGAGAAGGACTCTAAGCTAAACTGCGCACTATGGCCCTCCGAACATTTAGGGGGAATGGTCCTCCGGAAATCTAGGGGGTTGGTGTCAGGCCCTGCAAGCCAACCGTAAAAACACATCAGCACAGGAACGTCAACGAGAGAATACGGACCGGAACAATCGGCAAAGACCACAGCGACGAAAATGGACTAGCGATTGGAAACTCGGTACGTGGAACTGCAAATCTCTCAACTTCATTGGAAGTACTCGCATACTCTCCGATGTACTGAAGACCCGCGGTTTCGACATCGTAGCGCTGCAGGAGGTGTGCTGGACAGGAGCATTGGTGCGAACGTTTAGAGGTAATCATACCATCTACCAGAGCTGCGGCAACACACGCGAGCTGGGAACAGCTTTCATAGTGATGGGTGATATGCAAAGGCGCGTGATCGGGTGGTGGCCGATCAATGAACGAATGTGCAAGTTAAGAATCAAAGGCCGATTCTTTAACTTCAGCATAATCAACGTGCATAGCCCACACTCCGCAAGCACTGATGATGACAAGGACGCATTTTACGCGCAGCTCGAACGCGAGTACGACCGCTGCCCAAGCCACGACGTCAAGATCATCATAGGAGATTTGAACGCTCAGGTTGGCCAGGAGGAGGAGTTCATACCGACGATTGGAAAGTTCAGCGCCTACCGGCTGACGAACGAGAACGGCCTACGACTGATAGATTTTGCCGCCTCCAAGAACATGGCCATTCGTAGCACCTATTTCCAGCACAGCCTCCCGTATCGGTACACCTGGAGATCACCTCAGCAGACAGAATCGCAAATCGACCACGTTTTGATCGATGGACGGCACTTCTCCGACATAACCGACGTCAGAACCTATCGTGGCGCCAACATTGACTCCGACCACTACCTGGTGATGGTGAAACTGCGCCCAAAACTATCCGTCATCAACAATGTACGGTACCGACGCCCGCCCCGGTACAATCTCGAGCGGCTAAAACAACCGGATGTCGCCAATGCGTACGCGCAGCATCTTGAGGCAGCGTTGCCGGATGAGGGCGAGCTCGATAGGGCCCCTCTTGAGGACTGCTGGAGGACAGTCAAAGCAGCCATTAACGACGCTGCCGAAAGCGTTGTCGGATATGTGGAACGGAGCTCAAGAAACGATTGGTTCGACGAGGAGTGCCAGGAGGTTTTAGAGGAGAAGAATGCAGCGCGGGCTGCAATGCTGCAGCATGGTACGCGGCAAAACGTGGAACGATACAGACTGAAGCGGAAACAGCAAACCCGCCTATTCCGAGACAAAAAGCGCCGCCTGGAAGAGGTGGAATGCCAAGAGATGGAGTTGCTGTACCGTTCTCAAGAAACGCGGAAGTTCTATCAGAAGCTCAACACATCCCGCAAAGGCTTCGTGCCGCGAGCTGAGATGTGCCGGGATAAGGATGGGAGCATCTTGACGGACGGACGCGAGGTGATCGAAAGGTGGAAGCAGCACTACGATGAACACCTGAATGGCGCAGAGAACACAGGCACAGAAGGTCAGGACAGCGAAGGCGATGGCTACGTCAGCACAGCGGACAGCGGAAATCAACCATCTCCCACGATGGGGGAAGTTAAGGATGCCATTCAACAGCTCAAGAACAACAAGGCCGCTGGCAAGGATGGTATCGGAGCCGAACTCATCAAGATGGGCCCGGACAGGTTGGCCGCTTGTCTGCATCGGCTGATAGTCAGAATCTGGGAAACAGAACAGCTACCGGAGGAGTGGAAGCAAGGCGTTATATGCCCTATCTACAAAAAGGGCGACAAACTGGAGTGTGAAAATTATCGTGCAATCACCATCCTAAACGCCGCCTATAAAGTGCTATCCCAGATTCTCTTCCGTCGTCTATCACCTATAGCAAACGAGTTCGTGGGAAGTTATCAAGCAGGTTTCATCGACGGCCGCTCGACAACGGACCAGATCTTTTCCGTGCGGCAAATCCTCCAGAAATGCCGTGAGTACCAGGTCCCTACGCACCATTTGTTCATCGATTTCAAGGCGGCATACGATAGTATCGACCGCATTGAGCTATGGAAAATCATGGACGAGAACAGCTTTCCCGGGAAGCTCACAAGATTGATCAGAGCAACGATGGACGGTGTGCAAAACTGCGTGAAGATCTCGGGCGAACACTCCAGTTCGTTCGAGTCTCGGCGGGGACTACGACAGGGCGACGGACTTTCGTGCCTGTTGTTCAATATTGCGCTTGAAGGTGTCATGCGGAGAGCCGGACTTAACAGTCGAGGCACGATTTTCACGAGATCCGGACAATTTGTTTGCTTCGCGGACGACATGGATATTATTGGGAGAAAATTTGAAACGGTGGCAGATTTGTTCACCCGCCTGAAACGCGAAGCAACAAGAGTCGGGCTAATGGTGAATGCGTCGAAAACAAAGTACATGCTGGTTGGCGGAACTGAGCGCGACAGGGCCCGCCTAGGAAGCAGTGTTACGATAGACGGGGATACCTTCGAGGTGGTGGACGAGTTCGTCTACCTTGGATCCTTGTTGACGGCTGACAACAATGTTAGTCGGGAAATACGAAGGCGCATCATCAGCGGAAGTCGTGCCTACTATGGGCTCCAGAAGAAACTGCGGTCAAGAAAGATTCACCCCCGCACCAAATGCACGATGTACAAAACGCTCATAAGACCGGTAGTCCTCTATGGGCATGAGGCGTGGACTATGCTCGAGGAGGACTTGCAAGCTCTTGGGGTTTTCGAACGCGGCGGCGTGCAGGAGAACGGCGTGTGGCGGCGAAGGATGAACCACGAGCTCGCTCAACTCTACGGCGAACCCAGTATCGTGAAGGTAGCTAAAGCTGGAAGGATACGCTGGGCAGGGCATGTTGCAAGAATGCCGGACAACAACCCTGTAAAGATGGTGTTCGCCACGAATCCGGTCGGAACAAGAAGGCGTGGGGCGCAGCGAGCTAGGTGGATGGACCAGGTACACCAGGACCTGGAGAGCGTGGGTCACAGTCGAGGATGGAGAGAAGCGGCCATGAACCGAGGGAAATGGCGAAATATTGTTGGCGAGGCTTTATCAAGATAATTGATGTAAAGCCAAATAAGTGAAGTTCTACAACTATTAAACCTGATGAAGCCAGATTTTTTGAAATTCAGTTTTATACCTGCACTCAATGCAAAATCGTCAACTATCTTTAAAACGTTATCAAACTCCAAGTCACTTCTGATTACTATTGTGATGTCGTCAGCAAATGCTTTAATTTTGATGAAGTGATTATCAATTAAAATACCTTTCAATTCAGCATAAATTTGCCTGATCAACGCCTCTATGTACATCACAAACAGCACCATCGAGAGCGGACATCCTTGCCTCACTGATCTGCCAATTTTGATGAAACTGGTAAGACTTCCATTAACCAACACCTGGGAGGCTGCCTCAGAGTACAATCTTTGTATCGCATTAATTATTTCTTGTGGTAATCCAAATTTTCCTAAAATTTCCCACAAACGATCATGGTCGATTACATCAAATGCCTTTTCCAAATCCAGACTTAATAAAGCGAATTTCATTGTTTTCGATTGTTGAGCTTTCAAAATCAGTGTTCGTACAACATCTAAATTATCTACACAAGACTTTCCAGGAATTACCGCTGATTGACCTTCATCTATTACTTCTTCAATGCATTCCGAAATGCGATTAGCAATTAATTTCGTGAATAGCTTGTAATCCGTATTTAACATGCTAATAGGCCTGAAATTTTTCAAATCCTTCGACTTTCCCTTTTTCGGTATTAACGTTACAATTCCATTTGAAAAACTTTCCATCGGCACAATAGTGTTGTCTAGAAACCCATTAAACAGTTTGAGAAGGTCCTCCTTCAGAAAATCAAAATGAACCAAATAAAATTCATAAGTGATTCCATCCGGTCCTGGTGATTTCTTCTTCTTAGCATTGCTGATCGTGTTGAATAGCTCTTCTTCCATAATTGGACTTTTTAGTTTGTCCCTCGCATTTGCACTAAATGACTTTTTTATGTAATTCAATGCAGCGCACTCCGTTCGATTTGACGACTTTCTTTCGAATAACGTTCTGTAATGTTCACTTACCATCTTTTTGACTTCATCTCTGTTCGTTATCAAACCACTTTCTCCTCTAAGCGTAAGTGTTGAAGAATTTACTTTCCTTTTAAGCATTCTCGCTACATGATACACTCCAAATTTCTCACTTTCTAGGAGGGTCGAAGGATGCAATCTGTTAGCATAACTTTTCATTCTGCTGATTTCGATGTCCAAAATTCGCGATTTAACAACACTCATTTCATCAGATACATTTTCACCGCTTCTCTGCTTCTGCCACAAATCACTTAATTTTTGCCTCCAACAATCTTTCTTCCGTCTGATAGCATCATTCAATTCAAATGATTTTCGGTTATAGAACTGTTTAATTTTTCGTTTCACGTCAAAGGACCACCACTCACTAAATCTATCAGAATATTTTCTTCTCTTCTTTAGTTCTCTGTACTCGTTTCGAAACTCTTCTTGAACACAAGCATCACTCAACAAATAGTCATTAATCTTCCAGTAACCACTTTTACCGTTCACGTCGGATTGCTGATCGGGTGAGATTGTGTAATCTACCATAACCGCATGGTGATCTGAGAACACGACTGGCACTGTTACACAGCTTCTCACTTCCGAAATAAAGCTTTTGGACACATAAACACGATCAAGCCTTGAGGCAGATTCTCCGCGGAAGAACTTAAAATCTCTTATTGCACTTTTAAGCACAACCGCAACATCTTGAAGCTCAAGCAGATCTACGGCAGACTTCAACCCACTTGAAAAATTGTACATTTTTCCTTTGCAATCCTTAGCATCAAGGACACAATTGAAGTCCCCCGCCAGGATATTGACTTTGATTCCCGGCTTATTGAAATGCACAGCTATCGTATCCGAAAACAACACATCTCTTTCAGTCTTGTAATGTGCACCGGAATGCCCATATACATTCACGAGGTTTAAACCATCTACCGAAATCGACATAAGTCTTCCTTCCGGATCCATGAGTAAGTGAGAATGTTCCAACGTTTTACGAATCAGAATGGCCGTTCCTTTATTAGTAACACCAATATTCACGAACGCTACATGGCTTTGAATAAACGAAAAGTCTTCAAACTGGACTTCTTGTAAAAATGCTATATCCACGTCATTCTTCACTAAAAACTCTTTTAGAAGCATTTTTTTCGCTTGAACCGCAATCACGTTGATATTAATCGTCACAATTTTTCTCACGTAATTCATCACTCACTCTCTTTATTAATAGCACCAACACTAGAAAATGTACCGTTGGCTAATGGATCAACACGTGATTCGAACCTAACCTCACTTCAACACATCAACTATTTGCTTGCGCTACGCTTGTTAGCTGTTTCCAACGACCCATTCGAAATGGTTTCGAGTGGCGTCATCACTTTTTTCGCCGAACGAGTAGATCTTCGGTTCCCCTCTACCTTTGTGAAACCCGGATGAACTTCTTCGTCAGTATCCCCGGATGATCCTCCAGCTGAATGTTGTCGTTTAACCGCGGCTTTCCCCGCACCATCCTCCGTTTCCATTATTTCCTCCAAATGGCCTTGTTCTTTCGGTGACCTTGACAATGGGCTTTTGTTCCGATCTGAAACAAGAGTCACCATTTTGGGCACAATGATTTCTTTCGATTTGTTCTGCTTTTTGCCGTTCAACACTCCCGAATAGCTTGGTTGGTTTGCAACACAGGGTTGACCCGATTGTTGTATATCCTCTTCGCCAATCTTCTCCGCCAGCGTGGCCGCCTCAGAACTCTCCGCAACATCCACCATGTTGTTCGCCGGGAACACTTTCTCGCTCGTTGCCTTTTTGCTACCAATCCGCTGAGGGCAATCGGCCTTCAAATGCCCTTCCTCTTTGCAGAAGTAACACTTCTGTTTCAAACCTTCGTAAAAGATCCGCCCCTTACGGTTGAGGAAGTACAAGGACGCTGGAATAACCTTCTTGATATCCACGTACGCTCCTCGTACGCCGGTAAACATATTCAAACCGAGATCTGATGGGAATTTTTATCTGACCATTCGTTTTACAACTCCGTACCTACCAAGTACCGCTGCGATTTCGGAATCCGGAACCTCCGGGGGCAAATCGAAGATTCGCACATATCTTGTACAGCATCCCGCAATGGTCGTTTTGACCTCCACTTTTTCTCCATTCGAATAACGGAAAACACAGATTTCAGGGATTTGAGCCTGCGCCTCTTTCATCGCTTCGAGCGATTTGAATTTCACACAAACACATTTTTCTTCCGACAATTTGTAACCGGTTTCCATTGAATCAAGATCTGCATCAAGATTTTTCACAAATCTTGCTACTTCCACCAGCGTCGGCGCCGGCGCATCCGGTGGGAACCGAAAAGCTAGTGTGTTTTTCACAAGCCCGTCTTCCATGATTAGAACGGATAGAAAGCACGAACCGACAGCCACGTGATTGGGCAACGATAATTGAGGTTATAGACAATGCGATCACAGAGAGTATTAACACGTCCTCGCACCATGAAGTCTGATTGTCAACTGCTTTAGTATTTGCTGGAGTGTTGAATTAAATTAAATTTAAAAAAATCCATCAACACATACCTAAAAAATCAATCAAGATAAATTTAAAAGAACTGCAAAAGTAATAAACTCTAAATAAGATATTGCGACAGCAACTTAACCAGGATTGCCCGTTGGGGTTAATTTATTAGTTCCTAATAAATTTTCTGGAAAAGCCTTGCATAAACTGTGAATTAATTCTTGGAGGGATCAAATCTGGATGAATGCAAACTTTTAAAGTAAACCTTGTAGAAAATACTGAAGGTATTTCTATTATTTTGTAGAGCAAATAATGGAGAAATGATCCTATTCCAAAATCTGTGAAGGAATTTCTGGACGATTTCAGGAAGAATTAAGGATTGTTGATATTATCTCATTTTCAGATTCTTTGTTTAAAACTGACTACAAAATCACATTTTCTCTAAATTTTGAGCCTCGAGAGTATTTTAAAAAATATTTGAAAATTTCGAAAAAAAAAAAGTTTTGAACCTGGACTACATAGCATAGAGGAACCGCAAATAAATTGACAAGTTCGCCCATGTTCGTTCAGATAATCCGTATTTCAATGAGCTAAATATCATGTTTGGCTTATATTTTTTTTCTCTCAAGATTTAGATGTGCGAAAGTCGAAAAAAAATTTTTTTTGCGCTTTTCTATTGTGAAACACCCTAGGTACCCCACCAAACTTGAATCTAAATCCGGAACCAATTTTGATGGTGCATGCAATGCATGAATCAAATTTATAACTGATTTGTGATTTTTACTTAAACAAATCATCAAAATCGATCGAACGATGGCGAAACTAGAGAATTTTGAAACTTGATGTCGGTATTGAAAAGGTTAAGACCTTTGCCTTGCGGCCAAATTCCAATTCTTGTAATAATATATTATCAATATTCGCATTTTTTTCAATTGGGGGTCGTGAGGAAATTATGTCACGTTATAAGAGGAGAGAGGAGTTGGTGGTGTGGTACTAGATTCATTTTTTGATATAAAATAATGTATGCATCTTCCTTGTTTAAGGTGGATATAAATCGAAGGCATACCTCAGAATTTCAAGAGCACAAATCTAACGAACCCGACAGCGGTTCAAGCTGAACACTTGATCGATTGGCCATCGAGTAACCAATCGAGAACCCATACCACAGTTATGAATCTAAGATAAGACAATTCTCGCGTAACATTACTAAAGGACCTATGTACAAATGAGAGATTCTCTCCTCTCTCGTTCTCTTTCGATTATAACAGTGGAACACTAAAGATTTTGAGAAGTTTTTCACTATAGATCGAAAGTCAATTTCCTTGACTAGCGTTTCATACAAAAAACGCAATAGATGAGATTATTGTGACTCAGTTATTAATGAAAGAGAAAGTAAACAAAGAGAGCCTCTCAATGTTAGATAGGTCCTTTAGTAATGTTACGCGAGAATTCCTAAAGAGACGCCAAAACGTATGCTTTCACTAGCACACCATTCGTTTGCCTCGCAGATAATTTGCTGTTGTAGTGTTCTGATCCATGATATGAGTCGATTTGATCCATGATACGGACCCATTTTTGACTGTAGCTGCTAGGAGTAGAAGCGAACGTTTTTCTTTTTTTTTTGTTCGAAATTAAACTCGAATTTCGCGAAATTCCGTTTTATTCCGTTTGTTTTCAATTTTCCGTGGAAATATTTTAACAATTTGGCGAAACGAAACGAAATAGCAAAATACAAATTTCGCCTGTGCGAGTTCCGTGGAATTCCGCGGAATTTCGTTTCGAAGCGTATTTGACGGAATCATTCGGTATTTCGCATACCCTTAGGGAGAAGTCATAGTCAGCACTGAGCTCAGGAGATGATTGCAGTCTTGCGTGACGAGAACGGGCGTCCAACGATAAAATGATTGGCTTATGGTGAGCGTCAATTTTAAGAAGCGATGATGGTGACTCGAAGAGATCAATTATGCATGGATCACTTACGAAAACCAAGTCAAGTAACCTATCGTTCACGTTCAGAACGTCATTGATTTGATACAAACCAGTCGACAACATAGGTTCAACTAAGGCAATCTCCTGTTCGGTTGATACGTTGGTTGGTAAAAACCCTGAAAGATCCTCATCAAAACGCCAGGTCAAATTAGGTAGATTGTAATCACCAAGGCATAAAATAATATCGTGGGCGTTGACTTCCTTCAGTACTTGATCAACAGATTCGACGTGTTTCGTGTAAATATCAGGATGACTGTTCGGTCGAATATAAACGCAACAAATATACACGGAAAGATGTGGTAAAACAATCTGCACGATAGTTTGTTCCAAATCGACAGGAGATGTCAGATTAGCGGCTTTGCAATTCAGCTCAGATTTCACTGCAATTAGAACTCCGCCACCTCTTCGAAGATTGCTGGTGGAAGAATTACGATCACATCTATAGATTACGTAGTTGCAGGTTAGTTCACTGGAAGCAATTTCGGAGTGGAGCCAGGTTTCAGTTAACACCACTATGTCGAAGTCGCAAGTAAGCAGAGAGAGAAGCAAGTTGTTTGTTTTTGTTCTCAACCCACGGACGTTCTGATAGTAAACTGTCAGTGCGGTAGGGAAGCTTTGACTACCGGACGTAGAACAAGTCGGAGACGTATTATGCGGAATTAGGTACGGTGTGGATAACATAAGAGGATTGTCGGAACTGTCTATTCGGTGAGTTGTTGATGAGGCTGATACGAGGTTGACGCTGGAGCAGGACGCAATTCTGGGTTGTTCGAAACCCCCGGATCCGCAGCCTGTCCTGGTTTCCAAAAATGTCGAACGCTAGAACTGGTTTCGACGAACTCTCGAAATTGAATTTCACGGGGCCAGTTAGAGGGATCCAATGCTCTTGATTTTAAATCGTTACTGACACCTACCTTAAACGATATGAATGAAAACGACGATAGTGGCCGCCCTTTAGGCACCAAAACCTTCGCTACCACGTTTTCGGTCTGCAAGCAGTTTTTTGCAAGGTTGACAACGTCGTCTTCCGTGACTTCGGGCGAAATTTTCGTCAGATATATCCAAAATCTGTTTTCCGACCTATCAGCGGAGTCTTCAGACGCATTGATGGCTTGATTTGTTCCACGGAAAACTTTCGAAGGCTGGTCAGGCAGTTGAAAGGTGACCTCGTCTCTATCACGTAATCTCTTCGAAGCAGAACGGTTGATGAACTGAAACCGGCCGGGCGCTGGAGACAAGATAGCGGGAGAAAGCTTGTTGAAGCCGCCTTGAATCTCCTGTTTCAACTCGGCAATCAAGCTGTCCTTAATCTCGGTTTTCAGATCGTCGACTAATTTTTGATACATATCATTTACTTCTTTAGTAGCAGCGTTCATTGAATTCAAAGTATTCTTGAAACGTGCGTTACCCATAATCTCGCGACACCCCTGGCACATCCAGAAGGTAGCGGAGTTAGTTACGATTTGACTGTAGAACGTATCCGATATTTTAGCGCACTTGAAGTGGAAAGTTGCTTTGCAGAAACCCCCACAGACGACTTCGGGAGCAGTCATGTTGACGGCACAACTGTTGCAGATTTCCATATCGGTGAAAATTGAAACAGCGGGTGGAGATGCTCGTACCGCAAAAAAAAAACTTCGGAAAATCGCAACAAATGGCAGCACTGGCGAGATGACGGATAATCACAATCTGATCGGGTAATGTATGAGTGTGCACACACAGCCTCAAACTACGCACGGGATGAGCGGGACGGAATGATGTTTGTTTACCTTCTATGCAGTTGGGAATGCAGGCGATGCGGCGAATAGGCAGGAGGGCAGGTTTATGCTGGGTCGTTTTCGGATATCGGAGTGAGAACAGCAGTAGAAAATCAGGCTTTATTCAGCAGGCTTGGCAGTACAATCGGGTGTAGATTTAGATTGAGGAACGGAATTTGATTTCTCGCAGGACATACAAATGCTGATCGAGGCCGGCGGTGGACGTGGTGATTTTGTGATGGTATTAGAGCAGCGATGACTTGATCGTAATACAACGGTAGTTCAGGTGGAGAGCGGCGAGGTGGGAGTAGATATGGCAGGCGGCTGTGCCAGTGGGCTTACTAAACTCGAACCACACTCAAGCCGACTCGGAATTTTCGTAGAAATTCACTATCCTACCTGACTTATTTTAATGAGCAGCGGGTGTCACGGATGCAGCGGATGATTAGCTGTAGTGGGAGCTGGCTATGAGGATTTGTTGAGATGAACGGCAGCGAAAAATGTTGAAAAATACGGCGCACAAATAGGTAAACACATCAACGATCACAGCAGTGTAGGCAGAACACCTCCATGAATATATTCAAAAATGCCCCAAGTAATTGGTTTTTCAACTCTACATTATTTAAAAAATCATAAATAAGCTTTTGCCGGAAAATTTGTCAAAAACAAGATGATCTGATTGTTGACTCACAATTCTTATTCCAGTCATTTGTTAAAATTTGCCATTTGTTAAAATTGTAGATAACAGTATACGTTATCTACAATTTTAACATCCACTTTTGTTTCCAGGCAATTTTATTGATAAAGACTTGTATACAAAACTATAGTTTTGAAGTCACTTATTATCACTCTATTTCGATAATTTTAGTCACTGAAGTCATTATTATTTTGCTGTCTAACCACTTCCTGTACTGCAAAGCTAGTCGTTCGATGGAAGAACTAGACATCAGAAGGGTTGCCACATATACAGATTTATCCGTATTTTATAGATTTTCTCGAATATTTGACCAACAATCTGTATACACAGATTTTTTGAAAAAATACTGATATACGGATTCTGCAAACATAATTCTTCCGAAATTGTACAAATTCATACTGATTTTGAGCAACGATGAAAATAAATATTTTTTAAAACCTTAGAACTTAAACTGAGATGTGACAATTTCGCCTTGTAATTACAAATGATTAGTAGCTCTTTGAATTTAATGTGTAAACCTAAAGGTTATCTAGATTCTTAGGGATACAGATTTGAAATACAATACAAATAATTTGCTCCAGGATAAATACAGAAATATAATGATTTATATAATTATTTGAAGTGCATACTTGTTTTTAAGTGCACGGTGAATTGTAGCTTAACGGTACATATAATTGAATAAAAGTACAAATTTCAATGTGGCATCCCTGGACCTCAGTGTTCCTACTACAGAGAATAGTTACAATGGAGTTTCTAATCACAAGGATAATATTATCAACCTTGAATCTGCTGAGTAGTATAATATAAGTTTTACCTGCTCAGCATCATATCAGTTGCCACTGATTTTACTCATGTGGACAAGCGTGTTTGAGTACAGTGTTTGGGCTAACGAACTGACCCTCCATAAGAAGGGTTAAAAATGACGCCCAACATCTCAAGCATAGCCAGTTTAGTATCCGCGATAGGCTTTACATGATAGGGCGTCTGTACCAGTGATAGTGGCAATAGTAACGGGTTGAGGAATAAAATTTCTTAAAACATGACGGAAACTCGTTTGTTATATCAGAATACGTCATTCGAAAGCTTTTTTATTATATTTCACGTAAAAAAGAATCTTAGAATGATAAAATCATTAAATCTATCAAAAAAGCATTTCCTCCATTACTGGAACACGTTCCAGTAATAGTGGTATTTGCTAACTTTTGTTCCTATAATAGTGGTTTACATTGATTTCCCATTGAGACTCACTATTATAGGAACGCCCCACTATAACTGGTGCAAAGGAGCAAAAAAAGTTAAGGATTTTAATTGTTTTCTACTATTTCCTTACTATTTCACAAGATTTTTTTTCACACAATCATATCATTTTGACAATGTCCATGTTAGAAAAATACACATAAAAATAAAAACTGGCTTGAAACGGCACTACCACTATTATTGGTACACACACTATGACTGGATCAGACACCCTACATAGATTTTCAAATGGCAATGCAATGAATATAAAGACGAACCATTTTAATGTGCCATTTGGTACTTCAAGGAGGTGGTAAAAACATTTATGCATGTGTTCGCGTGAGGCACGATTATATGAAAAATATAAATTCTCGCTCCAGTCACCTTTTGGATGTTATTTTGGCCACACAATAACTGTACACAATTGCAGCTCGAACTATAATTTAGCGCCAGACGTTCAAAATTTGTATGTGATTGAAATACTTTGGGAAATATCACTTTGAAAAATGCTGGGGCTTCTATGAAACATTCGAACATAGACCTCGATTTACGATGAACAATATTTCAGAATTGCGGTCTTGAAGCAATCTAATGCTTGTGAATGCGAAAAATGGCAGCTTTGGCAAAGAAAGCTCTCTGTTAATAACTGTGGAAGTGCTCATTAAACACTAAGCTGAGAAGCAGGCTCTTTCTCAGTGAGAACGTAATGCCAAGAAGAAGAAGGAACAGCAGCTCCAAACTTGTAGACCATAAAAAGAAGGAAATTCAAGGATTAGAAATTCATCTTCTTATAAATAACGGATAGGGGCCCAGATAGCCGTAGCGGTAAACGCGCATTCAGCAAGACCAAGCTGAGGGTCGTGGGTTCGAATCCCACCGGTCGAGGATCTTTTCGGGTTGGAAATTTTCTCGACTTCCCAGGGCATAAAGTATCATCGTACCTGCCACACGATATACGCATGCAAAAATTATCATTGGCATAGTAAGCTCTCAGTTAACAACTGTGGAAGTGCTCACAAGAACACTAAGCTGAGAAGCAGGCTCTGTCCCAGTGGGGACGTAATGCCAGAAAGAAGAATAAATAACATTTTGATGATATTTTGTGTTAACTTGTTTGCACTGGCGTTGAAATTTTCTGAATCGGCAATGTTTTCGAATTGGACCAGACAAAAATTAAATTTGACATTTCATTGATTGATTGGAGGGGAAATAATTTCCGAACTGTCAAATTTAAGTTCGGACTAATTTTAACAACGCAATTGAGACAGACCCTTAAAATGAAATCGCCTCAAAACGTGGCTGATTCTGAGTTGCCAAAGAGAATCACCTGCGGTTCGTATAGGAAAGTTGCCGAAGAAAACGAGGCTGCCGACAATAGTCACACTGACACTGACCTGTTCGAAGCGTTGTACAAACGTTTCTAAATAGCTTTTAACAATTCTGTTCATGTGAATTGATAGAAGATTGTGCAGCACATAAATGTAAGCAGACAAACACGTAATTTGTCTGCTAATGTCCGAGAACATTGCAAAAGAAGCGCGGCATCGGCTTAGACTGACGAGAATACGTAAATTTTCCTAGATGTTTCTGTGAAATATTTTGAGAATGTTTCCTATACACTACCATTTGGAGATTGCGTTTTCTGACAGAGTGATGTTTTGGTAAACCCTACTGTACAGTGTAGAGTTTGTGGGGCCCAGATAGCCGTAGCGGTAAACGCGCAGCTATTCAGCAAGACCAAGCTGAGGGTCGTGGGTTCGAATCCCACCGGTCGAGGATCTTTTCTGGTTGGAAATTTTCTCGACTTCCCAGGGCATAGAGTATCTTCGTATCTGCCACACGATATACGCATGCAAAAATGGTCATTGGCACAGTAAGCTTTCAGTTAATAACTGTGGAAGTGCTCACAAGAACACTAAGCTGAGAAGCAGGCTCTGTCCCAGTGGGGACGTAACGCCATAAAGAAGAACAGTGTAGAGTTTAAAATTCTCCTGGGAAAATAAAATTTTCATTTCCCGGGAAAAATTACCTGTATTTCATGTATGTTATATTTCACACCCGCAAATTACTGAAAAAAAGAGTAAGAACCATTCAATTACCCTTTTTTCTAATGTTTCTCCAAAAAAATCCTATGGCTTTGTTTTGAACAAGAGGCTTTAAAACAAAAAAGCTTATAACATTATTCAAAATTTCATGCAATTATATTGATGGTGAAGCTTGTTTTTGACAAATCATATAACGTTAAAATCATGTTTGCCAACATTGAATACATTATATCAAGCACTAGAATTGAACATTGAACAGGCTCCATAAATAATTGAATAAGCCCTTGATTTCTAGAAAAGATATCTTGAAAGATTTTGTATTGTATATACTTTTTCAAGTGTGGACATTGGTTTGTATGACATGGAAAGTAATGATGAAATTAAATCGATGATACGTCACAAAAATGATTTTGTGAATTTACAGTCGATGTACATGGATTCAAGAGTGATCAAATTTACCCACTGATAGATTACACCCCGAATTACGGTACTTAATTACTCAATCTGTTGAATGTATTTCTGAAAAACACTCAAATCCAAATAAGATTACTAAATAAGTTTGTACTTGTATTTTTGTGTTTGATACAAAGAAAGAAAAAAAAACACCTCAATATTTATGAGCAATTTGCAAAACACAAACAACTTATCTCAACGCCTCCACATTAATAGGATTATTGCTGCTTCCTTTCTTCAATTCCCCTAGGGGTAGAATGGTAGATATCCTGCTTAAACCATCGAGCAGTACTGTGGCATAGCGGAAAATTGAGGCAATAACGACATGGAACATGGTCCTTGTTACGACACGGTATTTCGCACCCACATGTAGAATGGCACGTTGATGGTACTCGCGTAACCGGAACATAATACCGCACAATGAATAGGACAGTGGTCAACAGAAACAGGGGCTGTCGTTCATAAAATGTAAAAATCCTGCGGTTAGGTAACACATTAAAATTATTAAAAAAGCGAAAGACTAAAATTGGGTTTTGCTCCCTTTCAGTGTAGGGTTATTATGCTCTACCGGTGCTATTCTGCTACGCTCGTACTGTAATCGACCAACTTCTAAAGCACCAAGTGGACACTACACACACTGTTCGTAAAAGAGATGGAATAGGGTTCTGTAGCAGGTTTTTACGGAGCAGTAATGCTTATCCGACAAATCACATCCATCATTAAGTTCAAAATTATCTTTCAAAAACTTGAATAATTGAGAAAAAACTTTAATAATCAAGAAAAAAATCTAACTGTAAATTTATAATCAAGAAGAAAAAATAGCGTCTTTAGACTCAGATAGCCGTGGCGGTGAGCGCGCTGTAAGACCATGTTGAAGGTCGTGGTTGGGTGCTCGAATCCCGTTGGTTCTTCTTCTTCTTCCTGGCATTAACGTCCCCACTGGGACATAATCCAGTTGGTTGGGTTGGACATATCCTCGACTCGCAGTACATAGAGTATCTTCGTGCTTGCCACATGATGTAAGGAGTGTATCGAAAAGTAGTCGCAAACATTTAAAACAGTCTCAAAAATATTGGGTTGAACCTACAAACAATTTTTTGATCATAAATGCTTAACAATGTATTTAAAAATTATGATGCGGTGATATTGTTTCAGTAAAGTGGCATTTTGTATGATAATTTTGCAAATTACTTACAGATGTCGATGAAAATCTTGCACACATCTGAAAAAAAATGATATGCTAATAAATGAGTTAAATTTTAAGAAAAAATGGTTTTTGTTTATTTATTTATTATTTTTTTTTTTTTTGTATGGTATTCAGTTGGAGCTGCCTGACAGCTTAACTTGTCAAGGCTGAACCCTCGGTCTGGCTTTTGCCAAGTTTCCCCTCTACCAGGACCAATACTCAGACGGACTAGGCAATGGCGCCCACATGAACACTGTTTTTTATTAGTATTGTGACGTGGTAGTTTTTGAAAAGTACCCATATTTCCTTGCTTCCGAGAAAAGGAAGCATTATGAAAATCAGCAGCTCCATTAGAATTTGTTTGAAATAGTACTGCATTACTAATACTGTCTGGTCGAAATGGTTTTGAATAATTTGTCATTCAAGTGCTATTCTGATTACTATTGTCTTTTACGTAAGATAAGAGTCTTAAATGTCAAGTGTCGTCAAGTCTTAACAAAATTAGGCTGTTTAGTAGTAGTTCTAGTTAATTTCATTTTTTGTTGTTAAAAGTATTTATTGGTCATTACGTTCATATATTTTTAAAGAAAAAGTCGCTTTCCTTGTCTGTTCAACAATTTTTCGAAACTAGCAAGTGTACCCCAATGATCGATCTCAGCGTCTTACTTTCCATAGTCATTTTTATAGTGAATATTGAAGAGTAAAGTTACCTTAGGCTTCTATTAAAGTCTCCTACAAGATTCACTTTTCGGTGGCAAATGCAATGCTTCACAACGCCTACTTTCTACTTGTAAATTTTGCGAAAATGAAGCTGGAATTAGATTATTTATACCGCTGTTACAAAAGAGGTATTTCTTATTATGGCAATGTAAAAACCATATTAAAATAAGATTGTCGCCACTTTTTTCTACTCAGTGAATCTACTAGTCATTTTCCTAAGATTTCCTAAGTATTCCCTGCGTCGTATATGATAACGATGTATCTAGCTAGCTAATAGTAAGAGTGGCTACGGATCATTCTGGTTAGCAAAAGGCAAACTGAACGTCACCAATAGTATTAATGTCCACTTCGAATAGATTATTTATTTGAAATGGGCATCAATTCTATCAATGACGCAGAATGTCCATTGGATCACATCCGAGATATTATTGCGTCTATGCCATATGAATTATGACGCGGCTTTAAGCAAAAAATGCCAAAATGTGATACCACCACTACAGGTTACGCCTTTGGTTTCCATCATATGGGCTAATGGATTATGCCCTCCCATCGCGGCAAGGTCGCATAACCAAGGGGAGGGAAAAAATGGTTTTTGTTTATGCTTATATATTCAGTGCCACAACTCTCATGACACAGTGTAAAAAATATTTTGAAAAATACATTAACAAGCATTTGAGAGCAAATACAAAAATCGAAAAAAGTCGATTTTTAAGGACGTTTTTCGATTTTTTCTTTCTACACGTTTATGGTAATATCGAACGATTGTAACGAATAAAAATTGTTTTTTGATTGGAAAAGTTTTTTTTGCATATTTATGAAGTAACGTAAGCAAAACATTGTACTCTATATAATTACCACTGTAAAAGACAGAGCTTCAAAAGTTGATTATACAAAAGTGACTATCTAAAACCGACATTATTCCAATAATTGAGCTTTCTTAGAGCAATAATTTATGTTTTTGAAATCCATTTTACGTGCTGTGTGAAGTAAACATATTTTCCAGAATAAGTTTTTCATCCTATTTTGTTTGATATACATTTTGTTCAATACAAATCATCGAATCTTCAGATAACACTTAAAAAATGTAATTTTGTGCAAGATTTTATTTTCAATGCTTCATAAACCTTATTGTATTTATATTAAGACTACATATTATTCAATATTTTTTTAGTTGCTTCAATATTTGATGACATGATGAAGATTTGCGTGAAAAAAGCTTTTAAAAAGATGAACTATATTCTGAGATATACCGTTTTGAATGTTTGTGACTACTTTTCGATACACTCCTTATCTATGAAGAAAATATCAATTTGCAAAGAAAACTTTCAGTTGCATGCTTGAACGAAGTTACACAAAATTTGATATGATTTGCAAAAAAATCGTGCTCTTCTGGACCAACATATCAGGTGTGTAATTTTTGTAACATGCTGAAGACCCTGCTCCTAGGATGTTGTCTTCTTTTTGAGAAAATCAGCATAAAATCGATTTTTCAGCATGTATTGTATACACATGGTGAGTTTTATCTGAAGTGCCAGATTTTTTGTAACATTTCATAGAGAGTAATAGCTGTGGAAGTGCTTATATAACATCACCTAGGAAGCATACACTTTTCGGAATCCGAGGAGATTCATATTCCGTGAAGTGGATTTTTTTTACAGAGATTGAGAAAATTCATTGAACAATTGGAAGGGTTCCTACACGAAAAAAAAAACCTGCATTAATCTAACATTTTGTGTCTGACAATCAACAAGTGTTGTCTATCATAACTCTAAAATTACCATAATTAGAGATTTAATGATCTAAGGTAAAAAGTCCTGGAATTAGGTATGTTTGGAAATGATTAACCTTCAGCTGTATGTCCTCGAAAGGTTGTGAGTTTTTTTTTTTTCAAATGCTCCCGTGTTTGCTTTTTCGCCCCTTTTCTGGATTTTTCGCCCCCCAAATTCTGTTTTAGAAATTTTCGCCCCCTTGAGTCTGAAAATCGCCCCCAGGGGGGCGAATTCGCCCACTTTGGGAATCACTGCTCTAGACAGTAGTTCCCATGTCATATATTTAGGAATATTTTCAATTTTCCTTCAAGAAAACATGCAAACATTTCCCTAAGGATATTTCCAGTTGGGTCAAATAACTATTGAGTATTACCCTTAGAACCTCTCGAGCATTGCATTAAGGGATATGTTAAAGAATTTAACAGAATACCTCACACCATTAAGATTTCTGTTGAAGTGTATCCTGCTCATTTTTTCAAGCATTATGTATTCAATTATAACCTCGGCAACAATATTTCGCCAATCCACTCGGTTAATATCTGCTTCTCTACATCCTCGACTGCGACCCATGCGCTTCAGGCCCAATCCACCTACTTTGCTGCGCTCCACGCCTTCTTGTTCCGACCGGATTCGAAACGAACACTATCTTTTACAGGACTGTAGCATTCATGTAAAATGCCCTGCCCAGCGTATCTTTCCAGCATTATTTATTTATTTATTTATTCATTCAAATTAGTAACTTAAGACTTCCGGTCTTATATATGTTACATTGTTAATATTGCAGAAGCAGTGCCACATTTCTAATAATTTGTAATATTGATGTTTTGTTGGATAACATATTATTACTTCATACAATTAAATCTATTGTTCCTTCAATAAAAGTGCTCAATACATCTCGTTCTGAATCTCATTCTTGACGACTCATTTGTCAGTTCATTGGAAAGGTAGTTCTAAAAGGCAACACCTCTGACAAAAAAGGAATTTCCGTATTTAGAAGTACGATGTCGTGGAAGAATAATTTTTTTAGATCGATAATTTCTACATAGAGTTAACTTACTGTATAAATAACCAGCTTGCTCTGTGATTATAAGATTATGAAGCTGAAGGCAACATCTTAATTTGTCAAAATTTTCAAAAGAACATCCAATCAGTACTGATTGCAAATGTGAAACATGGTCAAATCTGTTCAAATTAAAGATGTATCTTATGCAAGAATTTAAGGCTACTCTTAATTTGTTTCTCGTAACTAACTTTTGAATAATTTAATCCTTATATTTGACGACAGAAATGTCCTGTTAGTCTTAGAGTTCTCAATTTGGAATGAATTTTACAATGTTAATCGACAGCATATTCCTTGATGACCAATAAAAAATCCTTAACAAATCCTCATTGATAAATCTGGAAATGGATTCAATGTCATGCATAGTAAAATCGAAATAAACTTGCACATCATCTGCATATATATGTATTTTACAGTACTTTAAAACGTTCGGTAGGTCATTGATGTACATTGTGAAAAAAGAGGCCCCAAAATAGATCCCTGTGGGACGCCTGACGTGATAGGCATGAAATTAGAAAAATATCCATTATAAAATACACTCTGGAATCTTGCGCTAAGGTATGAATACACCAATTTAACTGCGTTCGAAGAAAAACCAAAATTTCTTTGGAGTTTTATGCATAGTCTCGAATGGCTAATCGTATCGAAAGCCTTAGAAAAATCTAATAGAACCAAAACGACTGGCTTTCCTTTGTCCAATACTATACCTATATCATCAAACACTTTCATCATCGCAGTTTTGGTGCTATTTTTGGATCGGTAGCTTAACTGAATTTCAGTCAGAAGATCATATTCATTTATATATTCGCATATTTGTTTATTCTATAAACATTCAAGAGCTTTAGAAAGTACACAGAGTCGAAGATTCTGAATCGAGTCCAACTTACTCTTATTTTTAATTGGAATGACTTTTGCTTGTTTCTAGCACTTCGGAATTTGGCAACTGTTTATGATTGCATTGAAAATATGTGTTAGTTGTGTGATTATGCGAGGCAAACAAATTTTAATGAATTTTAGCGGTATGTTATCTAGACCAATCACATTGGATTCGATTTCACATATGGCATTGACTACTTGAACTTCGTCAATTGCATTAAAATTGAAAGTTGACCACTCATGCCGTTGCGGTCTGAAATTATGATCATCGTCACTGAAGTTTTCAGAAAAATACTGATTTATTTCATTTGGTTGATAACTATTGCATGATATAGAAGATGAATTGTTTACTCCAATGCTCTTCAAACGATTCCAAAGCACTTTTGGAGGTAGATCAGTGCACAGTGGTCCAGGAATCAGTTTTACGCGGAAAGATGCATTTTGAGCTTTAGAATGAAACATTAGACGAAAACGGTCTTCTACAAAGTTGTTTGTATTAGTTAAGCCCTTTGTTTGGTGTTATTGAAAATTAGGGTGGACCACATTTTCATAGAAATTGTGTAACTAACTTTCTTATTTGTAGAAATTATAGTATACATGCTTCAGCAAAGTTGTAGACCATTCAATTTCAAGCAACTTTGCCAAAAAAAGTTTTTTTGTGTCTCTTAAATTGACCGATTTAGAGCTATTTTCCTACGGTGACATAGGGTGGTCCGAACAAAACTGGTTTTCTGGCTCTAGAGTTTTCAATTCAAATTTCTCATCAAAGTAGTCTATGAAACACTTTTAAAGCTTTAAAAAATGCGTAATTTGGTGAGTGAAGAAACTCGCTATCTCCTTCCGTTTGTGAGTTATTGTTGTTTTTATCTCAAAAACATGCCTACTTTGATTGAGAATATCTCTGATTGGGGCAAACGTAAAAAATATCTTTTGACGACATTAAAAAGACAAAATAAAATTGTATATTATATCAAAAAATTACAGATGTGTTATTTTTGTAACTCCAATAAAATGCCCTGAAAAACAAAGGATTTTAAGCAGAAAAACTTTAATAACTTTTGAAATAAAATAGATATCATCAATCTTTTTGCATGAAAATTTGCGTTTTGTTAAGTTCTTAAAGTCCGTTTTGACGAGAAATCTTAAATAAGAAAGATAGGACTCTAAAACTATTTTGAAGATTTTCATAGTGTGTATTTCTTTATTATTTTGCATTTTGAGCACGAAAATAAAATTTTAGACAAAAATGATCTTCTACAAAATTGTTTCTAAAAATGTAAGCTTTCATTCTGTGTCATCAAAAACTAGGGTGGCCCACAATATCACACAAATCATATAATCAACTTTTTTATTTGCAATAATACTGGTATATACTCTTTGAAAAAGCGGTAGAACTTGAAATTTTGACCAACTTTGCCAAAAAAAGTTTTTCTGTAGCTCAGAATTTGACCAATCTAGAGCATTTTTTCCTAATCATCGCAGGGTGGTCCAACAAAAATATGTTTTTCAACTCTAGTTTTTTTTAATATTAGTTTCGCGTCAAAGTCGTCTATGAACGACTTTTAGAACTTAACAAAACGCAAATTTTCATGCAAAAAGATTGATGATATCTATTTTAGTTCAAAAGTTATTAAAGTTTTTCTGCTTAAAATCCTTTGTTTTTTAAGACATTTTATTGGAGTTACAAAAATAACACATCTGTAGTTCTTTGATATAATATACAATTTTATTCTGTCTTTTGAATGCCGTCAAAAGATATTTTTTACGTTTGCCCCAATCAGAGATATTCTCAATCAAAGTAGACATGTTTTTGAGAGCAAAACAACAATAACTTCCAAATGGAAGGAGATAGCGAGTTCCTTCACTCACCAAATTACGCATTTTTCAAAGCTCTAAAAGTGTTTCATAGACTACTTTGATGAGAAATTTGAATTGAAAACTCTAGAGCCAGAAAACCAGTTTTGTTCGGACCACCCTATGTCACCGTAGGAAAATAGCTCTAAATCGGTCAATTTAAGAGATACAAAAAAACTTTTTTCGGCAAAGTTGCTTGAAATTGAAAGGTCTACAACTTTGCTGAAGCATGTATAATATAATTTCCACAAATAAGAAAGTTAGTTACACAATTTCTATGAAAATGTGGTCCACCCTAATTTTCAATAACACCAAACAAAGGACCTTACTAATACAAACAACTTTGTAGAAGACCGTTTTTGTCTAATGTTTCATTCTAAAGCTCAAAACGCATCTTTCCGCGTAAAACTGATTCCTGGACCATAGTGCAGTGGTGATACGTGTAGCATAATACTGTTCTTCTGCCTTTCTTATTAATGTGTTTACTTTGTTTCGTAGCCTTTTATACAATGCATAATCAGTTTCATTTGACGTAAACTTCCATTGTTTAAATGATAAATCCTGATTGATAATCGCTGTCGCAATGTTGTTATTGAACCAAGGAGTATTTTTGCGATTCAATACTATTGTTTGCAAGGGTACACATTGATCATGAACGTCATAAATGATTGAATTGAACGAATCGATCAGCAGGTCTATGTCTGCAATTTTATAAAAAATATCCCAATCAATAGACTCTAATTTTTCGTACAGTACGCCCATGTCGATACGATCATAGTTGCGATATTGAAAACTCCTATGTAAGTGTGTAGTTTCGTCATCCGGAGAAGCGAAAACCATATCATGGTTTGAAAGTACAGGTATATCTGTTTGATGAAACTTCAGGATATGAGAAGGATCATTGCATAAAAATAAATCTAGTTGAGATGACCCATTTCTATGGTAAAAAGTAGGTTCATTTCCTATGCTCATAAAACCATGGGAAGTTAATATGACAGTATCATAAAAAATGTGCATTCTAAAAAACCTTCCGTTAAAAAAAATCCACGTCGAAATGGATCATATTTTTATGTCTAGTGAGGACATGGGTTGATATTATTATTATATATTATAGAGGTTTTAACTGGTGTCATTCGTGTCTGAATGGGTTGATATGACTTGTATATTAAATTTTAAGATGGCTTATGTTTGAATATAAATGGTCAATTCATTAATGAAAAAACTGCCTGGTATATATGGGAATCCCGAAAAATCTCATTTCCCTTCCCGGGATGGAAATTTTAGCTACGTCAGCACAGTGCAAAGTTGAAAATCATCCAGCTCGCACGATGGAGGAAGTTAAGATGAAGAAATGAATACATACATGGTTGGAGATATCCTTCAGAAACCCCCTCGATTGTTGATCGAAAAATCATCCCAAAAATGTATGGTTAAGCTCAAGAAGTAATTCTTCATGTTTGCTCATCATTACTTTCGAAAGGCTTCTTTGAAGAATATATTGAGGTATTCTTGAAGTCTCAAAAATATCTAGAGGAATACCTGAAACAGTTTCTGGATGTAGCTAAACAGCAAATGAAAGGTAATTTCACGGAGAATTCCCTGTTGCATCTCTCGGATACATATTTAAAAAAAAACTTTTTGACATAGGCCTAAAAAAATATGAAATTAACATTCAAAGGCTTTATTCTAGATATTTTTTGGGGGAACGAAATCCTTTTTCAGTACGTTTAGCAAATGATTCACGGGAAACACTGTGAATACCACTGTATCACATAAACGACACACGAGAACGATGGTGGTTTGTTTGACCGGACACTGTTCAGATTTCTGACCGTTTAATGCTGTACCTTTATATTCCAGCGATGGTACGAGATGACATAGTACTGGACAGCAGCAGAAGCAGAAAACGTAAATAAATAGACCATTTCACTTCAATTTTATTTTGCCGTCCATAAACGTAAACGTGAGCAACGTTTAGTACCCGGTATTCTGTTGGTGGCCTTTTTCTCTCTCTGCACAGGATGAGCTTCTCTTTACGCTCCGGATAATTTATGTAAATAAACTTAAAACCCGTTCAAAGATAGTTCTTCCTTTTTTGCTCTATTTAAGGACTGCTATCATTCCGAAGCTATACCTAGCATAGGACCAGCAGAATGTCCAACGTAACTGGCAAACGAACGAACTCTTGGCATGCAGCAAAGCAGAAATACCCACTATCATGGAATCAGCTGTTGAATTCAGACTCCACTTCGTCTCATGTTTTACTAAGAGGCTGCAGAATAGGAGAAGCCCCACATCACACATATAACAACCATGTGTAGAGAGGATAAGCACGTAATGGGAACTGTGTGCCATTTCAATTCATCTTCAACTGGACAAACTCTACTACAAGTCTTTAGTCGTGTGACGTAGATGTGGGTTTCCCAACATTCGCAGCAAACAAAACCAAATAGCTATGTAATGGGATGAATTCATGCCGGTTGAGCATCTTTGATTCTTCAATTTTTTTTGTGTGCTCATGTTTTCATGGTACTTGGAATTTTACTTGAAATTCTCGAATTTTTTAATATAAGGATCCATAATAGTCGTACAAACTCCGGTATTTGAGCCCTAACATGTAGAAACAAGACCAAAGCTGTCTATTATCGTTTATCTCATGGGAAACAAATTGAGCCTGTTCCAATGCTCTGCAGTGCGTATCGATCTTCACCAGGACGGTTCATTTCGAGTAGACACCTCAGCTTGTAGCTCGATGGAAATACTAATAGAATAAACATATAGGTTGAATTGGTACTAGGCTATAAAAGCGATAGTGTAAGGGTTTCTATTTCAGTCTTTCTTAAACATTCTATTAGGGGTATTCACTTAAAGGTATTGGTGATGAAACATTTCAAATGAAATATTCCTTTCCTGACTCCAGGCGATAAGAAATAAGAAGTTTATAATCTGGTTACCCAATAATGGATCAATGCACGAGTTCATTATATGACGTTTGAGCGGAGCCGTGTTATTTATATGACCATGGCAACGAGTACACTCTTAAAAATAATGAAAATTACTGTGGACGTAATTCTAGTTGTGACTGAATGGCACATGATGTAAGTGATGGAACGACACAAAAACGTGGCCTTGAAGATGTATTTAACCAAAAATGTAATTTTACATGTTGAAGGACACGAAAACGATAGAAGTGTGAGCGACATTTCCAGAATCAGACATTAACGTATTTAAAAATCGACTCAAATTTACGTCATTTGGCTCGCTTCTTTTATGTGCATCCCAAAAGACGTAAATCACATGATATTTTGGTACTGTGTAGATATGGCACCGCTCAAACGTCAAATTAGTGACCTCGTGCATTATGGACCTAATAATATGTCCCATATTATGGACCTGATACCAGACTTGACGAAAGCTTGATTTTTTGAGTTATGAACTTTCATGTAATTCTTTTCAGCCAAGTTGGAGTCCGTTCGACTGTTTCCTTCCCGGTTACCACAATTTTTTCCATATCGTCACCTAATATTATAGTTGCTGTAAGAACTCGTGATGCAACGTATTATCGTCAAAGTAGATATTACAGCTGCCTCTTGATAATTTCTCGCAATCATTCAAATAACCCCAAGTGAAAATTCGTGTTTGTTTAGGAATCGAAAACAACGAGGTCTCAAACCCTCAACTGCTCAAATGCAGGACGCCTTTATTGATTAGAACCTGCGAGGGAGGCACCGATATTACACACGAAATGTGACACAAAGTTATTTCGAATTGCAAGAAAACTCCAGCTTGCCAATGATAATCAAGGCAGACTTGACAACTTATCGCTAGTTTTCTTTTGTTGTGTTCCTTCGATCGTTCTGGACAAACATGGAAAAAGGGCCAAAGTTTTCTGTGCATTTAATTTTCGTTTTTATTGGAAAAAGTAAAATAATGCGTATTTGAACACTTTATATTCAATCAGGATAAAAGTTGTTATTGTGACCAGTGAAGCGTATAATACATTTTTGATGCGATTGTCGCATTGCTGTTACATTCACATGCAAGAGGTTTCAAAACATTCATTTGTGACATTCAGGTTGCTACTGATACATTCTTACTGCAGCCATGAATGTATTACCTGACATGGATAAGAGTAGCGTGCAATTCTTTTCAGACTCCCATGAACGTTATGCTGTTGTGGATGACGGGAATGCGAAATGAATGTAAAAAACAATCACGACGCAGCTGCGATCGTAGCGACAACTCTTCATTCGGTTACTTTTGATCCAAATCGCCACTTCAACACAGCTGCGTTTTCACTGCTGCACAATGGACCGATGCACGAGTACACTATTTGACGTTTGAGCGGTCCCGTGTTTTTTACGTGACCATGGCAACGAGTGAATTCGGCACCGCTCAAACGTCAAATTAGTGAACTCGTACATTGGTCCATGGACCTTTGCACGAGTCACTAATTTGACATTTGAGCGGTGCCGTATTCACTAGCTACCATGGTAACGCTCAAACGTCAACGACTGAACTCGTGCATTGTCCCATTGGAGGAGAGGGCGTTCATTGGAAGCAACAAAAAAGTGGCACAAACGGAGCAC
Organism: Aedes aegypti; assembly: GCF_002204515.2. NCBI lineage: Eukaryota > Metazoa > Arthropoda > Insecta > Diptera > Culicidae > Aedes > Aedes aegypti. The sequence goes on from NC_035107.1 coordinate 163,549,237, forward strand.
CAGGATTTTTTTAGGTTTGCTTCTACCCTCTTTATTTGTAGGTTTCTGCATCTAGCCGTTCTCGCACAAGGTGCTGTCCATAAACAACGTGGTTATCCATGGGGGGAGAAGGGCGGGGGTAGTTTGTTTGACCAAACATCACGATCGGCACATTTTTTTTGTATAGACGAAAAACCGACCGACGAAGGAAGAGTAGTCTAAAATAGAAAAATAACCCGTGAGTTATGGACAGCCCTCAAGCTGGTGCGGCTGGTTGATACAAGAATGAAAAGAAAACATATTTCAATTGGTGCACATTGTGAGTGGCACATTATGATAATACAGATAAACGTCTACTACAGTAATTCATAACAACCATGATACATTTATTGCTGACCAAAAAATAGTCACAGTCGCGCATGACTTTTATTTTCAGTATCACATGAAGGTTTTTGTTGCATGAAAGTCATGGTAGTCTATGTGTGATTGTCACGCTCACTACAGTTTTTGACGGTACATTTTGGTTCACTGATTGTGACATTACTTTTGAATAAGCATGAATAGCTTTTCAATCGACTTTTTGTCACATTTGATAAAATGCAAAAATACGTTTTAATCCATTACGCCCCTTTGCCATGTTTGTCCATTGTTTTAGATCTGGGCTCACAGTGACAGTTCGTGACAGCATAATTTTGGCTCACCTTGACGTACATAAATTTCGTATTGGTTTCTCCCTCCCAGATTAGAACCAATTTTGATGGCAAATAATGGGAGTCAATGCGCGTTGCGTTCAATTTGGTCAATATTGTATGCACTTACTCAGACAGGACATTCTGTCGTCGAATGGTAACATTCGTTCCTCTCTATGGCCTTCAGCCAAAAGATCAATATCCAGGAACAGCAATAACTATATCATTCGAGACTATTCGTACTACGACCGTACTCATCGCTCACATACATATGTTATTTTTCCCCAGTCATTGTCTAAGAAAACTCCTCCAAATCTATGAAAAACAAAATTTCTGTACATCAAGGTGAGCCGAGATTTTGCTGTCACGAACTGTCACTGTGAGCCTGAATCTAATAGAGTGGACAAACATGATAAAAGTGCGTAATTCATCAAAAAATATTTTTGCATTTCATCAAAGTTGACTACAATCGGTTGAAAATCAATTCCTATACCAAAAAGCAATGTCACGATAGCACATTAGATTTTTATTGAACATAAGGTATTGAAACACGCATCTTTTCACTCTTTTCCATCAAAAATGGAAACAGAATACACAGAAAACTTAGGCCATTTTCCCATGTTTACCCGGAACAATCGAAGGTGCACAACAAAAGAAAACTAGCGATTTTCCTCAAGCAGATATTGAGCCATACCCAAACCCGGTGTAACTAGTGCGAAACCTCTAGATTAGTATCTTGAATAACCCTAATCCAAATTCCCCCAGACCGTTGAAAAAGCTTAACACAATCAGATCGATGCCCGTTGTGGAAAAAAGCAACCCTTCCAATACCGACTTTTTCGCTTTTTTCAAAATGATGCTGATTTGTTGATTTAATATCGAGCCCTGAAGGAGGCCCACTCCCGGACCGAAACGTAGGCGAAGATAATAAAGTAGTCAACGCAATCGTCTTAATGACTGTGAAGCCGAAAAACAAGTTATAGTTAAAATTATCTTTTAAAATAAATGTTAAATGGATAATGATCTCGAAAAGTGTCTAATTCCATTCCTGCAAAAAATATTGAAAATCGTTTAGAAAACGACAGAAATATGGATTGTCAAAATTGGACTTTTAACTTTTTCTGTTGTAAGCGTTTTCTCCCCCGTGGAAGTAAAAGGCCACTGAGCTGAGTAATGCCAAGAAAAAGCGGAATCCATTGAAGGGGTTATTCTGAGTAATCACCTATCAGGGTAATGGATTTTGGATAGTGACTAATTCGAGTACAGCCGCTAAAAACATATGTTGGCATGAATAAGTAAAAAAGTGTTATATGTAGTTAATTCGATCTTTTATCCTTGAAATATCTATCTTATCAGAAATACCGACATACCCGACTACGAGTACAAAACAAAATTATATCAGCTTATGATATTATGATATGAAGATTTTAGCGAACATAGGTTGATACAATTTTGATGCAGGATGTTGTTAAAATAACTAAATTTATAACAAAAAGTTCAATGAATTGTAACATAAATATAACAAAATGTGTTTTTAATCTATCAAAAACATATCAAGTTCAGTTATAATTTTTGATACAAAGAATCTAAATTATAATACTGTATAATATACGGAATAACTCATTAAGTTACTTTTAAGATTTTTTCATCAATTATATGAAAAATCTAACAAAACATGATATTTCGTGTAATAGACAGAAACATATATGATTATAACCAGTTTTTTAATCTACTACATTACATAAAAATTCTAATAAAACTTCATATTCGGTGCAATAGACATGTTTTGATATAAAACAAGCAAAATGAAGTCGCAACAAGACACTTTTTAATCACTTGCTTTTAGCCAATAATTAAATTAAGTTCATAACAATTTGTTACCGCTTGGCTGGTTTTACAAACCCAAGAGATTTTTTTTCATTCTCCTCAAATAAAAAATATATATTTCGCTTGATTCAAAAATTCAAGTTGATTGAAATGCACAGATGTGTATCTAATTTTATTATAAATTTGTTAAAAATAAACAAAAAGGAATTCAAAATATTTTCAACACAATATGATATATTTTTGTTTCAATATTTTCTGTGGATAACGGTGTCTAACAAAATTATATTATAATAACATATGCATATCATGTTCTGATAAAATTTTATTATATTTTTGTTATGTCCCTCTAGTCGGGTAGACATTACTTTATTTCAGCATTATTTTTATTTGAGAGGAAAATAATTGTCATTTTTTCTGTGCGATAAATGAAAGAATAAATAAAAATGGTTTACTTTTTCACATCTATTCTATTAATTGAAGCGTTACCCAACCATTAGTCAATTTTCATCACGAGATACAACCATAATCATTATCCAGTGACAAGCATTCCCATAATCGAGAGATCTGTCCGAACACAAGCGCAACCACGCGTGATTGATAGCTGATTGTGATGTGACAGCGTGAATCAATCAAATCCTATAATTCAAATAGAACCTAATTGTCACTCCAAACAATCGTCAGCATTCACCAAACAATTCCAACAGCTGACACGTACCAATCTAATCATCTAAATTGACAAAAATTCATATCAATTGAGTTTGAAGGAGAATTTTCCCCGATTGGCGAGCATATCCTATCGCTCACTAGTCGCTGCCAACCCCCAAATGGACAACTCATTTTAAAACCGTAGAGAGAGAGCTTACGTAGCACAGTAAAAAGCCAAACAATTCGTGGTCGACGTCCCAACAAAATACACACCAGAAGTACAATGAACGCATATTTCAGAACGCTCAGACACCACAATCAGCAACTTGTCGAAGGCAGAAAACGGCGGTGGTTGAAAATCGATAATATGTATGCAAAACCAAGCTTTCGATCATATCCTATGTTCTTATCTGTCCGGAACATCAAATGAACATCCGTTCGTGACATGGCACCAGTTCATCGAATTGGGTGCATCGGATCACACTGATTCACAATAAAACTGACATCGGTTCCTGCAGCTTTTAGCTATCCCTTTTTCGAAAGAGCATCGGAATAAAACAAGCAGTAGGTCCCCCTTCTACGACCCTACAAATCATGACCAGCAATGGTTATTGATCAGCATTCTGACAAGAGAATTTTCGGTTTGTAGGTTTTATCTGTTCTGGTTTGCAGAAAAGCATAACGGGCGATAAAATTGTTTGAGCGGTTCTTGTTTAAATTCCGGCGACCGCGATGGAATCATGATTGAAAGCTACATGGTTGATGTGTCTCTCGTAATTAACATTATCTTCTAAAATCGGTAATCAGATTGGGGTCAAATGAGATTGCCACAGATAGTTGTAAAGCTCCCATCAGACACAGACCGATAAGCATCGATTGACCTGTTTTGAGACTGGTTTCGTTATTTATTCAAAATGTTTTCTTATATTAATGTCATTTAGAACATGACGCTTACTCCTTTCGGATAAGGGCCGATTTCTTCACCTTCACTTGAACTAGGTTTAAGGGCTAAGCGGTGGAAAAGAAACGGATTTTAAGTTGTTAAGGTGATATTACATTCTGTTTGCACGTGAAAATGACAGGAAATGTTTGTAGTAGTTGTCTAGGGATTTCTCACTGCACTAGGCATACAACTAGGGCAAAAGTATGTCAGATGACCGTAACCATGAAGGCTACCACCTACCGCTGTACTAATGCAACCTGTCCTTTGTTATCTGCACCATTCAGATGTTTATCATAGTACCTTTCCACCTTTCGATCACTTCTTGAAATTAGGATGTGTAGAGCTGTAGATAGAATTTCCACGTTTCTTGATAACGGTAAAGTACCTGCTATTCTTAGAATTTTGGAATTGATGGAATAGTAAAAGGCATGACAGATGTTTTTACATTTTCCAATACCTTTCGTATTAGTACATTAATTCTTGACATACAAACATCTTTGCAAAATTGATTATCTGAAGAGTTGCAATTTAAACTACTGTCATGTTTCATTAAGTAACAACCACGGCTTTCTCGTGGATTGTATCTATGACACCCTTAATTCTTTTTGTAACTTTTGTAACCAGAAGGTACATCAATCTCAATGCTTCCTTAAGGCCCAAGTAAAAATAGTGCAAAAGTCAAAACTGAAAAAGCAGTTTTTCTCTTTTTAAATAGACAAATCGAAGAAAATAACAACACACAGCTTTTTTATTTGCCAAATAAAAAGGCTGTGTGTTTTTATTTTCATCAATTTGTTGTTTATAAAGGAGAAAACTACTTTTTCAGTTCTGACTTTTGTGCCATTTTCTCTTGCGCCTTAAGCTCTTCCTTTTTTACGTGAATACCATAGTTGGGAGCCAATAATCTTATCCCACAACTGTTTTTTTACGGTGGTGGTTCATAGACTCCTCCTAGTTTGCAGCGAATATTTGGAATTTGCAATCAGGTCAAACGAAAAAATCGAAACATTGTTAGTACCAAGTTCACAGACACAAAAAACACGAAATCTAAGGAACTGTCCATACAACAGGCAAGGTATATCTGCCCGTATATGCGACTTCCCCAGATGCTGCATTGTGCCAATTGTCAACCAAAAACTCGGAAACGATCAAAAGAAGAAATAGCGGAACGAAGTTGAGCAGAGCTGACAATACACTCTTACAACTCGTGTATGTTGTCGATGATGTCGTTGTCATCGTCATCGTAGATCCAGCGACTGTTACACTTCCGTGCAAAAGTTTGGGTTCACCCCCTCAAAAACATACAAAAGTGTTCTGTCCATATCTCTGTGATTGCACGTCCAATTGAAACTCTTTAAGCCGCATTCGAAAGGCAAAGAGTTATTCTTACTTCGTATGTATTTTTCCAAAAACATTTTTTGAATTTTGTATACTAATTTTTCACTTAAAGTTGTGACATTTTTCAAAAAACACACTGAAAATTCATATTTAATTTCCTCAGCATTGGGTCGACCAAAATTTTAAATCAAAGTGTCATTAGAATCGTAATCTTATATTCTTTGAAGAGACCCCACGAAATTTTTGCGGAAAAATCTGGAAAGTATTCAAAATCAATGAAACAATCAGTCAAGTCATCGTGCAAAAGTTTGGGTTCACCCCTCAGTATGATGCAAATCGTGCAAAAGTTTGGGTTCACCTGAGCCGCATGCACATCATTTTTGTCAATATCTCTGCCATTTTTCAACCGATTTTAACAGTTTAAAGCTTTTTTGAGCGCAAATAATGGCGCGTACATGATCGGTTTGAGATTTCACAGATTTAGGTAAGTTCAGGTGAACCCAAACTTTTGCACGATACACCATACTGAGGGGTGAACCCAAACTTTTGCACGATGACTTGACTGACTGTTTCATTGATTTTGAATACTTTCCAGTATTTTTCCGCCAAAATTTTGTGGGGTCTCTTCAAAGAATATAAGATTACGATTCTAATGACACTTTGATTTAAAATTTTGGTCGACCCAATGCTGAGGAAATTGAATATGAATTTTCAGTGTGTTTTTTGAAAAATATCACAACTTTAAGTAAAAATTTAGTATACAAAATTCAAAAAATGTTTTTGGAAAAATACATACGAAGTAAGAATAACTCTTTGCCTTTCGAATGCGACTTAGAGAGTTTCAATTGGACGTGTAATCACAGAGATATGGACAGAACACTTTTGTATGTTTTTGAGGGGGTGAACCCAAACTTATGCACGGGAGTGTATGTGCCATGCAATGCAGCACAAACCACTGTCAGTTTTTCCTGCTACTAAGGGGGAAGAAATAAGTTTGATGACAATGAAGTTCTCTGGCCCTGTCATATGGGGAAATTTTGTTGGAAAATTGAACCGACAGAGCATATTGTTTTTGGTTGCATTGCTGATGCATAGACTGCTCGGTCTATGTTCGGAAGGGGTGCTATGTAAGCTCTTTTGGGCGAGTTGATTAAATATTCAAATTGCTGTGCAGTTTCTCCATTCGGTTCCGTGGTTGTTTTCGAATTCTCATCAATTTGGGAAAAGGCAGTAATTGGCGAAACATTACTAATTAGAAGTTTCCATTCGTTTCTGTGAATGGCATTAATTTTGAACGTGACAGTTTTCATGGAAACCGACACATTGGGAAACTGTTTAAACGGACAACTGAATTGTAGATTTCAGTAACGAAGCTTGCCTATCTGTTTGATTTTCGGAAAATACAGCTTATACTCTCTTATAAAAGACGAATAGTGTACAGTGTTTGGTTCGATCTCTGCTTACTAGCGAGAACTTGGGCCTTGACTAGTTCAAAAAATTAAACCATATTTACTGGTAAGTTATCTATGGGAAGGAAGGGGTGTTCTGGCCAATGACCACGGTCGATACAAATTTTAAAATATTATGATAAAACATCACATGAGGGTAGGTGGGGGAGCCTGATAATCTGAAAAAATGGTCACATGGTTTATGATCAGCCCCTTACACGTTTTTGAGCCATTTCCATTCAATATAGCGACTAATTATGGTGTCAATGTATCAGAGAAATGATATTTGACAAATAATATTTCACAGAATTTTGAAAATTTTGTAGCATAATGATAACTAATAACAGTCTGTTCTATTTATATGAAAAATAGAGATTCTATTGAAATTCTGTTATTTCAAGCATAACAAATTATGTGTTCTGGGGGTCCGTAGCCTTGAGGTTACGCTTTCGCTTCATAAGCGGAAGGTCATGGATTCAATTCCCAGCCCCTCCACAAAAAACCCGTCCAGCCACCAGAAGATGCCGCACGGAGGATCGTGCTTTGGGGGAGCACATCCATCCTCCGTTAGTATCAGATGGTGACTGAGACAAACTGACCCTCTTCGTAGGCAGCTAGCCTCAAACGACTTAGAAACACGGTAAAATGAACCACCGCAAAAGCAAAGGACTATGGCTTATGGAAATCGATTGGACTGAACAGCAGAGCTCTCTCCTACCTGCTCAGGTGTGAGAGTAAAAGATTAGAAGAGAGTGAAAGCAGATGTAAATATAGATTAGTTAAAAATAGATCTGTATCGGTAAAGTAGATACGGATGAACTGATTCCTGCACAGTAGTGGCCACGAGCACGGAGTGCCTTTCAAAAAAAAAAAAAAACAAATTATGTAACCGACAAACTTTGAAATTCGACAGATTAAATGTATGAAATTTACGATAATCAATTTGATAAATTTGCAACCTTTCAAGTAGAATGATATTAGAATAAATGCCACCTTCTGAATACTGCATTGGGTTTATCGTAGAGTTGGGACAAGCTAGTGGTTCCTCTTTCGCCGCCACACACTGTTTTCCTGCACTCTGGCAAAGAAAAAAGAAGATGCTCTGATGCTCTTTCTGACGTTACATCCCAACTGGGACAATGCCTGTTTTTCAGCTTAGTGTTATTATAAGCACTGTCACAGTTATTACCTGAGGGCTTTCTTTGTCAATTTACCATTTTTGCATTCGAATATCGCGTGGCCGGTACGAAGATACTCTAAGCTTTGGAAAGTCGAAAAAAGCCAAATCGAAAAGATCACCTGTGGTATTCGAATCCACGACTCTCAGCTTGGCCTTTCTGAATGGCTATGTGCTTATCGCTAAGGCTATCTAGGCTCCTATATAATGGTCCTGAGCAACTTGCGTTTGAAGCAGCTTGGAAAACTTTAAAGAGGACTCCTCGTACAAAGTTTACGCTTTTTCTCGTACTGGTTCTAGGGGGAATATAAGCCTGGGACACGGTTGTATGAAAAATTCAGATTTTCGTTCCAGTCCATTTTTTGGATTGCATTTAGGTCCCATAACAACTGTGCAAAATTTCAGCTCGATCGGTGAAATTATATTTACGCGTCAGCCATTTAAAGTTTGTATGGGATTTACTATGAAAAAACTTACTTTTACAAAGAAAAATCGCCAGAGATCGCCCATTGTTCTCTTTAAAAATTCTGAACTCAGATCTCGATTGGTATTTCTACGATGAACAACATTGCCGAAGACCGCAAAGCAATCCGATGCTTGTGGGAAAAGTTATTAAGCATAAACTATTCGGAAATTTTGCCCGATTTTGTTATTATTGTTATTCCTTTACGTGTTAATCAACGTCGCCTTGCCAATAGGTTTACATTGAATAACTTTTTTCACAAGTGTAGGACTGTTTCGCGGTCTTCGGCAATATTCTTCATCGTAAAAATATTCATCATCGTAAATATCTATCGAGGTCTGTGTTCAGATTTTTTATAGAGCACAATGGGCGACCTCTGGCGATTTCTCTTTGTAAAAGTAAGATTTCCCATAGTAAATCCCATGCAAACTTTGAGCGACTGGCGCTAAAATATAGTTTCTCCGATCGAGCTGAAATTTTGCACAGTTGTTATGGGACCTAAATGCAAATCAAAAAGTGAACTGGAGCGAGATTCTAAATTTTGTTCCACACTGGTGAATATGTTATGGCTGCAGGCTCTTCTAAACCCAGCTTCCATTGTTGATGAGCCTTCGTTTTTCCCGACTAACATTATTTTTAGTCAGCAGCAAGGATCCAAGGTAAATGAACCCATCGACCACTTCAAACGTATCCCCGTCTGTCAACACATTGCTTCTTAGGCGAACGTGTTCGGTTCCGCTTAAGAGCATGTGTTTAGTCTTTGGCGCATTCACCACCCATAACACGTTTTAGACGGGTGTAAAGGTCTGCCAGATATTCAAATGTTCAAGCGGCAATGCCCATTACATCCGCGATGCTAACAAATTGACTGTATATATTGAAAATCGTTTCTCAGCTGCTAAACCTGGATCTCCAAATAACATTTTATATCGCAATATCTAACAACAGGCATGGGAGTTCATCACTACGTAATTTCACAAGCTTTTATCAATTTTGAGAGCTTCCAGAAAGAACTCTCTGGCGCTCCGTCCCCACTGGGAAAGAGCCTGCTTCTCAGCTTATTATTTCCACAGTTATTAACTGAGAGCTTTCTTTGCTAATTGACCATTTTAGAAGTGAATTTAAAAAAAAATCCAACCCGAAAATACACTTGACCGCCGGGATTTGATCTCACGACACTCAGCTTATTTTCGCTTAACAGCTGCGCGCTTGCTGCTACGGTTTTTTGGACCCCACAAGAAGAGCTGTACTTGCCCATGAGTTTCCATAGTTCTACATTGTAGAAGTGTAGATTGCCCATGTTCACAAGATCGACATAAGCGCCGTTGGCAATTTCAGCATTTTAATTACATTATTCAGCGTATGATTGCAAATACAGTCGAATCATAACGACAACTTTTCTAATGACAATAGCTCTCTATAGCGACATTTTAAGGTCCCATGAAAAACATTTTGATGTTATAACTATTTTCTATAACGACTTTTCTCTATCGCGACGGTCCCTTGCGATGTCGTTATAAGACGCTTCGACTGTACTATGATTTGATATCGATAAGGCATTTGATTCAACCCTAGTTCTGATACCTGTTTGGAAATAACTTAAATCATTCTTCATTTGTCATTCAAACAACTTATATATGCTGAAAAATTCAACAGCGCTTACACCGACCTCGCGAACATGGACAGTAGAGTGCAGAGTCTACAAAGGAAATCGTTCTCATTTGATTTAGAATCACGATCAAAGCTAGCGAAGAAAAACATTCGATTTGTAGCGGTCCATGATCGGCAATGTATCGCAAGTTGTAACAAGCTTTATTAATGAGAGCATCAAATGAGAGCCCCAAAGAGAAAGCGATGATAAAAACCTTTAACCATTGGTGGTAGATGTTTTATTTTACTGGCACGATAAACAATCCCATATCATATGATAGGAATAGTGTCCCTCGGGTTTTAAGCTTTTTGAAAGGAGCTTTTCCCCCGATGTAATTAGAGCTGTAGCAGTATACGATAAACAGGCTCTTATGAGGTGCTGCAAATCATGATTGTTACAATGAGCGATAAGTGAGAGATTGTCTCAATTTTCTTAGAATTCAATCCCTGTCGTCTTGCAAACCTGTGCTGCGTTGGGACCTGATAAAGTAGAGATCTGAGCTGTTGTCGATCGGTAACATCCCACGAACTTATATACTACAGGTGACACGACGGAAGATTCTGAGATAACACAAAGTAAGACGCATTTAGAATGGTGATCGCTCGGATGTTCTCACAATATAATTAGTCTCCTTTCTTGTAGATGGGACATATTTTTCCACTCCTCCGGTAGCTGTTCTCGTGCAGACAAATGGCCAGTCCGTCTAGACCCTTTATTATGGAATGAAGCTCCGAAACCATCTTTTCAGTTGTTTTATTGCTCTTGAGCTATTAAATTCCATCCTTTACCTCCCTTAAAGTGGTGGCTGATTGGTTTCCCCCGTCTTGTTACTGTATCTACCGACTTAGATATTTCTTCCGTTATCTTGACCCTCATTTCCCTTCACTCAGCACCATTTATGCGTTCGACGAAGTGATACTTCCACCTTTCGAGCACCTTAAGTTCGTCCATCAAGATGCTTACACTCGGAAGCCTAAAAGATTAAATTATTTTAATAAACATACATACTCGAACCAAGAAAGTCGAGATAATTAACAGCCCATTTTTTCAGTTCCTTCATAGAACGACACGAGTCTGCTAATAAAAACGCCATGAAATCAATTCAGGTTATCTCATTCTTCTTCACATTTATGAGATTATAGGCGAAGTGTCCAAAACGAGGACCTTGGATAAAGTTTGTTGAAAATGTTGAAAACTTACAATGATCGGCAAAATAAGGGTTAATTTTAATCTCCGAGAGCATTTAGGTTCTAAAGAAAAAAGTCTTCTCTTCAAACTTTTGGCGAAATATGCATGCATCAACAGTCAGTACATATATATAACACCCTATCGTTAAGAATGCAGTTGGGACTCAAAAGAGCATTCAAAGTTACATAATACGGTCTTTATGCTGTCTATTAACAACAAAGTCTGCATCATCATCGACATCGACAAGAGCAAGTATGACGTTCAGCTTCGCAGCTTCTGTCAGGCGGCATGATTTCCCAATTTTGTATAAGATGAATATGTATGCATGGCGACCGTCACCATGCCATGAGACAATCTCCGCTCATGGTTGGCAAAATGCAAAACTTTGTACTGCATGGCTCGGGACTGATTTCAAAGCAACTATAAAATAAGAACGCCATCGTTTATGCTATATCACAGACGCCTCCCAGGCGATGATGACGACGATGTGGACGCTTTCCAATCTCGTTCGATCAGAGTGGATCTAGATAAGAGTGGCGTCAATGTCAAAATTGGAACAGCGGCGAACTGTCATTTCCCATACAAATCCGCGTTCAATTGAGCAGGAGACCTGTCAAAACTGGAACATGACGAATCCAGATCCTGTTCATTATGGCCTCCCAAAAGATAGACGAACAATATGTTTTAAATGACATGCACCAACAGCGTCAGCTGCTGCAGCAGGAAGACTTTCACTTCAAAAGAGCACTCGTAAGATTGGAACCGCTAAGCTGCATGGTGGTACAAAGACTTCCCCAACACACTTCCTTGGCACAACGAACGAGTTGGGCACGCTTCAATCTGAACGGCTAGGGGAATGTGTTCTAAGTTGCACCCTTTTCAATGTGTGGAATAGAGATTCCCTTAGTCTTGTTGTAAAGTTCGCGTCTTCAAAGCAAATCTGATCCGATTACAGGTTGATCCAGGATCATTTTGGAATGAAAATTTCCTTGAACTCACTGAAGAGTGGTTTTCTTATTATTTTCGTTTTATTCATTTTTGTCTTCTTCTTTCCCCTCACCATCCAAACGTGTTTTACCAATCGCGTACAACTTGTATGCAAATTCTGCTGACAACTTGTATGGAAATCTTACCACCTTGCGCATTAGCATTAAAGATAGAGTGTCAGCCAGATTCGATTTCTAGTCGGTCCAGGATCTTTTCGTAATGGAAATTTCTAATAAATTTTACTTCACAAGTTTTTAGAAGAAAAATATGTCACATTCCCTGCTTGAACTTGACGTATCGAAAAGCAATTCGAAAAAAGGATGGTGAATGAAATTGATTAATGAAGCAATTTAAACCTTTTAACTCTATGCATGCTTCAAATTTTGTTCGGCTTTGAACTGGTACCACAGAATCTGGCTTCTGTTTATTTGTTTGTTCATCGTACGAGGAGTATCGTAATTTTCGGAATATCAGTGTAGTGGGGAATATCAAGGGACAAGTTCCTTGAAGCTTAAATTTTCTGCCTGGTTTTCCATTGCATTCATGAGTGTTTTGATTTTTACTCAACACACATATACTTACCTATATACTAGTACAAATCGGCATGAAATGCATGTGTAAAATTATGTTCCTCATATCGTGCTGCTTCGAGTTGCCAGACGCTTCGAAAGCCGCCTATACTTTATTTTTTTATTGACGTTTTAGACTAAATTCCATTTTTTTACGCAAAGGATCCATAATTATGAAGTGTTCTACTCTTCACTCCCTAAAACACATACAAAAGTATTTAATTCACATATCTCAGCGATTACACGTCTAATTGAAACTCTCTATAGCGCATTCTAAACCTAGTTAGTTATTCTTGCTTCGTAGGTATTTTATCAAAAACAAATTAAGAATTTTGTTTAATTTTCACTCGAATTTGCACATTTTTCATAAAATAGATAAAAAAACACTAAAAAAACAGAAATTTTTCTCGGCATTGATCCTAAAAAATAATTAAATTTATGCGTCATTAGAATCTTAATCTTATATTCTTTGAAGAGCACTTGTGAAGTTTTGGAGGAAAAATCTGGAGACTAATGGAAAAGTCATTCAGGTCATCGTGCCGCAGTTTGTGTTCGTGCTTTAATATGGTGCATCGTGCACAAATTTGGGGTCACTATAATTTACTCATAACACAAATATTCTGAGAAATCTCAATTGAATCATGTAAGCCCCATTATCCCTTAAAAGACGTGGACGACTTTGTTTCACGTTTTTGAACATATCTTTTGACTCAATTGACCAATTTTCAAGATTTCAATGGTATTGTGAAGGGGATTTGTTGCACCTTCATATGCATACATATAGATTTGGATAGCGGTAGCCAATCAAGATACATGGCCGGAAATGTAGTGTACACCTCCTATTCCAATAGTGATTCTTGGTAAAATTTCATTATATTTCGAATCTATTTATTAGATTGTATTCATATCATATTAATTAATAATATGTATAAAGTCTAGCGATCGCATGTGGACACTATTGAACCACAATAATCACTTGACCATTTGACATGTTCGGATATAGTAGGTCAGAACTTTCATTACGCGATTTTTTAAAATTCCAAAATTCAATACCGGAACTACTGAACAAACCCTAAAATGGTATCTATATTTCCAGAATGATTCAAATTTACCTACAACAGTTTTTATTTGCTGAAACAGTGGTTTTCTTAAGTTTTGAGAGATGACAATTATCTAAGGGACCCTCCATAAATGACGTAGCGTTTTTTACCAATTTTTGACACCCCCCTCCCCCATCGTAGCCTATTTTCCCATACTAAATACATGATTCGTAGCAAAGTCGTAGACTCTCCCTTCCCCCTTAAATTCTACGTCATTTATGGACGGTCCCCCCCTTTTAAAACTAAACAATGGGGTTCTTAAATTAGATGTATAGTGGTCACAAGTGTTCAATATGACCAGATTTGCTTCCAATGGTCATCTAGTGTCCAATAAATCTACTTTCTACCTACCTTGATACCTTGATGGCTACAGCGTAGCGTCACGCCATTGCCGGGCGTATTGTAGAGCTCCATCTTAGTAGGTCTAGGGCAAAACTTCTCCAGTTGCCCCGAATGTTTAGGGTCGCCAAGTCCTCTTCCACTGCGCACAGTAGCCCAAAGCTGGCCAAAAGTCAAAAAAATAAAGTTTGCAAATTCCTTCTTGAATATATTTTCTTGATTTCTTCAGTATTGAATAACAATTCCTCAAAGTTTCAGATCGATCGGTGTACATTTCGATTTTTCACAGCATGTGACCTGGAGAGATGTCAGCTGAAATTGACCCTTTTGAATTCTTCAAATTTCGTGAAGGTTGTTCTATAGAAATTGCAGTTTCTGTACTAAATCATGACCAAACCTTTCTCAACCGGTCTCATTCGAAAGAATATACCTTAAGCTTTGTTTTGAAGATATTTTAAACCATATTTGACATGTTTACCATTTGAGAATGTCAAGAAGTGTGTAACATAGAGCTCCTTAAAAATAAGTCATTTTTTTCAAAGGTAGTGCAAGATATCTGGGAAACGCTCTAAAATGATCAATTACCCCTCAATGTGTAGCAAATATTCCATAGTTTTCGATGTACTATGGCTTCACTTGCGCTTTTTTGCGCCAAGATAAGAAAAATTATTTTTAGTTACACTACGGATCAGCCCATTAGACCATCATACTTGATATAAATATCGCATTTTACCTTAAGCCCGAATAGATTCAAAAACCATCTTGAGCTTGCCCACGATATTTAACTTCAAATTGGCATCAAAAGAATGACGTTTCATTTGATTTTGATCTGGATACGGATTTCATTGATTGAATTACAAAAATGTGCTATTTTAAACAAATTCTGTCAAATGTACCGGAAATATCGATTTTCTGTTTCAGCGACTATTTCTATCAAATTACCTCTAAAAATCATGTTTTGTCAAATATTTAGCATTTTTAAACGTTTTGAGTGAAAATTGTACTTTTGGCCAGCATTTGTATGGGATGCGGCCACTGTGCTGCGTACAGCCAGCGTATTCGTGGTCTTCCCTGAAGCCGCCACCTCTACATGGATCCCTGCTGAATATTATTTTCGCAATTCTTTCTTCCGACTTAGGACCAGCCCTGAAGTCTGCCGTGATTTACACGCTTGATAATATTCCCATCATTGTACAATTGATACAACTCGTGATTCAATCGTCTGCGCCACACATCATTTTCAAGTTTTTCACCGAGTATTGTCCACAGCACTTTACGCTTGAAAACACCGAGAGCTTTCCGGTCTAACTCTTTCAACGCCCACGCTTCGTGCCCGTAGAGAGCTACCGGAAAAATCAATGTTTAATGGAGGGCGAATTTTGTTTCCGTTTGCAAGCTGCGAGACCTAAGCTGGTTACGTAGTCCGTAAAAGCCCTATTCGCAGCCGCAACACGTCTTTTCACTTCGCGGGAAACGTCGTTGTCACATGTCACAAGTGTTCCAAGGTAAACAAATTCTTCAACAACTTCAAACACATCCCCATTAAACACTACCTCAGCACCTACACCATGCCTGACTTTATCTCTACCTGTAACCATGTACTTCGTTTTGGTAGAATTAATGGTCAGGCCTATCCTCGCTGTCTCCCTCTTCAGAGGTACGAAGACCTCTTCCACTGACTTGCGATCGATTTCAATTAGGTCTATATCGTCCGCAAAGCAAAAGAGCATGTGGTACCTTGTATAGCGTAGCACGTATCAGCCTTATTAGTTTCGCCGGAAAACCATGTTCAGACATTATCTGCCACAGCTCATTTCTTTTCACTGAGTCGTACGCCGCCTTGAAACCAATAAACAGATGTTGAGTCTCCCACAATTTATCAAGGATTATTAGCAAGGTAAATATCTGATCCATTGTCGAGCGGCCCTCATGAAGAGCAGCTTGGTATTCACCGACGAAGGACTCCTAGAGCGGTCTCAGTCTGTTAAACAGGACAGAATTTTGTGAGCCTAATTCAGCGAGGTAATTCTTCTGTATTTGGCACATTTCAGTCTGTGCCTTTTATTGTAGATTGGTCGTATAAAGCCATCGAATCAGCCGGATGGCATTTCTTCGTCCTTCCAAACCTTCAGAAGTACTCGGTGGATCGACTAGTAAAGCTAAGCTGCTGACTTCCGTGCTTGAGAAGCTTGACCGGGATCTCGTCCTTCCCAGCAGCCTTACAGTTCTACAGCTCTATGATAACCTCTTTAACCTCTCCTAAGGTCGGTAGGTCCACAGCTTTATTGTCAATGTTCATTCTGTTTCTCGCTGCATTTCCATTTTCACCGTTCAACAATAGCTGAAAGTGCTTCTTCCACGTGGCAGCCATCGCCGTCCTATTGGTCAACAATCTCCCCTCTCAATCATTGCACATGGCGGGCACTGGTACGGTATTGTGCCGCGCACCATTGACCGTTGGATAGAATCTCCGCATATCATTCCGGTTCATGCTTTCTTGTGCTTCAGCTATCACACTTTCTTCGTGCTGCCTTTTCTTTCTGCGGTGGATTCGCTTTTCTTCGGCTCTCGCTGCCCTGTACCGCTCTCTGTTCTGTCGGGTACCGACCACAAGCATACGGCTTCTGGCGACATTCTGTCTGTTCTGGAACTGACACTGGATAAGCGCCTGAATTTTAGCTACAACGAGATAATGATCCGAGTCGATATTAGGGCCTCGGAAGGTCCTGACATCCCTGACATCTGAGAAATGTCGCCCATCAACCAGCACGTGATCTATTTGAGAGCAGACATCGCCACTCGGGTGTCGCCAGGTGTGTTTGCGGATTTTTTTTTCGTGCGAAGTAGGTACTGCTGATTGCCATCCCTCTAGTAGCAGCAAAGGTTACTAGCCGCAGGCCATTATCATTGGTAACGGAAATGGAGGCTTTCCATTCCAATGACGGGTCGGAAGAAATCTTCTTTCCAGATCTGCGCATTTGCGTCGCCGATGATTATCTTGATATATTGTTTTGGGCATTTTTGGGCAAATTTTGAGATTTGGCCTATTGAGTCAAAAGATATGATCAAAAACGTGAAACAAAGTCGTCCACGCCTTTTAACGTTGGAATAAACAGTTGAAATTGGTCAGAAACGGCTGTAAATTTAACAAAAATGATTTGCATGAAACACACGGATTATTACGACATCTGACTCAATTTTCGTCATTATGACGTCAGTGCTGTATATAAGGACTGTTCATTTTATATACTGGACGCCTTGTTTATGCTCTATATTTTTTATTTATTGATAATATCGTAATCGGTTTTCTGTGTATCGTTCAACTATTATTCAACAATGCAATGAAAATATAAAATCTTACAAAATGCTTTCTGTTGAAGAAATGAAAAGATTTCCCAAAAACTCCAAAGAAAAACTGGTCATCAACGTTAAGTTTATATTTTCGCATAGCAAAAATCCTTATTTTTATAAACAAATTGTGTGTTGGTATCCTTTACTATT
This sequence comes from Aedes aegypti, assembly GCF_002204515.2. Taxonomy (NCBI): domain Eukaryota; kingdom Metazoa; phylum Arthropoda; class Insecta; order Diptera; family Culicidae; genus Aedes; species Aedes aegypti. The sequence continues at coordinate 163,567,081 of NC_035107.1, forward strand.
CTTATATAAGTAAACATTCAAAAAAATAATAATATTCCATCATTCTCTGACACTAGATCACTTCAAGGATTTATCCTTTATGGCCAAATTTGCTGATACACCATATTTTTACTCCCAGCAAAAAAGCAAAGTAAAAAGCGTGTCAAATTGGTTGCATAAGTAAAGAAACAATATTTGCATAAATAGGAGCTAAATCGGGTTTTAACCGCATTCTCAAGTATAAATTTTACTCTTTATGGTCGTTTTATTGAAAACTCTCATACTTTTAAAATCATTTATGCATATTTATCGACTCACAGCAAATTGTAGGAGTTTTTCCCCAAATATTTTGATCGGAATTCTCAGAGTAACATATTATGAAAATAAGACGTGGAAAATAAATTCGATTTAACTACAGCAGTGTTGCCAGTTTTGATGATTGTCATTGTGCTTTAAGAGGTCTTCTGAAAATAAAACATTTGTTCTTCTATTGTACATTTAATGTGACATGGGGACTAAATAAGCAACTCTATGAAGGCATTGGTTATTTTTCATATTAATACTATATTTGTACTTCCGTCAGGACGTATTTTGAACTTTAAAGTTATACTCATATCAGTTAATTTCCAATTTAAAATATTTTTCTTCAAAAAAATCGGTGAGAAAATGATTTTATGTTATCGGATAAATTGTTGCTTCAAAAATAACTTGATATTTTGCAGCAAGCATTTGATTAATGATGCTTTCGAAGAACAAGCCTTTTTTGCAAATAAAAAATATATATTATGGAATTTTCCAGAATTTTTATTAATAATCGTTGGTTTTGATAACCTCAAAAAATAAACCGTTTTAAATTTTGTGTCTTATTTGTGTGAAATTTAATTACTTTGGTGGCTTTTTTTATTATCACAATATTGTACATCATCAGTCGAACGATGTACAGAAAACCGATTACGATTTCATCAATGAATTAAAAAGATATTGCATGTACAAGGTGTCCACTTTATAAAATGAACAGTCCTTGTCAGGCTTGGAACACAAAGCGAAAAGCGATCCTTCGTCATTTTGGAAGTTTGTGAAAAATCAACGCAAACCAAATAGTGTGCCTCGTGAGATTTCGTTCTAGAATGAGCATGCTAGTACCGCAACAGCCAATCTTTTAGCCGCATTTTTCAAAAGTGTGTTTAACGAAAATTCGACTCAAGTTACTCACGAGGTGCTCGATGGTGTTTTGTTGTATGATTTGCGTATGCCCCCCATGGAGGTAACTGTAAATGAAGTTTACCAGCGTTTATTTGACTTGGATACCACTAAAGGTCCAGGTCCCGACTTTTCTCGTGCTGCCTTTTCTTTCAGTGATGGATTCGCTTTTCTTCGGCTTTCGCTGACCTGTACCACTCTCTGTTCTGCCAGGTACCGGTCACAAGCATATGGCTGCTGATGACATTCTTCATGTCTATCACTCTCTGGCACTCTTCATCGAACCAGTCGTTTCGTCTTCGTCGTTGACCAGTGCCAGTCTAGCTGCTGGCGGTACTGTGCAGCTACCCCATAAGTCGACAAGCGGTGGATATCGATGCACAGCGTTCTGTTATTTTTGGAAATCATGACGCTGGATAACCACGCCCGAATTTGGGCTACAACGAGATAATGATCCAAGTCGACATTAGGGCCTCAGAAGGTCCTGACATCCATGACATCTGAGAAATGTCTCCCATCTTGAAGATACTCTATGCCCTGGAAATTTGAAAATTTCAAAATCTAAATAATATTCAATCGTCAGATAGAAACCTGCCAACATCAGTATGATCTTATTGCGCGTTGAGTACTATGGCTGTTTTGGTTTCACAGCATTATTAACACTTCAGTCGTCGCGCTGTTTTTGTACAACAGTGGTGAAAAAACCTCGCTTAAAGGTAGTGCTTCGTGAAGCCCAAGCAGGACAGTTCGCTTTTGCGTCGTCCGATAGATTTTGCTCACGGTTTCGTGCGTGGTTTTGCCGCCGATTTTTTTCCTGTTTTGGAGCGTTTTGCTGGGTAGGTATTTGGGAAAGCCCAAGCAAGACGGTTTGTTTTCGGGACGCCAAGAAGTTTTGCTGTCAGTGTCAGTTTTGTGTTCAGTCGAGGATGGATTAGCAACTGATGAGTTCGTTTAATGCTTATGATAACACATTTTTTCTTGAAAGCGTAACTTTTATGTAATATTTAAACAAACTTTGTATGGTTCGTCACTATTCCTGCATTATTCCTGTTTCATATAATTTAAAATATATACATGTAGTTTTTAGTTTTCGTCATTAATAAAAAATTCTTTTGAATTGTTCGACATTATAAATGTTGACGTATTTTTTAAAGCTTCTACCAAAAACTTCTCGTGACAAAAATACAAAACTAGCTTTAAATATAAGTCGTATATTTCCCCCTTGTCCATGGATCGCATCACCGACCAGACGCATGACTCCCAGATCTTTTCCTCCCTCACTAATGAACACCCTTCCCGTGGTGATTGTGGAGATACAGAGGTATTCTCGGTCTCTAGAAGCAACAATCATTACACCCTAACATTCCTTCCCCATCCCAACTGACTGTAAGGACTTGGCCGGCGCCGTTATTGATCAATAATATAAGATCTGCTAAAATTGCACTTCGAGAGTAAGCGGAAACTCCCATCCCTTATTCATTTGGATCCCAGTGCAATTCTTACCAGTTCCGATAAATCACGGAGTAGCAACCATTGACATGTACAGTCAGTCTATGCTATGCTATGCTATGCTAACAGTGGTGAAAAAACCTCGCTTATCGTACACAGCATCAGCGTGGTGGTTCTGACGGTGACAAACCGCGCGACGACTGAAGGGTTAAATATCTAATTGATTGAAATTCCAGACCATAATGCTCCACAACTATGAATCTCAAAACATTATACCTCCGGAGTAATGGCATTCGGGTTAGTAACCTATTCGGAGCAGTGGCGATTGGAATAAAGACCTATTCGAGGTAGTGGCATTGGGAGTGAAGGCATTCGATGTAATATCATAGAGTCCACGGAACAATGTTGAACGACATATTCGGAGAAACAAACAGTACGAACGAAACGTGTAAACTTCTGAGACATATAATGCACATAATTGGAGCGTGGAATATCATGGATATTTACATGATATGTCATGTAAACTTCAATCATATGTCATGTAATCCAGCAGGATCCTGAGGGGTTACATGACATATAGCACATTTTTACATTATTTCGGACTTAAATTTACATGATTTCGGGTTTACATGGCATAAATGAAGTTCACATGACATGTAAACTTCATTATTTTTAACTGTGCAGTATTTGGGGTTATCTGGGTAATCTGGGAGATGGCAATCCGGGTAATGGGGTAGAATCACAGTTACATCTTTTGCTCGTACAAAAATAGCTGGTGACATTTGAAAATTGGGTTCTTGCAATCGATAGAACCGGTTTGAGAAATAAGCAAAAATGTTTAAATTTTTGAGTAAGAACTGAACCAGGTCTGCTGGTGATAGAGGAATTTCGGGCAAGTGTGCCACCTTAAGCAAATTGTTCTCTAACTTTGTCTGAAGCTCATAAATCCCACCTACCGTTTTGTCTCAAATTCCGAACAGACTCATATTCCGAACACATGGTTTTCTATGACGATTTGGTTGAAATGTTTCGCAGCAATATGTCATCAAAATGCCAGGATATGGTAGTCAGTTACAATTCAATTTTAACGTATTTTAATCTATTTTATACTATTGGAGTAGGGATGGTTCTCAAGTTCGAGGTCAATAAAACTAGCTCAAATAAATTTGTTTACGAAATCATTTATTCCAATACGATTTATTCGTGCTGCTCAGAATTTGAATCAAGGTGTTCGGAATGAACACAGTGTTCGGCATTTGAACCACAAAGTAAAGTACGTTACTTTACTTTTACTTTTGCTGGCTCTATGTCCTTCAAGATATGACCTGCGCCACAAATGTTACGCCAACTAACTCGGTCCATGGCTGCTAACCTCCAATTCCTCGATCGCCCCACACTTCCAAGATCCTGCTCCACTTGGTCAAACCATCTAGCTCGTTGCGCTCCCCTTCGTCTTGTACCGGCCGGATATGAGTTGAACACCATTTTTGCGGGATTGTTGTCCGGCATTCTCACAACGTGTCCCGCCCATCGTACCCTTCCAGCTTTGGCGACTTTCGTGATACTGGGTTCACCGTATAGTTGCGCAAGCTCGTGGTTCATTCTTCTCCTCCGTACGCCGTTCTCACATACTCCGCCGAAGATCGTCCTAAGCACACGTCGTTCAAAAACTCCTAGCGCTTGCAGGTCCTCTTCGAGCATTGTCCACGTCTCATGCCCGTAGAGGACTACCGGTCTTATTAGCGTCTTGTACATGGTACACTTAGTACGGTAGTGAAGTTTACCAGACCGCAAGGTCTTGTGGAGTCCATGATAAGCACGACTTCCGGCAATGATACGTCTACGAATCTCTCTGCTGCAGTTGTTATCCGACGTTATCAATGATCCGAGGTAGACAAATTCGTCCACCACCTCGAACTCAGCCCCGTCGATCGTCACGCGTCTGCCTATGCGAGCTCTATCGCGCTCGGTTCCTCCAGCCAGCAGATATTTCGTCTTCGACGTATTTACCTTCAATCCAACACGATCTGCTTCACGTTTCAGCCTGGTATACTGTTCAGCAACCACCTGGAACGTTCTTCCGACAATGTCCACGTCGTCAGCGAAACAAATGAACTGGCTGGATTTATTGAAGATCGTGCCCCGCATGTTGAAGCCCGCCCGTTTCATAACACCTTCTAGCGCAATATTGAACAGGAGGCAGGAAAGACCATCGCCTTGTCGAAGTCCTTTGCGTGTTTCAAACGGGTCCGATAATGCACCCGATATTTTCACACAGCACTGTACACTATCCATCGTTGCTTTGATCAGTCTAGTCAGTTTCCCGGGAAAACCATTCTCGTCCATAATCTTCCATAGCTCTTCGCGGCCGATGGTATCATAGGCCGCTTTGAAATCGATGAATGGGTGGTGCGTAGGGACTTGATATTCGCGACACTTTTGGAGGATCTGGCGCAACATAAAGATTTGGTCTGTCGTCGATCGCCCGTCCACAAATCCGGCTTGATAACTTCCCACAAATCTGCTTGCCAGTGGCGATGGACGGCGGAAGATGATCTGGGAAAGCACTTTATAGGCTGCATTAAGAATGGTGATCGCTCGATAGTTCTCACATTCTAACCCTTTTTATATATTAAGTATATTATTCCCTCCTTCCACTCCTCCGGTAGCTGTTCTGTATCCCAGATCCTGGATATCAATCGGTGCAGACAAGTGGCCAACCTGTCCGGGCCCATTTTAATAAGTTCCGCTCCAATACCATCCTTTCCAACTGCTTTATTGTTCTTGAGCTGTTTGATAGCATCCTTAACTTCGCCTATTGTGGGAGTTGGCACGTCTCCCTCATCCGCCGTACTGATGAAACCATTCCTCCTGCTGTCTTGATCTTCCTCCTCTGCGCCGTTTAGGTGTTCATCGTAGTGCTGCTTCCACCTTTCAATCACCTCACGTTCGTCCGTCAAGATACCTCCATCCTCATCCCGGCACATTTCGGCTCGCGGCACAAAGCCTTTGCGGGATGCATTTAGTTTCTTGTAGAACTTTCGTGTTTCTTGAGAACGATACAGCAGCTCCATCTCTTCGCACTCCAACTCTTTCAGGCGGCGCTTTTTATCCCGGAACAGATGGGTCTGCTGTCTTCGCTTCTGTTTGTATTGTTCCACGTTTTGACGGGTGCCTTGCTGCAGCATCATCCCCCGCGCTGCATTCTTCTCGTCAAAAACCGTCTGACACTCCTCGTCGAACCAACCGTTCCGTCGATTTCCTTCCACGAACCCAATGGCACCTTCCGCTGCGTTGTTTATGGCTGCTTTGAGACTACTCCAGCAGTCCTCAAGAGGGGCTTCGGTAAGCTCTCCTTCTTCCGGCATCGCTGCTTCAAGGCTTTGCGCGGAATCAGTTGCGACTTCGGGTAGCTTGAGTCGTTCCAGATTGTACCGTGGCGGGCGTCGGTACCGAATGTTGTTCACAACGGAGAGTCGTTGGCGCACTTTAACCGTCACAAGGTAGTGGTCCGAATCGATGTTTGCGCCGCGATAAGTACTGACGTCGATAATGTCCGAGAAGTGTCTTCCAACAATAATCAAAACGTGGCCGATTTGCGATTCAGTCTGTTGGGGTGATCTCCAGGTGTACCGATACGGAAGGCTTTACTGGAAGTAGGTACTACGTATGGCCATGTTTTTGGAGGCGGCGAAATCAATCAGTCTAAGGCCGTTTTCGTTCGTAAGCTGGAGAGCGCTGAACTTCCGTATAATCGGTCTAAATTCCTCCTCCTGGCCAACCTGAGCGTTGAGAACTCCGATAACGATTCTGACATCATGGCTTGGGCAGCCGTCGTATTCACGTTCCAGCTGCGCGTAGAAAGCGTCCTTATCGTCATCGTCATTTGCTAGGTGAGGGCTGTGCACGTTGATTATGCTGATATTGAAGAAACGGCCTTTGATCCTCAACTTGCACATTCTTTTGTCGATTGGCCACCACCCAATCACGCGCCTCTGCATTTCGCCCATCACGATAAAAGCTGTGCCCAGCTCATGTCTTTTGCCGCAGCTCTGGTAGATGGTGTAATCATCCCTATACGTATGTACCGTCGACCCTTTACAGCAAAACTCCTGCAGCGCTACGATGTCGAACTTGCGGACCCTCAATAATTCGGAAAGAATGCGGGTACTTCCCAAGAAATTGAGAAACTTACAGTTCCATGATCCGAGTTTCCAATCGTTAGTCCGTTTTCGAAGCCTGGGTCCATGCCGATTGTTCCGGTCCGAATTTACATTGTATGCTACCTGGACTGATGATTTTTACGGCTGGCTTGTAAGGCCTGCACCAACCCCCTGTCTCGCCGGAGGATCATCGTGCACAGCACTGTTTAGAGTCCCACGCTGGCACTAGGACGATGATCAGCCGCTCCTAACATGGAGAACAGACGCTGTTTTGAGCCGCCCCTAACAAGGAGAACAGACGCTCTGATAAGCTACACCCTCAGAAGAGAGGAGCCCCCCTTCCATGTCAGCAAACGACCAAGGTTCCACCAGGGTTGGTTACCCGATCTAACCTACGGTTACTCGTATCCCAGGCGGCACCACGGGGAGGTAGGGATAGGAGTCTAAGAGGCTAAGGACCACAAATGGGGTCTATTTTATACCTGCAGGTACGCAAAGTACCAATGGTACGCATTGTCCGTGTATCAGCTTACTCAAGCCTACCTGATTCATTTGAAATCACTATTGGCCTTAAGTGTATGGAATATGAGTCAAAACAGTATTCAGCCTCCTTATGTTAGTTTCGCATCTTTTATCGCATAAGCACTGTGCCATTTGAAAAGCATCTAACTTCATAAAGTATTAGTTTTGAAGCTTCTCAAATAGCATCCAAAATAATCTATTTTTCAACACTATGGGTAGCAAGTGTGCTACCTATATGAGGCAAGACGGCCACAAAATAAACACTGCATGTAATAGAACTTGTAATAGAATTTTCTTTATTCCCTATAAATATAACTTACAAAGCAGAGGCTAATTGATAATTTAAAACATATTTTTAAGTTTACCGTCATTAAAGGAGGCTCTATAACAAAATTTATCACTTACGGAACTGTCTACTAGTCAATTCGAATAACTAAAATGATTGTGTTTGTCTCCATTCAATACGATATACATAATACCCTTATATTATGGCGGATGTGTATAATAGTACACTAGATCAGCACCAAATCATGATATAGATAAGAAAAACTGTACTTAACACGCAGAAAAACATTTTATTATTGTATATTTGGAGGGAAAATCACTTAGAGAGCAAAAATGTCAACTATTTTCCATATTTACTTCAGAAACCACTACTGGTGCCTCATTTTGATTTACTATAATGATTTTGTTGATGATGTTTATATTTTTATAAATTTTACTCCAACAATTTTCGATATAGGTGGCACACCTGTTTGTTATGATAGTGTCACGAAGTCGAAAGACACTTATCAAGAAAGGGCTACATCGTTATTGTTGCGGTGGTTGGGACAGCAAGACAATTAAGGACGCCTTTTTAGCAAAACTCGTGTGTTTGTTGAGTGAATGCTTTAAGCTACGGGTATGTTTATTAGAATTAGTTGATTGCATATATCATAGTCTGTTTATAGTCACTTACGTTTATAGTCCCTAATTTGGTTTGTTTGTCCTCTTCCTGTTTTCCGCAATCAATTTCAATTTTCTGTGTTGTACAAATAGTTTAGTTAATTTTAGTTCAATAGTTTTTAATCTTTGTGTACTTACAATTCAAATGTGCTAAATTAACACGGTTTTAAAGTATTTTCGATTAATAAGTAAGGTAGCTAATAGAAATGAAATTCACGTTCAAACGCTTAGTATTTCTGTTTTTGTTTTGTATAATACCACTGACAGCTATGCTGAGCATGGTGCTGGTATCCAAGGTTGAGATTTTATCCCGTGGAGCAGTGGTAGTGCGTACAGTGGGCTCAATCCTACACATTCCCCGACCCGTATTGCTGCTGGTCATCCGCAGCTTTACCTTCAATAGCCACATCAAGCACGGCCACTTTGGTAACGGGTCGCTGCATCACTCCGCTAACAGTCTGTACATCTATTCTGCGTATTCTACCATCGTTGCCAGGAATCGTCCTAACAACTTTTCCACGAGTCCAGCTGTTTCGCACACCTTCATCGACTATCACCACCAGGTCTCCAATCTTAACGGGTTTGGTGTCGTCGAACCATTTGGTGCGGCGACAGATGGTTGGCAGGTATCCCTTAATCCACTTGGTCCAAAACTCGTCCATCAGGCTTCGTAACTGGTTCCAGTTTGCTCTAAGTCAGGGCTGCCCAACGCACGGCCCGCGGGCCGCATCCGGCCCGCGACCTCATTTTGTGCGGCCCGCGAAATGTTGGAAGATTCTTCTCATATATTGCCCGTTGACTATTGTACCAATCCGAAGTTAGCACATACCAAGACTATTTGATTTTATATTCAGTTTCTAACTTATATTTTATCTTGGTAATAATTTAAACAGCTTTGTTTTTTTTTTTAATATTTTAAGGTAAAGATGGATCGAAGTTAATCCTCAAATTTTCAAGACCACAAATCTGGAGAACCAAACATCCGTTTAAACCGAAGTTCGATTTTTCAATAGCTGGTGGTGACCAATCGATTAAGTTTTTAGCTCAAACGGGTGTACGGATCTAAAATTTGCGTTTTGGCTTCGATTCATCTTCATCTTAAGATTCCTAATTTTCTGCCATGACTTCCATCAACAGTCAAGAAATGCAGCCTAAACATATCTTGGGGACAAAAGGCTAAATTTTCATACATAATTTCACTGAATCATAGGTTAATATTCGCACAGAATATTGGAAATAAGTTGTGCCAACACCTGGGCGTAAGTTACGCAGAATCCTTGACAGGATTATGAAAAAGACAGGCTTTTAACAAAATGTTGAACAGGATTTGTTTAAAATTCTGCAAACGACTTTCACGGATAACATTGGCAAGATTCTCACTGAATTTTGCAAAGGAGTCCATAGACTTCTTAAAAGACGCGGACACCGTCTTCAGCCATTTAGCTGCACAGATTTTAGCTTAACAATAGACAACGAACAAGCCTGCTCTAGTGGCATAGTCGAGAAACATTCCTGAAGAAAAGTTTCAATGGCTGAATTTTCATTGCATTCAACACATAATTTTCACAAATTCTGGGCAAAATTACAATATAACGCTATGTAACATTTTGCTAGAACCCTAAACGAATTTAGAATAAACTTTTGATAAGGTTTTTTTAAAATACTTTTTAGCATTTTCAGAGTATAATGCTGCATTTTAAAATGACAATTGATGGAGATTCTTAAGGAGTTATGCACGATTCTTGTGAAATCCTGACCGGGATTTTCGTAAAAGCTTAATCATGATTTTAGCCCATTCTGGGTCATGCTAATAATACTAAGTCAGATTCTAGTAGAATTCGGATTATGATTTTTAAAAAATCCTGGATATTCTCACAGCAACCGAAATTTCTGGGGTGTATTCATCAAAATATTCTGGACTAGATTGTTTTACAATTTTGAACAAAACATTTATAAAATCTAGCAGAATGCTTTGCAGCAATTATCTTTTTTTCGATTTCTTCAAATTAAATTTACTTCATTCATTGAATTATGTCAGATTCTATGAACTTCATTTACTAACTTTTGTCAAACTTCATGCAAATATTTATGCGTTTGAAAATGTGGCCCGCGATACAAAGTTGTTTTAGCGATTTGGCCCGCGGTTCAAAAAGGTTGGGCAGGCCTGCTCTAAGTGTTCGTCCGCTATTTTCCACTGGAGCCTGTGGCGGCTGAACTACACCACTCGAGCTTAGCATGAGGAAGTGGTTAGGTGTCAACGCTTCATCGTCTTCCGACTCCAATGGTACGAATGTCAAAGGCCTGGAGTTGACTATACCTTCGACCTCGATCAACAGCGTTCGGAATGTCTCCTCATCCGGTGTTCTGCTAACCGAAAGAGTTTCCAGTGAAGATTTTACCGATCGTACCAGGCGTTCCCATACACCACCCATGTGAGGGGCCGCCGGGGGGTTGAATCGCCATTGCGTGTCACGGTTGGTGAATGTTTCGGCCAAGGTACGATTGACCGTCACTGATTCTGCTCGCAACTCCTTGCTTATTCCGACAAAATTCGTCCCGTTGTCACTGTATATCTCCTGCGGGGCACCTCGTCTGTCTATGAACCGCCTGATTGCCAGTTTGCACGACTCGCTCGACATACTGCTGGCCACCTCCAGATGTACGGCTCGTACTGTCAAACAGGTGATGAGTACGACCCAACGCTTCACATTGTTCCTTCCGATGCGTATCAGAAAAGGCCCACAATAATCGATGCCAATGAACGTAAACGGACGAACCTACGGAGTCACTCTTGCGGCGGGAAGGGGTGCCATTCGCGGCGCTTTGGGAACAGCTCGGTACACAACACACCACGCACATTTCTTGGCTACATTTCGAACTATAGTCCTTAAGCTGGGAATGTAGAATAGCTGACGTATTTCGTTGGCCACTGTTTCTCTATATCCATGAGCGTATCGCTGGTGGAAATACTCTACAAGCAACTCGGTAAATCGATGCTGTTTCGGAAGGATGACGGTATATTTCGCTCCATAGTCGACGAATTTTGCGCTGCCAATCCGACTTTCAATACGCAGGACTCCATTTTTGTCGAGAAACACTGACAACTTGCTCAGTGGACTGCTCTTTGCCAACCGTTTTGCTTGTTCCAGTGGTAACTCCTGGTTTTTGCGTATCGTTGACATTTCTTCGGGAAACGCTTCAGCTTGCACCAACTTCCAAAGTGCGAGTTCTGCATTCTGTAGTTCCGCTTTTGAGAGTACGCTAGCATCACGGCACTCATCGTAGTCAGTTCTTTTCCGACAGTGTCCAACGAAGCGAAGAACGTAACATACCGTTCGCAGCAGCCGTTGATATTTGGAGAAGCGATGGTAGTCGATCAAAGATTCCTGAGCAACACGATGGTGAGCATGAACGGATCGCATTTCTTCTGGAGTATCCGGTGGCGAAAACTCTTGCTTCGGCCACTCTGATTCATGATTGTAAAGAAATTCGGGTCCGATAAACCAACGACTCTCGGGTTCAAAACAGGGACCTTTGCCCCACTTTGTGGCTTCATCCGCTACGTTAAATCGCGTTGGGACCCATCTCCATTCTTCCAAGTTTTTTTCGTTAAGAATTTCGCTGATTCTGTACGCTACAAACTGTCGATACTTCCGCTGGTCTGATCGGATCCAGGATTGTACTGTTTTAGAGTCACCCCAGATGACACGACGGTTGATTGGTAGCGTGTGGTTCTCCTGTACCGATTTCATTAGTCGTACACCGATAACGGCAGCCTGTAGCTCTAGCCGAGGGATTGACATTGGTTTTAGTGGTGCTACTTTTGTTTTAGCGGAAACGAGTGCACATCTCACCTGCCCAAGGTCGACTATTCGGAAGTAAGCTGCGCATGCATATGCTGCCTCACTTGCGTCCACAAATACATGGAGTTCCAAGCTGCGAAAACTATGGGAATCATATCCCGGAAAGTAGCAGCGAGGTACCTGCACCTGGTTGAGATGATGAAGCACCTCCACCCAACGCCGCCACTGAATCAGCAACTCGCGAGGAATTCTCTCGTCCCAATCCACACCGGCACGCCAGATATCCTGAATTAGGCACTTTCCGTGAACAACAAATGGTGCTACGAGTCCAAGTGGATCAAAAATACTCATTACTACTCTAAGGACCTGGCGCTTCGTTGGTATAATCTCTTCCGTCAACAGTTGGAGAACGTCGGCTCGAAACTTTAGAGCAAACGTGAAGACGTCGCTTTCTGGTAACCAGGTCATTCCCAAAACTCGTTCTGAATCGGTCAACTTCTCCGCAGCAAAGCATTTGGATGTTACCGATCCCTGCCCCCCGACCCGTCGAAGAACTTGTTTGGAATTTGAGAGCCAATTTCGGATTTCGAAACCAGCACTGGCATGAATCTGCTTCACCTCGAGTGCTATGCGAACAGCTTCTTCTACTGTATCGGAACTGTTCGCGTAATCGTCTACGTAGGTATTTTCCACTATGGCCGCAGCTGCTTCCGGGTAGGCATCTTTCCACTCTTCGGCATTTTTATTTTTAACGTATTGGGCAGAGCACGGTGAACATGTTGCCCCAAACGTTGCTACGTCCATGACGTATTCTTCTACTGTATCTTCTGGATGATTACGCCACAAGAAGCGTTGAGCTTGTCGATCTTCAGGTTGAATCAGGATCTGGTGAAACATTTCCTTTATATCTCCCGTGATTCCCACTTCTCGCTGACGAAAACGGAATAACACGGATGGCAGCGATGTGAGGAGATCTGGGCCCTTCAGTAGCATGGAGTTTAATGAAACACCACTCGCCTTGGCAGCTGCATCCCACACAACTCGAATTTTTCCGGGTTTGTTCGGATTCTGAACCACTCCTAACGGCAAGTACCAGACCTTCCTTGGATCACTGCTATTCGATTCTTCTTCTGTTAGTTTGCGTGCGTAGCCCTTGGTTTGGTAGTCGTGAATCTGCTGCCTAACGTTAGCGTAGACTTCTGGTTTCCTCGACAAACTTCGCTCCAAACACGTCAGTCGCTTTTCTGCCACGAATCGGCTTTCTGGGAATTCAAAACAGTCGAGTTTCCATGAAAGTCCTGTTTGAAATCGTCCGGATGGAATGCGAATAGTTGTACGTTCCAGAATCTCACGTGATCTACGGTCCTCATCAGCTTCAACTTGTGGAACTAAGGCTACGCCAACATTCTCTATAGAGAAAAAGTCCTTCACTGCGTCATGCAACTGTTGATCGGCCGAATGAACATAAACGTGGAGAAGACGATGCTCAGACGAAACAGGTATACCTTCCGCTTTGCCGTAAATGGTCCATCCAATTCGAGTTTTCGCGGCAACAGGCTCGCAGTACTTCCCCTATCGTTTCTTCAACGTCAGCAACAGCTTTGCATTGTCGGCACCGATTAAGATGCGAGGAGCCGCCGTCGAATAGCTGGTGATTGGAAGCCCCTTGGGATAGTCAAACTTACGCGCCAGCTCTTCATAGTTCAAACATTGTGGTGGGAGGTTTAAACTGTCAACCGTTCGCACATATTCCAACGTGTGCTTGCGAGTTTTGCCAATAGCAGCGATTTCTAACTGGACGTTCTGCGAATATTTTTCCGTTCGTTTGATGTTGCTAGTCCACTGTAAGCATAGAGGTTCAAATTCACCTTCAACACCTAGCTCGTTAGCCAAATCCTTCTCGACAAGTGTGTGCGATGAACCGTCATCGAGAAATGAGAAAGTATTAATCGACGTGTGTTTTCCATGAAGAGTTACAGGAAGTATCCAGAAAAGAACCGGACATGGGAGCTGTCGGTGAACGTTCACGGTCGCCGATGGCACTGCTGTAGATTGGCTTCTCGTTGGTACTGCTACTCCTGTAGTTGAAGCTTGGGGTTCGCCAGGGTGAAGTAGCTTATGATGACGTGCTTCGCAACTTTCTATGCCACAAGTCGTAGCCTTGCACGGCCATTTTCCGTGGGGAATCAAGCAGCGACGGCAAAGACTTAACTGATGAGCGGTCTTCCATCGATTCTCTAGCGACAATTGCTTGAAACTGTTGCAATCCCTTACTTTGTGCCCAAGCTCTTCGCACATTAGGCAAGGCTTTGGTTGGTATGTTGCAGTCACACCTACTTCCTCCTTTTTAGCTTCACTATCAGCTCTCAGTTCAGGTTCCGCTGCATGGGTGTTGACGAAACCTTTAGACTTCTCTAGCTTTCTTGGAGGCTCAACATAGAGCGTAACGTTGCTTGCTGCAGACACAATTGTCGTCATGTATGCGCCGAAAGCGCGTAAGTCAATTACAGGTAGATGTCGTTGGTACATGGCCCAATCCAGCTTGACGTTGGCCGGCAGCTTGTCTACCAGTTCCTGAAGTAGTGAAGGATTGGATAAATGAGTTTCCATGCCCATGGACTGCAACTGGCTGCAGAGATTCTGCACTACAAGACCGAAATTGATGAGCGTCTCCAACTTGTCCGATTTTGGCGCCGGGGTTGAGTACACTTTAGCCATCAAACACTTCACAATCAACTCCGGGCGACCGTACAGCGTCTCCAGGGTAGTCATAATTTGTGGTACTGACGATGGATGGAACAGATGACCTCTAACTGCCTCTTTCGCATTCCCCTTCAGACAACGTTGAAGTCGCATGAGGTTTTCATCGTTGGTGTACCCACACATGCGCGTCGAGTTGCTGTAACTACTCACAAATAGCGGCCAGTCCATGGGATCCCCGGCGAATTCTGGTAACTCCTTAGGCACGACGTGTCTCGCGGCGATTTGCTGAGAATTCGGCCCATACCCTGAAGATGGCGGGTCATTGTCTTCTCTACACGTAACCATCGGAGTGACAATGGGATTAGGCAGACTCGGTACACTTGTGACGAATGGATGAGATGAAGCACCGACCGGAAATGCCGATTGTTGGTTGATCGAATAATGAACACTTCTTTCACTTGCACTGTACGGGCACGAAGGAGCACCAACCGGAAAAGGCGGCCAATGAGAATTTGATTCACGTTGTTGTGACGCAACGCCGATGGAAACGGACGGGTACGCAAAGTTAGCAGTGTAGTGGGGAAATCCTGGCTGGTTATTTGACGAATAGTTTGACGAACTCATTTGGTTCCAGTGGGGTAAAAAGCTGGACCTTGAGATAGTGTCTTGCGTGGTACAATTTGTTGCTAAAGTAAAGCTAGCCTGAGTTCCTATTGGATTACTGCGCGGAATATATGCCTCTCTACCTACTACTGGGGCCGATTGTAACGGAGCATGCAACCTTGACGTACCTGTGCCTATTCCTAGACTAGTTGTAACCACAATAGAACCACTGCAGTTTCCGGAGGCAGAACTCGGACGATTTTGGCCAGCCGTCGATCGCTTCAGGTCCGCTAATTGCTGAAGCACTTCCTGAAGCTCCTGCTCCAGTTCCGCTCTAGACTTCTCACTGGCTGTGGGTGAAGATATATTGATATTAGACGTCAACGGCTCTCCTTGCTGTGACGCTGTGAGCGGTGAGATGCTAGCTGCTGCAAGTGCATTAACGATCCGGGCAGCACGTGTCTCATATACCGGCGTGCTGGAATCTTGACCAGAAGTTGTTGGTAGCGATTGGGGTGGAAAAGGCACCGAATCTGCTGCGTTCTGTCCAGAACGGGGCACCAGTATTCCCAACGATGCAATATCCTCCCGATTGTACGAACCAGTAGCTACACCTACTCCGTGCTCATTGAGGACGTCAGACTTGGTAGATGTTTTTAGAGGCGGCCCATTTCCCGAGCTTCCGGCGGATATGCTGTTGGGGTCAGCATCAGTGACGGGCATGGAATTGGTGGGGACTCCGTTGATCCCGAATCCGGTTTCCAAGACCATGTCATGATTCTCGACCCAACTTCGCACGTCGCTGAGCTTGCTGCGAGAGCTGGAATGACTTTTCCGGCTTCTACCGTCGTTTGAATATTCTTCCTCCTGCAGAACTTCGTACTTCTTCGTGAGGTAACGCTTCGCTATTTCTAGCCTCTCATGCATTGTCGACTTCATTCGCTCCATTTCCTCCTCCATGGCCTTCTTCTTGAGAGCAGCTTCGGCAGCCGCCTGTTCTGCTAGGAGCCTTTCCTGCAGTTCCTTTTCTTCTTCTAATCGAAGAAGCTCGAGCCGTCTCCTCGCAGAGCTGGTACTGGACGCAATCGATCTGGTGGATTCTCGGTCGTGTCGGAGTGCACAGGCAACACACGCAAAGCTTTAGGTCTTTAACACTCTCATCAACTCGGGCACAAGAGAAGTGGAACCATCTCTCACACAGGTCACACTGCACCATCCATTTATCAGCCACATCTGGACGATCGCAAGACGGACAACGAGGGGTCTCTGAGCTTTCTTCCTCCGTCAGCTGTCGGATGACACTGCGACGATTGCCGGTCTTCTTCGAGGCACCTGGCATTGTTTGGTTATAAACCTTATAGTTGGTTGCGGTGGTTGGGACAGCAAGACAATTAAGGACGCCTTTTTAGCAAAACTCGTGTGTTTGTTGAGTGAATGCTTTAAGCTACGGGTATGTTTATTAGAATTAGTTGATTGCATATTTCATAGTCTGTTTATAGTCACTTACGTTTATAGTCCCTAATTTGGTTTGTTTGTCCTTCCTTTCCCAATTTCTGTGTTGTACAAATAGTTTAGTTAATTTTAGTTCAATAGTTTTTAATCTTTGTGTACTTACAATTCAAATGTGCTAAATTAACACGGTTTTAAAGTATTTTAGATTAATAAGTCAGGTAGCTAATAGAGATGAAATTCACGTTCAAACGTTTAGTATTTCTGTTTTTGTTTTGTATAATACCACTGACAGCTATGCTGAGCATGGTTCTGGTACCCATGGTTGAGATTTTATCCCGTGGAGCAGTGGTAGTGCGTACAGTGGGCTCAATCCTACACAGTTATAATTCTTTCCTTTATCAAGTTTTAGTAGAGTTGGGTGAGGCCGAGAACAGCTATTTTCATGCTTGTAGTTTTATGTGTTCATGAATGAATTAAGGTTTACTCCTCGACCAAGTTCCTGGACAACTTATAAAAGAAGGGTCAATCACACTAAACGTTTTCTGAAAATGCTACAGTTTCGAAAATGTTACTAAGAACATTTATAACTTTAATATTTGTAGACTTTTTCTGAAACAATTTAATCTGTTCATAAAAAAAATCTAATAACGAATTATCAATTATTTGCAAACACTATTCCCAAATTCAATAACATCGAAAGGTTGAACTTGTGTTTAATACGACTGACAGCGACAAGGTGAAATCGTTTGTTCAGTAGTCAATATTCAAATGTTGACTTCGTTTTTTATGGACATATTATTAACCTTCCTTCACGTCTTCACTCACGTTAATCGTCGAACGGTAAAATCTTCACATCGTATTTGGTCCCTTTAACTCACTGAACTGAAAAATAAACTCAAACAATCTATTGACAGTAATGAGTCTTAATAAAAGATTCGATTTCTGACCGAACAGTTCTCTCTTAGGTGGTATTTTCGATATCAGATGCGAACCAATAAAGAAAATCTCGAACACAAGCCCCGAAAACAGGATGGGGAAAGCAAATAAAGTTTAAACGACGATATAAAATAAATAAATTTATAAAACATGAATATCAAAATCAAGCGAATCGTAGAAATGCTAACTGCAAACGGTTCTCTAGCGCTCAGTGGTACCAAGCAAAACCGCGTAGTCTTTTCGTTCCAAAAGCAGCTGCAAAACAAATGAAAATATAAATAAATGAATAAATATTTATCCGATAATAGCATTTGCTTGGAAAAGGAGCGTTTAAAGAGAACGAAAAGCACTTGAACAAAAGGAAATGAAACGCAAAGTTTTGGTTCTTGGTGCGAGATATGAAGATAGTCTTGCATCTTTCAACAATTGGAGAAAACGGAGATAAAAAAGAAAATGCTCACCCAGTCTCATCTTCTATGGCGTTTGCCCGAGTTATTCATCCCAAAATAACTTTTTCTTTTGCGTGTATCTACAGAAGAAAAAAAATTGCAAAACATTCGAACGATGCGACGACGATGATGTTGATGATGACGACGACGACGGTTTTTGGGAAAAGGCGGGGAAAGCTCACTCGTTCATATCAATGGGACCAAGTACTAAGATACGAGGACGAGAAACATTTCGGCATCAGAAAAGTTTGAGCAAGTCTAACTAACACTATAGAATGTGCAGAATGTGGACAGTGCAAATTTCACCAGAACGCGAAATTCCAGACAGAAGCGAATAATTTGGGGGGAGCATATGCAGTACTGACAAAAAAGTGCTCAACCGAAAAATATTTGTTTTCTTGAAAATTATCAACTTTAATGAAAAGAAAGAAAGGCCTGTATAGAACTTGTTTAAAGAAAAAAAACATTTTTTTCAATTTCATAAGAGATAAGAAAAAAAACAAGATAAATATTGGTCATATTACGCGTGGCAGAATTTGTAGCCCTTATGAAAAAACAATGCAGAATTGTAGCTTTAATTGCCAAGCTCGAGGCGAATGACTCTTTAGTTGAAACCTCTCTAATAAATGGCAATAATTACCAAGCATATTGAAATTAGTCAAATACTTTCACCTGGACTGTTGAACGATGATTATTGAGGTTTGCCATTAGTTCGATATGGAAATTTCGGAATCAAAAAGCTTTAATAGTATGATTAAGCATAACGTGCTGATCGTCATCATTTTAGTAGATATAAAATCGCCTAGGAAAGCAATGTACTTCGAACAATACTATCATTCTCATTTAGTAAAACTAAATTAAGATTGTATTAACATTTTGTTAACATCATATTACACAGATAAAAATATCTGAATTCCAATGTAGTGTAAACGGAGGCATTGTGTAAATATAAATTAAATTAATCTATTGTTGCGGCCTTTCGTTTAGTTTTCAACCGAAGATGCTTGAATGCTATATTATCGTGTAAATTTAAAGTGCATTTCATTGAAAAATAAGCAATTTATCGTTGAAATTTTAGTTTATTTTGATGCTCCAAATGTGTGCATGAAAATAAATTTAAATTTATTGGAATCCCTCTCATCGTGGCAACATGTCTACTTGAGGGTTTCAAATAGAGAGCTTTTGGTTTATGTGGGAATATTATTATTTGAGCTTTAGAAGAAATCTTCCATTTTTGCAAATATTGTTTGAAATCTACTACAGTTGACATGTAGGCTTCGTCATTTGGCGGAGAGGCCTGTGCCTTACAAAGGTTTTTGACATCCCTGAGGTAACTTAAGTAAGTCAGATGTGAAAATATTGGTTCCAAAATGCTGCCTTGAGGAGTACCAGCTCGTACATGAAGTGTTTCAGACTTGGAGTTCTGATAATTAACCTGAAGTAAACGATTTGACAGATAACTTTAGATTATTCTAACGATTTATGTTGCAAATGCTGTTTCTTTGTTTAGATTAGTAGAATTTACATGTAAAAGTTGATAAGTGGTACACTTGTCCATTTTGAAATCCGAACTGTTCATTGACAAATATTTATTTTTTGTTGATGTGGACCATCATTCTGTTCAAAATGACATTTTGAAAAAGGTAACTGATGGAGAAGAGCAAGCTGATTTGAACATTTATTGCTAAGTGATTCTGAATATTGTTACTAGGAAGAGCGTAAAAGCATATTAGAAGCAAACATATTGAAGCTCATATATTTCATGAGATATGAAAATGCATTGAATATTTTTATCTTAAATTTAACAATGGCTTCAAACAATTTTAGCTGTTCGGTCAACAGGGTGGACTCCATTTCATCCTGCCAGTACTGTAATAGTAGTTTACGGAACAAGTTGCAGAATGATGATTTTTACAGCACGAGTCGTAAATTTATCCTATGAGGCTTGCCGAGTAGGATAATTACGACGAGTGCTGTAAAATTCGAGTTCTGCAACGAGTTACGTACAACATTTTTTGCAATTTCGTAGAAGACCACTTGAGGGTATCAGAAATTATATCAGAGTGCATTCACAATTATTTTACAATTTCTGAAAAATTGTTGTGTTATGATTCATTACGCAACTCAAAACGGTTGCGTAATGAATCATTACAGCACTGGTTTCATTTAGGTAATGACTATTCCCGCACTGCATACTTCAGTGCAGGAAAGTAGGCCGTTTCATGCCAGATTAGAATGATGAAAAACAGCCTATTACGATGAGAAATTGCAAAAAAATACGTTTTTGCAATTTTTCATCGTAATAGACTGTTTTTCATCACAACAATCTGTCATGAAACGGCCTACTTTCCTGCACTGAAGTTTGCAGTGCGGGAATAGTCACTACGCAACTGAAACCAATGCTGTAATGATTCATTGCGCAACGCTTTCTCATTACGCAACTGTTTTGAGTTGTGTAATGAATCATTGCATAACAATTTTTCAGAAATTGTAAAATGATGGTGAATGCTTTCCGATATAATTTCTGATACCCTCAAGTGATTCTACGAAATTGCAAAACATGTTGTACGTTACTCGTTGCAGAACTCGATTTGTATAGCACTCATCGTAATTATTAAATTAAATTTTCGACTCGTGCTGTAAAAATCATCATTCTGCAACTTGTTCCGTGAACTACTTTTTTGCAATTTCTCATCATAAAAGACTGTTTTTCATCACGCCAATCTGTCATTCAATGGCATACTTTCCTGCACTGAAGTATGCAGTGCGGGAATAGTCATTACGCAACTGAAACCAGGGCTCTAATGGTTGATTACGCAACGCTTTCTCATTACGCAACTGTTTTGAATTGCGTAATGAATCATTACACAACATTTTTTTAGAAATTGTAAAATGATGGTGAATGCATTCCGATATAATTTCTGATACCCTCAAATTCTACGAAATTGCAAAAAATGTTGTACGTAACTCGTTGCAGAAATCGATGTTTACAGCACTCGTCATAATTATCCTACTCGGCAAGCCTCGTAGGATAAATTTATGACTCGTGCTGTAAAAATCATCATTCTGCAACTTGTTCCGTAAACTACTATTTGTGAGCTCAAAAGTATTGGAAAAAAGTAAATGGAAGAACTGCCCAAATGGAAACTCTTTTGCATATCGCGCATCTATTTTATTATGTCCAAGTCGTGTTTTGATTGCATTATTTGTCCTCAAAATTATGCTTAGGTATTGTAATCAAGCGGCATTAATTCAGAACAGTTTAAACCATTGTTTTTTGAGTTTTCATGTAATATCATTAAAAAAAGCTATGAATGATGCTTGTCTAAAAAAATATGAAAGCAGTTTTATGGCACTCGACTGTCGCATATTTGGAATAATAGAAACCAGTATGTGGTTCTCATAAAAGATTCAATGTGGCAGCAATCCGTGCAAAAAACTAGACACTCAAAGCAACCGACTTCCGCTTTCTACTTAGCTGGGAAGACTTCCTTTACACTCTACAAATGCATGGAGTTGACTGGCTACTCGAAGCTGATCTTTCCATTTCCCAGGCAACGAACATGGTCTGTCGGACATGCTTTCTCGCTACCCTGCTCGTTTTTGTGGTTGAAGTATGTCGGCTTTCATCACTCTTCAAAAACTGCGGAATGTTTTGCCTTCTCAACGCTCTCAGCTAAAGAGCCGTTGTGCAAAAAAAGTTGGACGGATGCATCCGGAGTGTTTTGTTCTTTAGCTTACTGTACTGTCGATAGCCAACCAAATGTATACCACTGTACATTTTGGATTTAGAAACTCATAAAAACGAAGTAATGCAGGGTCGACCCTTATCCACAACGCGTCGGAACTAATATCAAATTTCAAAAGCCCATTCAATAAACATAAAAATTGCATAGCTTGAGAACTTTTTCACAAACGGAAGCCGCTTTTTTTAATTTCCAAATTATGCTGAACATTGATTAATGAGCTCTTCTCGGTAACTTCCGAGAATATACATGTCAACATCATTCACTGAATAATTAACCTTGGTATTATTAACTAATTTGGTATTATAAATTTAAATCAGCATTCAGTCATCAGGAATGAACAAAAAGTTTTTTCGTATTTTTTTTCATTTCTTTATTAGCACCATTTCAAACATTATATTTATCTTTTATATCTAGGTGTTCTATGTTATTGGACAACACTATTATCCTAATTTGGTAAAACAAATTTAAGTTTTTATTTACATTTTGTTAACAACATATTACATTTTAATTGCCTTAGCAGTTCAGATTTTTTACAGGTGACTTGATGATAAGAGAAAAAAAAACACTTTTTCAATTTACTTAACCTAATTTAACCTAAACATATAACGCATTAATCGTGGCAATAGAAGATTTTAACGGTTTTTGCCTGAAATTATTAATTATTTTATTTGACATTTGTTCCAATGTTTCAACATTGGATATTCTATGTAACTCATTGGTACTATACAAGGGAGGAAGCTTCAGAATCATTTTCAAAATTTCAGAGCTTTCTTCCTGGTGTTACAACCAGGGTTGCCATATATACAGATTTATCTGTATTTTACAGACTTTCTCGAATATTTGGTGACCAAGAATCTGTATATACAGATTACAGATTTTGTGGCAAAAAAACAGATTCTGTGTTTAGAATTTGGCCAAAATTTTACAGATTTAAACAGATTTTTGAGAATAATGGAAATTTGTATATTTAAAAACTTTAACATTTGATCTTTGATGTGGTAATTCCGCAATGTAGTTACAAATCATTGGTATTTTCATGAATTTCTTGCAAAATTTTAACTTCAATTTTAATTTTTAGGCATTACTTTACTTTACTTTTGCTGGGAACTGCTAACATGACCTGCGCCACAATGTTACGCCAACTAACTCGGTCCATGGCTGCTAACCTCCAATTTCTCGATCGCCCCACACTTCCAGGATCCCTGCTCCACTTGGTCAAACCATCTAGCTCGTTGCGCTCCCCTTCGTCTTGTACCGGCTGGATTTGAGGTGAACACCATTTTTGCGGCCCAGATAGCCGTAGCGGTAAACGCGCAGCTATTCAGCAAGACCAAGCTGAGGGTCGTGGGTTCGAATCCCACCGGTCGAGGATCTTTTCGGGTTGGAAATTTTCTCGACTTCCCAGGGCATAGAGTATCTTCGTACCTGCCACACGATATACACATGCAAAAAATGGTCATTGGCATAGTAAGCTCTCAGTTAATAACTGTGGAAGTGCTCATAAGAACACTAAGCTGAGAAGCAGGCTCTGTCCTAGTAGGGACGTAACGCCAGAAAGAAGAAGAAGAAGAACCATTTTTGCGGGATTGTTGTCCGGCATTCTCACAACGTGTCCCGCCCATCGTACCCTTCCAGCTTTGGCGAATTTCGTGATACTGGGTTCACCGTAGAGTTGTGCAAGCTCGTGGTTCATTCTTCTCCTCCATACGCCGTTCTCAAATACTCCGCCGAAGATCGTCCTAAGCACACGTCGTTCAAAAACTCCTAGCGCTTGCAGGTCCTCTTCGAGCATTGTCCACGTCTCATGCCCGTAGAGGACTACCGGTCTTATCAGCGTCTTGTACATGGTACGCTTAGTACGGAAGTGAAGTTTACCAGACCGCAAGGTCTAGTGGAGTCCATAGTAAGCACGACTTCCGGCAATGATACGTCTTCGAATTTCTCTGCTGCAGTTGTTATCCGACGTTATCAATGATCCGAGGTAGACAAATTCGTCCACCACCTCGAACTCATCCCCGTCGATCATCACGCGTCTGCCAATGTGAGCTCTATCGCGCTCGGTTCCTCCAGCCAGCAGATATTTCGTCTTCGACGTATTTACCTTCAATCCAACCCGATCTGCTTCACGTTTCAGCCTAGTATACTGTTCAGAAACCTCATGGAACGTTCTTCCGACAATGTCCACGTCGTCAGCAAAGCAGATGAACTGGCTGGATTTTTGAAGATCGTGCCCCGTATGTTGAAGCCCGCCCGTTTCATAACACCTTCTAGCGCAATGTTGAACAGGAAGCAGGAAAGACCATCACCTTGTCAAAGTCCTTTGCGTGTTTCAAACGGGTCCGATAATGCACCCGATATCTTCACACAGCACTGTACACTATCCAATCGTTGCTTTAATCAGTCTAGTCAGTTTCCCGGGAAAACCATTCTCGTCCATAATCTTCCATAGCTTCTCGCGGTCGATGGTTTCATAGGTCGCATTGAAATCGATGAATAAATGGTGGGTAGTGACTTGATATTCGCGACACTTTTGGAGAATCTGCTGCAACATAAAGATTTGGTCTGTCGTCAATCGCCCGTCCACAAAACCGGCTTGATAACTTCCCACAAATCTGCTTGCCAGTGGCGATAGACGGCGGAAGATGATCTGGGAAAGCACTTTATAGGCTGCGTTAAGAATGGTGATCACTCGATAATTCTCACATTCTAACTTGGCACCCTTTTTATATATTAAGTATATTATTCCCTCCTTCCACTCCTCCGGTAGCTGTTCTGTATCCCAGGTCCTGGCTATCAATCGGTGCAGACAAGGGCCAACCTGTCCGCGCCCATTTTAATAAGTTCTGCTCCAATACCAGCCTTTCCAGCTGCTTTGTTGTTTTTGAGCTGTCTTTGATTTGAGCATCCTTACTGATGAAGCCATTCCTCCTGCTGTCTTAATCTTCCTCCTCTGCGCCGTTTAGGTGTTCATCGTAGTGCTGCTTCCTCCTTTCAATCGCTTCACGTTCGTCCGTCAAGATACCTCCATCCATATCCCGGCACATTTCGGCTCGCGGCACAAAGCCTTTGCGGGATGCATTGAGTTTTTTTTGTAGAACTTACGTGTTTCTTGAGAACGATACAGCTGCTCCATCTCCTCGCACTCCAACTCTTCCAGGCGGCGCTTCTTATCCCGGAATAGATGGGTTTGCTGTCTTCGCTTCTGTTTGTATCGTTACACGTTTTAACGGGTGCCTTGCTGCAGCATCATCGCCCGCGCTGCATTCTTCTCGTCTAAAACCTTCTAACACTCCTCGTCGAACCAACCGTTCCGTCGATTTCCTTCCACGAACCCAATGGCACCTTCCGCTGCGTTGTTAATGGCTGCTTTGAGGCTATTCCAGCAGTCCTCAAGAGGGGCTTCGGTGAGCTCTTCTTCTTCCGGCAACGCTGCTTCAAGGCGTTGCGCGGAATCAGTTGCGACTTCGGGTAGCTTGAGTCGTTCCAGATTGTACCATGGCGGGCGTCGGTACCGAATGTTGTTCACAACGGAGAGTCGTTGGCGCACTTTAACCACCACTAGGTAGTGGTCCGAATCGATGTTTGCGCCGCGGTAGGTTCTGACGTCGATAATGTCCGAGAAGTGTCTTCCAACAATAATCAAAACGTGGTCGATTTGCGATTCAGTCTGTTGGGGTGATCTCCAAGGTGTATCGATACGGGAGGCTGTGCTGGAAGTAGGTACTACGTATGGCCATTGGCCATGTTTTTGGAGGTGGCGAAATCAATCAGTCTAAGGCCGTTTTCGTTCGTAAGCTGGTGAGCGCTGAACTTCCCTACAATCGGTCTAAATTCCTCCTCCTGGCAACCTGAGCGTTGAGATCTCCGATAACGATTTTGACATCATGGCTTGGGCAGCCGTCGTATTCACGTTCCAGCTGCGCGTAGAAAGCGTCCTTATCGTCATCGTCACTTGCTAGGGGGCTGTGCACGTTGATTATGCTGATATTGAAGAAACGGCCTTTGATCCTCAACTTGCACATTCTGTTGTCGATTGGCCACCATCCAATCACGCGCCTGTGCATTTCGCCCATCACGATAAAAGCTGTGCCCAGCTCATATCCCGACCCTTTCCAGCAAACCTCCTGCAGTGCTACGATGTCGAACTTGCGGACCCTTAATAATCCGGAAAGAACGCGGGTACTTCCCAAGAAATTGAGAGACTTACAGTTCCATGATCCAAGTTTCCAATCGTTAGTCCGTTTTCGATGCCTGGGTCCATGCTGATTGTTCCAGTGCGAATTTACATTGTATGCTTCCTATACTGTTGATTTTTACGGCTGGCTTGTAAGGCCTGCACGGTGTCCGGCCATTTGGCCGAATGCCGTTTGGCCGAAAGCCATTCGGTCGAATGCCATTTGGCCGAACGGGTCGTTTGGCCGAATAACGAAAAAAAAAAATCAAATTGATTCATTGCTGAGTAGGATTCATAAGTGTCAATATCTAATCAGGTAATTAATTTGTGTTAGAGTTTCGAGTGATTTTCATCAGAAATTTTTCCTTCTTTTAAGCATAGGCTATTCTTTCGATTGGTACTGGTTCCATAACTATTTGCAATAACTAAGCTCATATTTTGATTGGTATTTTTACCTTTTTATATCATCGGCAGTTCTTTGTAGTTATACTGATATAATAATTATTAGCATTACACTTGCTTTAATTTAAAAAGAGATTTTTCCTTCTTGTGATCATAGGTTGTTCTTTCATATTTTATTATTTTCCATAGTTTATTGGAGTCATGGCTTATAATATACTCATGAAGAGTCTTATTAAAATCATATTTTTTAGCACAAAGGTTATCTTAAATGATATGTCATTCTCCTCCAAGATTAACTCAGCGTCGTTGCTTGGGTATATCAGTAAATAAAACGACTCGGTGATCATTTACGTCAAATAGGCTCTCTATTTCTCCGTTGTGAAAAGAGAAAGCCCAAACTCGGGGTTGCTAGAATTATGCATTAACTTCCTTAGAACGATTCGAAGCATTGAAGCAAATCGATGCTTCAGAAGACCGAATAAGTCGTAAACCGTTTTAGTTACTGTCAAAAGCTGAATACAAACGCAAAGCAAAAACCTCGGCTGGCAGATATTACCGCTAGTAGAGAAGTAAACAAATGCTTAAATTTAGGATGTTCTTCTTTCAGCATTGACTGTTTCTTGAACTAATACTAAAGAGCTGTATATCAATGTAATTTATTCTTCTTTAAGAATAAACTGTTCTTTGAAATTCATTACAAATGCATGATAGCTGTAGTTCACTATTGTTTTCAATTTCGGCTAAACGGCATTCGGCCAAAAGGCGTTCGGCCAAATGACCCTTTCGGCCAAATGGCGTTCGGCCAAACGGCATTCGGCCAAATGGCATTCAGCCAAATGACCCGAAATCGGCCTGCACCAACCCTCTGTCTCGCCGGAGGAACATCGTGCACAGCACTGTTTAGAGTCCCACGCTGGCACTAGGACGATGATCAGCCGCTCCTAACATGAAGAACAGACGCTGTTTTGAGCCGCCCCTAACAAGGAGAACAGACGCTCTGATAAGCTACACCCTCAGAAGAGAGGAGCCCCCCTTCCCTGTCAGCATACGACCAAGGTCCCACCAGGGTTGGTTATCCGATCTTCCCTACGGTTACTCGTACCCCAGGCGGCACCACGGGGAGATAGGGATAGGAGTTACTGGACAAGAGGCTAAGGACCACAAATGGGGTCTATTTTATACCTGCAGGTACGCGAAGTATCAATGATACAGGTTTAAAATACAGATATTTTGTTCTAGGATACAGATATACATATAATTGAAAGAAAAAAATACAGATTTAAATGTGGAAACCCTGGTTATAACAGCTAGTCCATATTGGTACAGCATTCAACATGGCTGGCCTGAAAATTTGTTTGAATATCAAAAGCTTGTTCTTACGACAAAGTTTTTATTTAGAGATAGAGATATTTTGCATATTTGTTAAATTTGGCTTGAATGCCCTCAATGTGATTTTTGAAAGTAAAATTCTTATCTAGCATGAGCCCTAGATACTTAACTTCATCTGAACAATTTATTGGAACCCCTCTCATCGTGACAACATGTCTACTTGAAGGTTTCAAATAAAGAGCTTTTGGTTTATGTGGGAATATTATTAGTTGAGTTTTAAAAGCATTAGGAGAAATCTTCCATTTTTGCAAGAAGAAAAAATATCCAAGCTTTTTTGCAATCGACTACAGATGACACGCAGACTTCGTCCTTTGGTGGAGAGGCCTGTGTCATCCGCAAACAAAGATTTTTGACATCCCTGAGGTAACTCAGGTAAGTCAGATGTGAAAATATTGTCCCACAATGCTGCCTTGAGGAACATCAGCTCTTACAGGAAGTCTTTCAGAAAATTAAGGAAAATATGCTAATTTAAAACATTTGTTTAATATATCAACTAAGAATGAAAAGCTACATTCTGGAAGTTTCTTGATGAGGATGTATAAAATTCCATCATCGCCAGGAGCTCTTATATTTTTGATTTTTTTTTTTTGATAATAGTTCTAACTTCTTCCAAATCAGTTTCCCAGGAATTTTCGAAAACATTCTATTGATTGAGAATATTTTCGAAGTCCTGAGTAACTTGATGCGCAGCGAGCATCGATTAAGTTGAGGACGATCTTCGGACCCTTCGCAGAATGCGTGGCTGGCGACGGGCAGCCATGGACCGAGTTGAATGGAGACGTCTCCTACGTATTTCCTTACGATTTTTTTTTTTGGACTGCAGTCGGAATCGAACCCATACTTCTTTTATTTTCGGACAATTTTTAAATATTCCACCGGTGAAATCTTGATTTTTCCTACTTTTT
The DNA here is from genome assembly GCF_002204515.2 of Aedes aegypti. Classification (NCBI taxonomy): domain Eukaryota; kingdom Metazoa; phylum Arthropoda; class Insecta; order Diptera; family Culicidae; genus Aedes; species Aedes aegypti. The sequence continues at coordinate 163,595,904 of NC_035107.1, forward strand.
TGTTGTTTTTCATACTTCTTCTTTTCCTTCTTCTTTTTTCCCTTACGTCCTCACTAGAACAGACCCTGCTTCTTAGCTTAGTGTCCAATGAGCACTTTCACAGTTATTAACTGAGAGCTTTCTTTGCCAAAGTTGCCATTTTCGTATTCGTATATCGTGTGGCAAGTACGAAGATTCTTCATGCCCAGGGAAGTCAAGGAAATGTCCATCACGAAAAGATCCTGGACCAACCGGGAATCGAACCCAGACACCTTCGGCATGACTTTGCTTTGTAGCCGCGGACTCTAACCAGCCGTCTAAGGTAGCCCATGAAAATCACGTTTTCCTACGCATTAATCCTGAAACATGCATTCACTGTTGCTCAGCAGTTCAATCCGAAGCCAGCCCTGTTGCATAAAACTGTTGTGCCTCATAAACTGAACCCAGCTTGACACAGAACTAGCCACACCTTTTGTATTTGTATGCTGTAAATGAGAAGCAAAGCGTTTCAAAAGCCACTGTCGAATTTGATTTGGCTTCTGCAGAGGCAACCCACTTACGAAGCGGACACGTCCTACACGCTTAAAATGTTTTATACATTCCGTAGCTCCAGAATTATGTTTTTTTATCTTATCAGACTGGGAGTAAAGACCAGCTTTATTTTACTTTATTATGTTTCATAATATTTCAGACATCTATTAAAGCAAAGGCCCTGCGAAAAATGTCAATATATCGGACGCAAATATGCTAATGTCTTAAGCAAACATAGTAAAATTCACGTGAGACATTGTTATAATGACCAGTCAAATTTGTGTAAAGCCCAAACCTAATTTGTATCAATGTTTATTTTCATACGAGTAAAACTCACACGTTTCTTGCATTTTTAGCGTGTACTGCACCAGCAATCCAGGGAAAAGTAGTTTTCGATTCTGAGAACGGAGCTCCAGTCTATTGTTCCTCGAGGAATCAAAAAACGATACACTTATCACTTCAGAAAAATAGCACGCGATATACGCCTTGGTAGCAGGTGACCAAACAACAAAAGGAGAAAGCATTGAATATCTTTTAAGAGAAGCATTCGGGAGAATTTTCATTTTTTTCGATGTGATCTCACTTCAACCCAAATGAAAAAGGAACGAAATTTCGAACGTGTCGAAAGTTTCGCGCACTGCTGATAACTGCGGATGCTGTACCATTGCGATTGTAGGATATAGCGTCTAATGTGCAACGAGTTTTCAATTGTAGGGATATTGCAAGAGTAGGAGCGAGAGTGGCAAAAATTTGGGTGATGCAGTACGGAAGATAGGTTCTACTAGTTGATTGGACAATTCAAGTTATTTCTAAAATATGTATTTCTATGTATTCCGATAAATAATAGCTTAAGATTACAGTCAACACTCAATATTTCGATATTGTACGGGCAATCGAGTTATAGAACAAAAATCAGCAACTTGATATCGAGATACATAATATTAAGTCGTAAAGATTTGACTGTATAGCATACACTGCAAGCTTCATTTACGTGATAGGTCTGGATAACATTTTCCGTTGGTGAAATTGGTTCAACGTAAAGACAATTCTCGCCTTCTAATTTCGTATGAAGTTTATTAGATTGATTTCGAATAGACTTAAAATAAAACTTCTGTGTTAAAACTTTGTCAGCTATATGCTGATTTGCCTTGATGTTCTAGGCCAGCAACTTAATCCATGAAAATTAGGCTTTCAGATCTGCATTCAATAATTATATGTGATCACTTAAAAATTAATTAACAAAGCGCATACGCATACACATATGGGCTCAGGGACATATAATGATGTAACTGTTTTTAGTTCAATAACCGTCAAAGGCTATACAAGAACTATTTTGGGTATAGTCCTTCAGATCTACAAGCGCACCCAGTAATCTTACGGTTGATACCCACAACGCTCGTTCAAATAAATTGTAAGGAACGACGGGGTATGTAAATATAGACAAATCAATAGATAACTTCGTCTGTTTTACAACTTATGTGAATAATGCAAACTGTTTCTCAATAGGTTACAAATGAAAGACGGACAAATATGTACTTTAACTCGTAATTTGTTTCCGTTCGTCTGGTTATAAAAAAATATTCTGTTCAGACAATACTAAGGTAGCAAAACATATATTTACGGTCAGTCATACAATTACGACGTCAAATATCAAAATTTTGCGAAATATTTCTTCACTTTACAATTTGGATGTGGCTGAAGACTGGAAATTTGCAAACTAGTACCCACAAAGATCGGGCAAAATTCACAAACTCTATTGGAATTATATGGTATATTACTAGTTTATTTGTGAGTTTGTGCAGAATTTTGATCGATATTTTTCGCGCGTCACTAGCTATATCTCTAACGCTCCCTTGCTCTAATTATATATAAATCTACACTGATAAGTAGAACGGCTGTTTTAAGAAGGATGCCAAACATATACCAGAAATATTTCTCGCAAAACACCGGGAAATGGAGCACCTGTTTCCGCGGAGCACCTTCAAAAAGACTGCCCAAGTTTTCCTGTTGCTTAGTAATTCTTTCTCGGCAAATAAATTATTTCACTCACATGCAATCTATTCCATTCCCGAATCGTTGAATTATTCACTATGAGCAGATGATACCCGTGAGATGTCTGTGAAAAATTACATTAAGCGCTCAGCACGAGAATCAGGGTGGTTCAAAAAATTGTTTGGGAAGTTTCTCTAGATTTAAAGACAAAATGACGACAGAAAAAAACGTCGAAGGACAATTCGTCGAATTCCAAAACCTGGAATGAACAAAATGTTTAAAGCTGAAAAATTTCACTGCGATTAGAATTATTTCCAGATTATTTCTATCACATTGTGATGAAATGTGCATTTGGTAAATAGTGAATTATTTATTCTATTGGAAGACAACCATTCTTACACGAAATTTTTGGACGTTTTGGAACTCGACGTTTTGTTACCCAACCGTGCCACTAGTGTAATCTGATAGAGTGGAGTTATTTTTTTTTAATTTTCAGCGTGATAAGCATGTATCTGAAGAAAAAAGCTTATTCTATTCTTCAAGCGATTGAACGTTAAACCTTAAGCAGTTTATTATTTTGGAGGACAATTCTGTCTGACGTCTGATCATTAGAAATACTTTAGAAATCTCTGTTTTAAAAAAATAGTATTCTTACGATTGGACAAATTTCAAACCGACACTTGATATACGGCGGATAAGCGATGTGAAATTTGTATGCCACCCTAAGGAGAGTAAAACCGGACGACGTAAGAGGATAGATTCGCCAGTTATGATCGACCCTCCGCACATATTTTCAGCATTCATATCAGAAACAGTACATCTGAGTTTTTATTTACTTCAAAGAGTACCAATACAAGATTTGGGACCATATGGGCACATTCTCCAGCACATCCTAAAATAGAAAGTTTCTGTCAACTGTGGCAGAACTGAATGACGGGGCTGGATAAAATCCGCAAAACAAAGGTTTCCTGTGCTAAATATCGAGTAGAACAAAAGCGAGACTACCGATGAGCATGAAATGCTCCAATCCATCACTCTCCGTTGGCAGTTGGGGATAGGAATGAAATATTTGCCTTGGATTTTTACCTTTCAAGCGGCCATATCATCGAGCTATGTGTGGAACAGAGGACATTGCCTGAACGTCAGTTTGTTATCGTTATTATCGCCATTATTATCCTACTACACATCGACAAGCACATCGCGTTTTTTTTTGTAGTGGTACAGTCATACCCTCAGGTGGAACGCCAATTGTTCATGTAAACCGATTGCATATAGAACTTCTTGTAATTGGTTCAACGAAACAACATGCATGAGTTATTTACGTTATTCAGCGAAATTTAAAGGATGGAGTCGCAAGGTGGCTCATAAGTACACTGGGAAACTCAATAACAAATTCTTTAATCTTCTAATAGTCACTATAGGTACTATTAGAACTATTGTGCAGAGAACCCACTTCGGTGAAGTATATCCTATACGGAGGAATTGCTGTATAGCGACTGCGTTCATGCCATCAATCGTTTAATATATAGTGAATATTTTAGTTTGGTTGTTTTTCTGCTCAAGGTATGGTTACATGCTAGATTGTCGTTTTTACCAAGGGTTTGTTAAAATATACTTGGTCTTCTGATGTTGTTTATTATACAAAGTAAAACATTACAGATTTTTTATTAAAAGCTTAATTTTCGAGATCATTTTTTTGTCTGAAACTATATTATTTTCATGCTAAATTATCATTTTCAGTATTTAGCTAGAGCTAACCATCAAACTGGGAAATAATATTGTTTAAGGCAAAAAAATGCGGCTCAGCACATGTGTGGCAAATATCACTAAGGCAGGCGAAAAAACAACAAAGAACTTAAGTTACTTTCATATGTATTATATGGTATTAATAAAAACGAATGAGTTGCGTAATATATAGGACGTTGCATATCTGGAGGCGTTTAACGTTACATGGAATTTGTTGACTTTGATTACAAAAATGGCACCAATGTTTGAAAATGCTGTTTGCTAATTGATTTGAGACTGCATAAAAGTTCTACTATAGCTAGACTGTCAAGAAAAGTGTTTAAATCCCCCAAACATCATCATATAAGGATAGTAGCTTGTTTGTAAGCTTTATCAAAATGATATAATCGATTTTGATAATCGAATATGAAGCCTCAAATGATCTTGATTGCAACTTAAAAAACATGTCATCAGACATTGCAGAATTCGCGAATTGCGCGACGATAAAATCAATTTTTTTGAGGGCCGCTTGGTCACATCTGGAGTTAATCATCAATATTAACCTCCTTTTCCCTAGCAGCCTAGATAGCCGCGTAGTGTCGGTAGCGGTTGTTACAACTGGCTCAGAATTAATACTACGGACTGCCTGTTCCGGTGGTAAAAGTCCACCTCACAGGTGACCCCTAATTTATGGTATGATGCGTACCGTGCCTAGGAATGAATGGTTAGGGGGGTCTAAAAAAACAAACCGCCAACGGAGCCTGTTGAGTACCAGGGCGCCCTCTGCAGTATTGTGCCCTTCCTGTGCTACCCGGAGCAATGGCGCAGGTGCACTATGGGCGGTTTTCATACAGACTGGCGGCCAAAAATATGTTTTCCATCTCATGCCGTATTTATGAGTTTTGTGATACAAATTTGGTGTTTTATTTTCAAAAAACAAGTTTTCGAGACTAACCCTTGAATAGGGCCTATAGCGAAATAATAAGTTTTGTTACTAATGATGCATATAAGACATTTATGCGATTAAATATTAAAACTTACCTAGAAATGATTATATGAAGGATTTAGCGATATTCAGTAATCATCTGAATTATTTTTTAGCTGTTTTAATAGAAAATGGTTAAAAATATTGGAAAAATTCAAAATGCCCTTAAATTAAAAAGTGCAAATTTGTGCAGCTAAATTCATCACGATCCTTTAGTTTACATCTCAAAGTACCCTTGGAAATAAATTTTAGCCTGGGACAACTTGGGACAAAAAAGTATGGGATGTGTAAAGTTTCGATAAAACATCAAATATATTTTTTTCAGTGCACTCCCCGCATTTTTCCGACCTAAAGTTCGAATTTTTATTTCATTTTATTTTTCTTAAATAGCTTTTTGAATAAGCTTTCGGACAGTGTATAAAGATCTGTATAACGTATTACGATTATGCAGTAGAGTAAAGTGGGGCAAAAGTTCGAGTGGGGTAAGAGTTTCTTTTTAAGATTTCTAGCTCAATTAAAAACAAATCTTATAAATGTCTTGGTGGTTCGAATGCTATTCAAGTAAGAGACTTTCACCCAAAATATCATAAAAATCGATTGAGATTTGGAAAAGTTATGGCTTTTTGTTGTTTTTCGACGTGAATATTGTAATTTTTGGTCAAACTTCCGTTGCATGGAACCAATTGAAGATAAAATCTTTTTCAATATTTTATGTAAGGGCGTTTCTAGGCCTATCATAAGGTTGCTTTGAGGTGTATTAGTTTTTGCATAAATGCTTGAAAACAATTTTTGGCCCATAATGGGGCAAAAGTTCGAATCAGCGGGGCAAAAGTTCGACCCATGTATAAAATCACGGAAATATTTGCGAATTGCCTAAAATCCACATACTATCTTCAAATTTAGTTAAATTTGTCTGATCGTGTGAAAACTGTCACCAAAATTTTACATTTACACTTAGTTTTGCGAAAAACTGCTATTTTTGAGTATATTACAATCAACTGGTTTCGGGCAATTATTTGATGAAAATTTAGTGTGTATTTTTCGTCAAACTTAAGTTTACGGCTGGTGTAAAGTATGCCTGTCATAAAAAAATCGATATTTTGTATTTTAGCCAGCGAACTTTTGCCCCACATTAGATTCGAACTCTTGCCTTCGAAGTTCGAATAAGACAATCAATTTTGAAACTTTTATAACTAAAAATGGGTAAATATTTTGACACAAGTTTATTCAGCAAAATTATAGCCAATATGTTGAAGATTCACTGTATGGTATTTGTTTTGTTTAAACTGCTATTGTTTTCCTGGATACTTTGATTATACCACTAAGATCGAACTTTTGCCCCACCTTACTCTATATTGTATTCAATGTGTACCTTGTGCTTGCACTGAGTTTTTTACTTTTGTTAAAAACTCTAACTTTGACATACTGTTTCAATTAAACTATAAAAGATCTTGCCCTGATTTTCCAGGAATATCTTCATAGAAGTGTTTACTCTGGAATGATGTACAAGAAAAACCTATCAGAACAAGTCATTTTTTCGATTATTGGCCACCTGATCGCCCATAGTGAGGTGACCTTGTGTTTCTCCGAGATAAACGGCTGCCCTTCTTCAGTCTCTAACCTAAGGCTAAATAAGGGTGCGATTATGAATATGTTGCTATTTAATTTAAATTATCACCTATATAGTTTTGCATTATGCGTTTTACACAGTGTATTCTGTGCTTTTTCGCCTTTGGCGACTTTCAATAGATACTGATCTGGTTTTTTTCATGCTGAGATTGCAAAAAGCTTAATCCTACCTAGTTAGGATAGTGGCTACGGTTAGGTTAGCTCAGATAAATCTTCATCATAAAAGACCATCAACGATCAATCTTTGCAGACTCATGCAAAATGGTACAGCCCAAGTGGCGCTAGTTCAAGAACCAAACTTTCGTAAGGGGAACTTCTATCTAGGTAACCTTGTGGACCCAGTTTTTGCTAATTTCAGCATACTTGAAATGGCAAACTCGGCCTCCATGCCCCGCGCATGTGTGCTTGTTAATAAAGCAATTGTTGCTACACACATTTTTGAGTTAACTACCAGTCACATCATCTGGGGCAGCTCAGATATCAATCTGAGAGGCTCCAGTCTGATGAAATACTAAAGTAGTACAGATCTTGGAATACTTAACATAGGCAATCGCTCAACATTCATGGTATCTACTAGAGGAGAAGTGTTAGACATAACGCTCTGTTCGAAAAGAATCAGTCACGAGCTGACGAATTGGTATGTATAAGATGAGGAAACATTATCTGATCATCGTTACATCTTCTTTGAACTCGTCTGTGACTGCACAGACTTTGCGTTTTAGGAATTCCCGGTCAACAAACTGGGAACTCTATATTGAATAGGTTGCGACCAAAGGTCATGAAATTCCAAGTGATTTGGATGATGCCGTATATACAACAACATTCTACATTTCATTTCATTTATTTAGTTAACATCTACAAAGATAACACTGAATCAACAATTTCACGCCACAATACTCGGTTCGTGGCCGCATCTCCCCATCCTCGGTTCTGCCCCACGCTCGCCAAATCGATACGCACTTGATCCGCCCACCTAGCTCGCTGCGCTCCACGCCTTCTTATACCAACCGGATCCGAAGCGAACACCATCTTTGCAGGGTTGCTGTCCGGCATTCTTGCAACATGCCCTGCCCATCGTATCCTTCCAGCTTTGGCCACCTTCTGGATACTGGGTTCGTCGTAGAGTTGGGCGAGCTCGTGGTTCATCCTTCGCCGCCACACACCGTTCTCCTGCACACCGCCGAAGATCGTCATAAGCACCCGACGTTCGAAGACTCCAAGTGCTTGCAGGTCCTCCTCGAGCATCGTCCACGTTTCATGCTCGTAGAGGACTACCGGCCTTATGAGCGTTTTGTACATGGTACATTTGGTGCGGGCGTGAATCTTTTTTGACCGCAGCTTCTTCTGGAGGCCATAGTAGGCCCGACTTCCACTGATGATGCGCCTCCGTATTTCACGGCTAACGTTATTGTCAGCCGTCAGCAAGGATCCAAGGTAGACGAACTCGTCGACCAACTCGAACGTATCCCCGTCTATCGTAACACTGCTACCTAGGCGAGCCCTGTCGCGCTCGGCCCCACCAGCTAGCATGTACTTTGTCTCGCATTCACCACCAGTCCAACTTTTGCTGCCTCGCGTTTCAGGTGGGTGTACAGGTCTGCCACCTTTTCAAATGTTCGGCCGACGATGTCCATGTCCGGCTCTCCGCATAACACCTTCTAGCGCAATATTGAACAACAGGCACGAAAGTCCATCACCTTGTCGTAGTCCCCGGTGGGATCCAAACGAACTGGAGTGTTCGCCTGAAACCTTCACACAATTTTGCACACCTTCCATCGTCGCTCTTATCAGTCTCGTGAGCTTCTCGGGGAAGCTGTTCTCGTCCATGATTTTCCATAGCTCTACGCGGTCGATACTGTCGTATGCCGCCTTGAAATCGATGAAAAGGTGATGCGTGGGGACCTGGTATTCACGACATTTTTGGAGGATTTGCCGTACAGTAAAGATCTGGTCCGTTGTCGATCGGCCGTCAACGAAGCCGGCTTGATAACTTCCCACGAACTCGTTTACTACGGGTGACAAACGACGGAAGATGATCTGGGATAATACTCTGTAGGCCGCATTTAGAATGGTGATCGCTCTAAAGTTCTCACAGTCTAACTTGTCGCCTTTCTTGTAGATGGGGTAGATTACCCCTTCCTTCCATTCCTCCGGTAGCTGTTCTGTTTCCCAGATTGTGCCTATCAGCCGGTGGAGACAAATGGCCAGCCTTTCCGGACCCATCTTTATGAGTTCAGCTCCGATACCATCCTTACCAGCAGCTTTATTTTTCTTGAGCTGGTGAATGGCATCCTTAACCTCCCTCAAAGTGGGGGCTGGTTGGTTTCCATCTTCCGCAGTACTGACGAAGGCATTTCCTCCATTGTCCCGTCCTTCATTGCCTGTGCTCTCAGCACCATTCAGGTGCTCGTCGAAGTGCTGCTTCCACCTTTCGATCACCTCACGCTCGTCCGTCAGAATGCTCCCATCCTTATCCCTGCACATCTCGGCTCGCGGCACGAAGCCGTTGCGGGATGCGTTGAGCTTCTGATAGAACCTACGCGTTTCCTGAGACCGGCACAGCTGTTCCATCTCCTCGCACTCCGTCTCCTCCAGGCGGCGTTTTTTCTCCCAAAAGAGGCGGGTCTGCTGTTGCCGTTTCTGTTTATAGCGTTCCACGTTCTGCCGGGTCCCTTGCTGCAGCATGACCGCCCGCGCTGCATTCTTCTCCTTCAAAACCTCCTGGCACTCCTCGTCGAACCAATCGTTCCGTCGACTCCGTCCCACGTACCCGACGTTGCTCTCAGCTGCATCGTTGATGGCTGCTTTTACTGTTCTCCAGCAGTCCTCAAGAGGGGTTTCGTCCAGCTCACCCTCTTCCGGTAATGCAGCCTCGAGTTGCTGCGCGTATGCCGCTGCGACATCCGGTTGCTTGAGCCGCTCTAGGTCATACCGGAGCGGCCGTCGGTACCGTACGTTGTTAACGACGGAGAGTTTTGGGCGCAGTTTGACCATCACCAGATAGTGGTCAGAGTCGATGTTAGCGCCACGATAGGTCCTGACGTCGAGTATGTCGGAGAAGTGCCGACCATCAATCAGAACGTGGTCGATTTGCGATTCTGTCTGCTGTGGTGATCTCCAGGTGTATCGGTACGGAAGGCTGTGCTGGAAGTAGGTGCTACGAATGGCCATATTCTTGGAAGCGGCAAAATCAATTAGTCGTAGGCCGTTTTCGTTCGTCAGCCGGTGGGCGCTGAACTTTCCAATTGTCGGTCTGAATTCCTCCTCCTGGCCAACCTGAGCGTTTAGATCTCCTATGATGATTTTGACGTCGTGGCTTGGGCAACTGTCGTACTCGCGTTCAAGCTGCGCGTAAAAAGCGTCTTTATCATCATCAGTGCTTCCGGAGTGAGGGCTGTGCACGTTTATTATGCTGAAGTTGAAGAACCGGCCTTTGATCCTCAACTTGCACATTCTCTCATTGATCGGCCACCACCCGATCACGCGCCTCTGCATATCACCCATCACTATAAAAGCTGTTCCCAGCTCATGTGTATTGCCGCAGCTCTGGTAGATGGTATGGTTACCTCTAAACGTTCGCACCATTGATCCCTTCCAACACACTTCCTGCAACGCTACGATGCCGAATCCACGGTCCTTCAGCACGTCGGCGAGTATGCGTGTGCTCCCGATGAAGTTGAGAGATTTACAGTTCCACGTACCGAGCTTCCAATCGCTAGTCCCTTTACGTCGCTGTAGTCTTCACCGATTGTCCCGGTTCGTATTCTCTCGTTGATTATTCGTTGCTTGATTTTTTTACGGCTGGCTTGCAGGGCCTGACACCAACCCCCTAGATTTCCGGAGGACCATTCCCCCTAAATGTTTGGAGGACCATAGTGCGCAGTTTAGCTTAGAGTCCTTCTCTGGCACTCGGACGATGATCAGCCGCCCCTGACATGGGGAACAGACGCTGTTGTGAGCCGCTCCTAACATGGAGTACAGACGCTCAAGGTTTGCAGAAGCAAAAGCAAAAGCAAACCCCTCCCCCTTCCCTGTCAGCATACGACCAAAGTTCCCACCGGGGGTTGGTTACCCGATCTTCCCTAAGGTTACTCGTACCCCGGCCAGTACCGCGAGGAGGTAGGGATAGGAGTTGCTGGGCAAGAGGCTAAGGACCGCACAAAGGGGTCTATTTTATTCCTTCAGGTACGCGAGGTACCAATGGTACGCCATGCCCAGCCATTTACCAACCACATTCTACATTATGGAAGCTTTTGAACAAGCATGTCCTCTGTGGTCTGTGAAGACTACAAGAGGGACCCCATGATGGAATTCCGATCTGACTTGGCTCAGGAAACAATAAAGAAAGAATTGGAACAGACGACATTCAGCTGAATCAGAGTCATCCAAGTCAACTCGTTTTCTCTGGAGGCGAATGGCTTTGTAGTTAAAGCCGACGACTATCTAGCATTGATAGTTGGTATGTGCATATGCACCCTATTCGACCTGATGCAAAGTGCTCCTCAGAAAGCCAAGAGTTGGTGTCGCCAATATGGCCTTGCGATCAACCCGAATAAAACATCTATTGTTCTTTTAACGTGTTTTTGGCACAGATTAATGTAACTGATCAGGTAAAGTATGTCGGAGTCGTTCTAGATTCCAAACTTTCTTGGACACCTCACATTGATTTCAAAGTCAAATAAGCTTGCATGGCCTTCGGAAAAAATGGCGATCATTTTAAATTTGGCCGCCATTTTGAATTTTGTTAGAAAAATCGATTTTTCACCATTAGCGCATCGCTCGTTTTGAATTCTGAGATCACCATCAGAAAGTTGCAATGAGCAATGGTATTTACCCTATGAAATGAACGATTTTCTAAATCATGTTCCATGATTTTGACGTATATGGCAAGAGCAATCAATGCAAACATTATTTTTTGTACAACAATGAAATAAGTTTTCAGTCGTTGGTGTTGAGTAGGGTAAAATGGTCCTAAATGTCACGTTAAGGATTTGTGTCGTTTTCTCGTAGTAACATCCACATTTTAAGGCCATTCGAAGTCTTAACAGTAACTTTACTATATTTGATAGCTATCATCATGAAAACATTCAACAAATTTGAGCTTTTTTACGGTTTTAAATCGGGTTGAAAAGTTGGTTGGAAAATGGGGGTGGTTCAAAACGACCGATTGGATGGGGTAGAATGCCATTTAGTATGGAGAACTAAGAGCCAGCAACCAGGCTTCTCCATTGCTCTATGGCATGGAATCGCTTATTCGTTTATAAAAATAAATTGGAAAAGCTTATCTAGGCAAAAATGTAAAAAATTGTTTAATTTTACAGGGAAATTTAGGGTAAATATATGAGTTTATGTCCAAGGGTTGTAGCGGCAACTATTGGGTAAACATATTTTAACATCGTTTTGCAAAGGTCATAAACTGAAATGTTCTAAGAATTATTGGACCATGTTTCCCTAACAGTTTTTTTTTTTATTTTGTGTAGTTTGTTGTAGATTCCTTACTTTCAAAAGTATACGCATTATCATAGATACCCCGTTTTAGGTACCAAGGGAAAAAACAAAATTTTAATTCGGAGTAATAAATAACATTTCACGCATTAAGTATTATAACAGTGTATCTGCTGCGATCTATTTCTCTTCATCTATTCTAATAATAACTTCGCTGGGCAAATGTTCTCGATTGTTATTCTTGTTTCAGCGTAGATACGACTATTAACTTGCCTCGTTGTAGATTGCACAAACTTAATGATAATTGCAAAAGTTACTGATCGTGAGAATTGTATCGCAAAATGTCAAGCTGATTGAAATCGAAACTAACATGATAAAAATATTGTTTTGCACAGCAGTGCATGATTGATGATCAGAAAAACCGGCAAATCCTTTTCTCCTTGCGAACAACGGAAATTTGTCGTGAACAATCGTCATCGACTATCTTTATCGTTTTATGCTCTTCATTAAAATTTCAAACAGTGACCACTCCACCGTGCGAGTCCTTCTGCCAACTTTTCGGTTCGTTTCATGTTTGATGGGGTTAGGAGAACGACATAAATCATTTTATCGCTGTAGTTTATTTGCGATCCTTTTTTCACCCGCTCTGCGCCTCTCAAGTACCAGTGGATGGGATATGTCAGTTATCAACAATCGCACCGGTCGATGTTAAAAACTAGGAAACGATGGGGATCGGAATGCGCACGAGACACAAAGTTTAGACATGCCACATGTGTAACATCGGATCCCGCAGCCCATGTCTAGTAGCATTTATGGCAGGAACATACATCGGAAAGGAAGAAAAACTGAACCGTCCTGGGATTTATGGACGAGTAAGCAGAATATATGATTTCAGCACAAACATACAGCATGCCAGGATACTACACACTTCCAGTGATGATTTGCTAGCATGGTCATGGAAGTATTTTAGCATACTTTCCCACACTAGTAGTATTAGTAGCAGGAAAACGCTACCAGCAGGAATTGCTACCGAAAGCATGCGAGATACCATCAGTTAGAGCCATGGGCGTAACCAGGATTTCCGTTAGGGGTGGGAGTGTGGTTAGCGTGGTTGGAAGTTACTGGCACGGAATATAAAGATTTCATAAAGTTTTACAGATAGATTCAAGCAACAATAATTAATTCCTAAAAAGAAAACCAGCAGCAGCGATTCATCCAGTAAATTGTCTTTGGTTTCTGTAAAGATATCTCACAGATTTGCTTCAGTTTTTCATCCGAGTAGTTTTCATTTTTCAAAAAGAAACTACTCAGTGTATTGTTTCAAATTCCACTAAATATTTTCATAAGACAACAACTAATGAGGCATACAAGTGATCAACAGATGCTTTCATTTTTAACTCCTGAATTCCTTTAGGAGTAACACATGGAATTTCTCAAACGTTTGGAAAATTCATATAGAATTTCTTCTTGGCATTACGTCCTCACTGGGACAGACAGAGCCTGCTTCTCAGCATAGTATTCTAATGAGCACTTCCACAGTTATTAACTGAGAGCTTTCTTTACCATAGTAACCATTTTCGCATTCGTATATCGTGTGGCAGGTACGATGATACTCTATGCCCAGGGAAGACAAGGAAATTTCCATTACGAAAAGATCCTGGATTAACCGGGAATCGAACCCAGACACCTTCAGCATGGCTTTGCTTTGTAGCCACGGACTCTAACCACTCGGCTAAGGAAGGCCCCAAGAAGTGAGAACTATTATTAACAAATTCAAAAATATGAAAGCCCCTGGCAATGACTTGAATTTTTTACAACCTTAACAAGAACTTCAAGAGAATAGCTTATCATTCTTGGTTGATATATTTAACAAATGTTTTCAGTTTCTGACTAGTCGAAAAATGCCAAGGGTGTACCATTTTCAAAACCGGTCAAAAATCCTGTAGAAGCTTCTGGCTATCGTCCATTCAGCTTTCTTTTCTCCATAAGTTAACGTTTTGAAAAGGTAATATAAGACAGAATATCATAACTATTACAATATATTCCTTATCAAATTCTTTAACGTAATACTCGAAGAATCCCTGAATTATTTAATTTAAAGATAATTTGGCAACTTCTCGGCACAAAACAGATTTTTACAAGATCCTTCACGGACTGTTCATCAGATTTTTAATTGGTTTCTGCTAAGCCCTATGGCCTGATTGTTTGGAGAAATATAATAAAATCACTTCTTTCATAAATAGGAAAGCTGGATACAATTCTATATAAATATTAAAGCTGAAGACAATCTTTGAGAAATTGAAAGTTTTAATTTGAAACTAATTTTAAAAACCTTCGTAGCAATCCAGTACATTATTTATTCTTTTTGTCGATGGGAGGCAAAGGACCCACCCCTGCTTTCCTGGCTACGCTCATCGTTACAGCGAACACAGTGCAGACAAGTTGTGTACTCTCATCATCTGCTCTCTCTTACTCTATCGTCGTGTACACATATTTCCTTTTCTACCAATGCCATGTGCGAGTGTTTATGAGGTCCCATGTGACACAAATGCGGATCAATAGGTAATAGCCGTCTGTAAGTTATTGATAGTTTCCGTTGCGACGAATGGTTTGTGCTGAGAAAACCTTCCTGCCAATGGTAGCACAATTTACTCGAGTGCTCTGTTCATTCCATTCATACATTGCTGTATGACATTGATGGTAATTTCACAAAAGACTTTCACGAGACGACTCTTGCTGTCATATTTTCAGTTCGTATTAATCAACAAACTTCTGATATGAGTTTTGTCCTGGACTTGCTAGATAGCGTAGGTTTTGATTGTGACCTTTAATTATGACCCTACTTAACAAGTAAAACCAACACTGCTTCAATACATTACATTCAGTCCAGGTCAGAACTGATTTCAAAATGTTGTTGATTAACACGAACTTAAAATATGACGAGAAGAGTAATCTATTAAAACTTTTTTACCATCAATGCCAAGCATGTAACACCTGCATAACAACTAAGAACTAATATATTTGTACCTTAAGGCGGGGTGTAGTTAAGCATATTTCAAATATCCCGTATGATTCGATTTAAATTACCACATTTTGTTCAATTCTTTATTAGTGACATACCAAACATTACATTCATCTCTTATATCTAGGTATTTTGTGTTAGAAACCACTATCATCCTAATTTTGTTGAACAAAATTAAGCTTTTATTAACATTTGGTTAACAACATTCAATTTAATTTGCCGTAGCTGTTCACAATTTTTACAGATGAGTTAATTGAATCTGCTTATAAGAGAAAAAAACGCTTTCAATTTACTTAACCTAACCTGAATTCTCTGCAGAGCTTTCTTCCTGGTATTACAACAACAAGTTCATATTGGTACATCATACAAAATGGTTGGCCTGAAAATTTGTTTGAAGATCAAAAGCTTATTCTTAAGACAAACTTTTGATTTTCTATTAATAAGTTGATATAGACATTTTACATTTTCTACTTGTAGGTTTCAAATAAAGAGCTCTTGGTTTATGTGGGAATATTATTAGTTGAGTTTTGGAAGCATAAGGAAGCATTTTCGTAAGTATGAAGAAAAAATATCCAAACTTTTTTGCAACCTAGTACAGATGACACACAGGCTTCATCATTTGGCGGAGAAGCCTGTGGGCTTTTGGACATTTGTTCGGCAGACATTTGGTCAAATGACGTTTGGTCAAATGACATTTGGTCGGAAGTTCATTTGGTCGAAAGGGCATTTGGTTGGACGTTTGGTCAAATGACTTTATAAAATTGCATCGATCGGTTTCACAGGTCTCTTAAACCGAACAAAAATTTTTGCGCAATGGATAATCTTAAGTTTATTTTCGACAAACGTATTTTTCATCAGAAGACAATAACAAATAATCTATCTACAGGATGATAATTACCTACGCTCTACAACGTGGTTAGTATATGTACTAGTGTCTTTGTAGGATATGTTATTCTTGGAAATGTTCTTATTCAACCATTTTTGGATTGGAAGACGGGATGTTTTATTTTACCCAAATTTGTATAAGTTCAAAGGCAATGGTGTCTATTTATTGCTCAACGTTGAAAGCGTAATCATCGTCGCGCGGTTTGTCACCATCAGAATCACCACGCACGATAAGCGAGCTTTTTTCACCACTGTTGTACAAAATACAACAATACAACAGCACGACGACTGAAGTGTTCTTTCAAAATATCATCATTATTTGGAAAAATAAACTTCTAAATATTTTCGATGCTCAGTTATTGGAATATTAAACATTGATGAATTAATTATTCTTTCAAAATGATATCGTTATTCGTATATTGCAGCTGATATTTATCTAATGACAACTTCCAGCGTGAGTGTTATTAACCATTATTTCCTACCAAGTTTTACAGCGTTAGCCTGGGTAAGAAAAAAAATGATATGCGGGGACCAGATCTGATACAGTTTGGAATAGAACACTTTGGTCACCTTGAATTGTCTGCATATAATGCATTTTTAAAGGGCCATGGCTTTCAGAAAGCGATTTTGATGAAATGCATCAAAAGTTCCACCTTTTGGATACGTTTTGCTATTCATGATGAATTATTTATTATTTATTTGGTTTTACATCCATTTTGTTTGATAAAACCTCGCCAACAACATTTCACCAATTCACTCGGTTCATGACCGCTTCTGTCCATCCTCGACTGCGACCCACGCTCTCCAGGTCCTGGTGCATCTGGTCAATCTACCTAGCTCGCTGCGCCCCACGCCTTCTTGTTCCGACTGGATTCGTAGCGAACACCATCTTTACAGGGTTGTTGTCCGGCATTCTTGCAACATGCCCTGCCCAGCGTATCCTTCCAGCTTTAGCTATCTTCACGATACAGGGTTCGGCGTAGAGTTGAGCGAGCTCGTGGTTCATCATTCGCCGCCACACGCCGTTCTCCTACACGTCACCGAAGATCGTCCTTAGCACTCGGCGTTCGAAACCCCCAAGAGCTTGCAAGTCCTCCTCGAGCATAGTCCACGTCTCATGCCCGTAGAGGACTACCGGTCTTATGAGCGTTTTGTACATCGTGCATTTGGTGCGGGTGTGAATCTTTCTTGACCGCAGTTTCTTCTAGAGCCCATAGTAGGCACGACTTCCACTGACGATGCGCTTTCGTATATCCCGACTAACGTTGTTGTCAGCCGTCAACAAGAATCCGAGGTAGACGAACTCGTACACCACCTCGAAGGTATTCCCGTCTATCGTGACCGGGCTTCCTAGACGGGCCCTGTCGCGCTCAGTTCCACCTACTAGCATGTACTTTGTTTTCGACGCATTCATCATTAACCCGACTCTCGTTGCTTCGCGTTTAAGGCGGGTGAACAAATCTGCCACCGTTTCAAATTTTCTCCCAATAATGTCCATGTCGTCCGCGAAGCAAACAAATTGTTCGGATCTCGTAACACCTTCAAGCGCAATATTGAACAACACGCACGAAAGTCCGTCGCCCTGTCGTAGTCCCCGCCGAGACTCGAACGATCTTCACGCAGTTTTGCACACCATCCATCGTTGCTCTGATCAATCTTGTCAGCTTCCCGGGCAGGCTTTTCTCGTCCATGATCTTCTATAGCTCTACATGGTCAATACTGTCGTATGTCGCCTTGAAATCGATGAACAAATGGTGCGTAGGGACCTGGTACTCACGGCATTTCTAGAGGATTTGCCGCACGGAAAAGATCTGGTCCGTTGTCGAGCGGCCGTCGATGAAACCTGCTTGATAACTGCCCACGAACTCGTTTGCTATAGGTGATAGACGACGGAAGAGAATCTGGGCTAGCACTTTGTAGGCGGCGTTTGCACGATTGCACGATAATTTTCACACAGTTTGTCGCCCTTTTTGTAGATAGGGCATATAACGCCTTGCTTCCACTCCTCCGGTAGCTGTTCCGTTTCCCACATTCTGACTATCAGCCGATGTAGACAAACGGCCAACCTGTCCGGGCCCATCTTGATGAGTTCGGTTCCGATACCATCCTTGCCAGCGGCCTTGTTGTTCTTGAGCTGTTGAATGGCATCCTTAACTTCCCCCATCGTGGAAGCTGGTTGGTTTCCACTGTCTGCTGTGCTGACGTAGCCATCGCCTTCGCTGTCCTGACCTTCTGTGCCTGTGTTCTCTGCGCCATTTACGTGTTCATCGTAGTACTGCTTCCACCTTTTCTCGAAATAGCGTTCGTCGCATATTGAAGGCTTTAAGTTTGCCCAAAAAAATAACACCAATATATAAAACTTGCACTCTATCATGTTGAACTTGCATGTGCAACATCCAGTAATAGCACCCACCACACATACATTGTTTACGATTTTTTAATTACGCAACCACTTTGTAATTGTTTTAACTCCAAAATGGCACTCTGTAAAATAATCCGAAAATTCTCTAAATGTCCTTCTGACCATATGTGATGCTTTATAAAACAATTAAATTCTTTTCGACCAAATGTCCTTTTGACGAAATGTTCATTCGATCAAACGTCATTAGACCAAACGTCATTCAACCAAATTTTGTAGAGTCAAGCCTGTGTCACCCTCAAACAAAAATTTTTGATATCCCTGAGGCAACTCAGGTAAGTCAGATGTGATTGTATAATGTTGGTCCCAAAATGCTGCTCTTACAGGAAGTCTTACAGACCTAGAATTCTGAATTATCCTGAACTGTACGATTTGACAGATAACTTAAGATGATTCTAACAATGTATGTTGGAAAAAACAAATTTGATTTCACTATCAACCCTTCATGCCAAACACTGTCGAATGCTTTTTCTATGTCTAGAAGAGCAGGATCAGTAGAATAGCCTTCAGATTTGTTGGAACGAATCAAATTTGTTACACGTAAAAGTTGGTTCATTGGCAAAAATTGAACTTTCATTGATGTGGACCATCTGTTCAGAATAACCTTTTCTAAAAGTTTACTGTAGGAGGAAAGCAAACTGATTGGACGATAGCTAGAAGCTTCTGCAGGATTTTGTCTGGTTTTAAAATTGGCACAACCTTAGCATTTTCCTATTTGTAAGGAAAAACTGAAAACATTTGTTATATATCTATAACTTACAATGATAAGATATTCTCTGAAAGTTTCTTGATGAGGATGTAGAAAATTCCATCATCGCCAAAGGCTTTCATATTTTTGCTTTTTTTTAAGATTTTGACTTTTCAAGAAAAATAAAAAAAATAAAAAAAAAGTTGTTTACATGAGAAAAAAATCAAAAATTTCCGTTTCGTGTTTTGAAGGCCTTGGGACCAAAGGGGCCATCACTGTTCTCATTTTTTCTTGAAAGAACAAAAAATGTTAAGTTTACTGTCAAATTTTCAGCGATGTATGTTATTTGGTTTTTGAGATATGTTTTTTTAAATAAAAAATCAGTCATTTTTAATCGGCACACACTGTAGGTCTCGGCGAATAAAATTTTTTATTTTTTTTAAAAACCATAACTTTTGAACAGCTTAACCGATTTCCAAGATTTTTTTATGGAATAAAAGCTTAAGATTTAAATTTTTCAAAAAACATATAGAACTCTGAAAAAAAATTTGTTTGACATGAAAATATACAAAAATTTCCTGAAAACCCAGAATTTTTATATATTTTATGTAAAAAAATGTTTTTCGGAGTTTTATATATTTTGCTGAAAAGTTGAAATCTTAAGCTTTCATTCCATAAAAAAGATTGAAAATCTTTTGAGCTATTTTTATTTTTTTCTTGAAAAGTCAAAATTTTAAGCATTCATTTCATCCAAGAAAATTGAAAATCGGTCATGCGGTTCAAAAGTTACAATTCAAAAAAAAAAAATAAAAATTTAGCAAAATTGCGATTTTTCTGGTCATCTTATTTCGGAAAAAGGTCACCCTAATCAAAAATCCACAAACACGCGTTTTCTTATTTCGGTTAAGGAACAAAATAGCAAATTTTCACGGAATTCGGTGACCCACTAGATCGGTTTATTATGGAATGGCTGACTTATAAGCCAAGTTTTTTAGCTTTATCGCAATTAGGTAGTAATAATTTGTTTTCCTCTTCCAATGCCGGTATTGGCTTCAGAGGTAATGCAGAGGTTTAAATAATTTCCAAAAGGGCTTAAATCCAGGGTCCAATTGAGAAATTTTATTTTCAAAATTTATGTTTCTTAATTGTGCAAAACGTTTCTTGATTTCTTTTTGAAAATCCTGCCATATAATGTTCATAGCAGGATCGCGAGTGCGTTGAAATTGCCTTCTCCTCACGTTTTTAAGACTGATCAAGAGTTTAAAATCATCGTCTATAATCACGGATTCAAATTTTACTTTTGGTATTGCAATGACATTTGCTTCATCAATGGAATTTGTTAAATTTTCGATCAATGTATGTTTCATATGTATTCTAATCGACTCCAAAATAATCTGATTTTGCAGTTTGGAGCTGATGGGAGAATCGCTTCATGAGATATTTGGAATGTAACAGGGACATGGTCCGAATCAAAATCAGCATGAATAACCAATTACCACAATATATGTTATGTCGCATTACTTGATAGTTACCCTTAATATTCCTATATTCGATTTGGCATTCAAAGTGATTATACCATGGATAAACAGTTTATTTATTTTTTCTAATACCTGATGAACTGTTGGAGGGTTTTTCTTCAAACAATCGACAATAGTTCAGGCTATTTAAATCCTTCATTTCTGTGCACCCAGATCCAAATTTACATTGAGGTTGAGATAAACAAAATGTTTTTTTTTTGTGAGTGGGTTGCTTATTTCAAAGAAAATTGCATGCCTTCAGGTGTTGTTGTAAAATTCACAACATTCAATACTAAAATTGACCGATTTATCAAAAAATTGTAAGATTTTTGAGACCTGATTTTGCTTTAATGACCCCAAATTGAGTAAATATCATTTCTTCTTATATTAGGAAACCTATCGCAGTAATTGATCAACGCCACCCCGGAATGGAAACTCCACTTTTGATTTTTTCAAAAATATTTTGGTTATAATGATAGTATTTCGTCAAAGTTTCGTTTACATAATTCGACAAACACCCAACCAGTACAGGTTTTATTTAATATTTTGCATCCTATCAGGAACTATAGAACGGAATCGCACAAAAGTGATCAATTTCACACCATTCAATGGTACATACCTTGTATCTTGATGGCTACAGCGTAACGTCACGTATAAAGTCGACAGGTCCACTTCCACTGCGTACAGTCAGCGTATTCGTGGTCTTCCACAAAGTCGCCTTCCTCTATTTGGTTCCCTGCTGAATGTTATCTTCGCAATTCTTTCTTTCGACATTCGCACTAAAACAACAGCCCACTGAAGTCTGCCGTGTTTCACACACTTGATAATATTGACATCTTTATTCGCTTGATACAACTCGTGATTCAATCGTCTGCGCCACACACCATTTTCGAGTTTTCTACCGAGTATTGTCCGCAGCACTTTACGCTCGAAAACACCGAGGGCTTCTCGGTCTGCCACTTTCAACGTCCACGCTTCGTGCCCATCGAGAGCCACCGGAAAGATAATTTTCTTATACACGTCGAATTTTAGTTTCGTTTGCAAGTTGCGAGAACTAAGCTGGTTATGTAGCTCGTAAAAGGCAGCTGCAACACGTTGTTTCACTTCGCGTGAAACGTCGTTGTCACAAGTCACAAGTGTTCAAAGGTAATCAAATTCTATTAAAACAAAACTTTAAAAACATCACTATGAAACACTACCTCAGCACCTACATCACCAAGCCTAGATACATCTCTACCTGCAACCCGTTTCGGTAGAATTAATAGTCAGGCATATTCTCGCTATCTACCTCTTCAGAGACAGGAAGGCCTTCTCCACTAACCTGCGATCGATTCCAATATGGCCTATATCGTCCGCAAAGCCAAGGATCATGTGCGACCGTTTTCCTTATTAATAGAAAATCAAAACTTTGTCTTAAGAACAAGCTGTTGATATTCAAACAAATTTTCAGGCCAGCCATGTTGTATGCTGTACCAATATGGACTAGCTGTTGTAATACCAGGAAGAAAGCTCTGCAGAGAATTCAAAATAAAATTTTGAAAATGATTCTGAGGCTTCCTCCCTGGTATAGTACCAATGAGTTACATAGAATATCCAATGTTGAAACATTGGAACAAATGTCAAATACAATCATTAATAATTTCAGGCAAAAATCGTTACAATCTTCTATTGCCACGATTAATGCGTTATATGTTTAGGTTAAGTTAGGTTAAGTATATTAAAAACGTTTTTTTTTTCTCTTATAAGCAGGTGAAATCAACTCATCTGTAAAAAAACTGAACTGCTGCGGCTAATGAAATGTAATATGTTGTTAACAAAATGTTAATTAAATCTTAAATTTGTTTTACCAAATTAGGATGATAGTGTTGTCAAATAACACAGAACACCTAGATATAAGAAATGAATGTAATGTTTGGAATGATACTAATAAAGAAATTAAAAAAAAAAAATAAAAAAAAAAAAAAATAAAAAAAAAAAAAAAAAAAAAAAAAAATGTGCGACCGTTTTAAGATAGTACCATTTTTCTAAACACCAGGTCTCCTAATAGCACCCTCGAGTGCCATGTTGAACAGTAAATTCGAAAGTGCGTCTTTCTGCTTCAATGCGTCTAACATCACAAACGAAGTTGCCATCTCGCCTGCACACTTGATTTCGAACCATCCAGCGTAGCACGTATCAGGATAATTAGTTTCGCCAGAAAACCATTTCAGACAAAATCTGCCACAGCTCATTTCGTTTCACTGAATCGTACGCCATCTGTTGAACAAGGTAATTCCCCTGTAATTGTCACACTCCCGCTTGTGCTCTTTCATGTAGATTAAGCGTATGAGGCCATCCAACTAGCTGGTGAGTATTCCTTCGTCCTGCCATACCTTCAGAAGTACTCGGTGGATCGACTGGTAAAGTTGCATTCTGTTGATGATTATGTGCCTCTAGAAGTGTAGATCGTGAAACTATAATGTATGATATCAATCAAGTAAATTGAGTGCACAGAAATAAATTTTAATCAACTATTACATAATTGAAGCTGGCGTTACGTATACGTATACAGTGCCCCAAATTCCTATAAGCGCATGACCATTTTTCACCGGCACATGTAGTATGAAAGTCCAATACTTCAATAAATCATCTCTGCTTTTAGGTATTCGGATAATATGATATTTCTACCAACTACTAAGACTTTTCTTTCAAACAGTTTGGAATGAAGAGGAAAAAACGGGATTTGAGTATGGAAATTCTTATAAGCGCACCTTTATTTTCAGATCATAAAAAATCATATCACAAGAACACAACAACTTTAGTACTTGGTTTGTTTACCATTTTTCAGAATTGTTTCATAAATTCGTTTCGGCATTGAATCGACGAGGTTCTGCAGCATTGTCAAAGGAATTTTACGCCACTCCTCTCTAACAGCTGCTTCCAGCTCTCGAACTGATCCGAACTGCCGTCCTCCACTGTTAACCCGTCTTGCGAGGATTCCCCAAAGATTTTCGATTGGGTTTAGGTCCGGACTCCGCGCTGGCCAATCCATAACTGGGATGTCCCGCTCCAAAAACCATTGTTTGGAGGCCTTGCTGACATGGATCGCAGCGTTATCTTGTTGAAAAACAAATTCGTTTTCCATCACATCCTCCGTAAATGGGATCAAAACACTGTCCAGAAGCTCAACATAGTTTTCGGACTTCATTCTGGTAGTAATTGTTGCAATCGGGGTTTTACCTCTACGTGAAAATGCAGCCCAGACCATCAAACTTCCTCCACCGAAATTTCTGCTCAGCTTCACTTGCGGATCCTTCCTAAGATCGTGCCAATAATACGCGCAGCAGTCAGGACCATCAAGATTAAACTTCTTCTCGTCGGAAAAAATCACGTTGTTCCATTCCCGCTTCCAAGACATATGGTTTCTGGCAAAATCCAGTCTTGCCTGAACATGCCTCGGAGTAAGGTTGGGTTTTTTGGCCTTTTTCGTGTACACCATGTGTCCAGATCCACGTAGTATTTGAGATACTCGCCTTGTTGTGATGGAAAGACCCAATTCCTTCTTAATACCGGATGAATCCAGCTCCCCGGCTTCACCAAGCTGGATAATTCGGTTCCTCTCACGATTGGTGATCTTGGAGTTGCCCTTGTTTTTCTTCCGGATGCCGTAATTCTCACCTTTCTTCAGGAAATTTCGCACGACCGTCTCTCCTCTACCGATCCTCTTGGCGATTGCACGGTTACTTTGGCCAACATCCTTCAATTCAAGGATTAATCTTCGCTCCGTTTCGTCCAAGAACTTTCCTTTCGGCATCTTGAAAACTGTCAACAAACAACACTGTGCACGAATCGCAAAACTTTCCGCACGCATCCGTTTACATCGGCAGCAAAAGAAAATGACAAGTTTTTGTAGTGTGAGTGAAGCAAACACAAATGGCGTTAGCTTGGACACTGTGCGCTTATAGGAATTTCCTGGCCAAAAAATGATATTTTTATTTCACAAAATCGAACAATTATTAATTTTGACTGTCTTTCATACAACCAAGTGGAAATATAGTAAATATCATTTTAGTAACAGATCGTCAATGTTTTATGTAATAACTAGTCGCAAATGTTGAAAAATGCGTGTGCGCTTATAGGAATTTCGGCCACTGTATGTGTTTCGTCGAGATTAAGACTATGCTATCTTCAACATTATAACTCTCATGGATTCCTCCAGCCAGACATTTGGAATAGAAGTTTATCCTCTCGTTATACTTTAATGTTTTAATGTAACAACAGCAAAAAAAAATTATTCAAGCGTCCATTTTAATCATCTTTGCTTTGCACCGTTTAGAAAATGTAAATTAATTAAACCGGCGTACACCAGGGGCACCTGAAACATTGTCACCATTTGTTGTGCTCCACTAATTCTGAATCAGCACCCGCAAGTTTTGATTTACGAAACAGGCTAGAACGGGCTTACACCATCCGGTAATATCATCGTTTTTCTTTCGAGACCTTCGCTGCCTCTGATGGCAACAAAAGAAGCATCCAGCAAGAAACATTTCTTAGCCCAGCGACATCAGCGGAAACATATTAAAAAGTATAAAAGAAGCATAATTTATAGAAGTTTAAATTAAATTTTTCCACTCTGTTCACTCATAACATCATCATTATCATGTCAGGGATTTCAGCCTGGTTAGAAGAACGCCCCAGACACCAACATCATTATGTATGAAAGAGAGCGAACACCATCCATTCTGACTGTCAGCGAATCCCTGTGCCGACACATTCTTACCCATATTTGCTCGGTTCAGCAATAGAGTGGCTCCAATTTATAACAATGTTTGAGATATTGAAACGTTTGAAGCGTTAATGTGTGAAATATTTAATTCCTATGCCAATAACAATATTAAGAAATCCGTCGCATACTCATTTTACACATTTGTGATGAAATTAAAACAGTGTTAGTCCTCTTTTCTGGGCTGCCCTGCTCCTCAGCCGAATGACAATTTTCCCACCGCGTC
This sequence comes from Aedes aegypti, assembly GCF_002204515.2. Classification (NCBI taxonomy): domain Eukaryota; kingdom Metazoa; phylum Arthropoda; class Insecta; order Diptera; family Culicidae; genus Aedes; species Aedes aegypti. Next base: position 163,621,709 of record NC_035107.1, read on the forward strand.
AATTGAATGGTGAAAAAGCCCTCCCGGCCCATGCAAGCATGCTAAAAGAAAATTGAAGGGAATTTATAAAAGCGTTTGGCCGTTTATTCCATAACGGGCGTCACATCAACCAAGCCAACCGTACAGAGTCGTCCTTGTTTGAACGAGGAAAAGTCAAATTATGAAAAAATTTCCATATGATAATAATTCTGCGGAAATAAGCCTCGCCCACCAAAAACCCAACCGTATGGAGCGGTGCATGGCGGAACATTATAATACAACTTATGGTGTGAATATACCATAATTAATGGGTAATTTGATAAATTTGGAATAACAAGAAGCTTTAGATGGGAAAACTTGTAATATTCTCGCAAGATTGTAGCGGTTATGTGTTCAGAGAATGTCAAAACCGTTGGATCTTCGTTTTCTTTCTGGTGTTACGTTCCCACTGGTAATCGGACAGCTTCTCAGCTTTGTGTTCTATGAGTAGGTATTTCTGCGGTCATTATTATTGAAAGATTTTTTAACAAATTAATCGAGAATTGAACCCGTCACATAGTTTGAATGTAAAAACTAAGGCAAAAATGTTTCATCTGGATAAATACTGCAAATTTGGCATAGTTATACTTTTAATTGATCCATCTTAGTTCATGTACAATTGTGCTCAGAGTAATAGTAGTGAAAGCCGATTTCCATAAAAAATTCTCGACTTAGACGTGCTGTAACTTTGTTTCCATATGAGCAATATGCATGAAATTTTGGAAGAGAACTACAAATACTCAATTTCAGTATCACCAAATTTGAAATGTTTCACACTACCGGTTAAAAAATTAACTATCAGGTGAACTCGCTCAAAATAATAGTAATAAATTTTGTGATAATAAAATTGATTATATTTGTAGTTCTCTGCTAAAATTTCATGCCGATTGTTCATATGGAAGCTAAGTTACAGCATGCCAAAGTTGAGCATTTTGTATGAATATCGGCTTTCACTACTATTATTCTAAACACTGAACGTTAAACCATTTCGTAAAAATGTGTTCCTAATAAGCCATGAAGCACCAAAATACACTATCCGCGAGAATAATATTAGACGATACTTCATACTCAATATTGCGACACTTCAAAAAGTTTAGAAGTGAACCAAAATAGATGAACCTCAAGATCTTCTCTGGATGATGACGTGCAATTTGTACATGACCATGTTTCTTATTCTAATCAATATTCATTTCATCCTTTATCTCTTAAGCGGTTCAAACTTTAACGCGTTCAATATTCAACGATTTCATACCATTGTTTTTTTTCATACTATGAACAAATTCATAAGATGAAGTTTTTTATTTAGTTTTCCACATTATTATTATTTTATTTTTGCACAACATCACTGCACTGATCAATAATAAAATGATAATAATAATGTGAAAAAAAAACATTTCTTCGAAAGAATTCAAAATGGCCACGAACTCGAGAATATTTTGAAACATTCTTCGCAGATTCAAAATGACTATTATTTTTTTTCTAGTTCATTTATTTGAGGCTCAATCGCGTTTAACGCTTTACGGAGCCGAAATTCATTTTTTGTATTGTTTACAAATCATTCACTTTTTTGTACTAAGATTAGTATGGGATGGAGCCAGGGTACTCGTGGCAACTCGAGGTTAATGGTCACAATTTTCGGAAGGAAGGACATGGTGAGGATTGGGTTTAGGATTTTCTGCAGCACATCCGGGAGGTATATCGTGGTATCGCGATTAACGTGTAGTGGCGTTGGTACCAATTTCTTGCCGGTATTCGTCTGCCGGATGGCCAGGATCCTCAATCCAACATACAGGGGACAAAACACAGAAAAAAAAAACTGGAGAAGAGAACACAGGAGAATTAAACTTTTATACTGGACAAGCGAAGAAAATCGTAAATTGCGACCATATAAATGAGATCGCGGGTGCCCAACACATCTCTAACAGGAACATAGGGTTGTCTACCTCGGGCCGCAAGGGTATCCAAAAGTTGCGCTCTGGAGGCGTCCATATCCGGGCATTTCCAAACTACGTGATCGATGTCATCATAACCATAACCACACCTATTACAAATATTGCTCAGCGCGAGGTTAATCCTGTGCAAATGTGTACGTAGCGAGTAATGGTTGGACATAAGTCTTGACATCACGCGAATGAAATCTCGACTTACATCCAAACCATTCCACCACGCTCGCAAGGAAACTTTAGGAGTTATGGAATGTAACCACCGTCCGAGTTGGCCATTTAGCCAATCGCTTTGCCAACCGTGAAGAGAACTTTGACGTACTAAATGAAAAAAAATCATCGTGTGAAATTTGTCTATCATAAATCTCACCTTCCTCAGCGCCCACCTTTGCGAGAGAGTCCGCCTTCTCATTGCCATAAATTAAGCAATGTGAGGGGACCCATACAAAGGTAATCTTATATGACCTTTCGACCAGTGCACACATCTGCTCTCTTATTTTTGTAAGAAAGTAAGATGCATGCTTAACATGTTTCATCTATCGAAGTGCCTCCATAGAACTGAGGCTATCCGAAAAGATGAAGAAGTGGTCTGCGGGCATGTTTGAGATCATCCCCAATGCGAAGTTGATTGCTGCCAGCTCAGCAACGTAAACCGTGCAAGGTTCCTGAAGTTTTCGGAAGGCGGAAGAGTTTTCATTGAAGACACCGAAGCCAGTGGATCCATTGATGCGGGACCCGTCAGTGAAATATCTCCTGTAGGAATCGACATTCTGATACTTTGCGTTAAAAATACGTGGAATCGTTATACATCTAAGTTGATTTGGGATTCCATGAATAGCTTGTTTCATGGACAGATCGTATTCAACAGAGGAACTGTCATTGGTGAAGTGTACACGTGGAGGGTTATAACATGGAAGACTTATGTCAGATGACATGTAGTAGAGATAAACTCTCATGAATTTTGACTGAGTATTCAGTTTGAGCATTTCTTCGAAGTTTTCGATAACGAGTGTGTTGCTCACCCCACACTTAATAAGTATTCTTAGCGAGAGCTCCCAGAATCGGTTCTGTAGTGGTCAAACCCCTGCCAGCACCACCAGGCTCGCATTGTGAGTCGAATGCATACAACCTAGGGCGATACGCAAACAACGATATTGAATTCGTTCCAATTTAATAAGGTGGCTGTTTGCTGCTGAGAGAAAACAGAAAGAGCCATACTCTAGAACAGAGAGAATTGTTGTTTTATAGAGTTTTATGAGGTCTTCCGGGTGAGCACCCCACCATGTTCCGGTAATTGTTCGTAGAAAATTGATCCTTTGTTGGCATTTTTCCGTTAAATACCTAGTATGGGTTCGCCAAGTGCCTTTTGAATCAAACCAGACCCCAAGGTATTTTGAAGTCAAAGACTGGTCGATGTCTGTTCCCAATAGCTTAAGCTTTAGTTAGGCTGGATTCTGCTTCCTAGAAAACACAACCAGTTGAGTTTTTTGCGGCGCAAACTCGATCCCTAAATTTCTAGCTCAAGCGGATAGATTATCAAGGGAATTTTGCAATGGTCTTTGCAAGATTTCCGCTCGTGGGCCCTTCATAGAGACCACAGCATCATCTGCAAGTTGTCTAAGCGTGCATGGTTCTTCCAAACAGTTGTCAATATCTTAAACATAAAAAATATAAAGCAAGGGACTTAGACATGAGCCTTGGGGAAGGCCCATATAGCTAATTCTGGAAGTTGTCAGTTGACCGAGAGTGAAGCTCATGTGTTTTTCTGACAACAAATTGTACAAGAAATTATTCAACATTCCAGGTAGTCCACTATTGTACAGGCTTTCTGACAATATTTCTATGGAAACTGAATCAAAAGCGCCCTTAATGTCCAAGAAAACCGAAGCCAATTGCTCCTTATCCGTAAAGGCTAGTTGAATATCCGATGAAAGCAGCGCTAGACAATCGTTTGTTCCTTTACCCTTGCGAAAGCCAAATTTAGTACTGGAAAGCATGTTGTTTGATTCGACCCAGTGGTCGAGTCGCGATAGGATCATTTTTTCTAACAATTTCCTTAAACATGATAACATAGCAATTGGGCGGTATGAATTGTTATCGGACGCTGGTTTCCCAGGCTTTTGAATAGCTATTACTTTGACCTGTCTCCATTCAAGTGGAACAATGTTATGCTCCATGAATGAGTTGAACAGGTCAAGCAACCGTCTTTTAGCGATATCAGGGAGATTTTTAAGAAGATTGAACTTAATCATATCGCGTCCCGGAAAGGAGTTGTTTGATGAAAGAAGAGCCATAGAAAATTCCACCATAGTGAATGGTCTGTCCAACGCATCGTCTCTCTGGGTTTCCCAGAATGGCGGTTGAGCTGGAACTGAGTCTGGACAGACCTTTTTTGCGAAGTTGAATATCCAACGATTGGAGTATTCGTCACTCTCATTTGAGGATGAGCGGTTTCGCAAGTTGCGAGCCACTCTCCAAAGCGTCGTCATTGAAGTTTCTCGTGAGAGGCCATCGATGAAACGTCGCCAATAGCTACGCTTCTTCGCTTTAATAAGATTCTTCAGTCTTTTTTCGAGCTTCGAGTACTCTAAATAAAGTTCTGAGGCACCATATCTACGAAAAGCTTTAAAGGCATTAGATTTTTCTCGATACAACTGAGTGCATTCATCATCCCAACCAGGTGTGGCTGGTCGTCTTTTGAAGGATGCACTTGGAACTCGTTGCTTTTGGGATTCTAATGCACTTTTATAAATCAATTCTGTTAGGAATCGATACTCATCCAACGGTGGGAGAGTATTGAATGATTCGATACCGAAAGTTACCGCTGATGCAAATTATTGCCAATAGATATTCCTAGTGAGGTCAAAAGGAACCTGAATTGACTGTTCTGACCTTTCACAATTATTTTTGATAGAGGTTATTATGGGCAAGTGATCACTACCATGGGGATCATCGATAACCTTCCACATGCAATCGAATGATAGTGAACTTGAACCCAAAGACAGGTCAAGGCGGCTTTCTTTGCCGTCGGATGAAATACGTGTCACTTCACCTGTGTTCAAAATGTTCAAATTGAAATCGTTGCATAAATCATAGAAAATAGCCGCTCTACAATCGTCATAAGATTCGCCCTATCCAGTACCATGTGAGTTCATATCATCCAGTATTAAAACTGGAGATGAGAGCATGGAGACTGCATTCCAAAGATGACGGCGGTTTATTGAAACTCTTGGAGGAATATAAACAGAAGCTATGCAAAGATCTTTACCCTTTACGTTTATTTGGCAAGCATCGATTTCTATGCCTGGATGAGTCGGGATGGGGATTCTGTAGAATGAATGGCACTTTTTGATCCCTAAAAGCACACCCCCGTAATTATCATCTCGATCCTGGCGTATAATGTTAAAGTCGTAGAAGTTAAGATCATCTTCAGAAGAAAGCCATGTTTCACAGAGTGCAAATATATCACAATCGGAATTGTGAAGCAAAAACTTAAAAGTGTCTAATTTAGGTTTTAGACTATGACAGTTCCACTGTAGCACAGTGATCATATCTTGCACCTCACTTGATGAATTAGCCATCGAGAGATATGATCGAAGCAAGGAGGGGCCACGAGATAGTCAATTCCCTGAGATATTCTTCTATTGCGGGGAGAAAAAGGTCGAGTATGCCTCTGAATGAGTCTGAAACTCCGAGAGCATTACATATGCGATCCACAAGGGCCGTAAAAGTTATCAGTCCTCGCTTAGCCCGGGGCGTTTTCGAGGAAGAGCGAGGGACTTCAGTAGCATTTCTTTTGCTTTCTTGTCTAGAGCTTCTTTTCGAAGTGTATTTTATCTGTGGAGGCGGGGGCGGCAGATCTTTGCTGCAACACGGCACGGAAGCAAAGACCTGTTTCTTCGGGATTTTAAAATTTGCCCCACCTCCTTTGGAATTAGGCAAACTTCTGAGGGAAGATTTTAATACCTTACGGCGCAGTCCCGGAGAAGATGGAGACTTTCTTTTACCGGGTGCGTGTACCTTCGAAGAATCTCCCCCATCGGTTTCGTCGTCGTTCGCTTCATCGGAAGACAACTCTTGAAAAGAGTTACCAACTGGGATGGCTGATGAAGACTCTTTTGCAGGCGGATTCAAAGCTTTCGCCATTTCCGCATTCGTCTTTTTGGAGCGCTTCACAATTGAGCGACTCTCATTTCGAATGCGCTTTTTGTATGCCGGGCATTTCTGCAAGTCATGCAGATCCTTGCTACAGTAGCTGCATTTTTCAGCTTCCTGTGTGCAAGCATCTTCTAAATGAGCTTGGTTGCATTTGCCACAACGGGGCTTGTTGTCGCAAAAGCTAGCACTATGGCCAAGCTGCTTGCAGTTGGTACAATTGAATACCTTCGGCACGTAAAGACGCACTGGGTAAAAAACACTATCAATGCAAACAAATTTCGGGAGGACGGAACCAGGAAAAGTCACTCGAAACGAGGCTGACGGCGAAAAAACTTTCTTATTTCCTTCCATGGAAACTGATGCAATTGTTTGCAATCCAGTATAGCCACATCAGGAATTGACCAATTATCAAAAACGCCTTTGTCAGTCTTAATGCCTTCGCATGTCAGACTCGCGTCGATGATTTTCCCTTCCACCTCGACTTCTCGTGCTGGAATATAGGTAAAGTATTCCACAGCAAAAGCCTCTTGCTGAGCAATCTCATTCGCTGCTTTGTAACTAGGTGCAGTTACACGCAGCTTGGATTGCTTCACTTGGTGAATAACGGTCCCTGGATATTTACGCGTCAGCTCTCGAGAGATCGAGAGCACGTTCAAAATCTTATTTTTGCGCTGGAAATAGACAACCCAAGGCCCAGCCGAAGACGGTTGGTAAACCGCGTTCGAGCAACGAATCGTCCATGCGGGATAAAAATCAACCGCAACCAAAAAAAAAATAATAATAAAAAAACAAAAACCAAAACAAAAAAATATGCAGAAAAAAAATAAACTATCAGTGGACTATTTTGTACACACCTCCCCTAAATGGGCAAAGCAAAATTCCAAAGAAAAAAAAAAGAAAAAAAAAATTAACCGATCAGTGGGCTATTTTGTACCCAACTCCCCAATTCGGTCGAAAGAATCGCACCGGGAGAGAGACAGAGGAGAAGCGAAAACAACCTTGAACTCAGCACTGTTTGTTCGGAGAAGTGAAAGCAATTCAATAGATATCCAAATTGATACTTATCCGTATACAGCAGCTCGTCCACGCACAGTAGGTAGCAGAACGACCAATTTGCCTTCTGCCTTGTTGACGCCCTTGGTGCGGGGAGAAAAAAAACAATCACTGTTGATGCAGTTGGTGATGACTTTCTTTACGGTGGAACGATGCTAGTTTCACTAGCTCGCTTCCTTCGCGAAGCGCGATCGCCTAAGCACACAATTGCACTAAATTAAAATTAAATAATTGCTGATTGAAATTGGACCAAAAACCCACGCGGGCGGTGGGAGAAAAAGGCCTAAAATACTTTGCAAGAGTGCCGTGCGATGAGACCGGGAATCAGTCAACCGACTCGTACAAGCGCTAAGCAAGGAATGAAAATGACTATTATTGATCCGTATTATTGATATGAAAACGGAATCACGTAGGGACAAAAATGCACCATATATGAAATTTCGTAAACTTTCACATTTTGAATGTTTTTACATAATAACTTTATTAAGTCAACATAGCAGATAGCACTGAATAAAAACTTCCACCTTCCTTGGTTTTGCCCCACGCTCGGCAAATCGCTGTGCACTTGATCCGCCCACCTAGCTCGCTGCACTCCACGCCTTCTTGTAACAAACGGTTTCGAAGCGAACACCATCTTTGCAGGGTTGCTGTCCGGCATTCTTGCAACATGCCCTGCCCATCGTATCCTGTTAGCTGGATATTGGGTGCGCCGTCGAGTTGGGCGAGTTCGTGGTTCATTCTTTGCCGTCACACACCGCTTTCCTGGACACCGCCAAAGATCGTCCCTTTTTGCAAGCAGGTCCTCAAGTAACTCAGGGAGTGTGGGGATGCCGCATCAACGACGATCCACTAAAACCTACTTCTCCTAGCCGACTTAAACAATGTTACAAGGGATCAACCTTGGCAGGGCTAATCTTCTGCAGCCAACTCTTGGTCGGCGCGCCATAGGCGCTGCAATTCTAACATAATGAGAGTGACAGCCTTAGTTACTGCATTCTAGCATTCGGCTTCCGCACACATTCTCTCTATTCTCTGTCGGGGGACGTGTCCCCTCTGCATATAGCGAGCATGCGATCTCTCACAACAATGAAACTGGGGCAATCGAACACGACATGCTCCGCTGTTTCCTCCACACCATCACAATTGGGGAGCGCAGGAGATTCTGAGTGCTCGAACCAATGCAGGAACCATGTTCTGACAGAAACTGACACATTTGGTATTAGCCAATGGGTTAATCTCCCTTTGTGGAGTTATCCCATTCCTGCTGCTAACCTCTGAGCGTTGCTTTACTACACGCGTTGCAAACTCCTCTGGTGCATCTTTGGTTGCAGCATTGAACATCTTCCTGGATGATGAACCCGATGGGCGGCATAACGGCTATGATGCACACTGCCTCTTTAGAAATCGTTTGCTATGCGTTTACTACTCTTAAGCACATGATCCTATACAAGCTTTCCAACCGCTTTAGGTTTCTGGCCGTCCTAAGTGCTTCTGACCAGATTGGTCCTCAATGCTTTAGAATAGTTAGTGCCACGCTTGCCAGGAGCTTGCGTTTGCTGGCAATTACAGCAGAGCTGTTAGACATCATCCTCGATAGCGCCTATATAGTCGTAGATGCACTTTTAAAGGCATATTCACCGTGGCTAGCGAAGCTGAGCTTGTCATCGATCATTGCCCCAAGATGCCTAAGGGATCGCTTGGAATCTCCGGTGCCATCACCTAACGAGATAAGCGCCCGTTACTCGAACTTGCGGTTGTTGCCCATCACCACCTCAGTCTTGTGACGGGCCAGTCCTAGTTTCCTAGACTTCAACCATTTCGTAACTATGGAAGTAGAGTGTACTGCTGTCAACTTTAGTTCGCGCTCAGCTTTCGAGTCAAGCGCACGTCTTTTTTTTGCTTTCGCCTGGCTACGAGAGTCGATACGTGATTCAATATACACAACGTTTAATCGGTCGAAAAATTGCTTCGGCGCGTCCGAAAACACGCGTTTAATAGTTACCGTGCTACTCTCGCTATCGGGATGCATCGACGCGAAAACACGTTCCGCATAGATTATGCGAGCATTCCAAAGAAACCCTCTTACAAGGAACTACACCACTTCGTCGGTACAGTGCTCGGTATGCAACGGGAAGAAGTATTACGTCTTCAGTGCAGCAAATACCTAGGTTGTGCTTTTGTGAAGGCCAGCAGCCTCGCTGTGGCTGAACGTATTGTTAACGAACACGACGGAAAGCATGATATGGAAGTCGACAAGAAGAAGTATCCAATCCGCATGTGGATGGAAGATGGTGGAGTGGATGTGAAGCTCCATGATCTATCCGAAGATGTGCGTGACGAAAACATCTCTGCATTTATGCTGCAGTATGGAGAAATCCTGTCGATTCGGGAGCTAACCTGGGATTCCAAATACACATTTGGTGACATTCCAACCGGCATACGCGTAGTTCGCATGGTGGTCAAGAAAAACATTCCGTCCATCATAACTATCGATGGAGAAACCACGTGTGTTTCTTATTTCGGCCAAATGCACACGTGTCGCCATTGCAACGAGCCTGTTCATAATGGAGTGACATGCATCCAAAATAAGAAACTACTGCTGCAAAAATTACAAGCCGACAAAGTTTCATATGCCAATGTCACAAAACATGGCGAGTCTACGGAGCCTGCCGAAAAATCAACCGGTGGCACTTCTAGGCGAGCTACAACTAATACAGCATCAGATCTAACAACGAACAAACGAAACACATCGGCTTCATCAACAGCAAGCACATCCAAAGCAAAACCCACCCATCTGAAACAAAGCGAACCAATGCCTCCGCCCTCACTACCCGTACCAACAACATCGTCTACACGTGCAGATATGGAATTCCCATCGTTATCGAAACCACCAACGCGCGCAGCAGCAATCGTAAATTCTCAACAGCGAAACGACGAGCACGAATCGGACAGTTCAACATCATCCAACAGCGGCCGACGGCTGCGAGACCGTCCTCCCGGCAAGAAAATGCGCCACGATAACATCGACAACAACAACACCCAAATCTAAAAATGGATCTGATCTCCTACAATATAGCCACCATCAACATAAACACAATCACGAGCGAAACAAAGCTTAATGCACTCCGCACCTTTATACACACACATGCTTTAGACATCATCTTCCTTCAGGAGGTCGAAAACGAGCGGCTGGTTCTTCCCGGCTTCAACGTCGTTTGCAATGTCGACCCCGCTAGAAGAGGGACAGCCATCGCTTTAAAACAGCACATCAAGTTTTCTAACGTTGAAAAAAGTCTTGATGGGCGGCTGACTGCTCTTCGAATTCACAACACAACGTTATGCAACTGTTACGCTCACAGCGGCACCAACTACAGATCAGAAAGAGAGAGATTCTTCAACCACACTGTTGCATATTATCTCCGCCACAACACTCCGAATGTTATAATGGCAGGAGATTTCAACTCCGTAATCCGACAATGCGACTCCACGAGCAACAACTTCAGTCCGACACTCCAACGTACCGTTCAGCAGTTGCAGCTGATAGACGTTTGGGAAACACTGCATCCTAGATCTTCTGACCCTACCTACATCTCCCATAACTCTTCTTCAAGACTCGATCGCATATATGTCAGTGTTGGTCAGCGAGAACAATTTCGAACCATCGACACACACTTTTGCTGTTTCACCGACCACAAAGCTGTCACAATGCGCATGTGTCTTCCGAATCTCGGAAGAGCGTCGGGGCATGGCTTCTGGACCCTCCGACCGCACTTATTAACAGACGAAAACATTGATGAATTTCGAAACCAATGGCAGTACTGGACCCGGCAGAAAAGAAACTATTCGTCTTGGATGGCATGGTGGATTGGGTACACGAAACCAAAAATCAAATCTTTTTTCAAATGGAAAGCAAAGATTGCTCGTGACACTTTCCATCGTGAATCTCAGCGTCTTTATGTAGAACTTCGGCAAGCGTACGAAAGATATTCAAACGACAACACCGCTCTAACCACCATCAACCGAGTTAAGGGTAAAATGCTCGCGCTGCAAAGAGAAGCTACACACACCTTCGCACAAATCAACGAACCACTCGTCTTTGGGGAAACGTTGTCTGTATTCCACTTGGCCGAAAGAAAGAAAAGAAGGACCATCATCACTCACATGCGTGGCGAGCAAAACGAGAGCTACGACTCATCCGAAGAAATCGAACATCATCTGTTTGATTACTATCGGCGGCTTTACTCGGAAGAGAGAGATCATTACGCGACTGACAACTCTTTCGAGTACGACCGAGTTGTTCCCGAAAATGACAGAGCGAATGAAGCTTGCACTGCAGACATCAGCTCAGCCGAAATACTATCGGCTATTAGAGGAGCGGCACGCAGAAAGTCTCCAGGCAGCGACGGCATACCAAACGAGTTCTACGTGAGAACGTTCGAAATTATCCACCGAGAACTCAATCTCATATTAAACGAAGCTCTGTCCCGTCGCTTTCCACCAGAATTCGTTAACGGTACAATCGTGCTCGTGAAAAAAAGAGGTACCGATGAAACAGCAAGAGCGTACAGGCCGATCTCTCTGCTCAATAGTGATTATAAACTATTCTCCCGAATTCTCAAATCACGATTAGAAAAGGTTACCTAAACACATCGCATCCTAAGCGTCGCTCAAAAATGTGCGAATCCTCCGCAAAATATTTTTCAAGCGACCCTCTCCCTAAAAGATCGTTTAGCCCAATTAATCCAGCAGAAGCGGAGAGCCAAATTGATCAGTTTCGATCTGGAGCAGGCTTTTGACCGGGTTCGGCTTCCCTTTCTACACAGGACCATGTGCTCACTCGGAATAAATCGGGATTTCATCGATCTTCTCGCTTGCATATCCCAACGCTCAGCGTCTCGCTTACTCGTCAACGGTCACCTTTCGGCTGAATTTCCGATTGAACGCTCCGTTCGTCAGGGAGACCCTATGTCCAGCTTGCTCTTCGCCATCTACCTACAGCCGCTCATCAGCAGACTAGAACTCGTTCGCGATAACATTCTAGTCGTCGCCTATGCTGACGACATCACCGTCATAACAACAAGCGTGCAAGGTATTATAGACACGAATGCGATATTCTCACGCTTTGAGAGAGTATCCGGGGCTAAACTCAACTTGGAAAAAACGCTCTCAGTAGACATAGGTGATACCGGGGCGCAGAACACTATCAACGTACCGTGGCTCCAGACAGTAACTACTGTTAAGATTTTGGGCATCATATTCGCCAATTCCATCCGAGTGATGGTTAGATTGAATTGGAATGCGATTGTGAACAGCTTCTCCCACATTGTATGGCTCCATTCAATTCGATCCCTATCCCTCCATCAGAAAGTCGTCCTGCTCAACACATTCGCTACCTCCAAAATTTGGTATCTTTCGTCAGTTCTTCCACCTGCAGCCGCACACACAGCAAAGATAACCAAAATAATGGGTAACTTTTTATGGAGAGGAGTTCCAACACGCATACCCATGAATCAACTCGCTCGGCCAAAAGAGAAAGGTGGTTTGAAGCTACTATTACCTAGTCTCAAGTCCAAGGCCCTGCTATTAACCCGACACACACTAGAAATTGATGTTATTCCGTATTACAAGTCACTGCTGTTCCCCCACAACGGAATCTCTCCACTTACCCGATGTCAGACTAATTCAACAACAGCAAAACAACGTTCCGCCTCATCTATTGTTAAACCCTGCGGCCAGCTTAATCCACCGATTTTTTGCGGAGCAAACCGATGAACCAAAAGTGGAACGAAACTACCCAAATCATCGATGGATCAGAATATGGAGAAACATTTCGTCCCCTCTTTTGACTACGCAGCAAAAAAGCGACATGTACTTGATAGTCAACGAGAAAGGAAACTACCGCAAACTATACCACACCATTGGGCGTACGGATAGCGAATTCTGTCTGCACTGCATTCACATCGTAGAAACGATAGTGCACAAATACAGCGACTGTCCTCGGATAGTACCAGCCTGGAACGTTCTTCAACGATATTTTGCAACAGTCATTCCCGGAAGAAGACAACTTACTATAGAGGACCTACTGCGACCTTCATTGGATGGAATTCTTTGTTCCAAACAGGCCGTCCTCATGAAACTATTTATCTCTTACATCAACTTCGTTAATGATTTTCATGGTAGAATAGATGTACAAGCGATAGATTTTCACCTGTCTTGTGAAGTTTGAAACAATTATTATGTAATTATTTTTTAACTAACACGACCAATACACGATAATTATAGAAAAAAAAAAAAAAAAAAAACATAATGAGAGTGACAGCCTTAGTTACTGCATTCTAGCATTCGGCTTCCGCACACATTCTCTCTATTCTCTGTTGGGGGACGTGTCCCCTCTGCATATAGCGAGCATGCGATCTCTCACAACAATGAAACTGGGGCAATCGAACACGACATGCTCCGCTGTTTCCTCCACACCATCACAATTGGGGAGCGCAGGAGATTCTGAGTGCTCGAACCAATGCAGGAACCATGTTCTGACAGAAACTGACACATTTGGTATTAGCCAATGGGTCAATCTCCCTTTGTGGAGTTATCCCATTCCTGCTGCTAACCTCTGAGCGTTGCTTTACTACACGCGTTGCAAACTCCTCTGGTGCATCTTTGGTTGCAGCATTGAACATCTTCCTGGATGATGAACCCGATGGGCGGCATCCCGGCTATGATGCACACTGCCTCTTTAGAAATCGTTTGCTATGCGTTTACTACTCTTAAGCACATGATCCTATACAAGCTTTCCAACCGCTTTAGGTTTCTGGCCGTCCTAAGTGCTTCTGACCAGATTGGTCCTCAATGCTTTAGAATAGTTAGTGCCACGCTTGCCAGGAGCTTGCGTTTGCTGGCAATTACAGCAGAGCTGTTAGACATCATCCTCGATAGCGCCTATATAGTCGTAGATGCACTTTTAAAGGCATATTCACCGTGGCTAGCGAAGCTGAGCTTGTCATCGATCATTGCCCCAAGATGCCTAAGGGATCGCTTGGAATCTACGGTGCCATCACCTAACGAGATAAGCGCCCGTTACTCGAACTTGCGGTTGTTGCCCATCACCACCTCAGTCTTGTGACGGGCCAGTCCTAGTTTCCTAGACTTCAACCATTTCGTAACTATGGAAGTAGAGTGTACTGCTGTCAACCCTACTAGCTCTATTGATTCGCCATTGACCACTAGGGTGATGTCGTCGTCGAAGCCAACAATTTTAACACCCGTCGGAAGAGTAGCCTCAGTACGTCATCGTACATCTCATTCCATAACATCGGGCCCAGAATTGAACACTGAGGTACTCCGCGGTAATTCGAACGCTTTTCTTCCCCTCTTCTGTGTCATACAGTAGAATCTTACAGTCAAAATAGCTTTCTAGAAGCGTACACAACTGTTCTGGTACCTTGAGGTGGTGAAGTGCTATCGCTTGCGCTATTGAATGCATTCTTCACATCCAGGGTGACAACCGCGCATCCATACATCCGGGAAGATTCCTTGATCTACGCAGAGTTGCATCGTGGTTCTGAACATGTCCGGATCCGCTTTCATTGTCGCTTTCGGGATACCATCGGCAACATTCGGGATACCATCGGGTTCCGGTGCCTTGTTTGACGCGAATGATCTCACGACTTCTGGCACCTCTTTGTTCGTCACCGCGCTGGGGGCCATAGGCTTGTGGGATGATGAGGGAAGAGTACATCATCAAGAGTTATAGAACACAAACCCAGTGCAAATGCGATCCAAGGCACCATCGAGGTAGCCATGAAATCCGAATCTATGACAAAAGGTCGAAGGACAAATAGTCGAATGACAAAAGGTCGAATGACAAAAGGTCGAATGACAAAAGGCTTAAACGCAATGATAGCGGAACGGCAACGGAATGCGGAACCGGTTCGCCAGCATGTATCACAACATCTCGACTGAGCTGACAACGAATTAAATTGGATCAACACTGAGTCGACAAGATGATTATAGTTCATGCTGGCAAAACGGTTCCGCATTCCGTTGCCGTTCCGCTATCATTGCGTTTGGGCCTAAAAGGTCGAATGGACAAAAGATCGAAGGACAAAAGGTCGAATGAACAAAAAGTCCAACGGACAAAAGGTCGAATGGAAAAAACGTCGAATGGACAAAAGGTCGAATGTTCAAAAAATTAGGAAGAACAAAAGGCTATACTCTTTAGATAAAAAAGCAAGTTATCACTAAACCAAGCACAAGCGCTACAGCTAAAAAAGACGTGACGAAAAAGCACATATTTTCAGAAAGACCGTACTGAGGGAGGTTCAATTTCAGCTGGTCAACTATCTTTTCGGGGTGAAATTTTGTTAGACTTTTCAGTTCGTAGTAGTGCATCCAGAGTTATTGTGTACGCCTTATGTGCAAGAGCCACATTCCTCTCAAGCTCACCCGTGCACTGTACATTTTGAGAACTATGTTGATGTTTCTCGTTTTTCTTGAGATATTTCTCATAGCGTCTCATGCGCTCCGTCACATGCGTTGTTCAAATAATTGATGTGAAAACAACAATTTGAAACGAGAATCGAAATTGTAACTTCCTGATCGCAGGTCTTCAACCGTATCATGTAGACCATCTAGTCACCTGCATAATTAGGTAAAAATAGTTGTAGCGACTCTTCGTTACTAAGCTCAATTGGATACCGATTGCGAGCGTAGCACCGAGCAGCGCATGTGTTGAATCCATTGCTGGGAATGGTAATAGTAGTAGGCTTGAATTTCGCGAAAATCACGTGGCTTTCCCAGTACAGTAGTTCAAAAACGTGAATCTCATTAAGTAGCCTATGTTGGGTGCATGAATTTTCTAAATCGTTAGTGTCATTGAAGGCTCTAAATGCGGGAAATGCAGCGGGAAATAGAACTGTTTTCTACAGTAATTTTGGGTTGCACTTAGCAACGGATGTTTTGCAATTTTCAAGGCTTTTTGCCTACAGCAGCGATAGGTGTGAGTTTCACTGGCTTCGCTGACTGCGATTGGCTTTGTTTGGCTACTGTAGAATGAATTTCAGATTTTTTCCCAACCCTGGTTGAATCTCCCCTAGCGCGTGCTTTCAGAATTTTCGTGAACCTCCGGCTAGCGCAGCACACTACGATTCTGATGCGTAGAAAGGCGAATTGGTTGGAGACTCGTTAGTTCATTTATGTTCTCCTTGTAATTATGTAACTCTAAGTGCATCGAGGTACATGGCACTCGAAGAATGCCGAATGCTGGAATGCAGTAACTGCGGCGGTCATTAAGATTATACTGGAATTATAGCACCTATAGCGTGCCACCATGAGTCGACTGCAGAGCAGAGGGTTCGCTCTGCCGAGGCTGGTTTCCTGTAACAATGTTCAAGGCGGCTAGGAGAAGCAGTTTGCCTAGGCTTTTTCTGCTGCTTATGTTAAAGTGCTATATGAAATAGCATCTCCTCGTAGTAAACCCGTCAGGTGGTTCGGAAGAGAAATGAGTCTGAGTCCAAGGGTAATGTATGTGTTTTCTGTAAACCTCCATTCAGAGCATTCAGATTTCAGGTCGTCGATGGTGCGACATCACACCCGGATTCCTTGAATTATCTTCTAACAGTTCGGGTTGCAGATCATCTCCTAATAAAAAGCGTGATGCACAAATGCAAAAATGATCAAATTATCAGAAAAGCTCTCAGTAAATGATTCAGTAGCTGAGAAGCGACCCTACCCTAGTTGGGACCTAAATTCAGAAAAAAGATGGCTAATTTTCTCTGATGCTAATTTAAATAAGTCGAAACCAACAGTCAGATAAAACTCTAATGCATAGCCCTAAACCAGCAAAACTTCAAAAGAAGGAAAATCCTTTGTTAGAAATACAATTGAAATGCCCATAAACTCTGTAAAGCATGAAGAACAGCATAAAGAAGGCAACATTTCAATTGAAAAAAAAAAAAAAATACTGGCAAGTTGTAAAACTGAAATCTATGAAGAACAGCCGATGTATAAAAGAAGGGATAATCGTCTATACAAGTATCTACAATAGTATTAAATCACTATAATGTATAACTTTACAAGAACAGCCAATGTTTACAAGAAGGACAAATCTCTATTAAAAATGTATCAAATAAAAAGCTAATAAGAATTACTCTATGCTTTGGAGTATCAAAATAATAACAACCAACGTTCAGAAAATGGATCTTTTGTTTAAAAAATAATAGACCTAAAAGAAATTTTTGCTTCAAACGGTAATTCTGAAGAACAGCTATCATTTAAAAGAAGGAAAAACTTCAGATGCGAAGGGATGAATTTGGGGTCAAAATGTTAGCAACTGAGTGTACGATAATCTTTTCAACCAGGGACGAAAATACTCAATCTACCCTCGCCTATATTGACGCTTGCTGGTAGAATCATGATTTTTATCCTCACCTTGACAACACAACAAAGATTGGCAAAGTGCTTGCTGCAAGATTGTCAGTTTTCTTTTAGCCTGCTGATACTCAACCGCATTTTGATAATCGGAAATAAAAAATGATTTTCATTTGAACCAGCCTGACTTTTTTACTTTCCGCTTCGGGAAGTTGTAATTTTTGCACGAAGCACACGAAAGACGCGTCAATATCATCGGTTCCGCGCATCGGATCGTTCATTACCCGTATAGCAGCATATTTTTTTAATTAAAATGAAACTCATTGATACTCAATTTTCTAAAGCTGACACTCTTCTGGTGCTGATAATCGAAAATACCAACGACATACGGGCATCGTTGTTTGTTTTCTTCATCTATTTTTGTGCCATCTTCATTGGTACAATCATATTGGTGGTGGTGTGGTCACTTTGATGGTGGCATAAATGTCGGTGAATTGAGTATAGTGAGCATGATTTTTTTCGTCCCTGTTTTCAACGGTACAATGTGGACCTTTCTTCCATTCAACCTTTTGCCCATTCGACCTTTTGTCCATTCGACCTATTTTCCATTCGGCCTTCTGTCCATTCGACTTTTTGTCCATTCGACTTTTTTTCCATTCGACCTTCTGTCCATTCGACCTTTTGTCCATTCGAGCTCTTGTTGATTCGACCTTTTGTCCATTTGACCTTTTGTTCCTTCGACCTTTTGTCCATTCGACCTTTTGTCCTTCGACCTTTTGTCATTCGACCTTCTGTCCTTCGACCTTTTGTCCTACAACCATGAAATCCAACTTTTAGTATGAGAAGAAGCATCATACGCTCGTGATATTACAGCTGCTAACATTTAATGTGGCCAGGGATTCTAACAATAGTTGGCCTCTTTGAAGATCGTCCTGACGTCCGAAGGCTCCAAGTGTTTGCTGGTCCTCCTCGAGCATTGACCACATTTATAAGCGTTTTGTACATGGTACATTTGGTGCGGGTGTGAATGTTTTTTGATCGCAGCTTCTTGTGGAGGCCATAGTAGGCCCTACTTCCACTGATGATCCACTCCATATTTCACGGCGGTTTATGGACAAAAGGTCGAAAGGACAAAAGGTCGAAAGACAAACGGTCGAAAGGACAAAAGGTCGAAAACGATTTGCATGGTGGGTAATTTTTCCTTCTTTGAAAAAAGATTTTCGACCTTTTGTCCCTTCTTTTTTGTTCTTCGACCTTTTGTCCTTTCGACCTTCTTACATAGATTCTTTCACGGCTAACATTATTATGAGCCGTCAGCAAGGATCCAAGGTAGATGAACTCGTCGACCACCTCGAATGTATGCCATATATTTAGACAATCGTTGCTCTTGTTAGTCTCGTGAACTTCCCTAGAAAGCTGTTCTCGTCCATGGTTTTTCATACTTCTATGCGGTCAATACTTCATAGTTTGATATCAAATGTATCTTGATGTTAAATCATCAAGATATATTTGATATCAAACTATTTAAACACACAAAATAATTCAAAATTTAAAAACAATTAGATTATCACGTATCGCGAAATAGGGTACCTTTATGCCATTAACTGAAACGCCTACCTTGTATGTTGTTGTTACAATCATCTTACGTTTGTTCGTCGAGACTGTTCCATCCTTATCCCTGCATATCTTAGTTCGTAGCACGAAGCATTTACTAGTTCCGTTGAATTTCTGCTAGAAGTTATAGGGAAAAAGCACCCATTTTGGAAAACAAGCGCAGTACACACAAAACACGACTAAAAATTTTAGAAATAAAATGTATTTTTCGAGACAGTACAATTGTCTTGAACAAGTTTGAGTGTTGACCCAGCCTCTGGGTGCAAATCTCTTCAATGAACATATCCATCGATGCTAATTAAGTTTGAATTATTCAGCAAAAACTAGTTTTAGGGTAAACTGATTTCTGAACCTGGAAGATGGTATGCATTTCTATTGTAGAACGTTCCTTAAGTCTCGAATTGCGAAAGTGCGGTTCTTCAGAGTACGAATGGGTAATTCAGCAAATTTAGCTATGAATTGCATAAAGCACCATACTTTTTTCATTCTATCCCATCACTGGCCCTATTATAAGCCACGTTGATACTCAATGAGTGCTTCAACGAATACGTGAGAGAGCCAGGCAAATGGCAAACACATTCACATTTCTGTACTCGTTAGCGAGCACACATTCTTTATCGCTCAACGCGTAATGCATAAAACAAGAGCTGAGCTTTTCCCAACAATAAATTTTACGTTTCACGTGAAATCACTGGTTTTTGGTCCACACAGGTTCCATATCGATGCCCGCAGCAGATGAGAACTTACTCAGTGTAGAAAAAAAAAATATCAACACAAAACGAAACCAGCACCGGTACCTATACGGCAATGGCAACCAGCAGCTAGGGAAATATGCGCCGATGATTTCCCTCTCATATCAACCATATTTTTTATTTATCTTTATTTATGGGCTCGTGAAATTGGCTTGAATGCTTTATACTTGAAAGACTGGGAGTAAAAAGTGAGAATAATTTTTGAAGCTTTATGAAGAGCGCTATTGAGTGTATGGTGGTGGTTGATGCTTAGCTTTGAATGGATGCAATGCCCAGTCAGTTTCCATTTTTATTTTTGCGGATGGACTCTGTAAACGCAATCCACTGAAAGTGTATTGAATGATTGTTCTGAATAAATTTCAATCTGTGGATGCTATGGCTTCTCGTTGATGGAGGTGTAAATATGTAGTTGCGCTCATTTTATTTTATATTGATTACTCAATGCTTGTAAAATCAATGAGTTGAATGAAAGGATCCATTCTTTTCATTCATTATTACACAAGTGTAAATGTTCCACGCAAATTCTCTATTAGGCATTGTATTGATGGATTGTGGAACAAATTAAAGTTCATGAAAACAGACTGTGAAACATGCCGAATCAGCCGTAGCGGTAAATTTTCAACACGACAGGCTAAAAGTTTAAGGACAAGAGCGATCATTTCTTTATCCCTGAGGAAGGTTCCAATCCAGGACCGAAACGTCGGAGCGAGTAAAATTTCCTTCGCTTGATTTTTTAAAATAAGACTGCCGAGCCAATCCACATGACACGTTATATCATGCTTAGAGTGACAAGTTCAAGTCCAAGAGTGGTTGAAAATTTGAAATTGCATGTGTAGATTTTTCTCGACAACCCATTAATCTTTTCCTGACAATATAGGGTGCAGAACCACTTGGGCACTTCCATGATTCACTTTGGCATGGGGGGTTTTTCTCGGCCGAATTGTCTGAAAAACCCCACAGCCGAAGTGAATCAAAAGTGCCAAGAATAGGATCCGGCTCCCTACAATTGCAAGAAAAAAAACGATTGCAAAGAAAACTATTGATTAATAACTCTTGAAGTGCTCGTTAAACGTTAAGCTTAGAAGCGGGCGTTTTCCTAATTGTAATGTATTTCTGCACAAACATAAATCTATTTTAATAGTTCTGCGTTTTTCATTGATGAAATATATCTCCCAAGATATATCTCGATTCCGTCAAAAAGGCACTTTACGAAACATAGAATCGAAAAATGAGGTTTTTATTTTGCGAAACCTTAATTTGGCTTGTTATCAAATTTGAGTTTATGAAATATGAACTATGAGAGTACAAAAGGCGATTCTCGATGATGCTTCCAAAAATTTGGTTATTTATCGACCTGAAAAATGACCTAGAAAATCATACAAAATTAGAACAAAAAACTTTTTTTTTAGTTTATGACGATTTTGCCAGAAAACACGTAAAAATAAATAGAAAAGCACATTTTCTATAACCTATGATGATAAAATGCGTTAAAAAACATGTCGTTCGTTCAAACCGAGGGTGGCGAGTTTTACCCCGATGGTGAATTTTACATCTAGTTCTCCTAAATTGTTTTTGTATTCTCGTAGCAATTGATCACAAGGATCCGGGATTGTATCCCGAAGATGGACGTTAGTGCCGTCCAGCGCTCTTGGAGAGCATCGCGACTAAGCTGCGATTTACGGCTGATCAGGATACCTCCTCCAATGTTCATTGACGAATTTTGAAGATTAAATATTATGTTTTTGATAAAAAAAAATACCGTATCCGTTGATTTTTTCAACTTTATGACTTAATATGATTTTTTATTGAACACCGGTTATGTCACACGCTCGCTAGTTCGTTGTGCCCTTGAACCGACCATCAAGCTCATTACGTTCCACGCCTTCGTTTACTAACCGGATCCAAGGTGAACCCCAACTTTGTAGGGTTGCTGTTAATCGTTCTCCGCTTGCTGAGCCATGTTTTTTAATACATTTTATGGTAATATTATTTTATTTATTTATTTGCAACGTATTGAATAGACTTACTACATATTGATTTTCTTAACGAATACTACTTATTCTATGTTTAAAGCCAAATATGGGCAGATTAACATCGAACACACTATTCACAAGCCTAAAACTGAATGCAAACATAAATACAACTGAAAGGTGGGCTATTCTGACCGATGCGTTCTAGGTGTTTAGAGTTGACGACTACTTAAAAATCGAGAAAATTGTTCTCGTTCATGATTTTTAATAGCTGAAGTCTGTCGTAATTTATACGCTTGATAATGCTAAGTGCAAAACTAAGAGGTTCAAACGTTTCAAATCTATTTTTGATTAACTTTATTAGGATTTTTACTTATTTGTTAATTAAAACGATTTCAAAAGCTTTTAAATCAAAAAATGGAGAGAGATAAACTAGTCCCAGTGCTCTATGTACCACAAATTACTTTACATTTACCTTAGATATTATGAAAAACAATTTTACTAATTTTGGTTTTTATACTTGCAGGTTTGTGTGGCGCCTTTGTGCTCAATGTAACTTAAGAAGTCAAGTATGTAAGCAATATTTGTATTGATGAATGATATTACAATTACATCCATAAAACTAAGTACAAGTTTGAAAATGGCTTTTGATGAAGATAATGGATCATTTTTAACTAACAAGACTCAGGCATTGCAGAGGATTCAGACAGAATGCCTAGCCACCATGAGCAACTCATATGCTTCGCGTACCACCTTATTGGGTCTAGAAGCTGCCTTCGTCCACCCTTTTCGATGCACTTCGATCAAGTAAATTTGAGGATTTATATGCAAATATTAAAAATTTAAAGGATTTTAGCATTTTTTAAAAGCTTACAAACAATCTGTATTACGATCACTATTTGATGAAGCCTTAATGAGTTCACTTATCCTTGATAGCCAAGTTCTATTAGAACATGAATTCGGTCTCAAATCTTTCAGCGAATACAATTTTTACAAACTAGGATCATTTTTATAATCGAAGTCAGAAATTTCCACACAGCGTTAAACGCCTAGAGGTATGCAACGCCCTATAAAAGTTCTGTACTGCCGTTATACGCATAATTGTCCCATGTTCCAAAATATACAATCTAGAAAAACGCGTTTAATGATTTTAACACATTTAGGTCTCGTGTTGATCAAATTTGTGATAAATCAAATTGAAATGTTTGCAATGGTATAAATTATAGTGTGTTAATTAGAGTAAAGAGTTTGGTTTATGGGAAAAAAGTAAATTTAGCAACGAAATTCAAAGTGGGACTGTTATGCCTAGAAATACGAGGTTTTTGGTGAATTTCTACGCATAACAGTCCCACCGATAGTAGTGACCAATTATGTGCAGTATACTTAGCTGTATATGACCGATCTTACGTATAGATTGTACTGAATGTAGAGGAAGTATATCCTCAAGACTGTGTTGAGGCACTTAATGAAGGCTCAAGTGACATGTGCCAAACGGAGCCACATGTGGGGAAGTGGAAATATAAGATTTTATAGTTTGGGATGGAAAGCAAAGCTTTCTGTATGAGTGATAATGAGAAAATATATTAGTGAAAGAAAGAGTGGATGAGTAAGTTAGAGAGTTTATAAGATGTATTAAATTCCTATTTCGACTCTTCCAGCAGCATACTTAACAGAAACTTATCTAAGAATTCAAGGTAATTCTGCAGTTTAGAGTTTATAAGATGTAATAAATTCCTATTTCGACTCTTCCAGCAGCATACTTAACAGAAACTTATCTAAGAATTCAAGGTAATTCTGCAGAGTAAATATTCAACTCAAAATTCACGACACAAATCTCCACACGATTTGACAGTTCTTTGGACTTGGTTTGCAAAATCATGATATTTGATGCATCACAGATTAAATAAGATCCACCAACATATTTGCCACTTGCATCGAAGAACCAGTTATCCAGAATAATCCAGTATGTGGCCAGGTCATCCAAAACCTATTGAACTATTCTTTAATTTAACTTGATTTGCAAATTTATGAAGTTTGATATGCCGCAAGATAGGTCTCAGAACCTCCAATATAATTGTCACTTCCTCTGGGGAACAGAGTATCCAAAAGAACCTGGCATGTTATCAAGCCATCCAAAAACGTTTTAATTACCCTTCTTCAGTTTTGATTTGGTATTCTTTGAAGTTCGATGTCGCCAGGTAGGTTTCAGTTTCGTTAATTTTGTGACTATTTCGACCGGTTATTTGGAACAACATGACATGTTATCAAGTCGTTCAAATACCAGCTTTACCTTTATTTGAAAATTCATAAAGATTGATATGTCACAAGCCAGGTTTCAGATTCACCAATATAATGGTCACTTCGACTAGTGAACCGGTAATCAGAACAACCCAGCATGTTGCCAAGTCATCCAAAAACGGTTGACCTATTTTTATTTAGACTTGGTTTGCTAAAGCCATGGACTCGAAATTGAAGTGGTTACTGATTCTTTAAGTGGGAACACCTCAGTACATCCCGTGATAAATCCGAAATTACGATAAATTTCTAATCGATGACCGCGGTACAAAATGATAACAATAATTTTGTGATCGTCCCTGAAAATTCAACTGACTGTCAGGCTCGCTTGGTGGATGAATGCACCCCGATAATACAAATACAAAAACAGGTTGTGTTCCACATGGGATGTAATGCCAACGTAAGAAGATATTCAAAACGATTTTCCCAAACAGCAGCCAATTAAAAATTGCGTGCTGAAAATTTTGTTCGAGGTCAGCGCTGCGAATTGTATAGTGTGACAGTTATGCGTAGAAATACAACAATGGGACAACTTGACTTGGCTTGGTTTTCATTGAGTTTGCGAACAAAGTTAAATTTTGGTAATTGTTTTCTAAAACTATACGTAAAAATAAAATGTTTGCTGACAAAAAGTCGAAATGCACAAAAAGTAACATGGGACAATTATGCATATAACGGCAGTGTAATGCATTCAATTTTGTTTGACTATCAAGGTTACCCCAAAACAGAAAACCGACTTTCGAGTATATGAAAAATTATATATCCATTCACAATGAATCTTTGGGCAATCTATCAACTCCAATCGATAGTTAGGATAGTACTTGTTTTAAAAATATAAATTATAATTCTTTGAAACATTTTTATATAGAAAACACTTATTCTACCATACCAAAAACGTGTGCAAAATTTAATCCAAATCGAAGCCTATCGAGCACGATTTTTATTTTTTTCGACTCATTCTGGATGGAATTCGTCCATAGTTTTCTACATGGAAATAGTGTTAAATATTAAGAGAACTTTCCAAAATATGAAACTGATATCAAAAACCGATACTTTTGTAGGTATCGCTTGTTCAATGTTCTTGCCTTAGCAGGAGAAAACATAGAAGTACGGAAAGCAAAAATAAGTGAAATCATCAACAGATTATAAAATTTTAAAGTTATGAACTTGAATTGCAATGTCACAATTGAATGTAGTTTGCTAGAGATACAAATTTTTCTACGTCTTTGGTGATAACTATTGATTTAACAAATTGTTTAATACTTTCGTTCTGTTGTTTTATTGGTGTGATGGAACTACATCACATCCTAGGTCGAAGTAACCGTCACTAACCCTATTATCATATTTTTTCGCCGTCTTCTAAGCTTTTCGGGGTAATGGTGTTCAGGGCAGGGCTAACAAGTTTCAATTTCATTGCCCAAATTTCAAGCGAAACTGAACGACAGCGGCATTCGCATTCAGTTCAAGGTTTAAGAACTTACAGAGACCGAGTGTCGCATTCGTGAGAGACCACACCAAGTGGAATTCCAAATCATCCTCATACTGCTCGCACTGACAAATCACTTGAGTCAAGCAATGGATCTTGAAAGTGAGGGTCCTTATATTGAATCGTGGTGATTTTTCTCATTAACAGAAAACAGAGAGGAAATTCAGAACTTTTAAACATCAGTATCAGCCCGCCTCAAGTGAGTGAGTGCTCTGGTTCACCTCTGTGCAATTTTGCGAATGAAAAACACATGGCACAACACACCAGAAAAAAAACGTGCAAAATCAATAAAAAATAAGAATTTACCGTCGCAAAGTAGTATTGATATTTTGCAGCTTTGCACATCTAAACAATTGTTGTAAATTTAAGTTTATTTTCAAAAACATATTTGGAGCAACAAAATAAATTTAAATGTCAACTCTCAATATCTTATTTTTAAATGAAATGTACTTAAAATTTACACAATCATGTATTTTTTAAACATCTTTAGTTGGAAATTTAACGTGATGCCGTAACAGTAGATGAATTTCATTCTGTTTTGCTTAACAGAATCTGTTGTAAGCCACATATCATCCAATTTAATAAAATTCAACAAGTTGTATTGATGTTCATATTATAACATATTTGGTCCCATATTGTTTGATGCAGATATAT
Organism: Aedes aegypti; assembly: GCF_002204515.2. NCBI lineage: Eukaryota > Metazoa > Arthropoda > Insecta > Diptera > Culicidae > Aedes > Aedes aegypti. Next base: position 163,648,020 of record NC_035107.1, read on the forward strand.
TGTTTTCCTATTTTGTTATCAAAACCATCAATAACCATGATTGTGACAAATTTCGTTAAAACAAGTCTTGCTTCCTTTGGAATAAAATACGTTACAATTTTCTCATAATTCGCAGGTTGGGTAAATTCAGATAATCCCTGTCAATAGCACCAACTTATCAAATAATCAGTATACTGGTCTTGCTCTTCAAAAATGAATGTCTGATGTATTTTCACCTTAACCCATAACTAATCGAAATCAATCACTCGTGACTGGTTCCTTTCGCGCAGTCCTCATAACCAAACGTCACAGCACCCAACAAGTGACTGGTTGCGAAATTATATGGCTTGCCGTTCGCCATACACAGTGTTGCGAATCATTCCAGAAGCAACTGGAATCTAATGGGTGTGGGTAGAAAATGTTTTAGAAAGCTTTTAAGATAATCATTATTTATGTGCAAACTGCTGCAGGGAAAGAGCAGCCATCTAAAATGAAACTCTTGCTACCCCTATCCGTCGTGAAACACCATTCGGGTTCACAGCGCCCTCGTTTCAAGCGCTAGGCGCTAGAGGAAGTGCGGTAAGTACGTATTCTCCCATTGGAATGTGGTATCAAGTAACGAGCTTTTCCGGAGATATTCGTCGTTTTGGGGTTACAATTTCGAGAGCAAGATCTCTTATCGTCAAGCAGCCGGGAAAAACGAGTCACTAGAAAAGATCAACACAAAGAAAAACTCTCTCCTGAAGGGTGTGGAAGGTAGGAAGTGGAATTGTTGATTTTATGATTTATCCCGTTTAGTGAGCACCAGAAGCAGTCGCCAAAGTAGAGAAACAGCCCCACTACTGACGAAGGATCCAATCCTAGCGACGACGACCACGGGATTGGGAGACAAAGAGTGAAAAAATGAGATCCTTTTCTGAGATAAATTTATAGCAAAATGCTTCACAAACAGATATAAAATGGAGCAAAGTAGCACCCTAAAGAGGATGGCTGTTCTGGGAGCTGGAAAAAGCAGTAACAACGAACTGCTTTGCTCTGGTTGGCGGCAGAGGGAAAAGACAAAGAAAACCAGGAAATTACTGCTTGCTCATCACTTTTGTCCCGATGATGGTCTAGATCTGCACCATTCCAGTCAACCCAGAAACAGATAATGGTAGGGGTCGTTCGGAACTGTCTACTCCGGGTGTTGGAAGGATAACGGTAGATTCACCCTTCAATGATGGTGTTGGCGCTTGTTAGAATGTGGCGCGGAAACGTTTAAGAGAAGCACTTCTGACCAACATATGATTGGACACATTTTCGTTAATATTAGGGATGACTTTAAACCAACGTCTTGAAAAATATATATGCAAGTGCGATGCATTTTATATTAAGGACAACAATTCTCATATATACCGTAAATTAGCTAAATTCGAAATAAAAAAAATAAACTGTGAGATTACAATTCTGCGAAAGAAATAGTTATAGGAATTTCGATCTGGCATGGTATGTTCTCAAAGCTTTGGTCAATTACACTGAGGAACATATGTTTGCCTCAAGCACCACAACTCCACATTTTGCTAAATTTGGGTTTGTTGAATCTATTTCCGTTTTCAAAAATATCATAGCACGTCTAGTTTTTGAGATATCGACTGTTGAAAATGCATATTCTACGATTTCAGTAAACTTGCATGCAAGCTTACCAACTTGTGTGGCAGTTTATTTGCTTAACTTATCACAAAACTCAAACGCTTTTCGCTATGAAAGTTATCGTTATTCTGAAATGTCTTCCTTTTTTGTTTTTGTTTACATTCCTTCCTCCTTTTTACTTTCTACACAAACTGAGTCGAGTTGAGCCAGTGGCGGTGAGTTCCGATTGGGGCTTTTAGGTAGCGGAGATGCGTTTGTAGATTGCAGAACAGTCCCCCAGTACACAGGATGAAGAAACCTGAGTACTCCCGTTCAATACCGCAAGCTTTACTGCTGGGTGTTCATAGATGTTGAACGGTGTCCGTACCGTTGCGCTGCGCACTTGACAATTCTTCCGCACCTACAAAGCAAAGCCATGCTGAAGATGACTGGGTTCGACTCCCGGTCAGTCCAGGATCAACTGTCGTCTACGACGCACATTTTTGCCACAAATTTCTCAGTAGGTCCGGGTCGAAAATCAACACAACATCTCCAATTTGAATTGGCTTTGCTGGATAGAACCATTTTGTCCGGCGGGTGATCGACGGCAGGTATTAACGCAACCATCGTTCCCAGATCATGTTTGCATAGATTTGAGAAGTCTTCCTGTTATTTGCCAAGTAACGTTATTCGCCGGGTAACGTCGTAGGACCCTAGAGGCTTTTGGCCACCAGAAGACCCTAACAAGAAGTGGTTGGGCGTCAAGTCTTCCGTTTCGATGGAAAAGTAGGTGAGGGGGCGTGAGTTAATAATACTTTCCACCTCCATCAGGCTGTTGCGACATACTTCGTCGGTTGGTGTCCTTGGAATATGCATGTTGCCAAGGATCTTCTTCACTAACTGCACCAACCTTTCCCAACTTTTGCCCATATGCGGGAAACTCGGGGGCAAAGAAGTCTACTTAGTTTTGGATGTCACAAACTCCTCCATGAGCTTGTTCCAGTATAGTAACCGCTGCACTTCGTTCAGCTTACGGTTGGCTCCAACATTTTTTTTCTTTTTTACTGAACCGCCATGATGCAGGAAGCGAATGAGCAATTTCAATGTGGATGGCGCGCACCACTAGACAAGTGATTAGCACGCCCACGTTCGTCGTCCTACAACTACCTGAATTGGTCCAAAGAAATCGATCCCGGCATGGTAGAACGGGTAGAACATTCGTAGCAACCGGAAATCGATGGATTTCAGCAATGTCCTTCGCCAAACGTGTATCTATCACCACCGTTTGGCACAATCTATTGTATCTCGTTCCTCGAACCGGGAATAGGTGACAGTTCCGTAACCATTCTCACTGACATCGACGAAGACATGCAGTTGAATATCGTTGGTGTCGACAGACTGGTAAACGTTATCGTCTGGTAAACACTAATCACTTCTCACTTCAGTATGCTGAGCTAGGTTCTTCATCTTTCTAGCTGGGAGGCAGTTATCGGCTAATCCCATCCGATTTTAGAACACCATATCTCTTGAAACAGTGCCTTGAAGAACATAAGCACGTTCGCAAGGAGTTCAAGTGGGTCGAAGATGGATATTAGGATCCGTAGCACTTCACGCTTCGTGGAAACTTACTCTCCAGATAACAGCTTTTGACTCGGTTTCGGCTCACCCATGGCACCCTTAACTTTCTCGGAGTTTGACAACCATCCCCGGATCTCCAATCCACCTTCTGCATGTATGAAACGTACGTCCCGTTGCAGATCGCATCAACCGCATTCGGAAACTGGATTCTAAATCGTTCCGCATTAAGGTTCTCGCCGAACGTCATCATCTCCATCGCGTACGTCAAAGGAACATTTCCGGGAACGCCATCATTCTAAAGGAACCGCTGACAATGTTGGTCCTCGAAATTGATCCGGACTTGATTAAACATTTTGCGAATGTCTCCTGCTACCACCGAATGGAACTCTCGAAACTGTTTGAGAACGTGTTGTAGTGGCGTGACATGAATTGAGTGAGAGCTTTCCTACTTTGGTGGCGGCATCCCAAACGGTTAGCAGCCTTCCAGGTTTGTTAGGGCTCACGACCGGAAAGATCGGTAGATACCACGAGCGCTCGGTGTGCGTTGCTTCATACCCCCAACGGATGACTTTTCACTTTATTGTTCATTGTTAGAGGAGCGGCGGATTGCAGTTTCGAAAAAGGAATTTAGTGAGCAGCGCATGATCACAATCAACCATTTGTCGGCCAGAACGTTTACCGAACGTATCCTATGGCACTACCCTTTCCATCAACATTCCACAACATCCCATAACACTTATGAGAGGTCGTAGAGTTCTCTGCATCTCTCTTAAGTAGGTTTTTTTTATCAATCATCCTTTTCCATTCCCCAGCTTTCGCAAGGACGTGGCCAGGATAGCTCTCTATTATTAGAGGATGCGTCAATCTTGTCTAAGAGTGAGAGGTAAGTCCCAAATTTCTGACTTTGGTAACGGATTGGAAGGAGGCAACCCTCATACAATGGTCTAGGACTGTATCACCTACGATTATGTGCGAATTGCTTAATGCTAGTGCTAATGGTAATTTCAGATACCCGGTCACCCATATCATGCGACGGCCCAAAATTCATGATTTTTCATCCGGAACATCATAGATATAATGCCAAAGACCAATATGAGGTTCTGGCCACATCCGGATACCCCGGAATAGATTCCGGTAGGGCCTCAGTGGGACACCTTTGTAATCCTACTCATTCATCCGGAACATCATAGATATAATGCCAAAGACCAATATGAGGCTCTGATCACATCCGGATACCCCGGAATTGGTTGATAGTCCAAGATTTTTTGCTGCAGTTCCTTGGCAAGCCTTGGTTTCCGAGCCAAACGCTTGTTTAAGCATTCGTGTCGCTTCAAGGCCATAGATCGACTTTCCGGCAGCCGAGGATCATCATAACGCCACAACAAACTTCCTAATGGTCGAATGTAGCCCCTCGCATCGACAAATATGGTAGCCGTAAGAAACTTCTTTCTTCGGGATTGATTGCCCTGGCGCCATCAAAAACCGACATTAGATAGCCTTCAATTCTCGATTCGGTCAAGATTGTGTTATTTTTTTTTCACGTCTTTCAGGACATAGTTTATCATTAAAATTGATGGCCACATAATGTAGATGTAGGGCATCTCTTAAAAAAGATTATCAAATTATATTTTCTGGCAACTCTGTTTGTTTGGTTTATGTTCGTTATCAGCCCGATTATTGTTGTTCATTTTGATAGTCGTGCAACGTTTATAAATACGATTCTTACACCAGCGGATTTCTTCGATTCTCATGTTCAATTTTCCGGTCGAGTTTTGAATGTTGAAGTGCTTGAAAGTGGTAAAAGTGATATTGGATTTTTAGTAGCAGTCTACCTATCCAAATCGTACAACAACCCAGGCAAATTTTTTCTGATCACCGCGACATCTGCAGAATAATAGTTGAAACACAAATCACATACAAGTTCCAATACAAGTCACGTTTGCAACTACAACATACAAGCGGGCATAAGTAATACGCGCTGCATAACCATAGGCGATTCACAATGGCAAAGCAATGCGCAAAGTGCTGTGAAGCAATCAATGAAATCGATTATGTTGTCTGTCGCGGTTATTGTGGCGCTTTTTTCCACATGAACGCGTGTTCGAATGTGACACGTGCGCTACAATCTTACTTCACAACGAATAGAAATAATCTCCTCTGGATGTGCGACAAGTATGCGGATCTATTTGAAAACTCACACTTTCGCGCTATATCGACTTCTGCGGACCAAAAATCACCATTGAACACGCTTACCACTGCGATCACAGAGCTACATACTGAGATAAAAAAGATAAATTCAAAACCTAACGTTCAATTTTCTCCTGCTGCTATCTGATCAATTATAACTCAACGTAGAGCCACAAAGAGACCGCTTGACACGATCGTACCGGCCCGAGCCTCGGAAAACTGTTGTGTTGGAAGTAAACAGCCTTTGGACAATGTCGTATCTGTACCAGTTTGCAAAAACGAAGACCCAAAATTTTGGTTGTACCTGTCCAGAATTCGACCAGATGTTTCATTCGAAGCTGTTTCAGCTATGATGAAAGCTAACTTGGATATCGATGATGATCTCGTAGTGGTGAAACTCATTCCAAAAGAGAAGGATATAACAACACTCACATTCGTGTCCTTCAAAGTTGGTCTTGATCCGTCAATGAAGTCAAAAGCGTTGGATCCAGAAACATGGCCTCAGGGCGTGTTATTCCGGGAGTTTGAGGATTATGGATCTCAAAAGTTTCGTTTTCCTCGTACAAGAAACCGGCAACACCTTCAGCAATAGCGCAAACATCGTCTTCTGCTACTCCGGTAATGGATTTGAATTGAATGGACTCCATCCGGGACGCACCATTTTAAGCAATCCGGAAGCCCTCGATCCACCCATCACAGTCGTGCCATTCCAGCCAGCGTTCAACAGTCGTCCCGGCCCTGTGTTTAGTTTTGGTGACGGGGTCTTCCAGCCCGTTGCTTCAGGCAAGTACACATTCATTAAGGAAAATTATGTACCTGATTCGTTCATCGTTTCCAGTGAACCGTCACAATGTCACTAACTTCCATCTGCATTGATTATTCCTGCCCCGGGATGCAAACTTCGCAGCCCTATGGAAGCTCCTAAACCTCTCATCTCAGTCGAGCCATTCCTGCCAGCGACCAGCAGTCATCCCGGTCCTGAGTTTGAGTGTGTAGAGGGAGTCTTCCAAACCGTAATTGCAGGCGAGTATGTGCACGTGTCGAATAATTCTCGTCCAGTAATGTCCATCGCTTATAGACACCATTCTGCGTCTGTACACTTCGACGTTTCCAATCATTCGTCACATCATCAACTTTCATCGTCCGCAAGAATCATTTCGGGATGCATGCCTGCAAACCACATGGAAGCCCCTAATCCTCTCATCTCAGTTGAGCCACTCCCGCCAGCGACCAGCAGTTATCCCGGTCCTGAGTTTGAGTGTGTAGATGGGGTCTTCCAACCCGTTACCGCAGGCAAGTATGTGCACGTATCGAACAATTCTCGTTCAGTAATATCCATCGATTCTAGTCGCCAAGCTCCGATGGAAGCTCGATTGGATGACGGAGCTATCGAAATCACTGAATCAGGAGGAGTACCTGTATCAGATGATAGTGTCAAAGAGCGCATGTTTTCGATGTATTATCAAAATGTCAGGAGATTGCGCACCAAAATAGCTCGTTTGCGTTTGATGATGTCCAGTTGTGACTACGATGTGATTGTCTTCACTGAGACATGGCTACGCGAGGATATTGACAGCAGTGAAATCTCTTCCGACTACGCAATTTTTCGGTGCGATCGAAGTTCTAGGACTAGCCAACATTTGCGTGGAGGAGGAGTTCTGATAGCTGTCAAAATGTCTTGAGCTGTGAATCAGTTCATTTGAATGATTGTGACGAACTCGAGCAAGTGGCAGTTTGTGTGAAATTGAGGCAACGGTCGCTATGCATAATTGCTGTATACTTTCCACCGTATTAAAACGTTGAGCTGTATACCGCTCATGCGAAGGCAGTGCATGAAATGACAGATCGAATTTCAGCCGATGACATTATCCTGTCGATTGGTGACTTCAATCTTCCCAGCTTGCGATGGTGTTTAGACGAGGATATTAATGGACACATCTCCATAAATGCACTCACAGAAACAGAGAGATGTTTAACTGAAGGGTTGTTTGCCTGCAGTCTCCGACAGGTCAACAGTTTTGTTAACGTAAATGATAGACTTCTGGATCTCGTTTTCGTCAACCTTCCAGAGTATTTTGACTATGTAGCGCCGCCTACTCCACTTTTAACTATTGACAATCACCATGCTCCATTCGTTTTACTACTTGACAACAGTGAAATTCCGACCTTACTTGACGACCAGCTAAACTGATTCAATTTTGACTATGCAACCTGCGACTTCGATTTTCTTAATTCTAATTTCGGACGAATTGACTGGGATCTCCGATTGTTCAGTGACACAGTAGATCAGATGTTAGTCGCTTTCTATGTTTTACTCAATGATGTTGTCAGCAATCATGTACCTAGGATAAGGAAAGCGTCTGTCTCCGTTTTTAGCAAACCGTGGTGGACTCCTGAGCTAAGAAAACTCCGTAATGGCCTCAGAAAATTGCGTAAGCGTTATTTTCTCTCAAAGAGTGACGTCGACAGAGTTCAGCTGCGGCAGCGTGAAGCTGAGTACGAACAGGCTCTTTTGTCAACGTATGATAATTATTTGCTAAGGATTCAGTCATCTGTGAAGCAAAACCCTTCGTACTTCTAGGACTTTGTCAAGCAACGGAAATCCAACAACCGCATTCCTTTCTCGGTCAGTTTTAACGGAGTGACATCTCGTTCGAATAAGGAAGCAGCCAATTATTTTGCCTCATTTTTTGAGGACGTTTTTAGCAGAGCCTCACCGGTCCAACGTAATAACCACTTTGCCCAGATAACGTCTCACGACATACATTTTCCACGCTTCGAGTTTTCTCAAGACGCGATACGAAAGGTTCTAGAAGGACTGGACACCTCGAAGGGACCTGGAACGGATGACATACCTCCAGTGTTACTAAAGAATTGCGCCAATACACTTGCATTGCCCATTGCTGCTGTGTTCAATCGTTCGCTCCGAGATGGAATTTTTCCAAATGAATGGAAACTGGCGGCAATTGTACCGATCCACAAATCCGGGAATCTCAACTGTGTCTCCAACTATCGTGGTGTATCTATCCTGTGCAGTCTTAGCAAGGTGTTCGAAAAAATGGTCCACGAAGTTCTGTATAGTGCTGCTGCTCCGTATATCTCAATTAGTCAGCATGGCTTTATGAAGAACAGATCAACGACAACAAACCTGATGTGCTATGTGTCAGAAATATCCCGAGGCTTGGAAACCAAAAACAAAGTCGACGCAGTTTACGTGGATTTTGCGAAAGCTTTCGACACAGTACCGCACAATCTGATCATCGATAAAATGAAGCATATAGGTTTCCGCGACTGGTTTACAAAGTGGCTGTACCCATACCTCTCTGGACGTAGCGCTTTTGTAGAAGTGAACTCGATTAGATCAAGATACTTTAGCCTTCCATCCGGAGTACCGCAAGGTAGCGTACTTGGACCACTTATTTTCATTATCTACATTAATGACCTGAGCGAACTGATCTCTTGTTCCAAACTATCCAAAAAAATTTCCGAAGAATAGCTTCTCTAGCTGACTGTTTCGATATTCAAGCTGATATTAATCTATTGTTAGTTTGGTGTGGTGACAATGGCATGCGTGTCAATGAGAAGAAATGTAAGGTTATCTCTTACACTCGCCGCAGTAACGTGATTCGCCATGAATATTGTATGGGTCCAAATCCGCTCGAACGAGTAAACTCAATATGTGATTTGGGGGTCACTATTGACTCGAAGCTCCGGTTCAATGAACACATCAACATCATAGCTGCCAAGGCATTCACGGTGCTGGGCTTTATACGTCGGCATGCATCTGGATTTAACGATGTGTACTGCCTAAAGACGCTGTTCTGTTCGCTAGCTCGCAGCATTTTAGAGTATGCCTCACCAGTTTGGCCGCATTATTATGCAACGCATACTTTGATCATCGAGCGTGTCCAGAAACATTTTTTGAGATTTGCTCTGCGACAATTACCATGGAATGATCCTCAAAATCTTCCCTTCCTCAAGCTACCCTGATCGTTGCAAACTGATCAACCTAGAAACTCTCTCAGGCCGTCGTACCAAATTGCAAAGACTATTTATCTTTGACCTTATAACAGGTAACGTAGATAGTCCGGAACTTATCCAGCTGATTCCGTGGAACACACCACCTCGACGCTTCCGAAATACATCAATGTTTGCTGTCCCTTTCCACAGAACGAACTATGGTCCAAATAATTCTTTAAACTCGTGTTTAAGATCATTTAACGATGTAAGCAACGCATTTGATTTTAATCTCTCGAAAGACATGGTCAAACTTAGAATAAGAAGTATAGAATAATATAGTTTTTAAGAAATCAGTCTGTTCGACATTGTCCCAGATGGTGAATAAATAAATAAATAAATAAATATTTTTAATATTTCTCACCTTAAACTTAATTGACATGCTGAATGAAGTCACTTGTCAACCAATTTGGCTAGAATTAAAAAGCACCTCAACAATGCTTTAAAAGGTAGGATTCCCAACTTCCAGTGGCAGCTTAGAGCCCCAAAGAAAATATAACAGTACAGTAACTTGTGCGATATAACAATTCCTATTCATAAAAAAGATTATGTTTGAAAGATATTCATACCGTTACTATGTCGATTTAGTTTTGGGACTCACTAGCGATCAAAAAAGAAGTCGAATTGGAATTCGTTTTGACAATAAAGAACAATACATCTTTTTTTTCTTCATTATATGCTCCAAAGCAAACCATTTTCTTTTCTGTTTTTGATAATCCCTAATTGTGCACTCTTTTCCACACGTAGCTAGATTTCACGGAATCCATCCAAGTCACGAAAGGTTTTTTTCCTATTTTCAATAATCCAAAGTAGAAGGAGGTGATGGGGTCAGGTTAATGGCAACGTTCACTTGGCACGTCATCCACGCGCGCCGCCTGGTTGAGTCTGCCCTTTTTATATTCTGTGCTTTCCTTTTCATCTTCCTCGTTGCCACCCATCACATATCACAAAGTACAGGATAGGGTAATTCGGGGCAAAAATTTGCAGTGGGTCTTTTTTAGTAAAACAGGTGAAATAAAACCTGAAGAGACGGACTGAATTAACACGAGGATTTTAATGAAGTTGTATTTTTTATCTACCTTTATATAATGTTAACAAATGGATAAGATTTTTCAGTAGTTTGAATTTCAAATTTCTTTTGAAACTCTACTAACTCTCCGAGTGCCTTTGATTTGGGGCAAAAATTCGCAGCAGTAATGGGAAAACAGTTCAATATGTAATACTAAACATTATAGTTCTTTCAAGTTTATAAACTACAAATGAAACGTAAAAAAACTACTAGATTTGTTTACGTTTCCATATTTTCAACGTTTCATGTTAAGATATAATTTGACTTACAAGACAGAGCATGCATGCTTTCTGTTCAATTGTTATCTGTGAGAACAGTTAGGTGCAAACGCTAGCCCCGCATTTCTCTATCAGTGTGCTTTTTTTAGTGGGAAAGGGAGGGTGAAAGGACGATAACTTGTGCCATGTCATTCACTTACCCTATACCACACTTCTAGAGTGCCACCAGCGATGGCATCCATGCGCAGTGATTTCGACAGGAGATAAAGCACAAGCGACAGTTGTGGTTTCCAGCAATGGTGACGGTGATTACTACAGACGGTCAGAGATTGTTGATATGCATCACCCAGAGTTAAAAAGCTATTCGGTAACTGAATTAGGAGGCTTAAAATTATTGATGTGTAACGATACCTGTGTGTTCTGAAACAACACTATTGTCGGTTATCGGTTTATGTTGTCAATGATGATGATGATGGGGATTGTGATGAAGCAATTCTGGTCAGAATTTTGAGCTCAATAAAAACATGCAATTTATTTATAAGGTGTGCACTTGATAACTTTGTCAATTTGTGTCAGACAATATACGGGGTACAACTGACACCTACGGCGGCTATATTGGTTTCTGTACAAACAGCAGCATCGTAGTATCGATATAGTCTGACATACGTAACTTGATATATGTCCCGAGGAGCACTGTACTTTTTGCTTTGAGAAAGTTTTCCCAAACATGCATCATACAACACTCATCAGCAGAGAAGCTTTTCTATCAGCATCCGATGTACCCCTGGTGGAAAATATGCTACGCTCTAAAAATAGGATATGCTCTGGGAACTGTAGACCCAACAAGGAGGAAAGACCGAAGCTATTTATTCACGTTCATGAGAGAGCAATAATTTACGTATCGAAAATTGATACCTAAAAATAAACAAAATATGGTTACCACATGCCCTTGTGCCCATACCATGAGCAGACTTTCGGTTGAAAGTGGTTGCCAACTTCACCTATCAGCAGCAATCATTTCCACATCTATATGCATGGGTTGATATCAATACACGGAGAGTTCGCTCATGGGACGGAAATTTACTCTTCTAGCAAGCCACTTAAGTTTGCCTTGAAAGTTGCTCCATTTGAACATCGTGAGTGAAACATATCTTTGAAAGTTTTTCGGGAAGTATTCCGACAAACTCGGTACAGGAACCTTTTTTTTCATACCATAGCCATTTTGGTTCAAAAGTTTGATCGTATAGTCAATATTCTATTAAAACTTGAATAATTTATACATACCGTAATTGAGGATAATAATGATCAGTTTTTTTTTATATTTCTCATAAAGTTCATTTTAAATGCAAACATTGGAAGTTTTATACTTTAAAAGAAGTACTGGCATCCCCCGCTCGTGACTTTATACTATAATAGCTGATATTACCCGGCTTTGCAAGGGATATTATTTGATGTTGGAGTGCACTATGGGCGGTTTCCATACCGACTGGCGGCCAAAAATATTTTTTCCATCTCATGTCGTATTTATGAGTTTTATGATACAAATTTGATGTTTTATTTTCAAAAACAAGTTTTCGAGACTAACTTTTGATTAGGGCCTATAGCGAAATATTGAACTTTGTTACTTATATTGTATATAAGAAATTTATGCGATTAACGTTGTGCAAACCATTATGAATATTAAAACTTACATAAAAATGATGATTTGAATGATTTAGCGAAATTCAGTTATTTTCTGAATTAGTTTTTAGCTGTTTTCAATAGAAAATGGTTAAAAATATTGGAAAAATTCAAAAAGCCTTAAATAAAAAAAGTGCAAATTTGTGCAGCTAAATTCTTCAAGATCCTTTAGTTTACATCTCGAAGTACCCTTGGAACTGAATTTAAGCCTGGGACAACTTGGGACAAAAAAAGTACTCGATGTGTTAACTATAAATTTATTCGATTTTTTAACCGCTTTATAAAAAACATCAAAAAAGCCACTATTTTGAAGCTTTTTTTATTTTTTTTATTGTTTCTAGGAAGCCTTTTTTGTAAGCTTTCAAATGGTGTAAAAACATTTTACGTAAGAATTATAGAAAAAAAGTTATATTAATTTGAGTAAACCATAGTTTTTGTTAATAAAAACAAGTTTTTCTCCATAGGCTCAACTTTGGCACCTCATATCTGAGTGTGCAATGCAAATCATGTCCTAATATTTTGGGGATTTCTTAGCAGACATGTTTACAATGATATGGCGAACAAGAATTGAAATTTGGGGCACATAACTTTTTTGATTATTGGCCACCTGATAAGCCATAGTGGAGTGTACTGAATTTTTGGTCATAATCACTGTAGAAGCATTTTATTACTTACACAAAATATTTCAGTTGCATAATAGTATTACATCCCTATGCAAGAAGCAACCTTTTTTTAAAGTTGATAGTAAACTAAACCTTCCCTTTGTCTTGCAATTGCCCTGCGTCAAAACCATTCTGATGCTGTGTACGAAAAGCGGCATTTTCACATGGTTATACAAAATATAATATGTTATCTGTTTGCAGCAGCTCGGTATCTTCTTCTAAACAATAATCTTTTCACAAATATCCCGTTGGTGAGGAATGTCCCAGACAACCGAAATGTACGTATAACGAAATCACCTGGAGGCTTTGTATGTGCAAAATTTCACTTATAAGATGTCGCGAAAAGGTCTTCTACGTACAAAAGTGGAGGCGATATACGTGCATATATTATGCGATGAATAAAAGCATACAATGCGAGAGTAGAAATTATCTACCGAAACAACCTGTGATCTTATGCGACTTAACTTATGATAACAAATGTTGATTTGACAGCTGCTACAGATTGATCCGATTTACTTTGTACGAGTGTACGGGACGAAACAAAATGTAGCCGTGCGGTTAGTGTCACCGAGGCATTTAGCCGCATCGTGCTAAGGAGTGTGGGTTCTATTCCCGCCTCAGGCCGAAAAAAAACTTTTCGAGAGGAATGTTTTCCGATTGTGCCACTGGGCGTTGCATGCTAGTCCGTTGTCTAGTGTGGTGCTTCCTTCAAAGGGCAAATAGCCCACTGGAAGCATTGACGTGTAGTGTTTTTTTTTAAAAAGGCTGAGATGCAAGATCCGTCCTGCTGGGGACTAATGCCAAGAAATTTGAAAAAAAAAAAAAAGCAAATACATTTTCTCAGGAATTCAACGTGATTCCGGGACAGCCAACAAATGCACAATTTAAAATTTGGTCATCACATAATTATTGTAAGAATTTTCAGCCATGAACAGTTTATTTTTATTTTTAAGAAATGTAGTTATATCCAGTTGAGAGATTTGTAGTGATTTAAAAATAACAGTCGTGTCAAAACTATGATTGTATTTTACCGCACAGACGCTTGCTGTCCACACTCGCTATCGCTCGTCGGACCTAATAAAGGGAAAACAATCTCTGTTGGCATTATACCAGGCAAATGCTTGCAAGGATATTTGTCTACAATCGATTCGATGCAACACTAACAGTACTTCATGTGGGTTTATGTTTGATTTGCGTTCATAAAACCGAAAATTTCCTTTAATTGATTGAAGAAGAATGATTGTTTCACTCAACTCCATCCATTTCAACAGATGGATTCCCAAACTATATACACTCCCTTGCAAAAATTTAGGGTCACCTCTAAAAATACCAAATAAAAGTGCTTTGTCCATATATCTGCGAATATTTATTTTGAAATTCTCTATCGATTATTCGAATTGAATTTAAATCGCACTTTATGTTAATTTTAACATTGATAATATTTTTATAATTTGTTCATTTAATTTTGACTTTATTTTTTTATAATTACACTGATAAACCATATCTAATTTTATCAGAACAGGATCGAGCAAATTTTGAAGTTATGTAGCAATCGAACTGGTACGAATACATTTTTCCAAGAACACTTGAAAAATTTTGGCATGAAAATCTTAAAAGTATTCATAATTAAAAAACAATTATTCAAGCCAACGTGCAAAAGTTAGGGGTAATCTTAGATGCATGCAAACCTTTTTGTCAATATCTCTGCCATTTTTCAACCGATTTCAATGGTTTGGTAGTTTAGTAGTAGAGAATTTACAAAATTCACGTGCTTTAGGTATGTTCTAGTGACTTCAAACCTTTACACGATACAACCATACTGAAGAGTGACCCCAAACTTTATCACGATAATTTGAATGACTGTTCTTATGATTTAGAATCTGAGAACTGATTTGTATACCGAACATTTGCAAATACTCTTCAAAGATTATGAGATTACGAATTTAATGCCGTACTGGATAAAAACTTCGGTCGATCCAATGCAACCATATCAAGACCGCAATTTTGAATTACGGATCACCATCTTGAATTTCCAAATGGCGCCAGATATTTATCTTCGTGATATACACACCAAGCCTAACGAAAAGATATCCATTTTGCATTATCTTTGTCCCTTATTCATCTGCCGCCATATCAAATTACGGTCCGCCATCATTGATTCAAAAGATATTAACTGTGCAAAATATCAAACTTTTCATCATGCTTGTCATCGGCTGTCATTTTAAATTACGATACGGATGTTATCCTTGGTTTTCTCAATAGAGCCGAATACCAATGTTCATGATATACTCTCCAAATCCGAAAGAAAGTAATCCTTTCACCATGGTTTCAGGCTTTGATTCATTATTTTACGGCCGCCATGTTCCATCCATTATGCATGGTTTCATGCAATTCACAGTCATGATTTCAGATTCTCTATCTTGGGTTTACAAATGAGGCCAAATGTTGATTTTCGTGATATGCACATTAACCAATGGAAAGATATAAATTTTGTATAATCTCATATCCTTAATCATCGGTTGCCATTTTTAAATACGATCCGCCATATTTGATTTACAAATGAAGCAATTTTCTTATACCACACACCCACACTAAACCATTTTGCATATTTTGAGGCTTTAAATCAATATTTCACGACCGTAATATTGAGTTATTGTTCACGTTATTCGAAGCTCTTGAAGCGAAACTCGCTTTTGCAGTAGGGTAAAGCTCAAGCTGAAATTTTATTTGAATCCATTATTTCACCGGTTTGCATGAATATATTGTTACTTACAATTTAGTCTCCTATTTAATTCAATCGTGAACAAATTATAGTTTTTAAGTCCAATTTAGAGTTTAAGTTCAGATTAGCCTGTAAGTTCAATTGTTTTAGAATATTTAAGGTATAGTAAATAATTTTATCTTACAAATCCTTTTCAACCTTCCGATAATTTTAAGCGATCTGGATAACTGTTTTTATATTTCCCTGTTAATGATCAGAACGTCAAACGTCTGCCACTCACAATTTTCTGTCAAACTCCACAATGTTCATTCTCGTACGAGGGGCTTGCGCGCAACATCCTCCCCCTCATGTCGCCTGAACTTCCGATCCGGCGTCATCCTTCGGTTCCACGTCTAATAGCGCAAGCTTAGCAACAGCTCGACTTAGTATACCTCCAGTAGTCATTACATCAGCCTTCCGTATTGTTCCGTCTTTACCTGGATATACACGCGCCACCCGACCCCTCAACCATCTATTTCTGACCTTCTCATCAGCAATAACCACCAAATCACCCTCTTTGATTGTTCGAACACCTTTGAACCATTTTGTTCTTCTTGCAATCGTTGGAAGGTACTCTGTGATCCAACGTCGCCACATCCGATCCAACGTGCGTTGAATCATATCCCAACTACTTCGCAGAGCTTGTTTTTCGTCCACCGGCAGTTTTACAGGCTGTTGAACTCCACTTGAACTAAGCAGCAGGAAATGGTTCGGAGTAATTGCTTCATCGTCGGACGTCGCCAGGGATACAAACGTCAATGGCCGCGAGTTGATCATTCTTTCGGCTTCCAAAAACATCGTTGCTAATGATTCGTCGTCTAGCTTGCGGTCGATTGGTATGACTTCAAGTGCCGTTTTGATGGACCTCACCATTCTCTCCCAGCATCCTCCCATGTGTGGTGCTGAGGGCGGATTGAACCTCCACTTTGTGTAAGTGTCCGTTATAGAATTGCCGAGCTCTGAATTGATCTCTGCGAGTTCCTTTGCAAGCTCCCTACTAACGCCGATGAAATTAGTTCCGTTATCGGAATAGATTTCTTGAGGCGCTCCACGTCTTGCGATGAATCTCCGAATCGCTTTTTTGCAAGAATCGGCCGATAAACTACAGGCAACCTCAATGTGTATTGCTCTGATAGTCAGACAAGTGAAAACTACTCCCCAGCGTTTGGCTACACTGCGGCCAACCTTGACTAAATATGGGCCGAAGTAATCTATACCAACGAATGTGAATGCTCGTACAAATGGTGTTAAACGAACTTTAGGTAGTGGTCCCATTTTCGGCGGCACCGGGATACTCTTGTGAACTCGGCACCACATGCACCGCGACTTCGTCTTTCGTAGGCTTGCCCGAAGTTTCGATACAAAAAACTTTTGCCGAATCTCATTCAGTATAGTCTCATCATTGGCGTGCCGGTACTTATCGTGATACCAGTTTATAACAAGTTCTGTCAGGCGGTGTTCCCTCGGAAGTATAACTGGATACTTCGCATCAAATGTCAAACAATCTGCAGCATCCAGACGACCATCAACTCGGAGAACATCTTGATCATCAATCATTGGTGGGAGATTTGCTAACTTGCTCGAGCTCTCAATTGACAATTTCGTTCCCTTTTCCTTGTTCTGCTTCAACGCTGCGACTTCATCAGGATAGGCTTCTAACTGTGCAAGTTTCCATAACGTTACCTCAGCCTTCTGCAGCTCTTCTTGTCCTAGATTGCTTCCAGTTTCACGTGGAACACCAGTAACAACTCGACGTAAGTTGTCCATGTATCTATGAACATAGGCTACAGTTCTCTTCAATCGTTCAAACTTGGAAAATCGCGCAAAATCAATCATTGGTTCTGCGAGGACATGTGCACATACAAATGATGGTCGAAGTTCTTCGGTAGTTTCCACACATTGCTCATCCCGCCAGTCATTTCCAGGTTCATACAGAAATGTGGGTCCACGATACCATCGGCTATCAGGGTAAACCGAAGGCCCTTTACCCCACTTTGTTGCCTCGTCGGCTACGTTAGCTCTCGTTCCTATCCACCTCCATTCATCTACCGAAGTCAAACTGAGTATCTCGTTGATTCTAAATGCCACGAATTGACGATAACGCCGAGAGTCAGATTTTATCCAGGCCATCACCGTTGTGGAATCGCTCCAGAGAATTGTACGACTGATTTTTAGGGAGTGGTTTTCTTCGATCGTTTTTCTTAAACGAGCTCCGATCAAGGCTGCCATCAACTCTAGACGCGGGATTGATAAAGCTTGAAGAGGCGCTACTTTAGTTTTGGAAGAGACTAGCGAACATCTAATTTCTCCTTTGTCTACAATCCGAAAGTAAGCGACTGCAGCGTAGGCTTCTGTACTCGCATCAACAAAAATGTGCAACTGCAACGAATTGTAGCTGATCGGGTCATAGCCCGGAAAATAACAACGACTGATTCTCACTTTAGAGATCACTGCCATCAAGTTCAGCCACTGCTTCCACTTTTGAAATATTCGGGATGGTATTTTATCATCCCAACCGATGCTCTCTCTCCAGGTATCTTGAACAATTACTTTTCCGTGAACTATGAAGGTAGCCACAATTACAAGTGGGTCATATAGACTCATAACAACGCTTAATACTTCTCGTTTAGTGGGAATTACTTCACCATTCATAAGACGTTGGACATCATCTCGTAAACAGAAGTTGAAGGCGAAAACATCTTCGTCGGGCAGCCATATCATTCCTAGGATTCGCTCAAGGTTTATTTCTTTACCAGCAGTGAATTGTTTAGTTGCCACTGTATTAACTTCACCTATTCCTTCAAGAACTTCCCGTCTGTTTGATCTCCAGTTTCGAATGAAGAAATCTGCTTTTCCATGAACAGTCGTTACGTCATTAGCGAGTTGAACTGCCTCGCCAACCGTGTCGACACTATCAAGATAGTCGTCGACATAGTGTTTGTTTTTTATGGCTTCCGAAGCTCTTGGGTAGTTTTCTTCATACTCCGATGCGTTTAAATTTTTTACAAATTGTGATTGCACTGGGGAGCAAGTCGCTCCAAATATCGCTACGTTGGAAACCATTACTCTTATGGGCTGCTCAGGAAAATCTCTCCATAAGAAAAGAAGAGCGCTACGATCTTCAGGCCGAATAAGGATCTGTAGAAACATTTCCATAATGTCGGCCGATATTGCTACCTCACGCTCTCGGAATTGAAACATCACTGCTAACAAAGGAGTTAGGAGGTCTGGACCTGTCAGGAGTTCGTCGTTTAAAGAAGTGCCGTTTACCTGGGCCGCTGCATCCCAAACCAGGCGGACTTTTCCAGGCTTTTTTGGGTTTGTAACGACACCAAGAGGCAGATACCACGTGCGTCGTGGGTCGAAGCTTTCAATCTCGTCTTTAGTAGCTTCATGCACATATCCCTTAAGCTTATAGTCCATTATTTGATTACGAACAACTTCGTATAGCGTTGAATTTCTCTGAAGTCGCTTCTCCAAGCATTTTAGACGTCTTTCAGCCATAGGTCTGCTGTCCGGAAGTTCCACATAATCATTTTTCCACAGTAGTCCTGTTTCGAATTTGCCACAGTTGGTACGCACTGTAGACTCCACCAATATTTTTCGGGCTCGTTCTTCTTCCGCGCTTTCTAAGGCCGGGGCTGCTGCGATGCCCAAATTTTCTAATGCGAAAAATTCTTGAACGTAGTCATGGAGTTCGGTGAGCGAAGGTCGCTTGCAAATGTGCAATTGACGGTGCTGCATCAGCTCTCCTCCCTGAATTCTTCCGTATACTGCCCAACCAATTCGTGTTTTTGACGCAATCGGCTCTTGTATACGTCCTTCACGCAACTTGAGTGTAGCAAGAAGATGAACGTTGTCGATTCCTATGAGTATTCCGGGTACAGCTGATTGAAAACTTTTAACGGGTAACTTCCTGAGATACTTAAAGCGCTCGGATATTTCTTCGAAATCCAAAGATTGTCGTGGAAGTCCTAGTTTGTCAACAGTGTAAGCCTCTCCAATTTTGTAGCGTTTTTCGCTCCCTTGCGCAGAAATTTCCATCTGGACCATGCGAGCATCTGCAATTCCTTTGTTGATACCACCTGTCCATTGGATGCACAACGATTCCCTTGGTCCGTCTAGTCCTAGTGCTCGTGCGATTTCCTCTTCAACCAGTGTCACTGAAGATCCGTCGTCTAGGAAAGCAAACGTATTAACCTCTCCGAATTTCCCATACAGTGTTACGGGAAGCACTCGGAAGAGCATAGACGTAGTGATGCTTTGATGTATCGTGACGGTTGCATTAGTACTACGTTCCGGCTGCTTTAATTCCGTTGCAGGATCGTAATGCAGCAGACGGTGATGTAATTTTTGGCAACCATTCAGACCACAGGCTTCAGCTTTGCACGGCCATCGTAAATGAGAAGTCAAACATCTTCGACACAGTTTATTGTTCTTCACGAGATTCCAACGATCGTCTAGGCTGAGGGCTTTAAACTTTTCACATTCACTTGCTTGATGGCCTTCCACTTTGCACCCTGGACATTTCTTTGTCTGCTCCATCTTCAAATCTGGACGCTGTTCCGTTCGCAAGTGCGTACTGTCTTCGTTGATTTGCTGCTCCGAATCTTTCTCTCCTGTAGTGTGTGCATTAACGAATGCTTTCTCTTTCGCCTTAGCACGGTCATCCTTGACGATTTTTTGCTGCATGTTAGTCAAAGTTATGCTACTGGTTGCTGATGTCACTCGTGTCATATATTCTCCGAATACGTTGAGATCAACAACTGGAAATTGCTGTTGGTACATTGCCCAGTTGAATTTCACATTTGCTGGTAACTTATCGACTAGCTCCTGCAACAACGATGGATTAGACAAATGCCAGTTTAGTCCAACGGCTTTCAGGTGACCGCACAGATTTTGCACCGCCAGTCCGAATGTAACTAATGTCTCTAATCGATCGGGTTTGGGGGGTGGAGTCGCTCTTACCTTCTCGATCAGGTTATGGACAATTTGTTCTGGTCTACCAAATAAGGTTTGCAAGGTAGACATAACTTGAGGGACTGTTGAAGGATGCAGCAAAAAACTGCTAACTGCATCCTTAGCTGCTCCCTTCAAGGCGCGTTGTAGTCTTAGAAGATTTTCAAAGTCGGAGTAGCCACAAGCTTGCGTAGAGTGGTGATAGCTGCTATGGAAAAGTGGCCAGTCGACGGGGTCCCCAGTGAATGTGGGCAATTCTTTGGAAAGTACTTGTCTGGCGGCAAGATGTTCCGGCGATGGGCGGAAAACATCCTGCTGTACACAGTTCCCACGTATGTTGCTGGGCATTGCTGGCTCGAACTGGTGATATGCGTAAGTTTCTGCATTTTGGGTGGTTGGGATGTTGTTAAATGAGGTCGAAGGGCCTCCACGAGGTGTCGAAATATTCAAGGTTTGATGGTCATAATGGGTATGTGGCAACAGATTATCGTTTATTGAACCACCAATTGGTAGCGAGGTGTTAAGAAATTGGTGGTCGAGATAAGGTTGTGGTTGAGGGGTTTCATTTATTTCATGAGGAGAAGCTGGGGTGGCACTTACCAGATTGGGATTCACTGTAGATTCTTTGTTAGGAAAGCGTGTTGAGTTGACGATGAGTTCTTCTGGATGGGGACAGATAATTTGTTGGAATCGATCCTGGCCCGCTGGCACCGCGTTTGGAACCACTTCCCCGGCATTCCTGTTCTGCATTCTGGAGACGTCCTTTTCTTGCAGAGCCAGGCTTAGTGAGTGAAGCTGTATCTTTAATGAATGTTCCGTTTCTCGCAGACGATTTATTTCGGCATCCCTCTGCTCCAGATCACGTTGTCGTTGTAAGTCCATAGCGTTCTGTCTGTCATTAAACAGTTGCAGTTGTTTTTTCACATCAGCCTCGTACTCGTTACGCTGCTGTATGTCCGCCTCTTTTTGTAGTTGCAACTGTCTGATCTGATTGACTAGTTCCAACTCTCGTTTACGCCGAATTTCATTCTCTTTTTGATGACGTTGTTCGAGTTCTTTGGTTTTGCGCAGATAACCAGTTTCACTTTGCCATTGGCTGTATGGCAAGGCCAAACTTTTCGGAGCCTCCGGCCTAGTCCCGTGGTTTGAAACGATTGCTTCCTGCTCTTCTAGCATGTTCTGAAGTGGTTTAAGGTCCACTAATGAAATGACAGACGAAACTCGGTTGCTATTCGCCGGTAAACTTCCTCCAATTGCTTCGTCGAGTTCGTTATCACCGATCGTGATACTACCGGTTGTTCGGGCAGCGGAAATAAGATCAACGTCAAAGGGCTCGTGTTTAATAGTGAAGCGCTTGTTTCCTGGGAGTACGTCTCGAACGGGAGTTGAACTACGATACTGAGTTCGATTATCTATCGGATTTGCGGCTACATGATGCATTGGATCTACAGATGTCGACGTGTCTTCGGCTACAGCAGAACCAAGATTGCTTGTCGTCTGTTTGACGACCCAATCTTCAACTCTTCTTGTCGACGACCGAATAGAATGGTTACTCCTCAAGCTTGCAACTTCATCTGCCTCATCTTGCTGGTTCAGAAGCTCTCGTTTTCTCGCCAGGTACTCCTTGTCCCGCTCGATCTTCTCCCTAGCTGCCTTCTCGTTAATTTGTCTCTCGCGTTCTAACTTCTCCCGCTGAGCATCTTCTTCTAACTTCCTTGCTTCTTCCAACAATTCGAGTTCACGGGCCAATCTAGCTCTCCGCGTACTCGAAGTATCTGACAGTCCGGTTATCGAACTTGTTGTTGGGCCAGTGTTCCGGGGAACACACGACGTGCATAGAAACGTATCTTTATTACCCTTCAGTCCGCTACTTCTCTGAGCACAATCGAAATGGTACGAATTGGTACACTTTCGACATTGTACCATGCATTGGTCAGCATTTTTTGGCTGATCACAAACGACGCAGTCATAACGATCATCGCATTCAACATCAACGCCCGCTGCTGCAAATCTCACTTGAGGCATACGGGCCAGGGATATATTTTCCTCTGGGTGAACTAGGTCACTCACTGCAGCACTCAATGCATTGTTGACATCGGGAATATCGTTTGTAGCACGTGTATCGTTGTCTCGTTGCCAATTTGCTGCCGACACCTTCGATTTGCTCTTTGTTTGCGAGCGCGTCTTTCTAGGCATGATGTATTATTAAATTCTTGAGTTTTGTTCACGTTATTCGAAGCTCTTGAAGCGAAACTCGCTTTTGCAGTAGGGTAAAGCTCAAGCTGAAATTTTATTTGAATCCATTATTTCACCGGTTTGCATGAATATATTGTTACTTACAATTTAGTCTCCTATTTAATTCAATCGTGAACAAATTATAGTTTTTAAGTCCAATTTAGAGTTTAAGTTCAGATTAGCCTGTAAGTTCAATTGTTTTAGAATATTTAAGGTATAGTAAATAATTTTATCTTACAAATCCTTTTCAACCTTCCGATAATTTTAAGCGATCTGGATAACTGTTTTTATATTTCCCTGTTAATGATCAGAACGTCAAACGTCTGCCACTCACAATTTTCTGTCAAACTCCACAATGTTCATTCTCGTACGAGGGGCTTGCGCGCAACAGTTATATTTCACAATCTTGTATTATCAAATGGCTATGAATATTTATTTCTGTGTAATGCACATCCCGATCGAGCGCTTTCCATTTTGCATGGTTCCAGGCCTTATTCGCTATCACAGTTCCTTTGTTTTAAGTTATTTGTCAAATGGTGCCGAATCTTTATTATTGTGATGCATACAAAGTCGATAGAAAAACATCTATTTTGCATAATATCAGACCCAAACTCATTATCTCACGGCTTCCATTTTGAATTTTGGTCCATCATCTCGGATTTCCAAATGCCCCTATATATTTATTTTCGTGATCTTATATCATCGAACTCAATTTCAGGCCTTAATTCATCATCACATGGCCGCCATTTTGAATTAAGGTTCGCCATCTTGGATTTAAAAATAGCGTCGGACATCGGTTTTCGTGTTCTACTGATCAAGCCCAATCGATGGACACCTATATTGCATAGTTTCAGGAAGGACATTGCCGCTACACTACGGGCATAATGAAATTTGAGCCGTCATCTTGGAATTTAGGCCGCCATCTTGAATTTTTGAATTACACTGACCATCTTGACAGTCTAAGGAATACATGTGCCAAGTTTGGTGGAAATCGGTTGAAGCATTCCAATATTATGGTGGAACATACAATCAAACATATAAACATACAATCATACATTGACTTTTATATACACTCCCGTGCAAAAGTTTGGGTTCACCCCCTAAAAAACATACAAAAGTGTTCTGTCCATACCTCTGTGATTACACTTCTAATTGAAACTCTTTAAGCCGCATTCAAAAGGCAAAGAGTTATTCTTACTTTGTATGTATTTTACCACAAACATTTTTTTAATTTTGTATACTTAATTTTTACTTAAAGTTGTTACATTTTTCAAAAAAACACTGAAAAATCATATCTAATTTCCTCAGCATTGGGTCGACCAAAATTTTAAATCAAAGTGTCATTAGAATCGTAATCTTATATTCTTTAAAGAGACCCTACGAAATTTTGAGGGAAAAATCTGAAAACTATTCAAAATCAATGAAACAGTGAGTCAAGTCATCGTGCAAAAGTTTGGGTTCACCCCTCAGTATGATGCAAATCGTGCAAAAGTTTGGGTTCACCTGAGCTGCAGCTGCAATATCTCTACCATTTTTCAACCGATTTTAATAGTTTAAAGCTTTTTTGAGCGCAAATAATGGCGCGTACATGATTGGTTTGAGATTTCACAGATTTAAGTAAGTTAGGTGAACCCAAACTTTTGCACGATGCCTTGACTGACTGTTTCATTGATACTTTAATACTTTTCAGATTTTTCCGCAAAAAATCATGAGTGCTCTTCAAAGAATATAAGATTACGATTCTAATGACACCTTGTTTTAAAATTTTGGTCGATCCAATGCTAAAGAAATTAGCTATGTTTTTTTTCAGTGCGTTTTTTGAAAAACGTCACAACTTTAAGTAAAAATTTAGTATACAAAGTTCAAAGAATGTTTTTGGAAAAATACATACAAAGTAAGAATAACTCTTTTACTTTCGAATGCGGCTTAAAGAGTTTCAATTGGACGTGTAATCACAGAGATATGGACTGAACACTTTTGCATGTTTTTTAGGGGGTGAACCCAAACTTATGCACGGGAGTGTATATATAGATTGAACCGGTTAAAACCATTTCCGTAGTCAATAAACACCAAGCATGAAGTTTCTAAGAACTCGTTGTTTTGCTCCAGGAAGATGTCAACATGCTTCGCACAGTATCGTCCCGCATGGAATCCTGTTTGATGCTGACTTAGAGTTGTATCAATCTTACAACTTTGGTACTTGGTTTGTTTTTTTCAGGAAGTTTGTTCTCGTCCATGCTGATCCATATCTAAAAGTTCAATTTTATTCGATTAACGTACAGTAATAATTTGGTTTATCAATTCGTCGATGCATAATACATATCCGTTCAACCTGAAACTATTGTTTATCGCTTATTTTGACCGTTGAAAAACACAACTGAAATTGATTTCCAGTTATAATTTTGTCACATAAGTGAGTAAAAATGGATTTCCTTCTAAATGCATCAATCTATAGTGCAGCAAATGTACCATTTGTCATATCACATACAGTAAAGATATAAAACTCGTATATAAAGAATCAGTAAAGACAATTTCAACCATTTATCACACTACTTAAACGACTCGATTGTAGATGAAAAAACCGAATTTAGTACTATACCATTTAATTCCACTAAAGTTTGTATCCTTTGACAGATACGCGTATTTCGACCTCAACTGTAAGGCCGTCTTCAGTGTCGTGTACTAGACTCGACTTGAAGAAAACCATCGTATGTACACATTATATATTAACACTAGGTATAAACGTATTTCCCTACCCATTATTATTTTTTAACTTAAAATTTATGAGCTTTAGGTACATTCCATCCCTCTTTTGTTGAAACTTTAAAAGTAAGGCCGTCTTCAGTGTCGTGTACTAGACTCGACATTATATATTAACACTAGGTATAAACGGGGATGGAATGTACCTAAAGCTCATAAATTTTAAGTTAAAAAATAATAATGGGTAGGGAAATACGTTTATACCTAGTGTTAATATATAATGTGTACATACGATGGTTTTCTTCAAGTCGAGTCTAGTACACGACACTGAAGACGGCCTTACAGTTGAGGTCGAAATACGCGTATCTGTCAAAGGATACAAACTTTAGTGGAATTAAATGGTATAGTACTAAATTCGGTTTTTTCATCTACTTATAGGTATTCTACTAAACAGCTCGAAGATTTATTATCATCATGACTCGATTGTGTTTCAGCAACTGTGGAGTTTACTGCTCGTATTTTTTGGCAACGTTTCTTCCCTGTGCTAATGTGATAATGTCAAAGGAGATTTAGATTCTCTGCGAGAGGCAACGTCTTTCCAGAAGTAATTGATGCTTAAGAAGTAACATTCCATACATCAAGTGGATGACAAATACAGCCAGGCAGAAGCACGGGAAGCAAATTGGGACCCATGAATTGGATATCTATTTTATTAATCACATTTTCATTAGCTATGCTATGTCCATTTTCATCGCCTGTACATCGTGGGAGCAGTTACATGTCGCTCAACATGATTAATGAGATTTTTTTTGCTAGGGAATAATTTGCTTTCGGGCTTAGGCGGAATATCACAGTGCGGTTCGCAATAGGTCATCATTTTTCGATCATGCTTCATGTGGCCGGAACGATTCACAGTTAAATGCTTTTTTGAGGTTTCTTATTTATGGTTAAATGTTAACTGTTACCTTCTTCATGTTGACATATAACAAGTGTTTGATGAATTTATGACAAAAGGTCGAAAGACAAAAAGCCAAAAGAACAGATGATCGGAAGACAGAAAGTCGAGAGGACAAATGGTCGAAGAACAAAAAAAGGGTCAAAAGGTCGAAAATCATTTTTCAAGGGAAAAATTTCCTACCGAAAAAATCATATTTCTATTTTTCTTGTTCGAACTTTTGTCCCTTCGATGTTTTGTCTTTTGACCTTTAGTCAATAAACCGTCGTACTGAAAAGCATCTTATTAAAAATTCGGCTGCGTAAATAGCAAAGCAAATCATGAAGGTGCCCAATACAAACATAGTACAAATTTTCCTCTACTGTAAGGTAAACGAACAAATTAAAACCTTTGAATCTATAAGTAGTGGGTATCACTTATGGCTTGCATTATTCTGTAAGTTTTCCTTCACATCAAAAGTCCAATGTATACTCGTAGGAATTCATCTTTCTTCCTACCATTCCCTGAAGCATTTCGCAATATGTGGTGCCAAAACAAAGCCAACGTGTGCTAAAAACTTCACAAACACTTTTTTGCACAATTTAGCAAAATCACACTCTCTCATCTAGATTCGTCAAATTTCTGCAAGCGAAAATGGAGAATACGTATGCATATTTGCTTTTCTTATCTTCGCATTAACGGTGGGTTGAAGAAACATCACTCTGACTCGTGCACGTTTACTATGCGTACTCATGTAAGGTAGTCTGGCATTAAAAGGGATTTTGGTGTACGAAAGAATGTACCCTTTTGCGCACAAATTCACTTGATCCTTAATTGGAATGGTGATTATGATTTCGATATTTTTCATTTGCTGAACAGAATTAAACTGAATTAAGCTTTCACACGTGGCGTGCACGATTTTCAGGTTTGACTTTCTGACAAAATAATCGTTTTTTAATCGATGTTGGACCAAGTTTTAAAAGCAATGCAACAATTTTAACTGAAAGATGTAGAATTCGCCTTCACTTTCGCTATCACAGCATTTCGTACCACTCGCACGTCAAGAAGCTAACGTTCGTGCGCAAACAGGCACCAAAAAACGGCGGTGCGGCATCTACTGACAGGCATCCGGCCTGGCTTTACCTCCACAGGACTGAAACGGCTGTCATCCACGAACAACTGAAGTGAAGCCAAAAATTTGGTGCTGGAGAAGGTGCTGATTTGACAGCTCGTCCAAAAATACCGTTTTAGGCACGAGACACACTCGTTTTCGAATGCGACATTCATATTTTACCTAGCAATCTGGTGTTGAGTGCGTATTACTTTATCCAGTTTTTCTGTAATTGCTAGATAATTTAGCCACATTTTATTAGGCACAACGAGAAACGATTATCAATAGTATGTTTTTCTCATACGACATTTGTCGCTTCCGCACGGGGTTTGATGAGGGCAAAGCCTAAATTTGTTTATTCCAGCACTAGCGCCACACAAATGGTGGTAGGCTTCAAGAACTAGCACTTTCTTCAGGGGGTTGTTTACCTCGCACAGAGGATAACGAAGGGTTTATCGTAATCATGAATGTTCATGATTCGCCTTGACTTTGTGTGCCTGCCTCCACTCCACCTCAGAAAATCTCGATCTTTCGATTACAACCCTAGCAGCTATTAACAGACAACCAGTTGAGACAAAATTCATATTAAGGTAAGTAGGTGTAAAACGCCCTCTTTAAGAAAAACATTGTATTTTCAAACATTGTATTTGCATGATATTTTTTTGGACAATGAGGTTTATTTAAATTTAATGTTTAAAATGTGAGTGGGCAGTCCGGAAGGTATTCAACACAAACTGATGATTTTCAGAGAATTTATTATGAAATAGCTTAAAGGCTCCCCCAGATCTAAGCGACTTTTTACGGCGACAGCGACAAACAAACACCGCGATTTCGCTGCAAGCACTGATTGATAAGCGCGTCTAAGCCACAGCGACGCGATTTCGCAAAGATTCGCGTCGTGTCAGTCAAGATGGTTCCACAGAAGAGCGTTTGCAGCGACACAACAACGAAATCGCGACGATTTTTTGTCGCTGTCGCCGTAAAAAGACGCGCAGATTTGGGGGAGCCTTAACACTTGACAACGGACAAGCATGCTCCAGTGGCACAGCCGAGAAAAATTCCTGACGAAAAGTTTCAACGGCTAAAGCGGGAATCGAACCGACACCCCATGACGCGATGCGTTTATCTGCCTGACGACACTAATCGCACGGCCACGAAGCCCACATTATTATTATCCCTCCTCGACCGCCCGAATGTTAGAAGAACAAGAGGACAACCAAATATTTGTATTGCCAATTTTGGTATTAATTGCGTATGATCGTGATATCAACGTCGATAATCGGCAATCAACGAAATATTAGATATTTAAAAACACGGTCCACGAAAATGGGGCAATATGTTCTCACCAATGGAATTCGAGCCGGACAAATGTCAAAAAATCGAAACAGAAAACGGAAGTCAGTTGTTGTGATATCATCCATCCATAGGTATTACCCAGCCAAATGTGAGCCAGTTTCTAGTTCTTGTGAAAAATTCGAAAATTACCTCGTACCTTTTCGAGTTGAATTAAATAACGGCACCACATTCAATCAAGATTCTGTCGTACATTTCATCGGGTTGCCAATGTTGAAGAAACTGCAGCAGTTGCGTATTCCCAAATCCACAAGGAGGCAACCTACAAGACGGTGATAGAGAAGCTGAAATCGTACTTCAGCCCCAAGAAAAACCAGATTGACCAATCAGTCGAGTTGTTCATGTGAAATCAAAAGGATTTCGAAAAAGCAGCAGATTTTGCTGTCGAACTACAAGTATCCCGAGTGGCGTATTTTCTTTGATTACCATGTAACTGAGAATATCAATACGAACGTACGTGTTCAAACTGCGTTGTGACCAGAGGTGCAGTGTATGAAAGCTACGAATAGGAAAATGGCAGATATGGAACTGAGAACAAATTCTTTGAGGTTGCGTTTTAAGCAAGGAGACCCGGAACCGACGGACATGGATATTTCTTCCTTTATGAAGGAAAAAAAATGGCGTTAAAGTGTGACAGTCTACTGTCGATGTGTAAAGAGAAAAATGAGATGTCGGTAATCATTAAATTCAAGAAGGAAGAGGACGCACAGCGGGCGCTAGCCGCTAATGCATTTTCCCAGCGTCATGGAATTTCACTACATCTAGTACTAGAGCGCTAATGTGAAGCTGTCGATGGCGAATGTCATTGTACGATACATTCGGCTGTTCAATTTCCCGCCCGAGGTGGAAAACCTGGAGATTTAAAAGCTCATGGCTAAATATGGAAAAGTTATTCGGATGGTAGCGGAAAAATATGCGGATGAGACTGGTTTTCCAATCTGGACATCGGTAAGAGAATTCTACCCCATTACCCCGAATCCCATCACCTCAAATGCCATTAACCCGACCGCCATTACCCCGAATTCCAGAACCCCGAACGACCCCCCCGAATGGCATTACCCCGAATTCCAATATCATGGGGAAATGTCATCAATATCATCATGTCAAGGTAATTGTCAATTCGGGGAAATAGCATTCGGGATGATGGAATTCGGGGTAATGGAACATTCGGGGTAATAGAATTTGGGGTGGTGGCATTCGGGGTAATGGGGTAGAATCCATATCAAGGTCATTATTGAAAATAAAGTCTCGTAACAAGTAGGTATCTGTTAAAAATCGTTGTGGTACTGTTGAGGATAATGACTACTGCTCTCGCTGAACTGTGATGCATACAATACTTCTGAAACTTCACCTACCTTTCATCTCTTTTGCTGTCTCACTTTAAGGCTCCCCCAAATCAAGGCGGCATCCCGGGCACTCCAACCCGGGTGGTAAGTCCCACCCCGTCATGAGCACAATACATTCCGAGCGCCCCTTTCCGGACCCTACCGTTGATCAACTTTTCGGACGTCCGATCCCAGAGTATTTACGCCTCATCTGGACATCTCGGGAACTGCAACCCCAGTGGATCGTCCACAAAGCTCCTCAAGAATTCGAATCCTGATGTCATCGAAACCATAGCGCAACATACCATTCCTTCCGCTCCAACGACATGGCCGCCCAGGTCACTTTTAATGAATGACCAGCCTCGGAGCTTCAGTGTGATGATTTCTGAGAACCTCAACCCCGGCGCCATTGCAGTGGCACCACCACCACCTGTTTTGCTGCTTTTCCAATGTAATTACAAAGGCAGCTGCCTCAGCCATCCCCAAAAGCAGCAGCAGACCAGGAAGGAAAGCTCTTCGCTGGTGGTCGGACGACACCCGCTCCATTGTCAAAGCACGCCGGAAAGCCCTGAGAGCACTTAAAAGGCTTCCCAACGACCATCCGGAGAAAGAAGATAAACTCAGGATTTACCGAGCCGTCAACATAAAATGTCGTTCCACCATAAGGACAGCCAAGCGGTTATCATGGGAAGAATTTCTTGATTCCATGAATCCTTCCCAAACTTCGGCAGATTTATGGGGGAAGATTAGCGCCCTAAGTGGTAAAAGGAAAATCACGCTGATTTCCTTGGACATCCAAGGCTCAACGATCACCGAGTCTTCTGCGGTTGCCGAAGCCCTGGGAAATTACTTTGGTAGGCTAGTCAGCATCGATGCATGCGATCCAGTTTTCCGCCAAAGAATCGCTAACAACCAATTTAGTTTATCTAATTTCGTGATTCCGGAGGACCATGGCACCTCGCAGTTGAATTGCTCCTTCTCCATACGAGAGCTCAACTTTGCCCTTCGGGTCTAGTACTGGTAAATCCGTCGGCCCCGACGATATTGGCTACCCCCTCATAAAAAACCTCCCTCTCGGAGGTAAAGCGAAACTGTTAGAGCTAATCAATAGTATGTGGCACCAGCGCTCATTCCCGGACGAATGGAGAGAAAATCTCATCATCCCTATTCCCAAAACCAATGTGGCCCATATCTCTAACGTGTTGCCTCTCGAAGGTGGTCGAGAGAATGGTTAACCGACGATTAAAAGAGCAGCTCGAAGCGGATGGTCGCCTCGGACATCGACAGCATGCCTTCAGGCCGGGATACGGCACTGACTCTTACTTTGCCTCCCTTGGAGACCTCCTTCATGATGCGCGGACAAAAGGACAGCATGCAGACCTCGTTTCACTGGACATTTCCAAGGCGTTCAATAGAACATGGACGCCTTTGGTACTGAAACAACTGACGGAATGGGGTTTCTCCGGGAACCTGATCGGCTTTCTTAAAAACTTTCTTCTGCATCGTTCTTTTCGAGTTGCAGTAGGGAACCACAGCTCAAGCGCCTTCGCCGAGGAAACTGGGGTCCTACAAGGTTCGGTCATCGCGGTTACGCTGTTCCTGGTAGCGATGAACGGAGTGTTCGAAAACTTACCGCCAGACATTTACATTTTTGTATATGCTGACGACATCTTGCTGGTAGCCATTGGTCATACTCCTAGGCGCACTAGAGTCAAAGCGCAAGCAGCAGTAACGGCAGTACACAAATGGGCTTCTTCTGTTGGTTTTACCCTCTCCGCAGCTAAAAGCGTCCGCAGCCACGTTTGTAACTCGCGACACAAGCTAGTGAGTCCAGCAATCAAAATTGACGGGCAACCCATTCCAAACAGTAAAACTGTCAGGACTTTAGGAATTTTGATTGATCGTAACCTGCTGTTTAAGTAGCATTTCAATGCTGTCAAAACGAACTGGCATTCCCGTCTGAACATCATTGAAACGATATCCAAGCCGCATAGGTCCAACAATCGATCCACGCGCTTCAGTGTAGCACAAGCTATCGTAGATAGCAGGCTACTTTACGGTTTCGAGATTACCTGTTTGAGTCAACAAAATCTGCTTGAAATCCTTTTACCGGTTTTCAACGGGTACGTTCGCACTATTTCCGGTTTATTTCCATCAACTCCCGCCGACGCAGCCTGTGCAGAAGCTGGTATCCTCCCATTCCGCCATCGAGTGCACGCAGCCATCTGCCGCAAAACGGTTACTTACGCTTCAAAAACAGCTGGAAACGATAGGGTCGCTCTCTTTGATCAAGCAGATCTTATCCTCCGTGTGGTTTCCAATTCCAGTCTTCCCCCTGTGGCTAGAGTACACTGGCATGGAGCGAGCAGTTGGCAGCTTCCCCCTCCAATCATAGACGAGCAGATAAAAAAGACCTGCCGGTGCTTACAACGTCCGTACTGGAACTTCTGCGGATTAAATACCCGGAACACATACAACGTTACACAGACGGCTCTCTTTCGCAGCGTGGAGTAGGTATCGGCATCTCTGCCGCTGATCTGACACTCTGTCAAAGCCTTCCAACTGAGTGTTAGGTTTTCTCTGCCGAAGCAGCGGCCAGGGGTGATGATCGACGATAAGCTTATCTTCGGTAGCCACGTCGATTATGCCTGCAAGAGAGCCTCCACAGCTATTGTGGCACTGTCCCAGATGATGTCCAATAGCTCTGCGGTGTACGCCAGTAAGCGAAAGCTTCTGGCCAGTGTCTCCTCGTCCATACTGAGGTATGGTGGCCCGGCTTGGGACACGGCTTTAAGTACCGATAGCTACCGTAGCAAGCTAGAGAGTACTTATAGGCTAATGTGCCTGAGGGTTGCGAGCGCGTACCGTACCGTGTCACACAATGCACTCTGCGTCATCACCGGTATGGTGCCTATTGGTATCCTTATCATGGAAGGCATAGAGTGCTTCGAAAGGCGCGGCACAAGAGGCATACGCAGGACTGCCAGACTGGCCTCCATGATGAAATGGCAGCGTGCGTGGGACAGTTCCACCAAGGGAGTGTGGGCACACAGGTTGATTCCGAGTTTAGATATCTGGGTCAATAGGCGCCATGGGGAACTAACATTCCACCTGACACAGGTCCTTTCGGTTGCTATAGACAATATCTACACCGTTTCAGTCATGCGGGTTCTCCCGAATGTCCAGTTTGTGCAGATTTAGAGGAAACGGCAGAACACGTTTTGTTCGTGTGCCCGCGTTTCCGCACAATGCGTGACCGCATGTTTGCCACATGCGGTCGGGACACGACTCCGGACAAATTGGTCCAGAGGATGTGAGAAGACGAGTTAGGCTGAATGCCGTTTCATCGGCTATCACCCACATCGTCTCGAAACTGCAAAGGAGGTGGCGAGTGTACCAAGGGTTCGCAGTCGGCTATGTAGGTCATATCGGTGCCCTACGGTCGAAATCGACCCTTACAGCGATTAAGTGGCCGCGGGGAGAACATCCTGGTAGCGCTGCTGTAGTGGCGCCGGCCTACTGGGTTGGATACGAGCCTCCGGTTGTTCGGGGCAGGTGGAGGCCCCTTCGTCAGCAATCCCAGCTAGTGCTAGCTGATAAGGCCTGAGCCTTCAGTAGGTCAAATTGCGAAGCCCGCAGTATCAGTTCAGCAGCGAAACAAAAACGAAATCGCGGTGATTTTTTGTCGCTATCGCTGAAAAAAAAATCGCCTTGATTTGGGAGAGCCTTTATTTCTCATCGTCACCGCCTTTGCCCCGCATCCGTTTTGTCTATTGCTGTCCATTTGATGATCCGATTCCGTTGTTGAGTGCTCCGAATGGCTGGTAAGAATCATGACCGGCTTGCGACACTGACCAAACCAGTATTCTCATTGTCACTAGGCGAAGCTATATTTTATGTGCTCACTCCGTCAGGTGGCAATGACGCGGCTCTCATGAGAGTAATTGTAAAGTTGTTTTGCTTTTAAATTTTCTATCTTGTTTTGGAAAATTTCGGTAAGCAAATGTGTTTGATAAGTGAAGTGGATATCCTTTCATGATTCAAGCGATATAAATAATAATCATATCTCATAATGAAATGAAAATGGTCTAGTTTACAATTATGAACGAGAATTTTAAGAAAGCTTCTGTCATTGTCTCGTCGTCCGATGACAGTGAGAGAAGCATCTATGTAAAAGCCGCACGATACCCTCTATTTACCTTGACGCTTTCCAGCACTGGCTCCGATTCAGAATCTGTTTTGCCTTTTTCCTTCTCAGCGTTTTGTTTTTACCTTCCATTGCTCGCCCGCTGCTGTGTTGGGAACGCTTGGTGTTTCACTTTCCGATCTCTGCCACATGTAGAAGTAGTGGAAGCGCACGGTCGATCGTTCGTCGTTGTGGTTGTATTTTCGCTGCTACGCTCACTGATTCTCTCTTCAAGGCTCCCCCAAATGCAGCGAAACATCAGTGAAATCGCTACGATTGTTTGTCGCTGTCGCCGTAAAAAGTCGTTTAGATCTGGAGGAACCTTCACTCTGCATCGCCTGACGTTGAGAGAGCGTCATCGTGTCGTCGGGAATGATTTGTCTTTCTTTTTCGCGTGGTAGTTTGCTGCCACTGGCGGTGACCTCAAATGCATGTGTACGTTTTTATTTTCTTCTGATTGCGTTGCTGTGCTGTCAACACCATGATTTGTGCGTGCTGGTCTCGCTTCTTCATCCATCTTCCTCCAGCAGTGAGTGCGTCACTGTAGCTCGACGGCTCTGCTGCCTGGCTTGATATGATATTGTTACAGGCTTTACCATTTGTTTTTTGTTTCATATTATATTCCGTATATGAATGTAAGTGAACATGGTTCTGGAACTGCCATTCTGATTAGGAATACATTTGAAATGGGACAGCCGTTGCTATGCTTGGATGGAAGAATTTCTTCTGTAGTAGTGAACAGGATAAATTTTGTAAACATCTCCGCGTTTTATGGATCGAACCGTAGAAAAGAACGTGAAAATTTATTTTTAAATGATCTTGCTCCACATCTCGGCAAAGCGGGCATAACTGCTAATGTTGTAAGTGGTCACTTCAATTGTATTTTGGATGGGAATGATTGCGTTGGGAAAACAAAAACTATAGCCCGAGGCTTAAAAGCCTCATAGATTTGTTCAACTGGAAAGATGTAGCGCTGGTTCTTTAGAAGAAAGAATTTACTTTTCATCATGGGTCGTCAGTTTCTAGGCTTGATAGATTTTATGCGTCGCACACAAGAGTAATTTGGGTAAATCATGACCAAAATTATTTTTTACCCTAAATGATCTGCTCATACTTTGATATTGACTAAAAAACTGTTATAACTCAATTAGGATTAATTTCGAACCGTTTCTGGACAATTATCCACATATCCGTATCGAAAATTAAAAAAATACCGTTGAAGACAAACAGTTTTTGAGTTGATTTTTGATGACCAATCGTTTGAATATTCTACCAACAGATGGAAAATAGATTTGTACGTCATAAGTTGATGCGCAACTAGCGCGCCAAGAGGATAAGCAATCGATGAATAATTCGAATTTTAACAGTTATTGGATTTTTCTTCTAAAAGAATACAATGCAATATTGCATTTGGAATTCATGAAATCAAATTTCTTTTTGATGGAATAATAAAATTGACTGGAATGTTTTATCTGGAACGCTTTCTCCATGCCTTCTACAAACATTTTATGTATGCCTCATTAGTACAAATAATCTGATCCACAAATTTCAAGATATCACGAACGGATTATTTTGACTCTCTATATTTTGTAAATGTGAATCGCATCAACAAAACTAGGAGTCAGCCTAAGCCCATCAGTCTTGAAGTTTTAATGAAAAAGTAGACGAATATTCATAAGAATTCCTTCATAATTAGGTGAAAATTTGACAGCATAATCAGGAAAAATTTTACAGCTGGAACAACTCTTATTCCCATGAATATAAAATCATGACATTTATTGGTTAATTCTTTCAATTTTCACCCACAACTTTTAGGTCCATTGAAACACCTTTAGGTACCCGTCATTTCTGAAAGTTGGGACCATAAAACTCGATGAAAAGAACTTTTATGCGTATAACACTGTCGTTTTTTTTTTCAAACAATGGTGTGAATGAACGTTGTTGACTATTGTTGGATCGAGAGTTGTGAAGATTTGTTTTGCGTTGAAGAATGCTTATTTCTATGAAAATAATGTAAAATTCAAGAATCATGTACGGTACGATATTAACAAACATTCAAAAACAGCCTAATAGTTTGTTTGTTATTTTAATCAACAAAACTCGCATCAATGAGCTCATTTTGCTGAAATAATTCAGTATCGGTTAAACATCAGGACATTTTTTTTCTAAATTGCCTACATTGAGGCGTTTTCCGCGAAATTCTTGATTTTTTTTTAAATTATTTCCAGAAATATAGTTTTTTTTTTTCAAATTTGGAAGCTTATTCGTATTCAGGGAGCCGGAATTCAGTATGTAGAGTAATTTCAAAAACTCACAATAATCGCATTGACAAGTGATCAATTTCATCCCAAAATGGAATCCCCCCAGTTTTTATTTTAGAGATTATTTTCAGCACTAAAACCACATTTGTTAGAAAATTTCTGTACATGAGCCCGTGAGGTTTACCGTCGTACTTGTGTTTCTGTATTCAGTTGATTGGCATTGTCAACATTGAAGAGAACAGATTATTTCAACCAAAATTACGGTATTCTTGAAAACCTATTAATGTAATGTTAATAACCGTGGAAGTGCAAGTTCATTTCAAAAATTTGCAAAATCTGATTTGGCGATGTCATGTGTAAAAACTGTGATATACGTTATATATAAAATTAACAATTTTACTTAAGTCAGTTATACAAATAAAAGAAATATGTTTAAATTACAATTTTCTCGGACATCACATTGGACAAACGCATTAAGAACATGCACATCAATTGATTAGGAATAGAAGATTATTGAAAATCGGGCAAAAATATTAAAAAAAAAAAAAAAATGATAAAAAATGATATTTTCAAATGGCTTAAAATTTCAAGTGCGGAAATATGCGGAAGGGTTTAATGCTGTAACTGATAGATAACATATGTAAGTTTAACATTGTGGTCGAAACTTTGCCGGATATTGCCGTATAAGGTAACTTTTTCAATACTGAAGTTTACGAAAAATGACTAAAAGTTTGTTTTGCAAAATTGTCTTAAAAATAAACAAATAAAAAAATATGTTTTGGAAAATTTTATGCAGAAGCTCTTTTTGTATTCATAAACAAAAAGTTCAGTAAAAAATATACGTTTATTTTGGAAAAATTGTCACATGTAAACGATAATTCTGATTATATAATTTAAAAAAATGAAAAAAACCATTGAAAATCCTGCTTTTTTGAACTCTTTTAATATTTTTTCAAGGTTATATGACGTCTTCTCAATGTAGCCACAACATGCGGCATACTATTAGCTATGTTTCAAAATAAAGTGGGGTCAAAAATCACAATTTTTCAAATTCGAAATTTTGGCCACGAATTTATTCTAGGTGCTCCTCTGTGCGTCGGTCAGTGTGGCAGGTTTCAAAACAATTCCGGTATCGTTTTCAGATCACTGCGGAATTGCCATAAAAATAGGAATTTGTCAAATCTGGTACCTGGAGAGATGATCAATATGCATATCAAATTGCAGCTCAGATCAAGCGTTTAGGGCACAGTAGCAGATTTATATTATCTAAAGATGGTTATACGGTTTTGGATATTAGGGAACTCAAGAAAGAGGTTTTCGAATATTACACAGAGTGGTTCAAATAGGATGAAAGTGCATGATTTCCATACAACATCAATGATCCCCTCAACAGGATTAACATTTCACTGAAGATGACGACAGATAACGCTTAGCGAGACCAATCACAATTTTTGAATAAGAAAGGGTACTAAAACATTGCTTGAAAAAAAATCACCAGGGCCAGATGGATTTACCTGTGATTTTTATTTGAACATTTTTGGTGTTATTAAGCAGGACCAACTGCAGATTTTCAATCTTTATTTATCTGGCACCTTTTATCCCCCAAAAGGATTATCAGATGGGATTATCACACTTGTTCCCAAGAAAGGGAGTAATAGTAGGTCATTAGATTATTACACACCAATTTCTCTAATGAACTAGGACTACAAGTTTATAAAAAAATATTGCGGAAAGAATCTCACCTGTTTTATATAAACTACTCTCTGAGGGCCAGTCTGCTTGCGTGAAAAACAAATGCTGACTAAGTCTTGTGAAAACAAACCATTCAAGGGTTGTCTTGTCAGTATTGACATAAGGCTTTTGATAAAGTTGATCATGGATATTTGTGGAAGGTTTTGGAGAAGTTCGGCATCCCCCAAACAAGTGTTCAATGTATTAGAAATGTGTATAGTATTGCGGTTTCCAGAATCCAGATCAATGGGTTTCTTATAGATGAGATCAAAATAAACAGTTCCGTCAGAAAAGGATGTCCCCTAAGTATGATGCTTTTTGTTTTATACATTGAACCATTTATAAGAAGAGTTTCAGAAGGTATAAATGGATTTCTAGTTTACGATGAATTATTAAAAGTAATTGTTTTCGCTAACGACTTTAAAGGCTCCCCCAAATCTACGAGATTTTTTTTACGGCGACAGCGATAAAACATCGTCGTGATTCAGTTCACTCTCAACGATCGTACCAATCGGAAGTTTGTTCAGTTTGTCCGCGTTTCGAGCTCCGTGAGTGAAGCTATTGATTAGTTTCAACTATCTACCCAAAGAGTGGACCATACTACGGTTTGAAAAGTGCATTGTAGAACCTTAAGCCTTTGCAGCTAAGTGTTATTAGGTTAAAGGCTAGTGGTGGACACCTAGGTGTCTGCCACGACCAGTGCGATGGCCTCGGGGCCATCCCCTGGGCTGGGGAATGTGTACTTTCCCCCTGATTCAAATACACGCCAATTGAATTGGGCGGGATCGGCTGATGCTGTCCCTCAAACAGTTGATGGAAGTTATGCAGGAAGACGTGTTCCAGAATGGATGGATCCGCTTAACGGCGAGTTGTCAATTCTAGTTATGGTCCCGGCACTAGAACAAGGTACCCTTCCAGACAACCCTTGGCTAGTCAGAAAATCAATCGAAAATTCCGTCGGAAGCATTGAGGACGCCCGTCCCGAAAATAGAGGTGCTAGGTATGTACTGAAGGTCAGACAGGTCAAGCAAGTGCAACAGTTACTTAACCTGCGAGAACTCACTGATGGTACCGAAGTGAAGATCGATTTCCACCAAACCTTGAACATCCGAAAATGTACTGTGTCGTGTCCGTATGGCCTTTCCATGTCTGACAATGAATTTCTTGAAGAACTTCGGTCACAACGTGTGATTGAGGTTAAACGTTTTTTAAGACGGGATCCGAAAAACAGAGATAACCTTCTCCCAATACCGACTTGCTTGATTTCGGTCCAAGGAACTACACTGCCGGAGTTTTTCTATTTCGGTTACGTCAGGGTTAAAACAAGAGCGTATTACCCAAACCCTCTACAATGCGGAAAATGTTACCGATTTGGCCATACTAAACGCGTTTGCCAAGAAGGAGCCATCTGTCCGGAATGCTCACATGAGCATGAGTACAAACCTCCTTGTCTTGCTGAAGTCCATTGCGTCAATTGCAAAGGGCCGCATAGCGCTCGAGCAAGGGAATGCCCAATCAAAATGGCGGAGTCAAAAATAGTACGCATAAAGGTCGATGAAGATGTATCATATCCTGAAGCTCGTAAACGTTATGAGGTGAGACAGCAACAATCAACTGTTCAACACAGACTTGAGACACCAAAAGGAGCAGAGTTGTTGAAAATGCTGGAATTGAAGGACCAAGAAATTGCAAACCTTCGGCGTTTACTCGAAAAGCTCATCAACGAAGTAGCAGAATTAAAAAAGGAAAGGACCGCGCAACCGAAGAATTCTACACGCACCGGCAACACCCAAGAAACAGCTTCGCATATCGAGGAGGGAAATCAACCAGACGGATCGCAAAGCATCATAACTGAAGTAAGGCAGGATAGTAAAACTACCAAATGGCGTCAAACAAATTACAATCCATCGTCTCCAAACGGTAATTGTCTAGCCCCACCCCCAAAAAAGTTGCTGGAAAATGGTAAGGATCGAACTAACAATGAATTACTAACACCCTCGAACGATAAAAAGCAGGAATTTTATCGGACAGACATATCACCAGAGCGTGATATGGATACGGATCAGGTTTAAATCTAATCAATGTCTATTGTCTACCTGCTTGGATACTGTTTTAACATCATTTTCAATCCATCGCATAACGAATCTAACACCAACCGTTTAAATCAAGAAACTAGTCAACAAAATGCCACAGGTAGACTAACAACATCTTCACAATCTTCATCGCTAACAAAATTGGTGCTCCTCCCCTACTTGCTCGTAATATTTCTGAAGTAAGTAATATTAAATAGAAGTCAATATTGTTTGTTTATTGTTGTTTATTGTTTATCATCGTTTTCTACTGGAGCTTTTCTCCATTGCGTAAAATCGAGATTTTTCAAGATTCCTCAGTTACACTCAAGATATCACTAGTTTCACCCTCCCACCTGTTTAACCCACCCCACCTCACATTCTTCTGTGTTCTTTGTTCTTTCTCTCATTCTTCTTTGCTCTTTGTTCCATTCTACTAGCATAGGAATCCTCCCCAGCTTTTCATATGCTTATTCGGGTTCACAGTAATCAGTCAGCGTCACCAATTCAAGGGCCAAAAATCGCATGCATAAAATATATTTCGTCAAATATCATCTGAAGGAGTGGAGATATCCCAATTTTGAGGTGATTTTTTCCCCCATAGATCCTAAAATCACTAAAACAAGTTGAAAAGCATACCGTAATCCGGGGGCAAATTGATCACTATTTCACAACTTTTTGTCATGTTTTCCTTTGGAATCCAAAAGTTGTCAAATTTATTTCGGTAAAATCAGTACTTCATTGATCTCTATCAGTTTACGTAATCAATTTTTTATGAAATAAAATTTAACATTTCATAAAATTAGTTTTAATATCAAAAATTGAAAATGACACATTGGGGCGAAATTGATCACTATATAATAAAGCATATTTTGGAATGTAAAACTTTCCTATCTACTAAATTTGGGTCTCCTGAATCTGAAAATGATGTCAATATTCTTACAACTCGTGTATATCATCATTTTATTGCAAAATTAAACTTTGTAAATCTGCATAAAACGCCTAAATGCATGCAATTTTCCTTGAAATAAGCACGTTAGGCGACAATAAACGGTTTTATGAACAAAAAAAACTATTTTTGTAATGCTGTACGATTTCAAAAATGAGTTCAGCAGTTCACACTAAAGCTTACACAACATTTTTAACACTCAAAGTTTACATGCTGGCTTAGCACCAACGGATTGTTTAGTACCGACATTTCCAACACTATTGCTAACACCTTCAAAAACTGTGAATATTTCTATGCAAAACTGACCTTAATAAAAATGAAATAGCTTAAAATCATCATTAGACATCTATAAAGTAGAAAACATGGAATGTCTGTAATGGCAACGAAGCATTAAGCATCCTTGAAAGGAAATGCTATTCGGTATCAACCTGATCAAATTCACCCCAGTGATCAATTTGCCCCCGGATTACGGTACCAAAAATTTTCAGAGTTCACTAAAATGGGCAAACTGCACCACCTCTAAACCTTCACCAAAAATTCTCATTTTTTCACAGGATGTTATTTTGAGACCGATGATCATTTTCCACTTTGTAAATTCTGACTACGGAAGATTTTTGGAAATAAGCCCCACCCTAATGGTTCATTCGCCTTCTCCACGTTCCGTCTTCCATCTGCAGTCCGCCGTAGATGGTCCGCAACACCTTCCGTTCGAAAACACTAAGGGCGCGTTGATCCTCTGCACATAGGGTCCATGTTTCGTGCCCATAGAGGAGTACCGGTCAAATCAGCGTCTTGTAGACGGTTAACTTCGTGCGATGGCGAACTTTGCTTGATCGGAGCGTTCTGCGGAGTCCAAAGTAGGCACGATTTCCAGCAACGATGCGTTTCTGGATTTCTCTGCTGGTGTCGTTGTCAGCGGTCACCAGTGAGCCCCAGTACACGAATTCTTCGACTACCTCGATTTCATCACCGTCAATATGAACTCGAGATGGGGGGCGTGCCGTTCTTCTCTTGAGCGCTCAAAATTGTGATCGCACGATAATAAGCGCAACCCAACTTGTCGCCCTTTTCGTAGATGGGACACACGACACCTTCCATCCACTCCTCCGGCAATACTTCCTCCTCCCAAATCTTGGAAATAACCCAGTGCAGCTCTTGCCAGTGCATCACCATCGCATTTTAGCAACTTGCTCGGTAGTTGGTCCACCCCAGCGGCTTTGATGTTTTTCAATCGTCTAATCTCCGTTTCTACCTCTTGGAGATCTGCAGGCGGAAGTCTTTCGTCGTCCGCACGTGCTCCCAAAGATATTTCCGATGTTTGGCTTCGACGCGAGTTGGTCACCGTCGAAAGTTTTGAACACATACATACAGCAACTAGGTAGTGATCCGAATTTATATTCGCAGTTCGGTATGTGCGAACATTGGTGATGTCAGAGAAGAATTTTCCGTCGATTAGAACGTGGTCGATTTGATTCTCGGTTAGATTATCGGGTGATCTCCAGGTGGCCTTATGGATATCTTTGCGGGGAAGAAGGTGCTTCGGACTACCATACCACGAGAGGTTGCAAAATTGACGCATCGTTGGCCGTTGTCGTTAGACATGGCGTGCAGGCTGTTCCACCCGATGACTGGTCTGTACTTTTTCCTCTCGTCCTACCTGTGCGTTCATGTCACCAACAACGATTTTCACGTTGTAACGAGCATGTCGTTAAGGTATTTTCGTAAATATTTATTCCTTTGAAATTATTATTAAGTTGATTTTCGCTGGAGACTGGAGACTTAATGTCGCTGATAGTCAGTAGCAGGCAGGTTCCGTGATAGAATCTGTGCTGTAAACAGAGATGGAGTCAACTTCGGTTGACGATGAATCTATATGACCCCGGAAATATAAACTGAATGTTTTTGTAGTTATTAGTAGTTTTCGTATATATGTTAATATAACTTATTTTGATTATTCGGCCTACGAAAATTTGATTGGTGATTGTAATCTCCATTCCAATGCCAATCAAATTTTCGTACTTTTAGTGCGGAATGATGTAACGAGCATGTCGTTAAGTTATTTTCGTAAATGTGTATCCCGTTGAAATTATTATAAAACTACCAATAGAATATAAAAAATATAAAATATATAGAACTTTAAGCCAGCCTAACATGAATTCACGGCATGAGCGTTCATTTAGTTCATTCTACCACGCTCCGCTGGATTTATTTTAAATGAGTTCCCACTGCAAAGCGCGCAAAATCACCAACCGAAAGCGGATGCAAATATGCTGGTTTCTTGCCATGCACGCTATC
This sequence comes from Aedes aegypti, assembly GCF_002204515.2. Taxonomy (NCBI): domain Eukaryota; kingdom Metazoa; phylum Arthropoda; class Insecta; order Diptera; family Culicidae; genus Aedes; species Aedes aegypti. The sequence goes on from NC_035107.1 coordinate 163,691,887, forward strand.
GGCAGCTTACATCGACCTGTTGAGAATCCTTTGAGGTTTTATTGACCTTTTCCCGATTCCTTCATCCCATCATTTTGGCCGAGCAGCGTGGTGGTTGATTTAGGCTGTTCGTGGAATGAGAAGCAAAAATGCGCGAATATGACTCTTGGGAGCGTGAGAGCGATTTTCGGGATCACGAACTTACCTTCGTGATTTCCGGTGATGAAACATTCTACATGACGCTTGATCTGAGGATTCACAAGTCTTACAAGATCACTTTGAACTGATCTGTGGAAGAGGCAGGAGTTACCAATATTTGTTTCGCGCCGAGGTGTTGTGTAGAAGGTAGATGTGACATGATATTCGTTCGATCAGTGGATCTTTAATTAAATTCCTTTCCCTTAGTTGATAGCTAGATTTGTTGTGTGCGAAATAGTTAAAACGGCGGTGTGTTATCGTGTGTGGCTTTGTGGAATAAAGGTAAATTGTGCAATTATGTTATTTGTAGAGTTTCTGTGCTTATACGTGCAATGTGCAACGGTATTTAATGTAGATTTGTGGCAAAGGCCGTCAAGACGCCCGACACACCACAACCCAACCATCCGTGGCAATTTCTGACCCTACCGTCAGCTTCCGAAGTTTCCCCGGAACACGCCGGAAGAGGGCCGTCCGTTATTTTACTCCCTAGGCAGGGCCTATCGGCGAGTTCATCGTCGAAGCGAACACGTTTCCCGTTCCGTTGGTGACGACCAGCGGAACTCAAACGCACGTGCCGCGTCATCGTAGCATCAAATTGATCCGTAGATGACCATCCGTTCACCCCCATGAAGAGCAGCAGCGATTAGAAGCAAACCGCTTTCTCCCGCCGGCGCACAGGAGAAGAGTTCATCGCCTCTCCCCCTTCCCGTTCATGCGTCGAGCGGGCGCCGTCATCGTTATCACAAGAAGGTCGTGAGTACTCACATTGAATGTTGTCCGTCCATGCGCATGTGACTTTTTCCGCAGCAACATAGTCAACGTTGCTAGGCGCACGCACATGGCCTATTTATGCTAGCCGTGATGTAAATTTTGATTCACACGAAACCCTTCTTTCGATTGCACGCAGTAGAAAACCACACTTAGCTAAGTACACACGATAGATAGATAGATAGATAGGGACCGAGTACATGGGAACAACACAGGAAGGAGCGTTCAACACAGCTCTGGTCCTCACAAGTTCCTACCTCACGCTTCCACGGGTCAAACGATGACAAAGACCGCCAGCTAAGGGTTGCGTACTTAGCTGGTAGTGCAGCCTGGGCACTGTTGTCCTTCTGACATCAGCTAGATTGAGGAGGTACGTCTCGAGCGTCTGTTCACCAGGAGGTGCGGCTCAAACAGCGTCTGTTCTGGTATCCAGGGGCTGAGCAAGAAGTGCTGAATCGCGCACAGCTAAATCCAAGGTGGTAGCCCCATCAGCGCGATCGTCCTAGTGTTAGTTGGGACGTTAAACAGAGCTGGCACGATGGCGCTCCGGCGAGACAGGAGTGTTCGCGTAGGCCCAATAAGCCACCCGTAAAAAACCTTATTGCGAATAACATAGGAGATAATACGACCTGGAACAATCGGCAAAGACCCACGCGACGAAATAAGGATTACGATTGGAAACTTGGAACATGGAACTGCAAGTCACTTGGTTTCGCAGGTTGCGACAGGATAATCTATGACGAACTACATCCCCGTAACTTCGATATCGTAGCGCTGCAGGAACTTTGTTGGACTGGACAGAAGGTGTGGAAAAGCGGGCATCGAGCGGCTACCCTCTACCAAAGCTGTGGCACCACAAATGAGCTAGGAACTGGCTTCATAGTGTTGGGCAAGATGCGACAACGCGTTATCGGGTGGCAGCCGATCAACGCAAGGATGTGCAAGATGAGGATAAAAGGCCGTTTCTTCAACTACAGCATCATCAACGTACACTGCCCACACGAAGGGAGACCCGACGATGAGAAGGAGACGTTTTACGCGAGTTAGCAACGGAGCTACCCGGTTGGCGTTAACCAAAAATGCTGACGACCCAGCTGCAGCGAGTCGGTAACGGAGCCGCCAGAATGGGTGCAGTGGAGATTGCTGACGACGGCATCGGGGCGGATGTAACCATCGGTCATCGACGCGATCCAGCTGTTTCGATATGCGACGACGAAAAGTGCTAGGGCAGGCAAATGAAGTGTAGTTAATGGATAGATTGTAATAAACGTTTAGTTCGATTTCGGCTCTAGGGTAGTTAAGTAGCTTTTTTTAAAAAGAAACTTCCATCCGTGAAAATTTAACTGGAGGCTCCGGCGAGATCCTCCATCTCGGGAACAGTATAAGTGATATAAGTGAAGTGTAAAAATCTTTGAAAAATTCTTCTAAGTGGTTCCAAGAGCCACACCTTCAATATATCACAAAGCGACCCGCAGGACACCGTGGATCACCCGATTGGCGTGCCAGGACCCCAGTAGCGCTCCAGCAAAAAGGATAATCCGAACTCGCCTGCCTACGGATCCCCCGAGTGTGAGGACGACAGCCACCAAAAGACCAACGATCCAATGTTGGCCGGACTCAGGACACGGTCCTTTATGTAAGTTTTTCCATTTTTTATTATAAACCGACTAAAGGAATATTTTTTTTTTAATAAGAGAAAGTGCAATTTATTGATGAAATCAAATCGAATTATCAAATAGTGATTATTTCTATAAGTGCAATCAATTTTTAAATCTGAGTGAATACAGTGAATCAAACGATACAGTAGATTTAGCTTTTAGTGTCTCATAGTTTTGCTACATTAGAATCAAACAATAATGGCTAATCCACACGCCGCTATCAATGGAGAGCCGGTTATCCCACCGCTAACCATGCAGCAATTTATTGAGTTAGGGAAGTTACCAGATTTTCTGCGTGACCTACAACCCTTTGACGGTCGACCAACCGAATTAATTAATTGGTTAGCCGACGTTCAAGGTGTAATCGATATGTATCGTGAACACGGTGCAACCGATGCTCAACTTGAGCTTATCGGACGTTCTGTTCGAAGAAAAATTAAAGGCGAAGCCGCCGACATTCTTAATGCAAATAATATCATGCACAATTGGAACAATATCAAAAGTACACTTTTGCTGTACTATAAAGATAAAAGGGATTTAAAAACCCTAGATTTTGAGTTAACATCCATCAAAAAAGCACCTAATGAAAGCTTAGGGAGTTATTACTCTCGTGTTAATGAGCTACTATCGTCAATTATCGCTCAAATTCAGACAGAACCAAAATTTTTCCTACATGCAAATTCACACATTGATTACTTTCGAGAAAAGGCAATTGATTCTTTTATTAGGGGGCTAGAAAAACCCTTATGCCAACTTTTAAAAACCTACAACCCAAAAACGTTAAACCATGCCTACCAGTTTTGTCTAGAGTATTTTAATATGGACACACGGTCTGCTCCATATCGAAATGAACATACCTCTAACATTCCGAGACCAAGAGACCTTGAACCCCCGAGACTCCCACCAAGAAGGCAGCCACTTCATCCCACCATACCTCCAAGAAATCATCAACCTGTCTTCCATCAAGCCCGACCAATGTTTAATCATCCTTTCCCACAACCAAAATTCCAGATAAAATCCTTTCCACCAACCTCATGCTTTCCAACAACCAAGATTCCAAAACAATCCGTTCCCTCAAACCAATAGACCTCTTCCTAATCCAGAGCCTATGGACGTGGAGCCAAGCATTCGGTCCAGGAATATTAACTATAGTAACAGACCCCAAATGGGAATGATGGGCTACTATCGTAGATTTGTCAAAGATTTTGCAAAAATTGCAAAACCTCTGACAATCCTTCTAAGAGGGGAGAGAAGTCCTATGTCTAACAAAAAGATTTCGTTGAGTGATAAAGAAAAACAATGTTTCCAAAAGATGAAAAGCTTACTATCATCGTCCGACATATTGATTTATCCTGATTTCAACAAACCTTTCATCTTGACGACAGATGCCTCCGATTTTGCAATCGGTGCTGTCTTATCTCAAGGTGAGTTAGGGAAGGACCGACCTATACACTTTGCATCCAGAACTCTATCTAAAACGGAGGAAAGATGTTCAGTGCCCGAAAAAGAAATGCTGGCTATCCACTGGTCACTTCAGACTTTTAGAAATTACCTGTATGGGGCAAAGTTTAAAATATTGACGGATCATCAACCCCTCACTTTCGCACTATCTCCAAAAAATACGAATGCTAAACTGAAACGATGGAAGGCCTATCTTGAGGAACATGACTACGAGATAATATACAAACCTGGAAAAACAAATGTAGTCGCCGACGCTCTGAGCAGAATTATATGTTCCATGACAGCAACCCAGCATTCTGCCGAAAATAGCGACGACTTTTACATTGAATCCACGGAAGCACCTATCAATGCTTTTAAACACCAAGTCATTCTAAAAGAAGGTCCAGACAAAGTAACGGTAACCAACCCATTTCCAAATCATACTAGAGTAGAAATTTCAAAAACCAACTTTAATGAACATTCAATTTTACAGATTCTCAAAAATCATTTTGACTTGTCTAAGGTTAACGGATTATTAACGACCGAACATTTGATGGGCAAAATTCAAGAGATATATAAACAACATTTTGGCTCCAAGAGATCGTTAAAAATTCGTTTCAGCCAGACAATTCTTCAAGATATACAACAGGAGGACGAACAATGGAATGTCATCCGACAAGAACATTGCAGAGCACATCGTGGAGCTGAAGAAAACAAATTACAGATTTTGAGGAAGTTTTATTTCCCTAAACTTTCTCAAAAGCTTAAAGATTTCATTACAAATTGTCAAACTTGTCACGAGAACAAGTACAACCGCAATCCTATCAAATATCCCCTTCAAGCAACCCCAATTCCAAACGCTCCTTTCAAAATCGCTCATATCGATATCCTTTTCCTTGAAAATGACCACTTCCTTACCTATATCGACAAATTTTCCAAATTCTCTCAGATTAAACATATTGATTCCAGAGCCGCTGTCGATATTGTTCCCGCCGTAAAGGAGATCCTATTAAAATATAATCCACCAGAAACATTAGTTATGGACGGTGAAAAATCGTTCATGACAGGAGAACTGGTAAACTTTTACAACACCCATCATATCGAACCCTACATTACCGCAACCGGTCGTAGCGAAATGAATGGTGTTGTAGAACGTTTCCATTCCACAATTTGGAAATTTATAGAATGACAAAACAGGAAAATCCAGGAAAACCCGTTCACGATTTAATACTTTTATCCCTCAATAAATACAACTCCACCATCCATAGTAGTACAAAACATACCCCTTTAGAAATTATACTTCCTTCTCCCAGAACCCCAGAAATTATCGAAAAAGTATTTAAAAATCTTACAGAAAAACAGAAAAAGGACCTGAAATACCATAATAAATCAAAAAAACCAACAGAACTTGAATCTAACCAAGAAATATACGAAAATGCAAGACAAAGAATTAAACACAAACCCCGATTCAAAAAGAATAAAATCAGACAGGTTAACAAAAGTACAGTAACTATGGATGATGGGAGGAAAGTACATAAAAACGATATCCAGGTTAGGAAGATTTAACTCTCCTTTTATTATACTCTCTTTTTTCAGAACCCTCATGTATCTAAGTATAACGATAGGTGAAAAGATAAACGTTAGGAGAATAGATCACTTACCAATTGTTGCTTTTCACTCAGGTACTGCTAGGATACAACTTACCTCTCATATCTATATCCATCATTTCAACATTACCTCCCTTAACAATCATGTAGACAGTCTGAGAAACCAATTTGAACAGCTAAAATTCAATCAATTTACAAAACTCACTTCGCAAAAATTTGACGAAATTCAGCAAATACTTAGCAATTTAAATCCATTTAAAAGACATAAACGTTGGGATAAATTAGGAACAGGCTGGAAATTTATTGCAGGTAGTCCAGATGCAAACGACTTAAAATTAATAAATTCCTCCATTAATGAACTTGTAAGTAACAATAATCAACAAATCAGAATTAACAGAGCACTTAATCTGCAAATGAAAGAATTAGTATACAAAACAAAAGACGCAATAAAGTTAGCAAATTCAAAATCCATGGAAATATATTCGATAAACATATTTCTCAATTCAAAATATCTAGCAGATAAATTAGGACAGATTGTTGACAGTATTTCTCTCGCTAAAGTAGGAATTCTTAACCAAAATATACTTAGTCAGGACGAAATAGGGATTCTATATCAAGATTTAATGAAACAGAATATTACACTTCACAATGCACTGGAAGCACTAAGTTTTGCGGATACAACGATCGCCACCAACACCAAGGAGTTGACTCTACTAATCAAGACACCTATTTTGGATAAGAGAATTTTCAACAAGATTCACGTCTTCCCTGTTACATCAAACCATAAACAAATTCATTTGACTAAGAGAAATTATCTGAATCACGAGACCGGTAGCTACATTGTAAGCTCATTGACGGAAAACATATACAAAATCCAGGAAACGGAGTTCGATAACTCTAGATGTGTACCAAACCTTCTCTCCGGACAGCAAGCTAGTTGCAATTACACCCTGAACCCATCTGATGAAGAAATCATCATCATAAATAATGAAAACATTATTTTGAACACCGATGGAAATATTACCTTTACATCGAATTGTGGAATCAACAACCGTACCCTAACTGGAACATTTCTTATATCGTTTCATGATTGTGAAATGATCATCAAGAACATCAGTTATTCAAACATCATTCGGAACATGGCTGGAAACCTAATACAACTACCTTTAGACGGCCTCAATATACAGAAACAATTCACCATAGCAAACCTGAGTCTTGAGCATTTGCATAATTTGCACCTGGAGATGAGGAAGGAAATGGATTACATCCGGCTAAACAACACAAGCATCGAATGGCCATCTTGGCCTCTATTTGGAGGAATCTTCTCATTACCCTTCACGATTATCGGTTTTGCGATTCTTTTGAAAATTTTCTCCCACAGACAAGCTACAGTAAGGATACAAACATCTAAAGCCACAACCAATCAGGAACCAGTGGTAGAACTTCAACCCAGGATTAGATCCTTGACTTTGATGGACGTGATTCGGACGGAGCCTCAACTCTCAGGAAGGGACGAGTTAGCAACGGAGCTACCCGGTTGGCGTTAACCAAAAATGCTGACGACCCAGCTGCAGCGAGTCGGTAACGGAGCCGCCAGAATGGGTGCAGTGGAGATTGCTGACGACGGCATCGGGGCGGATGTAACCATCGGTCATCGACGCGATCCAGCTGTTTCGATATGCGACGACGAAAAGTGCTAGGGCAGGCAAATGAAGTGTAGTTAATGGATAGATTGTAATAAACGTTTAGTTCGATTTCGGCTCTAGGGTAGTTAAGTAGCTTTTTTTTAAAAAGAAACTTCCATCCGTGAAAATTTAACTCGCGCAGCTGGAGCAGATTTATGACGGATGCTCGCCGCGTGACGTGAAAATCGTTGTTGGCGACATGAACGCACAGGTAGGACGAGAGGAGATGTACAGACCGGTGATCGGGCAGAACAGTCTGCACGCCGTATCTAACGACAACGGCCAACGATGCGTCAACTTTGCAGCCTCTCGTGGTATGGTAGTCCGAAGCACCTTCTTCCCCCGTAAAGATATCCATAAGACCACCTGGAGATCACCCGATAACCTAACCGAGAACCAAATCGACCACGTTCTAATCGACGGAAAATTCTTCTCTGACATTACCAATGTTCGCACATACCGCAGTGCGAATATAGATTCGGATCACTACCTAGTTGCTTTATGCATGCGCTCAAAACTTTCGACGGTGACAAACTCGCGTCGAAGCCGAACGCCGCGGCTTAACATCGAGCGGCTACGGGACTCAGAAGTAGCCCAAGAATACGCGCAGCAGTTGGAAGTGGCCCTACCAACGGAAGAGCAGCTCGGCGCCGCCACTCTTGAAGATGGCTGGAGGCACATAAGATCCGCCATAGGTAGCACCGCAACAGCAGCACTAGGTCCAGCGGCCCCGAATCAGAGAAATGACTGGTACGACGGCGAATGCGAGCAGTTGAAGAATGAGAAGAATGCAGCATGGGCGAGAATGCTGCAACACCGCACGAGAGCGAACGAGGCACGGTATAAACAGGCGCGGAACAGACAAAACTCGATCTTCCGAAGAAAAAAGCGCCATCAAGAAGAACGAGATCGCGAAGCGATGGAAGAGCTGTTCCGCGCTAAAGACACACGGAAGTTCTACGAGAAGCTTAACCGTTCGCGCAAAGGCTTTGTGCCACAAGCCGACATGTGCAGAGACTTTGACGGAAATCTTCTCACGAACGAACGTGAGGTGGTCGAAAGGTGGCGGCAGCACTACGACGAGCACCTTAATGGTGATGTGGCCAGTAGCGGAGGTGGCACGGAAATAACTTTGGGAGCACGCGCGGACGACAAAAGACTTCCGCCTCCAGATCTCCAAGAGGTAGAAACGGAGATTAGACGGTTGAAAAACAACAAAGCCGCTGGAGTGGACCAACTTCCTAGCGAGTTGCTAAAATACGGTGGTGATGCACTGGCAAGAGCGCTGCACTGGGTTATTTCCAAGATTTGGGAGGAGGAAGTATTGCCGGAGGAGTGGATGGAAGGTGTCGTGTGTCCCATCTACAAAAAGGGCGACAAGTTGGATTGCGCCAATTATCGTGCGATCACAATTTTGAGCGCCGCCTACAAGGTACTCTCCCAAATTCTATGCCGCCGTCTATCACCAATTGCTAGAGAATTCGTTGGACAATATCAGGCAGAATTTATGGGCGAACGAGCAACAACGGACCAGATATTCGCCATCCGCCAGGTGTTGCAGAAATGCCGCGAATACAATGTACCCACACATCATTTATTCATCGATTTTAAATCGGCCTATGATACAATCGATCGAGAACAGCTATGGCAGATTATGCACGAATACGGTTTCCCGGACAAACTGATAAGATTGATCAAGGCGACGATGGAGCGAGTGATGTGCGTAGTCCGAGTATCAGTCCCTTCCCTTCGAATCCCGCAGAGGGTTACGGCAAGGTGATGGCCTTTCGTGTTTACTGTTCAACATTGCTTTAGAGGGTGTGATAAGAAGAGCGGGGATAGACACGAGTGGCACGATTTTCAGAAAGTCCGTTCAGTTACTTGGTTTCGCCGACGACATTGATATCGTAGCACGGAACTTTGAGACGATGGCGGATACGTACATCCGACTAAGGGCTGAAGCTAGGCGAATCGGACTGAACATCAATGTGTCAAAGACGAAGTACATGATAGCGAGGGGCTCAAGAGAAGACACGGCACGCCCCCCACCTCGAGTTCATATTGACGGTGATGAAATCGAGGTTGTCGAAGAATTCGTGTACTTGGGCTCACTGGTGACCGCCGACAACGACACCAGCAGAGAAATCCAGAGACGCATCGTTGCTGGAAATCGTGCCTACTTTGGACTCCGCAGAACGCTCCGATCGAGCAAAGTTCGCCATCGCACGAAGTTGACCATCTACAAGACGCTGATTAGACCGGTACTCCTCTATGGGCACGAAACATGGACCCTACGTGCAGAGGATCAACGCGCCCTTGGTGTTTTCGAACGGAAGGTGTTGCGGACCATCTACGGCGGAGTGCAGATGGAAGACGGAACGTGGAGAAGGCGGATGAACCATGAATTGCACCAGCTGCTGGGAGAACCAACCATTGTCCACCTCGCAAAAATTGGGAGGCTGCGGTGGGCCGGGCATGTCACCAGAATGTCGGATACCAACCCGGCGAAAATGGTTCTCGAAAACAATCCGACCGGCACAAGACGACGTGGTGCGCAGCGAGCAAGATGGGTCGATCAAGTTGAGGACGATCTGCGGACCCTTCGCAGAATGCGTGGCTGGCAACGGCCAGCCATGGACCGAGTCGAATGGAGACGTCTCCTACGTACAGCAGAGGCCACCCAGGCCTTAGCCTGACTGGTAAAGTAAGAGTACATGGGAAAGGTAGAAGAGCGTAGAGAGTAAGAAGCGAGAGAGGAATGAACACTAATGTAGGAGGAAACTGAAATATAAAAAGCTCGAATGAAAGTTTCGTTTTATGGCAGAAGGGTAGAAATGTTGCAATAAACACTGTGGGTCAAGAAAGTTGGAACATGTAATTTTATTAAAGGTCCCGATGAAGTGATGAAGTGAAGTTGGTCGAAGGTTTCTTCATGTCGTTCGTGTTTCGTTTGTAGAGTTCTTTTTTTGTTTATTTTACTGGGGAGGTTGGCTCCGAAACCAACCGGGCAACTTTTTATTCGGACACATTTTGGTCCGAAAGGAATTTGTAGACTTGGCCAGGGATGATGAAAACTGTCATCGCTGTTTTGTCACCGACCGACGATCGTTCTCACGCTTCTGGCAGTTATATTCAGAAGTCGTTATAAGTAGTGGAATTTCTGCGAACCGTTTCAGTCAGCCACCTTACTTCCCGTCCAAATGTGGAAAAACTGAGCCTTATTCCCCCTGAAAGGTCTCAACGGTCGGGCAACCCTAATCTTGGTGGATAGTCTCCCTCGGGAGTGGCGCTTAAGCTATCCCACTTTATAAAAAGGGAAGTCCAGGAGGGTGACCGTTACAACGTCACACGGCGAGCATCCGTCATATATCTGCTCCAGCTGCGCGTAAAACGTCTCCTTCTCGTCGTCGGGCAGGCTTTGGAAAATTTAACGATCATTGACACACGAGCCATAATTTAATCCCAGTTATTCGCCTGCATTCATACAACACACATGACATTCATCGTTCGCTGAAGACAACGAACCATGAACGAAAACAAGACAGACACACACCACCCACTGTTTGGTGCCGATCACTGTGTGTCAGCAAATTTCTTTCCATTATTTCTATCCTTGCTTATAATGTTTCGTTATATAAGCTAAATTTGACGACATAGTTTTCCGATCTTTATCTTTTCTAATCAATTTTGAAAAAGTAATAGATTTTGTTGTCGCGCTGCAAGTGCTTTCAAAACATTGCGTCCTTGGAGAGTTCCTTGACAAACCACATTTAACAGGGTTTTGAAGCTAGTATTCATGTAAGAGACCATGCGTCTCTAGTGTTTTATAAGCCGTATATGGTGTCGTTTTCGCTCATTAAGAAGGTCTCGATTGAGTTAGACAGGTTGTTTAGGGAGAATATTCTTAAATCGATGCGGCATAGTGACTGGGATTATATTATTTAATTTAACTATAGCTTTTATCCTGTGGCAGATAAGTGTATTTCGAGCTCCATTTCTGAAAATACTAAATGGAGGGCCATTTTCATTAACAATAGTGTCACAAATACCAAAATTCTGAACACTGAGCTCAGTGCGTCTATTGACGTCAATTATATTAATTTGACCCCGAATTACGGTAGTACGTCTTACAATACGTAACTCAATAATGAATAATTGTAAGTACGCAAATAAGTCCACTTCTACTACGCGGAATAATCTGATTTTTTTCTGAAAATATAAAATTTGTGCCTTCCGTTTGCATCAAACGAGGACATCCTACTTGTGCTATTATAACGGTTTGTTGCTTTGGCAAGCAGTTTGTTGCATAGTAGCAAGGTCATAAAACTACATTTTTATTGAAGGTTCCTGCAACGAAGCTTACCCTGTGTCGAAAGTTTGCTTCCCGTCTACGAATAATATGGCACTGGTGATGATACAGCGGAACTCCTTTGAATGGGCTGCTTCCTTCGTTAGGCTACTTGCAAATGGTTGGTTCAAGGAAAAAAAATCTCAAGTGCCGCAGATAATCAGCATGCTCCAGTTTGAGTATCCACTGAATGGCTCGTAACGAGGTGATTTAACAATTTTTTCTATAACACTGCTTTCACTGTTATCCTAATATGCCGTCATGAATCTCTTGAGATTGATTTTTTTCATATTTCCTAAACACTAAATAGCTTTTTTCACTTATTTTTTCTTTCAGGTAATGTACCATGTTTCGCAACAAGTATATTGGAGGAGCATTCGTCGGTGGAACGTTGCTTCTTGGAAATGAAATACGTTTTTTATCATTTCATCTCGTCGAGGAAGTAAGTCACCTTGATTCGTTTTAAGAACACTTTTAACAGGGCTACCGATGTAACAGCGCCACAACTCACACTAATCCGAAGCTGAGTGCATAAATATTTTGACGGTCTAATCTCAGTAAATCAATCAGCAATCAATGGCGAGTACTGCCAGAACCACCATCTCGTGCAGACTGAAAGCAAAGTGGGCAGGGTTTCCCATATCTTTAAATTGTAAGCCGTTAATAAACCTCTTTAAAGCCAAAAAAATATGTAGGAAATTTTCAAACCAGAACCAAATATTTAGAAGAAAAATATTCATAAAAAACTATTTGACCTAGGTTTAAAAATTGATTGACTGCATAGACCAATGAACGCTTCGAACTCAATTTCGCTAAGGTCTCCTGGTTAGTATATTTTCATATCGATTGATTTATCCTTAGTTATATGAAAATTGAGACCGTCTAAGTAGATGCTATTGAGAACTGCTGAAAAGCTGAACAGGAGGTCGCATATGTTGCTTCTCCAGGTTGAAGCAATGCCAGACCACCAGACTGGAAGGGAAATTAGCATGCATATCACGTATCACTTCAACAAAATCTCGTCTTATACTCGAGGGAAACTGTATGAAACGACGGCTGCAAGCAATTTACCTGCCCGCCGTCGAGTCACAAAACGCGATTTTCACATTTTTCCGCTTGCACTTATGGCATCGCTGGGTCGAGGGAAAGCATTCGTCTTGCTTAGGCTTGAGCTGAGAAAAATCTTTTGTTGACAATTGATTATTCAGGAGAACGAGATAACAAGTCGCCGCGCGTTTCGTTGAAGCAGCAGAAGATTCAAGGAAATATCGCTGACATTATCTCTGACGCCCGACAGATTTAGAAAGAAAATATATACAAACGTTGGGTGCTGTTCAGTAGCACCGAATACGATTTTTTAAGCATTTAAGAGTGGCAAATTCTTTTTCGTTAGATTTTGTGAAAAAAAAAAAAAATGGAAAGCGGGAGTGTAAACAATGATCAAATGACTGCATAATTCAGAAGTTTAAAAAACTCGTATTGTGGGACATTTAGTTTTGGCTAGTAAAACTAGTAATCATCTGGCACATTCAGCATGGTCTTGTTAAAAAACTGTGCGTTTACTGCTACGGTATTTTATGTAAATATACAATTTTCAATCTTTTGGATGCTCTCTTTACACTTTTACAGCACAGTTGTTTGTTCAAATCCCACCTGTCCAGGATCGTTTCGGGTTGTTACGCGATATAGAGACACGAACATAGTGCCAATGACCCAAAAAGGTATTCCCTTGAAATTTGTTCAAGACATCACGAGAAACATAAAGATCGTTTAAGGCCCTCAAAATAATATTTCCGTTCAAGCACCAAATGGTCCAAGGTTTAATTTGATATGTATATTGAAGATTTTTTTTAATATTGTTCTCTCACATAGACGCCGTGAAGAAACATTGTGGATTAGTTATGACCCAACGAGGGATTCTATGAAGACAAATTTATTTTTATTATGTTTCAGCATGGTAGAGTAAGTCTCTCATAAGCTTTTGTGATAAAGCGTCTTGTTCCAAATATAGATGTTTATATGAGAAAAGTTGATCAAACTCCTAGGCCGTTTAAATATCGATTCCTTGTTTCCTTTTCAAATCCACTCAAAAGAAATGAACACATCCTAAAAATTTGATACTTTCTTCAAAACATCAATTCAAATCAAATTTGCATCTACGCCTAATCCCAGAATCACTTATCTCCCCAGTTGGTGGCGGCATGCCTTCTCAGTTACTCACAATGATTAGATAGCCAGCATTAAAGTATTTCTCACATCTTTTGTGCGATGGAATGGGGATGAACAACATTTACCGCCATCCGCAGCTGACGAAGATGAGGGGAATATTGAAATTCGTTCTCATTTCATCTCCATTTAAGACATCCACCAGGAAAAATATCCGTAAATTCATATCTTCCGTGGAAGCAAGCGTTTCCTTTGGGAAGAAACGGCAGAATATTTTGTGTGTTGAATTTGAAGCTTATGACACATCTGCTGACGAATCGCTTGCAATTAAGCCTCATCAACAGGCATTTAAAGTTGTTGCAGTTGCTTTCAACATGAGAAGACTATATATGATGCATGAAGTGTTTAATCTTTTCAATTTCAAATTATGTTTTTTAAATACTCCGATAGTTGATTATAATCAGAACCGCAGAATTGATCCATGATGCCAAGGGGTTTTTTTTTTATTATCAAACCAAAGATTTGTTAGCTTTTTTGAATTCAAATCACATAAAAAGAGAAATTTCAAAATTTGAGCCAAAAATATTGACATTTAGAAGTGGCGCAAGCAACTTGAAAATGACTTTTCAAGTTATAAAAATAACCTTCAATGAAGTATACATAACTTTGTTATTTTTCAACCAATTTTTAAACTTTATGCATCATTGTCTTCAAAATAAAATTTAGGAAAACTTTTACGAGACCAAATTTGTCTAAAATCAAAACTAGTTGTAGTTAAAAGTAGGTAACTCCATATTTTTCTTCATTTTTCTAAAAAAAATCATCTTTGTTTGACCATAACTTCATGAATAGGGGAAGTGGTGGTAATATGAACAGGGGTGGTAAAATGAACACCGTGAAAAAATAAATTTCAATGATTTTTTATCACGCACGGACGATTTAGAGCAGTGATTCCCAAAGTGGGCGAATTCGTTCCCCTGGGGGCGATTTACAGGTCCAAGGGGGCGAAAATTTGTAAAACTGAATTTGGGGGGCGAAAATGCTAGAAAGGGGGCGAAAGTGAGAGCAATTGAAAAACAAAAATAGATTCATTGATAAATAATAGTTTGTAAGAGACAGTAATATTTTAATGATAGCATATACATCTGAGTAAGAATTTACTTGACACCTATCTATTTCTTCAGTTGTTTACCTCTAAACGCGCTAGTTTTTAAATTATGATTGACAAGTTTGACGATTGTCATTGAGACCTGAATATTTTTTACCAAAAATAATATTGCATGCATTTTGAAAGCAGGAAATATGTAAGATCTTATGGTGATGTTTGAAATTTATTTCCAAGTCCAAAGTAAAGTAAAAGTCTTCAACTTTGTTAGGGGATTTTTAGAATGAGGCAGCATTATGTGTCAAAATACTACCGTCGCCTCTCCACATCTCGATATCGAAGGGACCATCGAGATAGGGAGAGATCGAGACAAAGAACACATTTTTGATGAATACTAGATTAAAAAACACTCCGTTGCCAAGAAAGTAATACACAAACAAACGTCATTTTGCGCTCCAAATTTGTTTTGAATCCCAAAACTTTGGTCTAGTAACCTTCGATATTGGTCATATCGACATACGGAGAGAAAATTGAGAACGAAAAATCAACAGAAACATATCGAGATATGGAGTTATCGAGATATGGAGAGTGAAAATGAATGCAGACTGAAGGGACTTATGAAATCATGGACATAGGGAGAGATATCGAGATGTAGAACATCGAGATGTGGAGAGTCGACTGTAATTTTGATATTTTGTCAACACGCATACTAATCAGTTTTAGAGTACAAATCATATCATAAACAAATTTTTGTGATTTTGGTGGACAAAAATCGGGTTCCAATGATAAAATCACTGAATATCATATACGTAAATCACCTTACTTAAAAATAGGCCTATGCGACATAAAATTGCATGTATCAAAGCTTGCAAATAAAAATCTAAAAATTGGACGTTGTATTTCAGTGAATAAAGAGATGAAAAGTCTGGGATTACTGATTTTTTTTTATGTTTTGAATATAAGTTGGACTATTTACAGAACAGCTTAAAATGTATCACTCAAAATTTCGTAAATGTATTTCAACAATATAACACTAGAACGAAGACAAGAAAGCATTAAGTGAGCCAAAACTTTTTTGATGATCGCACATAAGCCATGATAATAGATTCGTTGACACAAAAACAGTTGATGCATATGATAGATATTGCATGACTCTTTAGTTTAAGTTTAGGATAGACAAGCAGAAGACACTAATTTTAGGGTATTTTGATTGAAGCATTATGATTGATCATTTAAATTTGATCAATTTTCGGTATACTTATGATGAAATATTGATCAATATTTCAACGTAAGTTTAACGCTCAATACAAATGTTTAAATTTCATATCAGGGGGGCGATTCCAAAAAATATTGGTCTCAAGGGGGCGAAAGTCAAAAAAGTTTGGGAAACACTGATTTAGAGCATAAATTAGAGTGTTCGGGTCGATATGGAGGTCAACTGAAGTGAAAATATCAACGAAAACTGAGATTTTAGAAAACCACGTTTGAAAATTTGAGCTCACTTAACTTTTAGCTCGGAGGTCTTAAGGTTTTTCGGTGATGAGAATATCGTTGTGATATGTTGTCAAATCTGAAACTTTTGGTTTTTTTTTCGAATGGGTTACAATTATTTACAGATCTATTTTCGGGAATGAAATGAAAACAACAGCTGTTCATTTTACCCGCATAGTGCAGGTAAAATGCACATTTCTATCGTTTTTTGCTAGCGATAAAAACATGTGATAATTTAGCTATTTTAGTCTGAATTCGTGTTGCCGCTTTAGATTTCATTCATTTATTTAGTTAACATCTAAACAGATAACACGGAATCAACAATTTCACGCCACAATACTCGGTTCGTGGCCGCATCTCTCCATCCTCGGTACTGCCCCACGCTCGCCAAATCGATACGCACTTGATCTGCCCACCTATCTCGCTGCGCTCCACGCCTTCTTGTACCAACCGGATCCGAAGCGACTTCTTGCAACATGTCCTGCCCATCGTATCCTTCCAGCTTTGGCCACCTTCTGGATACTGGGTTCGCCGTAGAGTTGGGCGAGCTCGTGGTTCATCCTTCGCCGCCACACACCGTTTTCATGCACACCGCCAAAGATCGTCCTGAGCACCCGACGTTCGAAGACTACAAGTGCTTGCAAGTCCTCCTCGAGCATCGACCACGTTTCATGCCCGTAGAGGATTACCGACCTTATGAGCGTTTTGTAAATGATACATTTGGTGCGGGTATGAATCTTTTTTGATCGCAGCTTCTTGTGGAGGCCATAGTAGGCCCGACCGCACGACTTCCACTGATGATGCGCCTCCGTATTTCACGGCTACAGTTATTGTCAGCCGTCAGCAAGGATCCAAGGTAGACGAACTCGACGACCACCTCGAACGTATCCCCGTCTACTTAGGCTACCTAGGCGAGCCCTGTCGCGCTCGGCCCCACCAGCTAACATGTACTTTGTCTTGGCCGCATTCACCCCCCTTCCCCTTTGCTGCCTCGCGTTTCAGGCGGGTGTCTGCCACATTTTCAAATGTTCGGCCGATAATGTCCATATCATCCGCGAAGCAAACAAATTGACTGGATCTCGTAAAAATCGTACCCCGGCTCTCCGCATAACACCTTCTAGCGCAATATTGAACAACAGACATGAAAGTCCATCACCTTGTCGTATTCCCTGGTGGGATGCAAACGAACTGGAATGTTCGCTTGAAACCTTCACACAATTTCGCACACCTTCCATCGCCGCTCTTATCAGTCTCGTGAGCTTCCCGGGAAAGCTGTTCTCGTCCATGATTTTCCATAGCTCTACGCGGTCGATACTATCGCATGCCGACTGGAAATCGATGAACAGATGATGCGTTGGGACCTGGTATTCACGGCATTTTTGGAGGATTTGCCGTACAGTAAAGATCTGGTCCGTTGTCGATAACTTCTTGATAGCACTTTGTAGGCCGCATTTAGAATGGTGATCGCTCGAAAGTTCTCACAATCTAACTCATCGCCTTTCTTGTAGATGGGGCAAATCGCCCCTTCCTTCCACTCCTCCGGTAGCTGTTCTGTTTCCCAGATTGTGCCTATCAACCGGTGCAAACAAATGGCCAGCCTCTCCGGGACCATCTTTATGAGTTCAGCTCCGATACCATCCTTACCAGCAGCTTTATTGTTCTTGAGCTGGTGAATGGCATCCTTAACCTCCCTTAAAGTGGGGGCTGGTTGGTTTCCATCCTCCGCAGTACCGACGAAGGCATTTCCTCCGTTGTCCCGACCTTCATTGTCTGTGCTCTCAGCGCCATTCAGGTGTTCGTCGAAGTGCTGCTTCCACCTTTCGATCACCGCACGCTCGTCCGTCAAAATCTTCTTCTTCTTTTTTCTGGCATTACGTCCCCACTGGGACAGAGCCTGCTTCTCAGATTAGTGTTCTTATGAGCACTTCCACAGTTATTAACTGAGAGCTTACTATGCCAATGACCATTTTTGCATGTGTATATCGTGTATCGAAGATACTCTATGCCCAGGGAAGTCGAGAAAATTTCCAGCCCGAAAAGATCCTCGACCGGTGGGATTCGTACCCACGACCCTCAGCTTGGTCTTGCTGAATAACTGCACGTTTACAGCTACGGCTATCTGGGCCCCAAAATCCTCCCTTTCTTATCCCTGCACATCTCGGCTTGTGGCACGAAGCCGTTGCGGGATGCGTTGAGCTTCTGATGGATACGCGTTTCTTGAGACCGGCATAGCTATTCCATTTCCTCGCACTCCGTCTCCTCCGAGCGGCGTTTTTTCCCGAAAGAGGCGGGTCTGCTGTTGCCGTTTCCGTCTATAACGATTCACGTTCTGCCGGGTCCCTTGCTGCAGCATGACCGCCCGCGCTGCATTCTCCTCCTCCAAAACCTCCTGGCACTCCTTGTCGAACCAATCGTTCCGTCAAGTCCATCCCACATAACCGACGTTGCTCTTAGCTGAATCGTTGACGGCTGCTTTCACTGTTCTCCGGCAGTCTTCAAGAGGGGTTTCATCCAGCTCACTCTCTTCCGGTAATGCAGCCTCGAGGTGCTGCGCGTATGCAGCTGCGACATACGGTTGCTTAAGCCGCTCTAGGTCATACCAGGGCGGCCGTCGGTACCGCACGTTGTTAACGACGGAGAGTTTTCCAATAGTCGGTCTGAATTCTTTCTCCTGGCCAACCTGAGCGTTTAGATCACCTATGATGATTTTGACGTCGTGACTTGGGCAAAGTTCGTACTCGCGTTCGAGCTGCGCGTAAAAGGCGTCTTTATTATCATCAGTGCTTCCGGAATGAGAGCTATGCACGTGTACAATGTACAATGCTGAAGTTGAAGAACCGGCCTTTAAGCGCCAACTTGCACATTCTCTCATTGATCGGCCACCACCCGATCACGCGCCTTTGTATATCACCCATCACTATAAAAGCTGTTCCCAGCTCATGTGTGTTGCCGCAGCTCTGGTAGATGGTATGGTTATCTCTAAACGTTCGCACCATTGATCCCTTCCAGCACACTTCCTGCAACGCTACGATGTCAAATCCGCGGTCCTTCAGCACGTCGGCAAGTATTCGTGTGCTCCCGATGAATTTGAGAGATTTACAGTTCCACTTACCGAGCTTCCAATCGCTAGTCCCTTTACGTCGCTGTGGTCTTCGCCGATTGTCCCGGGTCGTATTCTCTCGTTGTTTATTCGTTGCTTGATGTTTTTACGGCTGGCTTGCAGGGCCTGACACCAATCCCCTAGATTTCCGGAGGACCATAGTGCACAGTTTAGCTTAGATTCCTTCTCTGGCACTCGAAAGATGATCAGCCGCCCCTGACATGGGGAACAGACGCTGTTGTGAGCCGCTCCTAACATGAAGTACAGACGCTCAAGGTTTGTAGTAGCAAAAGCAAAATCAAACCCTCCCTTCCCTGTCCCAAAGTTACCACCGGAGGTTGGTTACCCGATCTTCCCCAAGGTTACTCGTACCCCGGCCAGTGCTGCTTTAGATAACAACCCTATTCTTGATCTTGTGTGATAGAACTATACATATTCCTCGCTTTTCTATCAGAAACAAGACGATATCCTTAAGGTGTTCATTTTACCACCCCTTCCCCTATTCAACCGATTTCTAATCTTTTAACCCGATTTTTAAGTTATTTCAGTTGTTTTAAAACTGTGTGTAAACCAAGTTACTAAGCTATTTAAAAAAAATTGTACAAACCATGATTTTTTAACGAAAAATGACACTTTTTTCAAATTTTTGCGTGATAACATAATCTTTAAAGCTGAAACTGGTTTTCCTCTTTCGTTTAACCTTTGGAAATGTCTTTGCAACAGTTTTTTAAATTATTTTGTAATAAAAATATTTTTGCATGTGTTAAAAATGTTTGCACTATTCGCATAACAGTCCCATATTAATAGGAAATCATATAGAACATGGGACTGTTTGCGAATATTGGCAGCATTTAACTTGGTTTTTAAACAATATACCTTATAAACATTAGTTTTATAGTAAAAATGAAGTTTCTGAGAAAAAAAAAAAACAATTAATCCAAAGAAATTTGATTTTCTCAACAAAAACAACTTGTTTTTGGGTAGTTTTTGATGAATAACTAAGTCAAAACCAAGTTGAAAAATAAAGAAGTTATGGTGACTTTACTGAAGGTAATTTTTTATATCTTGAATATTCACCTTCAAGACGCTTGCGGTCCATCTAAGTTTTAATCTTTTAGCTCCAACATTGAGGTTTCTCTTTTTATGTGATTTGAATTCACAGGAGCACACAAACTTTTTGGAATGCAAACTCTTTAAAAATAAGCCAAACCTCCATTTATGGGCCCTATAATCAAAGTCAACCTGATCTTGGTTCCTTTTTTCATGGATCAAGTTTACGATAAACATACTAGAATATGCTCTAACAGACCTGCAGGAACTATCGGCAAAAATGGTCTTTGCCAATTGCATCAACAATTTCTGTTCAGACGTCCAGTAAGAAGTCAAGGTATGTTTAAGCAAATTTACCTATATATGCACAAATCATTCATTTTTTGTGAAGTTTGTGCGATATTTCAAAAGCAATACAATCATTCAAAGAAATACAATCATTCAAAAGTGTGCTTCCGAAAGCCCAAGCAAACGAGTTCAGTTTGTACCAATGTTGCTGAACAAAGATCGGAAACGCGAGGCACGATGAATTTTCGTAGGCATCAAAACAGAATCTGCGAATAAACACAAACAACCGTTCGGGCGCTTCATTCGTTCGTGTTTCATTTTCGGATCGCTGTTTCCAGGGTGGGTGTATGGCTGTCAACTACAAACAAAGCTCGCCTAACAATCATCTCTCGGGCGGGCCGTCCCAAACAGCATCATCTCTCACGCGGGCCGACCCAAACAGCACAGATCGAACGCGGGCCATGCCAGGCAGCAAATGTTGATGCATTTCAACACTCAAACAGCGGGATGCCTAGCAGCGTTGTGAGCCAAACGAATACACCCACAAAACATGAACGGTAGGCGCATCTCGTTGCGTATACCCCCCCTGGCTGTTTCTCACGACGCTATCATCGGGTGATTTTTCATTGCTCGGTACACTCTAAACTTGCTCCGCTCAAAAATGAGTGCTGAGCTCACAAAATTGGCCTCTTTTCGTGCAGCACAGATTCTGTGCAAAGGGGCTGTACACAGTTTTGTGCAAACGGTGGTAAACAAAACTGAATGAGTGAAATGCGCACAGAGGAGGAACGCTTGGAATACGGAATTCACTTCCATTTTTGTTTTGCTTCTGAAAACATAAAAAAACATTCCAATTTTAAGGTGAAACAGTTTGAAATCAACTTCTAAGATTACACTGAAACTTCAAAGGCACAAATCTCGCGAAGAAAGTATCCAACAATACTGTACTTTTTATTTTGGCTTTGTGCACTGGCAGAAAGCTTAAAATAAGAAGATCAGAAACGTTTGCTAACTATTTCTCCAGTTTAGTGCCTTTGAAAACGTGAGTAGGGGCAGAATTCGGCTATTGTGACGGCCATCTTTGGATTCCGAGATGTTTCACCTTAAAGTTTTTCAGAGATTTTTTCATTTGAATAGCCGAAGTGGAAGCAAATGGGGAAAAAACTTTCGCTTTTGCGACCATCTTCCGGGTTTTCGCTAGAAAACATCTCAGAAAACTCCCCATCTTACCAACGGCCAACTGTTTGCTGCCGCGCGGGAGATCATTGACAGTTCCAATTTTCACTCAGTCAGCCAGTTCTGCATTGGTTGCCTCATTCTGTGTAGTTTTAAGTTAAAACTTTTAACACATGCGCTGCGTGGAGCTGGCTTAGCGTGGAATGTTTGCTTGACTTTACGAGAAGAAGCAACCTTGCAATGAATCACGAGAATGAACAGCGCGTTTCGCTCGGGCAGTGTTTTGGAAAACCCAAGCAAGCTGGTTCGTTTTCGGGTTGCCGGGAGTTTGCTTTTCGTTTCGCGCGTTTTGCTAGGCAATGCTTCAAAAATCCCAAGCAAGACGGTTCGTTTTCGGGACGCCGAGAATTTTTGCTGTTCACGCTGTGTGAGTGCGAAAATTTATTCGTATTCAGTCGAGGACGGATTACCAACTGGTGAGCTCGTTTCATGCTTATGATAACACATTTGTTCAAGAAAGCATTACTTTTATGAAACATTCAAACAAACTTTGTATGGTTCGTCATTAGAAGTGTCGGCATCAAGATACATATATTTTTCTCTTTTTGACATTACTAAAACTATCTTGTGAATTGTTCGACAATATGAATGTTGACCTATTTTTTTAAAAAACTTCTACATTCTACCAAAAACTTTTCATCTCGGGACAAAAATGCACAGTAATACTCATATGTAATTTTCAAACAAACTATAAATGGTTCGTCACTACAAGTGTCGGCATAATTCCTGTTTCATATAATTTGAAATATATGCGTATATTTTTCTGTTTTCGCCATTGATAAAAAAATCTTTCGAATGGTTCCACACTGCAGATGTTGACGCAGTTTTTAAATCTTCTCGAGACAAAAATACAAAAATAGCTTCAAGTATAATTCGTATTTTCCCCCCCTTGCCCATGGATCGCATCACCGACCAAAGGTTACACCCAGATCTTTTCCTCCCTCACTAAGAAATTTGTGAATGTGGAGATGCAGAGGTATTCTCGGTCTCTAAAAGCAACAATCATTACACCCTAACTTTCCTTCCCCATCCCAACTGACTGTAAGGACTTGGCCGGCGCCATTATTGATCATTAATATTAGATCTGCTAAAATTGCACTTCAAGAGTAAGCGGAAACTCCCATCCCTTATTCATTTGGATCCTAGTGCAATTCTTACCAGTTCCGATCAATCACGGAGTAGCAACCATTGACATGTACAGTCAGTCTATGCTATGCTATGCTATTTCAAAAGAAATACAATCATTCAAATTTTTCGAGCACGGCTTTCAATGTTTCTACAAGTTATCCAATAATTGAGATTTTTCAATAATTTCCCTTCATTCAATTCTTATTTGTTGGTAAAATTTACAAAAAAAGCTGAGAGGTTTAAAAAAAAAATTTAAAAAAATAGCTCTTCAAAAGAAATTTTACCAGGATAAGAATCAGCTTTTTGTATTGCTCTTCTCTTATTCTTATTTGATAAGTATCGTAGAGTCAAATGATTATTAGTATGTGTAAAATATCCTTTTGTAGAAAAGGCAAAATATATTTTAAAATTCTCAGGGAATCCTGCTCATGATTCCGAAAAAAAACTGTGGCACAAGCACTGTAAGCATTGCATCAAGAGTTACTTCAGAAACACTGATATGATACTTTGAAAACTCTGTTCAGGATTAAAGCCAGTTCCATTCTGGATGTGGTCGCACAAAATGAGTGTTTTCTTAGATTTACGCTTGATAATGGTCAATTCAGTGAACTGAAACATTTCTCACTAAAAATTTCATTATTCTGATTACACATTTTATGATAGCACGCCTGTAATGGCAGCTGGCTGAGTCGGGTCAGAACTTTTTGGGGCTTTTGTGCGATTCAATGCATGGAATGAATTCAATTCTGAAGATCTTTTTTTCGCTATCTTGTTATCTTATAGTTGAGAAATTCTCGTTAGACCGGCCCACTTGGTCTTTCAAAATGTTATGCTCATTCGAAAGCTCCTGTCGAGTAAGTGAAGAAACTGTATTCGGTTGGTCAAATTGATGGACCCATCGGTAGTTACAGTCGACTCCCCACATCTCGATGTTCTACATCTCGATATCTCTCCCTATGTCGATGATTTCTTCGGTCCTTTCATTCTGCATACCTTTTCACTCTCCATAATATGATAGATATTTTCTCGATATCTCCCTATCTCGCTGTGATTTTCATTCCCGATTTTCTCTCCGTATGTCGATATGCCAAATATCATAGCCTACTAGACTATATTTTGGGGGTTCAAAACAATTGACGAAGACGGAATGACATCTGTTTGTTTCTAATTTTCCTGGTAATTGAACGATTTTCAATCTAGTATTAATTAAAAATGTGTTCTTTGTCTCGATTTCTCCATATATCGATGGTCCCTTCGATATCGAGATATGGAGAGTCGACTGTATAATAAAAACAGTTTTTGGAGACCCGTCGATTTTCGACAATTCTTGACTCACTTAAACTGCCATAACTCAGAAATTCTTCAATGACACCTTTAAAATGTATGGTTTTGAAATGAGAAAACATAGGAGCTTCATTTGCAAAAATTAAAATATTGAATTTGGTCGCCATATTGGATTTGATGGGGGTCTTCCTTAGTCGAGTGGTTAGAGTCCGCAGCTAAAAAGCAAAGCCATGCTGAAGGTGTCTGGGTTCGATTCCCGGTCGGTCAAGGATCTATTCGTAATGGAAATTTCCTTGATTTCCCTTGGCATAGAGTATTATCGTACCTGCCACACGATATACGAATGCTAAAATGACAACTTTGGCAAAGAAAGCGATTTTCTTTGCTGAGAGGTATTTGAAATGTGAAAGATTTTGTCTATAATGCAAAATATGAGATATTATTAGCATTGGTATGGTAGCAATAAGGAGAGGTTCAGAGAGAGGGAAGGTGTCAACATATGAACAAATAGTTTACTCTTATAATGATCATTCAATTCGATATCGGGCACACATACTTTGTTGTTCTCAGAGTTTGTCTCATTTCAAGAATTAAAATAAAATCGAACTCAAATTTAACAGTTTGAAAATTACTTGAGCTGGGAATACCAAAGTGAGTTAGAGCTACTTACGTTTGAGTAGATTCGAACCAGCGTACACTCACGGTTGATGACAGTGACAGCTGTCATTAGAATCCAGGGACGTAGAGTTTTAAGTTAAAGTTCATGAAAGAGCGTGTGCTTTCCAGGGGCAGCCACCAAACAAGTTTAGAAAAAAAAGAAAACCTTTTTTTTTCACACACAACTGAAATACAAATTAAAGATTTTCACCTTTCTTACAATACCATTTTTTACCGAAAGTGAACGTATGCACTTAGAAAACAGATTTCCGATAAAAAAATATCATGTAGAAATAATCACCATTTTGCTACTCGTTCCTGAATAACTATTATTGTATGAAACCATTCCGAGTAGTATACAAAGAACAAAAGCCGTACTCGATCACAGAATCAAAATATAGTTCGAAACTAAAACTGGCCTTTCATTAACCAGCGCGCCTTTGCTCTAGTGATCCATAGTTAATGAAAATAAATGTATTCAAAACTTCTCCCACCAGACGATGACGGCTACGTCGTATGAATTATTTCCTGAACGACATGAATAATTTGTCATAACACATGCATTCACAGTTGGAGGAAATAGAGGGTGAAAGATGTTCGAGACCTGGTCATTCATACTTCATAACCGTTTCTACATGATGCTTTCCTTTTTGACTCACTCCTTTTTGTTTTAGCCGACATTGTAGCGAGAGCTTCGTTGCTTTACCCTTGAAACTAAATGACCAGTTATGTTTTCTAATGTCTCAAATAGGGGAACAACGGTTGCATATATTTTTTTTATTGTGCCCTATGTTCTCAAAACATTATTTTACATTTCTACTGTGACAACCCGTGCCTAGGACAGGCGAGTTCCCACGAGACTGGGGAGTCTCGAAGCAAGGCGCATCGGTTGGCGATAAACTCGGTAGAGCACTAGGAATCCCATGAATATGTATACTGATTTTTAATTCTACATGAAGCTGAAGCAACATTTTTTTTTGCTCCTCTGTTGCAGCATGGAACTTTTTTTAACTCTTTGTCACATTGTCCCGTTAAATTTCTACATTCTTTGCATCCATTATTTGACCTCCTATGCAGATATCAGTAGTGGCGGTCATACTAAAGAGCACGAAATTGAAAAAGGGGAGACTGCAAAATAAAAAAAAATATTCACTTTTTATATTGAATAACTGTTTATTGACTAGTTACGTTTATTGGTTAGAGTCGGTTTTCATAGTTCATAACGCAGCCAAAGCATTTTTTTACAATAATTAAATTTCAATAAGCCTTACAAATATGTAAGTTAGGAGAACCAAGTAATTGGTTGAATAGAGGTTAGCAACCACAATTATGGTGGTTGCAGTAGTCTTTTTGAGCTGGTGAAGTAGTGATTTGTGATCTTGAGGGTGGAATGTTTATATTCTAGCATGAGCCCTAGATACTTAACTTCATCTGACTAATTTATTGGATCGTTTAACATCGTGACAACATCTCTACTTGAATGTTTTAAATAAAGATAGCTTGGTTTATGTGCGGATATTATAAGTTGAGTTTGCATTAGGAGAAATCTTCCAGTTTAGCTAAAATAAAGTAAAAATATCCAAAAATTTTTGTTATGGACTATACTGCCCATAACTGCAAAACAGTCACATTCGACATTTTTGACAAAATGGAGGTAATACCATGGAGAGTCATCAAATGATAAATACTTTCGATCAACTTACTGAAATCTGTGATTTTGTTCTAGAAAATTCGAAAAAAATACCAAGTTGATTTGTCACATTGGTAATTATAACCGCATAACAGTCACATTGAGATTATAAATGAGCCTCGTAATGTGATAGCAATGAAATTTCTATCAGAATTATTTTCTGACAATTCACTTAGTATGCGATATGAGTTGTACAAAATATCAGCCTCAAATAAGCACTTTTGAGTTCCTGGTATTTTTTAGAAATTTTAGTTTCCTCCCATACTGTCATAAAATGCGCACTTGGTATTCCATTTACTCAATGCCTACTTTTGTCGAATGTAACAAATATGCAGTTATGGGCAGTATAGAGCCTATATGTCTAAATATTGGTCGCAAAATGCCTCGAGGAACACCAGGTCTTACGGAAAGTTTTTCAGACTTGGTTTTCTGATAATTAATCTGTAGTGTACGATTTGACTTTGGATTATTCTGGATTGAAAATTTATATTTTTTTTAGTTTAACAATCAAAACTTTATGACAAACACCGTCCTATGCTTTTTCTATATCTAGAAGAGCAAGACTAGTTGAACAGCCTTCAGATTTGTTGGAACGAAATAAATTCGTTACACGTAAAAATTGATGAGTGGTCCATGTCGGATTTAAACTGTTCACTAACCTTAGTAAGGAACTTGGGTCTTTTTCAACCCATTTCAAGATTCAAATCAATGTAACTTTTGATTGAAATAACCTAGCAATTTAAAATTTTCTGACAATTATTTGTTTGTGGAAAATTTTGTTTTTGCGAAAGCAAAAGTTTTGAATGACCCAGGGGAGCTCCCATACAAAAAGTTACAAATTGTGACTTACGGTCGTTTTCGATCCGAAAATTCAAACAGCTCGCAAAAATCAGTGTGTTGACCGAATTTACTTCTGTTGGGCTTTACTGAAAGGCACACATGTCTAGTTTTAGAAACCCACCCGGAGATCCGGATTTGGTCATTGTGGTCACCGGGAACCTGCTACATCTGAAAAAAGTCCCTTTAGGGACCTTTATTTTGACAACCTGTAGTTTCGTAACTAAACAAGTAATCTGAACCGTCCTTATATGGTTAAATAGGTATTCACGTGCGTGAACTGTGACTAGAGATTCTCAAATCACTTAGGTATTCATGCCCGGTTCCGGAAACCCGGAACATCCGAAAAGTAAGTTTCCATCGAAGTTTTGTATATGTAATTTACATCGGTACTATTCGGTTGATGGATATGCTGACATAATTTTATTCTGTTATAAGAACCAATAACCGCCGCACATTCCCTGAAAAATTTGGTCCAGTATGGTCCATGCGGAGCCAGTTCCTGGAGTCCCGGAAGGTGGCCAATCTGGACAATTCGATGAAATCACTCAGATTTGTGCCCCAAAACCAAATGAATTGTGCCCAATTCTTTACGATTTTTTATGCTTGGATGTACTTTGCCAAAAGGATGAATGGATGGTTATTCTGGTCTTCTTGGAGCACCGGAATGGCCACCGGGAAACCCGTAATATGGGACCACAAAGTTTTAGCACCAAAAATAGGCATGCGACGGCTCAATCTCCATGATATAACTATTCTAGTTCAATTATTCATAAATGACCATTCTGACTTATTTTGACCACCGAAATAACCCAGGTATGACCACCAGAGATACCCGTATTGTGAGACATTTCAGTGTTTGTACAAAACCTAGACATGCGATGACTCATTCTTCATGATTTTGAATCCCTGTGACTCTGCTAGTTCAATTGTGAGATAAATGGCCACTTTGGTTCTTCTGAGCCACCAAAATAACCCAGGAGTGACCACCGGAGATACCCGTATTGTTCATGATTTTGAATACCTGTAATTTAATTCGAAAACGGAAACCATCCTCAACCACACGAACGATAACTGCTATTGATAGTCTCAATGTCATCAAAACAAACAGTCTCAAATTACTCTACTTCAATGCCAGAAGCTTACGGGAGAAACTTACCGAACTGGAAGTACTGTTGGACGAAGCTCCTTGCCGAATGGATGTTCTTCTCATCACGGAAACATGGTCTCGCAACGAAATCGAAACATCTATGTCACTCAAGAACTATCACTGCTTTTTCGCATCACGATCATCCAGACGCGGTGGAGGCTCAGCGGTATTTGTGCACAATGAGATCAACGCAAAAATTGCAGAATCATTTTGCGACGAATACAATAGTATTGTGGCCGTTGAAATAGGATTTCCGCAGAAGATTGTGTTGGCGTGTATATATAGACCACCGCAGACATCAGCTACAGCTATTGACGGATTTCTAGATGTTTTAGAGGATTTCCTTGCCCGAAGAGGTTCAAGCTTTCAATTTCAACCTACTTCGATCCAGTATTTCTGTGCAAAAATACACAAACACGATCCTGTCGAATGGTTTTGATTTCTGCGACAAATCTCCTACTCGATATGAAGCGTGTCTGGACCACATCATAACTAACGATCATGCAATGCATACATCGGTACAGCATCTGCAGTACAGTCTATTCGATCACGACGCTCTCTTCGTTGAAGCCGATTTTACGATAATCAGTATGCCGCACGTGAGTAAACTTCATCCGAAAATCGACATCACCAAGCTTCGTGAGAGCCTGCTGCGGCAGCCGATTAGGACATGCCGTAGTTTCAGTGCTGAAACCAACTATAACTCGTTCATCTCTAGTATGCAACAAGCACAGAAGTGTTCATCGAAACCCATACCAACACCTAAAACGAATCGAAGACATTCAAAACCATGGGTTGATCACGATCTGTTGATAGCTATACGGACTAAAAACTACTGGTACGCAAAGCATCGTAAGAATATATCTGATGAATTTGTTCGTGGTGAATACCGCGAGTGGTGCAACAAAGTGACTCTTTTGAAGCGAAGTAAAATGAAACAGTACTATGCAACTAAGTTCGAACGAAGCAAGGAAAGTGTATCAAAAACTTGGAATGCTATTAATGAAGTGCTTGGGTCCAAAAAGAAACATGATGCAATTACGTCTAAGAGTGATACCGTGGAAAAAAAAACTACACATCGTTGAAAATTTCAACAACTACTTTGCAAAAGTTGGGTCCAAACTAGCGCAGAGCATACCATATGTAAGCTTAGAACCTATTCGCCAACAAACGAACTGTTCTCTTAACTTCGAAACTGTTAGTGCATCGGAAGTAAAACATCTTCTCAATACGCTTCCATCAACGGCATCCACCGGCTTTGATGGAATCCAAACTAAAATCTTCAAAGAATTCAGTGAACATCTCTCATTGAACATAGCCGACATCGTGAACTCTTCGCTTTTACAGGCCGAAGTACCTTCAGCTTTGAAAATTTCAAAAGTCATCGCGATTCCAAAATCATCGACCTCCATTGAATTTTCGGAGTTCAGACCAATCTCTATTCCTTGTGTAGTTGACAAAATACTTCAAAAAGCGGTCAGCAAGCAACTCATGAGCCACCTGGAGCATTATGATCTACTCTTCCCTCGCCAATATGGATTTCGACCCAAGTCAAATACACAAGCGGCATTATTTGACGTCGTTTCAACCATTCAAACACTCTGCGATCAGAAGCGAAAGGTTGCAGCCGTGTTCCTCGACCTAAGCAAAGCTTTCGACACATGTGATCGAAAAATACTACTTCGTCGTCTAAATGAGCTTGGAGTAAGAGGGAAAAGTTGCAAATGGTTCAGAAGCTTTCTCAGTAATCGAAAGCAATATGTGTGCGATGTAGGAATCAGTAGCTCAGAGCAATTCATTGAGTTTGGAGTTGTGCAAGGTAGTACGTTAGGACCAACTTTGTTCAACTGTTACATTAACAACTTAAAAGATCTGCCGCTACACGGAATGTTATTTATGTATGCCGATGATATTGTACTCATCTATGCCGCGGCTTCCTGCAAGGAACTTGAACGGTTGATCAATGAAGACCTAACTGCTTTGCATGTGTGGATGAATCAACACAAGCTCACTGTGAACATTTCGAAAACGAAGTACATGTTGTTCAACGTGCCAAAAACGAGCAACATTGAAGTTTTGTACGGTGACAACTGCATCGAAAGGGTGGAAGTATTCAAATACTTGGGGGTGCTAATGGATGAGAAGCTCAAGTGGAATGAACACATTAGTAAACTGTGCGCAAAACTAGCTCAAACTGCTGGTGTTTTCAGGAGAATTTCTGATCTTGTGCCTCTAGAAACGAAACGCAACCTATACTACACTTTATTCCATAGTCACTTAACTTATGGAATATTAGTGTGGGGAACAGCTAACAAAACCGCATTAAAATCCCTGCAAAAAATTCAGAACAAGGCAATCAAAAACTTATTCGGCTATCACCGTAGAACATCAACTGTTTTCATTCACGCAAAACACAGTTTACTGAGCGTCGAAAGTTTGTACGCTATCGCTGCCTGTGCACATGTACATCGTATTCTGCACGGCTCCGTACACACAAACACAACTCTCAGCCGTCTGCATGATCAGCATCATCACGATACGAGAGGAAGAGACCGATTGATATCCCGAAGGCGATGTACGACGACGTTTGGACAGAACTCAGCGATCAATAGGGCAACAGCACTTTACAATAATCTCCAACAAGATATTAAAATTCTCTCACAAAATTGTTTTAAAATTAAACTGAAAACCATTCTTTTGAATAGTCAGTCCAGTATTTAATGTTTATATGTCTCAACTTTTAAAATGTTAGTCAATTGTTCAGCAATTTCTTATATTTATCTTATATTTTGTATGTCGAAATAACTAAAAGCCTACATGTATGTATTTGTACTCTAATCAGTCTCTAAGAGCCAAAGGCTCAAAGACAAAATAATATCAATAAATAAATAAATAAATAAGTTGTGGGTTGTTGGTCTGTTCCTCAAAATTGTTAAATTTTAGAAGCTACACAAATTTGCAGAACACACCAACTTTCCACGAGTTACCGTTTTTGAATTAAATTAAGAAGTCTCTCGGTTACTTTTTGTCTTTGAACAACCCTCTGAAACTCTATGTAAAATGACTGCAATGTAATAATTCCCTTTCAGGCAAAATTTCAAGGTATTTGTAGTTCGTCATCCAAATTTCACCCAATTCGGACTACCAGAAGCTGAGATACAGCGCCCCAAACTTGGGCATTTTGTATGGAAAAAGAGCATTTGGTTACTAACTTATGTCACTGACTGTATAACTTTTCATTTGACTTGAACTAAAAATCTTAAAGATAAAGTTTTACATTACCTTACTCTACATTATACAGCATGGCATACAATTTGGCTTCACGAAAGAGAGAAGAATCTGAGTCTTCCTTAGCCTAGTAATATAGTCTGTGGCTACCAAGCAAAGCAATGTTAAAGATGTCTGGGTTCGATTCCCGATTCATAATCTTTTCGTAATGGAAATGACCTTGACGTCCCTGGGCATAGAATATTATCGTGATTGCCACACGATATACGATTGTGAAAATGGCAACATTGTTGCCAATGTTTACTGACAGTTCTCATTTAATAACTGCAGCAGTGCTCATAGACATTATGCTGGGTAAGCAAGCTCAGTCCAGGTAAGGACGATTATGCCAAGAAGAAAAAACAGCAACTAACTAAAACAGTTACTTCAACAAGCAGATAAGCTGAAGCCAAAATTAGACGCTATATGAATCCACTTGTTTTTGAAGCACATGAAGTGTTTCGCAAGTTTCATAAATGTCACGCGTGAATTGATGCACACCATGTATAAACACTAGCGAGTGGGTTTTAGTTGGTGAGTTATTTTTGGAACATGACTTTGATTCCATTATCCATTCCCTTTGAGCATTGATTCATGTCGGTGAGCTCTTTGAAGTCAAAATATAGAAGTGGCTTTTTGCATGTTTGATTGTTATTTCTAACTGGATAAACAAGCGTTTCTCGTTTTAAGCACGGCTGTGGATCGACCAAAAGCGGTCTTTAATAAACCAGAAAGAATCTTCGGAGTGCTGAAGGACAGTTATGCTCAATACAAATTTCGAAAATGCTCAGTATTACCCACACGTTTATGAGAACAAAACCAGCAAAAAAAAACCTTCTTACAAGGCATTACAATTAATTGCTGCTTCCCATGGTTCATTGATTTGTTTGAGTTTTCTGAAGAGCATGATTGGACGAATTAATGGACATATTTTATTCAATATCATCCTTTTTTTAAATTGTGCGAGATATTGACTTTTGCAAAATACCTCAGAAGGAAACAATAAATTCCACATATCAAACTCAAAACATCTAAAATACGTAAGACTAGATACTTTTCGATATTCTTTCGGGAAACATGGAAAAAGTTTGTCAATTTGCGGAAAACTTGACTAAAATGCAGCTTTGCAAAACGAACGTTTCGATCAAAAAATACATTTGCTGTGAGTGATTTCTGTCCTGACAACACTGCCCATAACTGCACATTTGTAACATTCGACAAAAGTAGGCATTGAGTAAATGGTATACCAAGTGTGCATTTTATGGCATTATGGGAGGAAACTAAAATTTCTAAAAATTAACAGGAACTCAAAAATGCATATTTGAGGCTGATATTTTGTACAACTCATATCGCATACTAGGTGAATAGCCAGAAAATAATTCTGACATAAATTTCATTGCTATTACATTACGAGACTCATTTATTTTATTAGTATCATTCCAAACATTACATTCTGTGTTATTAGACAACACTATCATCCTTATTTGGTAAAACAAATTTAGGATTTTATTAACATTTTGTTAACAACATATTACATTGCATTTTCCGTAGCAGTTCAGATTTCTTACAGGTGAGTTGATTTCACCTGCTTATAAGAGAAAAAAAATCATTTATCGTGGCAATAGAAGATTGTAGCGATTTTTGCCTGAAATTATTAATTATTTAATTTGACATTTGTTCCAATGTTTCAACATTGGATATTCTATGTAACTCATTGGTACTATACCAGGGAGGAAGCTTCAGAATCATTTTCAAAATTTTATTTTGAATTCTCTGCAGAGCTTTCTTCCTGGTATTACAACAGCTAGTCCATGTTGGTACAGCATACAACATGGCTGACCTTCTTAAGACAAAGTTTTGATTTTCTATTAATAAGGGGATAGAGACATTTTACATATTTATTACATTTGGCTTGAATGCCCTCAATGTGATTTTTGAAAGTTAAATTCTTATCTAGCATGAGCCCTAGATACTTAACTTTATCTGACCAATTTATTGGAACCTCTCTCATCGTGACAACATTCAAATAAAGAGCTTTTGTTTTATGTGGGAATATTATTAGTTGAGTTTTGGAACCATTAGGAGAAATCTTCCATTTTTGCATGTATGAAGAAAAAATATCCAAACTTTTTTGCAATCGACTACAGATGACACGCAGGCTTCGTCCTTTGGCGGAGAGGCCTGTGTCATCCGCAAACAAAGATTTTTGACATCCCTGAGGTAACTCAGGTAAGTCAGATGTGAAAATATTGTATAATATTGGTCCCAAAATGCTGCCTTGGGAAACATCAGCTCTTACAGGAAGTCTTTCAGATCTGGAGTCCTGATAATTAACCTGAAGTGTACGATTTGACAGATAACTTTAAATTATTCTAACAATGTATATTGGAAAATTAAAGTTTTTCAATTTTACGATCAAACCTTCATGCCAAACACTGTCGAATGCTTTTTCTATGTCTAGAAGAGCAAGACCAGTAGAATAGCCTTCAGATTTGTTGGAACGGATTGAATTTGTTACACGTAAGAGTTGATGAGTGGTCGAATGTCCATGGCGGAATCCGAACTGTTCATTGGCAAAAATTGAATTTTCGTTGATGTGGGTCATCATCTTGTTCAAAATAACCTTTTCAAAAAGTTTACTGATGGAGGAAAGCAAACTGATTGGACGATAGCTAGAAGCTTCTGCTGGATTTTTGTCTGGTTTTAAAATTGGAACAACCTTAGCATTTTTCCATTTGTCAGGAAAATATGCTAATTGAAAACATTTGTTGAATATATCAACTAAAAATGATAAGCTACTTTCTGGAAGTTTCTTGATGAGGATATAGAAAATTCCATCATCGCCAGGAGCTTTCATATTTTTGAATTTTTTAATAATAGTTCTCCCAGGCATTTTCGAAAACGTTCTCTTGATTGAGAATATTTTCGAAGTCCTGAGTAATTTGATTTTCAATTGGACTAGTAAGTCCTAAATTAAAATTGTGCGCACTTTCAAACTGCATAGCAAGTTTTTGAGCTTTTTCGCAATTAGTTAGTAATAATTTGTTTTCCTCTTTCAATGCCGGTATTGGCTTCTGAGGTTTTTTCAAGATTTTCGATAATTTCCAAAAGGGCTTAGAGCCAGGGTTCAATTGAGAAATTTTATTTTCAAAATTTTTGTTTCTTAAATCTGCAAAACGTTTCTTAATTTCTTTCTGCAAATCCTGCCATATAATTTTTATAGCAGGATCACGAATGCGTTGAAATTGCCTTCTCCTCACGTTTTTAAGACAGATCAAGAGTTTAAGATCATCGTCTATAATCACGGATTCAAATTTTACTTCACAGTTTGGAATTGCAATGCTTCTGGCTTCAACAATGGAATTTGTTAAAGTTTCAAGAGCATTGTCAATATTAAGTTTAGTTTCTAAAGGAATGTTAACATCAAGATTAGAGTCAACATACGTTTCATATATATTCCAGTCGGCTCGTAAATAATTGAAAGTGGAGCTGATAGGATTAAGAATCGCTTCATGGGATATTTGGAATGTAACAGGCACCTGATCAGAATCGAAATCAGCATGAGTAACTAATTGGCTACAAAGATGACTAGAGTCGGTTAAGACCAAGTCAATCGTAGATGGATTTCTAGAAGAGGAAAAACATGTAGGGCTATCAGGGTATTGAATTGAGAAATATCCTGAAGAGAACTCATCAAATAAAATTCTGCCGTTGGAATTACTTTGAGAATTATTCCATGACCGATGATTGGCATTAAAGTCACCAATGACAAAAAAAAATTGACTTATTGCGAGTCAATTTTCGCAGGCCAGTTTGGAGCTAATTAACTTGCTGTCCAGAGCATTGAAAAGGCAAATAGGCAGCTATAAAAGTGTATATACCAAACTGTGTTTCAACAGAAACACCTAAAGTTTCAAAAACTTTAGTTTCAAATGATGAAAACAGTTGATGTTTTATACGCCTATGAATGATGATTGCAACTCCCCCACATGCCCCATCAAGTCGATCATTACGATAAACAAAAAAGTTAGGATCTTTTTTAGTTTGAATCCAGGTTTTAAATAAGTTTCGGTAATAACTGCTATATGCACGTTATTAGCTGTAAGAAAATTAAACAGCTCGTCCTCTTTACCATTCAGAGAACGAGCATTCCAATTTAAAATATTTAAATTTTTATTTGGATCTATTAGAAAAACGTAATCCAATAACAATTTTATTTGTAAATTTTACACCTACTTGGACTGCTACAGTCATAGTGGTGGCTTTGAACATTGCATCAATCATTAGATTCAATTGTTCAGTTAGAAAATTAAAATCAGAGGCAAACATATCACTTGAAGTGGGTACATTATCTGATGATTTCCTATTAGAATTTTCAGTAGACGAAGAAGCGGAATAGGAGTTACCTGTGACGGTAGGGTTTT
Organism: Aedes aegypti; assembly: GCF_002204515.2. NCBI lineage: Eukaryota > Metazoa > Arthropoda > Insecta > Diptera > Culicidae > Aedes > Aedes aegypti. The sequence continues at coordinate 163,728,443 of NC_035107.1, forward strand.
TTTTCCATTTGATTTGAAACAAGTAGAATGGGTACTCATAGTACGAACAGGGGAGGAGTTCAAATTACCTGCTACGATAGGATTTTCCGTGGATAGATACATTCGAAATCGAAAGATTCGAATGGCTACCCGACGGGAGCCGTTTGTGACTGAGCATGATTATGATCTTCCTGATGGGTATGATGGGTATCAAGCGATCGTTAACTGAAAAATGAGTTTTATTCGATACTCTACCAGGCAAATTCCGGAAACGACCATTATCGTAACGGATATTATCTTTCATCTGCCTGGCACGAGCCTCAATGACTCTTGCGTGAAGGGCAATTCCAAAAATTTGACTTATGATTGGCCCCGCAATTCGAGCATATAAACTTGGTGGTATCTTCCTTCACTGGACAGACGTCCTTGGCGTGAGAAGAATCTCCGCAAATCATGCATTTAGCATCCATGCGACAATTTTTTGTACCATGACCCCACTTTTGGCACCGACGGCACTGAGTGGGGTTCTGGCAATTTCCTCCAGGTTTCTGGAAATGTTCCCATGTCACACGGACATCGAACAAAAGTTTTGCTTTTTCTAAAGCTTTAATATTATTTAGTTCTTTTTTGTTAAAGTGAACTTAATAATATTCTTGAGAAAGCCCTTTCCGAACAATGCCAGATTGGGTTCTCTTTTTCATAAAGATTACTTGGACTGGGGAAAATCCAAGTAAATCATTTATTCCATTTTTGATCTCTTCAGGTGACTTATAGTCACTTGAGAGACCTTTCAAGACAACTTTGAACAAACGTTTAGTTTTGTCGTCATAAGTAAAAAAAAATGTGCTTCTACTCTTCAAGATGTTTGAGAAGAAGTTCACGATCTTTACGAGTTTCCGGCAAAACGCGACAGTTTCCTTTCTTTGCGAGTTGGAAGGAAACCTTGATTCCCCTAATGGAGCTCAAGATCTCCTGCCTAAATCCTCCAAATTCGGAACAACTGACCACGATAGGCGGCACTCCCAAGACGGTGTCCAAGAAGTATTACCACCGCTAGCTTTCGCCAACGGGTCCTTTCAAGACAACTTTGAACAAACGTTTAGTTTTGTCGTCATAAGTAAAAAAAAATGTGCTTCTACTCTTCAAGATGTTTGAGGAAAAGTTCGCGATCTTTACGAGTTTCCGGCAAAACGCGACAGTTTCCTTTCTTTGCGAGTTGGAAGGAAACCTTGATTCCCCTAATGGAGTTCAAGATCTCCTGCCTAAATCCTCCAAATTCGGAACAACTGACCACGATAGGCGGCACTCCCAAGACGGTGTCCAAGAAGTATTACCACCGCTAGCTTTCGCCAACGGGTCCAACGAAAAATCGAAGGCACGGGTCCAAACAAGGATCGTAAAGGGATCAATAGTAGAAAAAATAGTACTGAAAAGTACTGTTTTTGTAGCACTGAAAAGTACCGTTTTTAATTTTAGCACTGAAAAGTACTGTGTATGTAGCACTGAAAAGTACTGTTTCATTGCTTTAGGTAGTTTTTAAGAAAACTTCCAAGAGCAGAGAGAATTCGTGTACGCACAGCACGAAGGTACGAGGCTCATTTATAATCTTAATGTGACTGGTCTGCGGTTACAATTAGCGATGTGACCAAACAACTTGGTATTTTTTTTTTCGAATTTTCTAGAGCCATCTCACAGATTTCAGTAAGTTGATCGAAAGTATTTATCATTTGATGACTCTACATGGTATTAACTCCAATTTGTCAAAAATGTCGAATGTGACTGTTATGCAGCTATGGGCAGAACATATGTTTGTATGTTTGATCAGGGATTGAATTCCGAGAAAATTGAGAGTATCTCTCACTTATTGCTCTCTGTAACAATCATGATCCACAACACACCATAGGAGTCTGTTTATCTTCTTCCGCTACAGTTCTGATCAAATTGGAGGGAAAATAGTAATATAACTCATCTCCAAACTTGGAAGACACTATTGCCATCGGATGTTCGGGGATTGTTTATCCTGCCAGTAAAATAAAATACCTACTCCCTATGGTAAATAAGGGGAAAAAATTACTGCCTCATTGGAGCTCTCTTTCTCTGCTGTTGGTAATCAATCTTGTTACAACTTGCGAAACATCGCCGGTCGTGGAACGATGCAGATAAGATGTTTTTCTCAGCTTGCTTTGACCGTGGTTCAAAATCAAATGAGAATGAATTCAGTAATGCATACATGCATGTGTGTTCTGCATCGCCACTCATGACAGAGTATTAGTTATTGTATAACTACGTCTGAACAATATTCTAGGGGAATCATTCTCTACAAATTTAAGAACCGTTTTAGAAGCTCGGCTAAATGGCGACTATGGTATTAACTTGTTCGAAATAACAATTAACAAAATTTTTGTTTAAGTTTTCAAGATTCTACCCCATTACCCCGAATGCCATTACCCCTAATGACATCACCCCGAATGCCATCACCCCGAATTCCATATCCCCGAACGACCCATTACCCCGAATCACAATATCACGGGGCAATGTCATTTAAGGTATTTGTACATTCGGGGAAATAGCATTCGGGGTAATGGAATTCGGAGAGATGGTACATTCGGGGTAGTGGCATTCAGGGTGATGGAATTCGGGGTAATGGATTTCGGGGTAATGGGGTAGAACCATTTAAGACATTGATTAAGAAGTCCCTATGATAACGCATAATCTGCTTGATGGAATTTTTGAGCAATCCATGAAAATATTTCATAGGTATTTAAGGAAGTCAATAAAATGATAAAAGTGATGTAAAAGTTTTATTTTATCGATATCAACGGGAACTTCAATAACTCTAAATGTGTTTAAAAATTTCAAAAAGATTAGGATCAGGAACTTTTCGTAATGAAAATTTCCTGAATGCGAAAATGGCAACATGGGCATGGAAAGCTCTCAGTTAATAACTGTGGAAGTGCTCATAAGAACACTAAGCTGAGAAGCAGGCTCTGTCCCAGTGAGGACGTTATACCAAGAAGAAGAAGAAGGAGATTCATGATAAAATGATACCTTCCCGGCTCTGTGCCACTGCATTATAACCATCTGCTTGGATGAGCAAATCAATACTTAACTTATGATTCAAACTAACAGTTGAATGAGCTGATACAAAACTCAATTCATTAGTGAAGGATTAGTCAAGCAATTACTAGGCGCACTAATTATGCAATCACATTTTCACAGCATGCGGAATTATTTTCCACGTTTTCAGTGGAATCTGCTTTCTAAGAGTAATCAACTTGAATGGAAATATAAATTTGCTTCTCTTTGACGACGGCGGCGGTTGATGTTACTCGGATGATACCGCAATCAAGCGACCGTCGACGCACCGGGTCGACATTGAGGATAAAGACTTCCCTCCACACATCTGACTCTCCACGCAGAGAAATAAATTGTAAACATTAATAAATTTTATATCAAATCAAACAGTTTCAAAGTTTATTAAAGCGACAAACAAGTTTCAAGTTTGATTTGAACTGCCCAGTACATATTACAATTGATCGGAACATATCTATTACATTTTGTTTTTTTTTTTTTCATTAGATCGATTTATTGACATTTTGTTGAAAATAAGAATGATTTTGATTATATCAAACAAAAATAATTACGTTTACAAACGAGTGCTGAAGGCAGCTCGGAAAATTATTTTTCGAACTTCACCGATTTGGAGCGAACGAGATGGAAACATGACTGGGGAAAGTGTACCAATTATGACTATAGTGGTTCCCTATTAGGCCATATGTAAATTCTCGAAAATGTTTACTCTTTTGAATGTTTAACGTCAACGTTTAATGTTTTAATATCAAACTACTTAAACACACAAAATAATTAAATATTTGAAAACAATTAAATTATCACATATGGCGAAATAGGGAAGCACTATGTCCATAACTGGTACATTTACCCTAACTGCACGATATTCCGCACGGCTATGACTGCACTTTAGGTGAAACAGTTTGTAATCATTTTCCAAGATTGCACTAAAATTTCAAAAGAACAAATCTGACGAAGGAAGCATTTAACAACAGAAAGCTAAAATAAGAAGATCAGGAATGTTTGCCCACTAATTCTTCAGTTTAGTGCCTTTGAAAACGCGAGTAGGTGCACAAGTTGGCCATTTTTTTAATTTTGAGATGTTTCACCTTAATAATCGAGTGATAAATTTGCTACAACTATGACAATTCTTTGTTGTAATTTTAGAGATGAGTGAGCATCCAAGACATTATTATTTTTTGCTCGCGCATGGTAAATACAAACTATGTTTAAATGATTTATACAAATAATAGTGTTAGTTGAATTTGAGTATAAAATGTGATTTGAACAAGTAATAAACATTTTGTGATATAAAAAAATCTTTAATTGGCCTGCAACCAACTGTTTTATTGTTTCGAACTAGCTCCACTTTTCTGCGTGTCTGCGTGAAAACTGTTCCATTGGAAGCTACGTCGAAACAGTGAGATGAATGTCGGGCTGGAATTCAATTTAGAGAGCTTTCTTTGCCAGTTTCTTTCAAGAATACGTGTGAAACAGGTGCAATATGAAATTGCGTCGGAAATATAAGGATAAGTTACTCAACGGTGACTTCGAAGGCTTGCAGTGCCTCACCGTTCGGTTAGGTGGCAGTATGACGTGAAGTTTAGAAGACGTGAAGTAAGATGAAAGAGAAGGCACCATAAGCTGTCTATCTCTTTCTCTCTTTTTGAACCCTCGAGGTATGGTAGACAGTGTGCGACATAAGCTGTACGGTAAGCGTCGAGGAGGTAACAGGTTTTGAAGATGATAGAATATATATTGTATATGCTGCCGAACGTGAGGAGAAAAGTGTATTCTGCTTCTGTCATTCAAGGTTGACTGTCTCGTTTGAAGCGCCACACGATAAACGGAAGGAGCCGGGTGTTGCTTTTCGTCTACCTTCTAGGAATCTGCTAGTTTCAGGCGCAGAGGAGACAGGTAAAGAAAAATAGAAAAAGTTTCAAGTGCGCTCAAGTGCTGTAAAAACTCACATAGTTCCATTCACCAACGTACACATTGGGGAGCCTGCTGAATAGATTGCTTTATTACGGCGTAAAAATTTAATTACACTGAAATTTCCTATGTCAACTTTGGGAGAAAACTTTTTTGATGGAGACTGAGAGGGAAGGAATACACAAAATCTCGGGACGTTTATATTTACTCGGAAGAGCACACGGCGTATTGCTGGTAATACTGTTTCAAATGAATGCACTTAAAAGCAATAAAAATAGTGATATTTAAAAAAGTGATTGCAATGGCATTACGTCATTTCGCTTCAAATATTGTTTTCATGAGATTATGTGTCTAAGATTGGCTTCTCATAGCCTCGTGGTAATGTCCATGGCTTTGAAGCAACGCTATGCTGAAGCTTTCTGGGTTCAAATCCCGAACGGTCCAGAATATTTTCAAAAATTACAATTTCCGTGACTTTTATTGGCATAAAGTATTCTCGTGTCTGCCACACGATATGAAAATGCAAAAATGACAACTTCAAAATAAAATGTTCTCAGTAAATTTGGTAAAGCACAACTTGGCATTTCTATAATTCACTTTGGCATGTTTTTTTCTCGGCTGAATTGAGAAGCAAATTAGTGCGATGTTTGTTGTTACCAGATATAAACTCAGTAGCTTTGAAAAAAACACTGTTTAACCCTAGTAGCACGCAAAACATCTTCCAAAGAGATGCTTTTCAAAAATGGCTTCAATCGCGTATCAATAAAAGCATCTGTTACTTACCTGGTTCTAGTTCGGTTGCATATCAATATCAAGTTTCATTGCCGTTCCAATGAATATTTATTTCACATATTACGTATCATCTAACAACGAAAACATGGTCTAGCAACAATTTGTTTGTTTAAAAGGTGTTTTTTATGTGTTGCGTGGAAGTTTTTGCGAAGTGTATAGATTATTTCAGGCGTGGCTTAATTTCGCCAGTAATGAACATGTATTTCGAAGGGTGCAGTAAAGTTTTAAGCAACAAGCTTGATGAGCCATGTGGTCGCTTTTATAGTGCATTGGTGAAGCAATTGTTCGAAGAGCTGGTGAAGTAGTGAGTAAAGGAGAAGATTGATATGATCTTGAGGTTGGAAGTTCGATTCTTGTTCGTATTTTCGTTTTCATTTTTTTTCTTTTAAGTATTTTGCAACACATAAGTATTGTGCAATAAATAATAAGACTCCACCTCTTGCGCTTTTAGCGTTGCTCATTGCAATTGCAAGTCATATTTTCAACGATTGACAACTCTGATTAGTTTCAAGAAATAATTTTATGCTTGAGTTTTGAAATAAACTGTGCTGATTGGTAAGCATTTCAATTTTAAAGACGTCTTCTGGTCGTGCACGAGTCTCGACTTCCGACTAGTCTCGAATATCCTAAAATCCGAATGACATGACGCTAGACATCGCCTTACAGTTGAAGTCGAAATACGCATCTCAAAGTCTTGTTGGAATAAATGGTATACCTACCTTACCTTGATACCTTGATGGCTACAGCGTAGCTTCACGCCATTGCCGGGCGTATTGTAGAGCTCCATCTTCATCGGTCTTGGGCGAAACTTCTCCAGTTGCCCCGAACGTTTAGGGTCGCCAGGTCCTATTCCACTGCGTACATCCAGCGTTTTCGTGTTCTCCTCCGAAGCCGCCGACCTCTACCTGGTTCCCTGCTGAATATAATTTTCGCAATTCTATCTTCCGACATTCGCACTAAGTGACCAGCCCACTTAAGTCTGCTGTGTTTTACATGCTGGATAATATTCGCATCTTTGTACACTTGATTCAACTCGTGATTCATGTGTCTGCGCCACATACCATTAACAAGTTTCCCACCGAGTATTGTCTGCAGCACTTTACGCTCGAAAACACCGAGAGCTTTTCGATCTGACTCTTTCAACGTCCACGCTTCGTGCCCGTAGAGAGCCACCGGAAGAATCAATGTTTTATACAGGGCGAATTTTGTTTCCGTTTGCAAGCCGTGGAATCAAAGCTGGTTACGTAGTCCATAAAAAGCCCTATTCGCAGCCGCAACACGTCTTTTCACTTCGCGGGAAACGTCGTTGTCACTTGTCACAAGTGTTCCAAGGTAAACAAATTATTCAACAACTTCAAACACATCCCATCAAACACTAACTCAGCACTTACACCACCATGCCTGACTCTATCTCTACCTGCAAACATGTACTTCGTTTTGGTAGAATTAATGGTCAGGCCTATCCTCGCTGTCTCCCTCTGTCTCCACTGACCTGCGATCGATTCCAATTAGGTCTATATCGTCCGCAAAGCCAAGGAACATGTGCGACCTTGTGATAATAGTGCCATTTCTCTGCACGCCAGATCTCCCAATAGCACCCTCGAGTGCAATGTTGAACAGTAAATTCGAAAGTGCGTCTCCCTGCTTCAATCCGTCTAACGTCATGAACGAGGTTGACACCTCGTCTGCGATCCGAACACTTGATTTCGAACCATCCAGCCTAGCACGTATCAGCCGAATTAGTTTCGCCGGAAAACCATTTTCAGACATCATCTGCCAAAGCTCATTTCTTTTCACTGATTCGTACGCCGCCTTGAAATCAATAAACAGATGGTGAGTCTGCAAGTTATACTCCCGGAATTTGTCTAGGATTATTCGCAAGCTAAACATCTGGTCCGTTGTCGAACGGCCCTCACGAAAACCAGCTTGGTATTCGCCGACGAAGGACTCCTCGAGCGGTCTCAGTCTGTTAAACAGGATGCGCGACAGAATTCGTCCTCCCATACCTTCAGAAGTACTCGGTGGAGGTGCTTGAGAAGCTCGACCGGGATCTCGTCCTTCCCAGCAGCCTTACAGTTCTTCAGCTCGAAAGCTGGATTAAATGGTATAGGATTTCATAATCTCTATAGTTTCCTTGCAAGCGTGGTGAAAAAGTTTGGATGTAAGTTGAGATTGTATTCGCGTGATGTCAAGACTTATCTCCAACCATTACTCGCAAATAGGGCTGTGCACAATAAGCATTTATCGGTATCGGCGATATAATATTGTTTCAATATCCGTATCGGTGATATATCGGATTTGATGTTAACGGTATTGAACCAATATCCGATAATTTTAAAAAGATTGGTGTAAACACAAAATCGACAAATTATTTTTTTTCTTTCACACCAATTTTCACGTTATGTGGTTCATTACTTGAATTATGTAGTTATAATGATCAATTCTCGCAGAAACCAGGCCGCCATCGGCACACATCGTTTGAATTCTAATTGTATATTACTGGTCGCTAGTAAGGGAATCTGGGTTAATATGCACCCTTGAGGTAATTTGCGAAGCAGTTGGGGAAATTATTTCAGCAGGGACTGATAATAGGGCTTCTCAACATACGATATTACAAAAGCAACACCGAGGATTGTGCGATATTTGCCAGAAAACCATTCGCCAGAAAACTATTCGCCAGAATGACATTCGCCAGAAAGTACCATATGCCAGAAAACCATTTACCAGAAAGTACCATTCGCCAGAAAACCATTCGCCAGAATGTACCATTCCCCAGAATTGACCATCCCCTAGATTTTTTTTTATATTTTTTTTCAGGTAAATCAAGTTTGCAGTTGTAGAGCCTTAAAAAATGTGTGAGATTATTTTGGTTAATATACTCAAAAAAGTACAAGGTCTCTTGGACACAATCTACCGTTGACTTAGGGAGCCAGCTTCGAATATCCATATACTAATTGTTGGTCAAGGTACATATTACAAAAATATCGATTTCTCGAGCATTCAACGATCAACTTCAATATTTGAAGTTTTATAAACATGAATTGAAAAATTTTATAAACATGAATCATGAACGGTCATACCTTAATACTGGGGGACCGTGGAACTAGAAAGAAGAAAATATACAATAGAATTACAATTGCATTCATTAAATGCTGCTTCACTATGTATGAAAGATACTGCTTACTGATGTAAAGATTTGATATTTAGCATGACGGATAGTAAAGTAAGTTTTTTTTAATATATGTTGTCCTTGTAAAATGGTATTATGGTTTGAAAGGCTTCACAAGAGGTTCGCCCTTCTTTTCAGCATAAGCTGTTCTTCGAAATTTTGTTGCTTCTTATGGACTAATTCATTTAATATTTACGAGGTTTCAATATACGTTGCAACTATCGTTCTACAGATGTTATAGCATAAGATTATGCTATTTTATAATTATTAAATTCCTTTTTTCTGTTTTTTCAGTTTCAATTAAATGTTTTTTTTTTTAAATATAATAAAGTTTTACGGGGAATTATGGTTTGGAATATTTCACAAGTGGTACTCCCTTCTTTTCATCATAAGCTGTTCTTAAAAGTTTTGTTGCTTCTTAAGGCATCTCCCGAATGACCCAACATTTGTATGGATCGTGGTATTATTATAGAATCATCCACTTCTACTCCCTCTTGAGCGACCACGTGGTTCATGGACGGCCCCAAAATAGATGCATTTCATATGAACCGTTCATCACCCTGAAATAATCAATAAGTTCTGATAATTATGAGGGCAAAAAATTTTTCGAGGAAATAGGCCACTTGAAAAAACGAGGTATTCATGGAAGTGGTTTTCAGGGAAACGACATTCGGGGTATCAATATTCGGGAGAAAGTAGCACAACCCCAATAAACTGTCCATTGAAAAGCAAAAATTATCTGGTAGTTGTACGAGAAATTCTGTACAAAACAATATTCTGATGAAGAACAGCTCGCGGTGACAGGAAATTTTCTTAAAACTAGGTAAAACAGCTTAGAATATTGTATCAGAACCTCATAGCCAAAAATATCGCAAAAGATGTAGAATAAAAGTGTTATATTGTCTCCGCTCTGTGCACTAACAGAAAGCTTAAAATGAGAAGAACGAGATAGTTACCGTTCTATATGGTAAATTTAATGCATTTGAACATATGTAGCACAAGTCGAATATTGTGACGGCCATCCTTGGATTCCGAGATATTTCATGATCAAAATCGACAAAAAAAATAATTCTGGGGAATGGTACTTTCTGGCGAATGGTACATTCTGGCAAATGGTTTTCTGGTGAATGGTACATTCTGGCGAATGGTTTTCTGGCAGATGTAATTCTGGCGAATAGCTTTCTGGCGAATGGTTTTCTGGAAAATATCGCACAATCACACCGAGGATAGTGTCGCAATTTTTCTAAAATGATCATAAAATCCCCAAAAAGTCTTTTAGTCCCAGGAATGGATATTACTCCAGATGCTCCTATATGCTAAAACTGAAGGGTGGTCCTAACGGTTTTTTCAAATTTGCAGATCCCTCGTACGCCAGCTAGCCAAACAGTTTGCGAAAAAGTATTTTTTTTGCTAAATCATCGTTATTTCATCACGTGATATGAGGCATATTTCCCTTGGAACAAATAGCAAACTTAGTGGTATCGTAAAGAGCAAGGATGTAGCTTTTATATGAAATTTAAAAAAAAATTAGCAGCGGTTTTGATTTTGGCAGCCATTTCGAAGTTCGACAGAAAAGCCGTTTTTTCACCGATCGTTGTGAATTCTAAGGTTATATTGAATAACCTGCGTTTATAACTGTTTGAGCTGAGAAGAAGGCTCTTTTCCAGTAAGGATGTAATGCCAGCGAAAAGAATACTACTTTAAAATCAAGATGGCGTCAAAATTCAAGATGGTCGCCAGATTTTTTCATACAAAGTATAATACTCCTATTCTGCGCTCGGCTCGAGGAAAAATCAACGATTGAAAACTTGTTTAGCGGACTTTGAGGCAAGTGTGCCACCCCTGCTTTTTATAAAAACTACAATTTATATTTTCTTTTTGAGCTTAACAATAATGGAACATATAGTTCACAATACAATAATCAAAATATGATGAAAATTGCTCTATTTTTCACGTATTTACATCGACTTTTGCAAAGACAACCAAATGTGAGTGGATTTTTATAAGATTTCGTTGTTTCTAAATAGCATGGTAATAGGTAAATTATTAACAGATTTTTCTAACAAACTGTACATCGTGAAACTATTCAAATGTGTAAGTTATTGTGGCATTTGAACGAAAAAAGTATTTAGTTTTACATACGAAATCCAGTTTGGTTAAAATCTATACTAATTGGGGTAAGTGTGCCACCTATTTGGTAAACGAAATTGGTTGGAGCGAAATTTATAAAAATGTAAACATCATCAACACAATCATAATAATAAACCAAAATGAGGCCTCAGTAGTGGTTTCTGAAGTATAGTAGCTTTTAGCCCTCAAAAGTGATTTATTCTCAAAATATTCAATAATTACATGTTTTTCGGCTTATTAAGCACCGTTTTACACATCTAAATCAACATTTTACCGTTATTTATCACTGATCTAGTGTAATATTACACATATGCGCCGTAATATAAGGGTAATACATATATTGTATTGAATGGAGACAAAAATATCTATTTTAGTTATTCGAATTGAGTAATAGGGAGTTACGCTTGTTTTGAACCTTGTTATAAAGCACCCCCTTATTACGGTAAACTTAAAATTATTTTTGAACTATCGATTAGCATCTGCTTTATAAGTAATATTAATAGAAAATAAAGAAAATTTCGTAACAAGTAGAATTACATGCGAAGTTCATTCGGTGGCCGTCTCGCCTCATATGGGTGGCACACTTGCCCCATAGTGTCGAAAAATAGGTTATTTTGGATGATATTTCAGAAGCTCCAAAACTAATACTTTTTGAAGATATTTTCTATTTAAATGACACAGTGGTTATGAAAAGATGTGAAACTAACATCATGAGTCCAAATTGGTGGATTTTATAAGCTTTAGGCAAAGTAAGAGAACAATTTGCTTAAGGTGGCACACTTGCCCCAAATTCCGCTATTTTTTAGCGCAAAAAAACGAGTCATTGATTGAACTCGTCACATACGTCAAAATCGTAGAACATGATATAGAAAATCGTTCATTACATAGGGTACATACAATTGCTCACCTAGTTTTTGTAGCCTATCTTACTCAGTTTTTTCTCAGCTTTCTGAGTGATCTTATAATTCAAAACGAGCGGTGCGCTAATGGCGTAAAAACGGTTTTTCTGACGAAATTCAAAATGACGACCAAAATAAAAATGAATGCTACATACTTCCTCTATACTATGTCACTAAGTTTGCTATGTATTCCAAGGGAAATATGACACACATCACGTGATGAAATACCGATGATTTATCAAAAAAATTGACGTTTTCGCAAACTGTTTAGCTAGCTGGCGTACGAGGGGTCACCCATTTTGAGAAAACCGAAAGAATTACCCTGCCTTTAGTTTTAGAATATACTAGCGATCAGTGGCATAAAATTGGAATTCAAACGATGTGTGCCGATGGCGGCCTGGTTTCAGCGAGAATTGCTCAATATGCTATTCCCAGTGAATATCTTTTTTTTTCAATAAAATCAATAAAAATGAATAAAGTTCTGATTATTGGACCGGCAACAATTTTATCGATATCGTAAATGAATATCGGGTCGAGAGAAATCAGATATCGTATCAATAATTTCGATCCGATAATATCCTAATAATGTTCTACTCATTAGATGATCATTTGCACAGGATGAACCTCGTTAGCAATATTTGTAATAGGTGTAATTCAGGTTATTATGACATCGATCGTAGTTTGGTATTAACCGGATGTGGACGCCTCAATAGCGCAAACAAACGATACCCTTGCAGTTGAGAAGGAATATATGACATTTGGTCTTCCTTGGCCGAGTGGTTAGAGTCCACGGCTACAAAGCAAAGTCATGCTGAAGGTGTCTGCGTTCGATTCCCGGTCGGTCCAGAATCTTTTCGTAATGGAAATTTCCTTGACTTCCCTAGGCATAGAGTATAATCGTACCTGCCACACGATATACGAATGCGAAAATGGCAACGTTGGCAAACAAAGCTTTCAGTTTATAACTGTGGAAGTGCTCATAAGAACACTAAACTGAGAAGCAGGCTCTGTCCCATTTGGGACATTAATTCCAAGAAGAAGAAGAAGGAGAAGAAGACATTTGGTCGAATAACATTTAGTCGGATGACGTTTAGTCGAAAGTACATTTGGTCTTAAAGATATTTCGTCGAATGGACATTTAGTAGAAAAGAATATAATATTTTTAGGAATTATATGGAATTTGATTGGAAGGGCATTTAATCGAAATTATCGTCAAATAGAGATTTTTCAAATTATTTTACAAAGGACATTTGGACGTTAATACACAGTAATTGTGTCATTGAAAAAGGGGACAGCATGTATGGTAGAATCTAGGACATTTGGTCGAATTATATTTGGTCGAAAGTACAACTGGTCAAAGGGACATTTGTTCGAATGGACGTTTGGTCGAACGATTTTAATATATTTCGTGGGAATCTTGTTTTGTAATGGATGATCCAAAAATTGATTGGTTTAACAGATATAAAACGGAAAAAACTTGCACAATGTGTGATTCTTTATTTTGAAACATACTTTCCATCAGATGTTAATAACGAAACTATCTTCTACATGATAATTATTACCTACGCTTCACAACGTGGTTAGTTTATGTATTCGTATCTGTGAAGCATAATACTTGCAAATTGTCATCGTTTTATTAAATTTTGTAAATATTTTGTCAAAACTTTCAAACCAAATGTGAAAACATGTATTGGTTTATTATAGCTCTACAAACGTCGCTTTCATTTTATTTGGATTGATGAATTATGTATCGACGTTAATGAGATTTAAGCTATAATAATGTTTAAGAAGTGTATTTTATACAAGATTTTAACGTTGATAAATCCATAGGCATAGATAATTCTTGTTCCTAATTGAAATTTAGAAGCCTTTAAAGGGTTTGAATCACCAGGTGTTTTTAGATCACCACATTCCCACATATCCATACTGATTTCCACAAGGATTTTACAAATAAAATATCCATAATCAGAATCTGGAAAAGATTATACGAACTTAACCGAAAACTGAGAGAGCGAGCTAAAGCTATTTTTCAGGATCGTAACATCTTTGTCTCTTTTTCTAGAACCCGATGCTCCGAATGAAGACATCCACCTAAAGGATTGAGATTAGCAAAGTTTTGGTAAACTTTTTGACAGAGTACGGGTGAGGTTCAATGTATGTTAGAGATGATTTACGACGTATTACACAATCCGGAATATTCAATATTATTTTAAGCAGTGGCGCGGGAAGTGGGTAGGACAGGTAGGACATGTACTACGCACAAAAACACCTGGGTAGGACAGACAAAGGATTGTCCTACCCACGATTCATCGATTTGTTATCTAGAAATAGTTGAGGAAATTAGAACATCCTCATTGATTGTAAAGACAAGCAATTTGATAACAAAAGTTGATCCAATGTATGATCCTAAAGACAGGACTGGTTGTAGGTCTATTTTCAGAGACATCGTCTCTATTTCGATGCAAGTTCCTAAAAAGTCTCTATTTTTAATGAAAGGTTTCTTAAGTACCTATTTTAACCAAAATGGTGCTTGTCTTGAATCCTGTTGCAAAATCACACAGGCTCCAGAGAAACATTCAGAGATCATATCAGGTTCAAAAGGCTTTTTGAGAATTTCGTCTAAGATTTTTGAGAAGGGTTTGTTTTTCAAGAAACGCTGCAAGAAAAACTCCGCTTGTTCATGTGGATTTCTTCGCGAATTGATCCACGTTTCCTCCAAAAAACCCAAATTTCCTTGAATTCATTTCTTGGAATTTTCAGGCATTTGGTCCAAGTATTAACTCCCTGTAGTTTTACAAAAAAATTCTTGAAAAGTTTCTCAAAAAATTCCCATGCATGGATGGAAATCTCGTGATCATGACAAAATAAATGATGCATCGCGGTTGCTCTTTATCCTGCGATCATAGTAACAACGATTAACCTTTTGTCGTCAAGTTATCATAATAAACTACGCTCCGCAAATAATGCATCATTCTGCATGTGTGCTAACGATCAAATATTCGCAAACCGAAGTCGTAACTTTTGGAAGATTTTTGTGATTTCATGCCATGATTTGACTCCTGGTATGCAATTCTTGATCCTAAAGTTTATTTGGCATGGTTAAGGCGGAAATTAATGCCGTGAATGTGCTCCGATTAAGGTTAATCGCAACATGATACATTATGCGACAAACGGTTTGTCCCACGACAAACAGTGCATCAGATGCTCCATGTATCTGTGAACAGCGCGCGTAATGAGGTGCTGAAATTGTGCTTTTGCAAGAAAGACGGCCCTCTTCGACCGTTCAAATACTGTGTTGTTAGTCGCAAGAGACGATTTTTTTCCAGCCTTGTTCCCATGCAATCTTCAAAAATTTATTTGAGGTTTTACGCCACTTCATACTACAGATTTTTTTTCGGTTATTCCTCCGATAACTCCTGTTATATTCTGTTTAAATTTATCCGGAAAATTTCTTTAAAAAAACTGCAGAATACTATCGCAAGACTTGATTTTTTTCTCGATTATATTAACAAGTTATCTTGGAAATCTTCTAAAATTTTCTTAAGAGTTCAGGAGTTATTTCAGAGATCCTTGTTCATTAACGGTGACTTAGAAACTTACAGAAGTTTTATCAGAGGTTATTATAAGTTTTTCTTTAAAAATTCCTACTGTATTGATTTTTCAGAAAAACATCTGTGACATTTGCCTTGAGACGTTCCTTGAAGAATTCCTTAAAAACGTCCAACACTTACTTGAGAAAATCTCAAAGAATTGCAGGAGGAATTTCTGTAGAAATCGAGGAAAAAAAAACTCTGGAGCAAAAGCTGAAGTTATCTTGAAAGACATATACAGAGTATAGCTGTCAAAATTTAACGAGGAATTCTGAAAAAAGTCCTAGATCTCAGCTGTGTGAATACGAAAAGTTTTCTCATTCTTGTGGTAACAGCTGGTATGAAAATGAGGAGGTTATAAGCAAAAAGAAAACCTACTTTTGAGGAAATGTACTATAAACATTTTTCAGCATTCAGTCTTCTAACAATTATTTGATTTTTTCTGTTGAGCGGAAAAAATAACTTATAATAGCTTGGAAACAGTAGAGTCTCTTAAACTCAACTCAACTGAAAATCAACCAAAATGTCACTTTGCGTTTGAGCCCCTCAAATATAGTATCTTTCAATTTCCAATTCAGAGTTAAAAAAAATCTAGCTTCACTGTGCACAAAATATTTGCCAACGTTTGTCCTACCCATGGTTTCGAACGTGGACGCGCCTCTGATTTTAAGCATCAATTAAAACAGAAAAAAACATAAGATCGCGATAGAAGATTCTTTCTTTTATAACTACTCATTGAAATTTACCCCGGCAGTTCACTTTTATATAAGATGGCCAAGACCATTGCTTAAATCAGGCGAATGCGTACCCAAAACAAGATAATTCAGACAGAATAAAAATTTAGCTACTGCGCGATTACCGACCGTCATTATTACTGAAATTTTTACAACACTGGAAAGAAAACACCGACGTTTGACAGACAACAATATTTCTATTATGGTAGATGTTATATATTAGTTATCTTAATATTATAATTAAGGGGCCCAAATAGTCGTAGCGGTAAACGCGCAGCTATTCAGCAAGACCAAGCTGAGGGTCATGGGTTCGAATCCCATCGGTCGAGGATCTTTTCGGGTTGGAAATTTTCTCGACTTCCCAGGGCATAGAGTATCTTCGTACCTGTCACTGAATTTTTTAGTGACTATCTCGGAGATGGGATTCGATCCCAGGTCATCGGCGTGAGAGGCGTGTGTTCTAACCACTACACCAGGTCCGTCCCCAAATATGCTCCCAATATGTATTATAAACGTTGAAGTAAATTTATTCTAAGGGTGTAGTTGATGTGCTCGAAGGATATTGTTTAAACGTAATTTTCTAAATCAAAACACAAAATTTCACATTCCGGTGCATAAACAATCCAGATTACAGTACTGGTTAAAAATATGAATAATAATAGTTCGGATCTATTCACGCAGCGAATCAAGAATATTATACCAGTGAAATTGATTCGCTTTGTGATTTGGATTCACCGTAGTAAATTCTGCAATCTACATATGACATATTTCAAATTTTGTAAATGTTTTAACTATAATCAACGCGATAAGAAAGGTATCAAAGTTAAAGAAAGTCAAACCGGTCGGAAATTTTTGAACAGCGTTGTAAGCTGCGTGAAGAATCTGCCCTACTGCTTACTATCACTGAGCATGGTTCATTACAATTTTCATCTGAAAAATAATTATCATCCTTATTAAGATTTCATAGCATGTAAATCATTTTTTGATTTAAGGAAGCCATTACTAGCCATACCTATCTACGTTTTGCTTGTAATTTTACAGGCACATGATAGTTTTGTATTATAGATGTGTTTTGAAAGTTATATCGCTTGCAAATAGCTTTTATTCTAACCCATCAATTTGTAGTAATTAGTGCTGCATTTTCATCAAAATTGAATTGAGTTAAGTTTTCAACATATCTTCCAACGCACTTTCAGCTGCCTATATAAGATAATAAGATTTATTCAGAAAAAGTAGGAAAAACAGCAAGTCAAACTGTCCCATAATGAAAAGTAACCGCATATCAGTCCCTCCACAGTTTGCCTTACCGTATAACACAAAAATGAACCGTTTTTTGATCACCTTTCAATTTTTCTCAAAAAGATATCGTAGTGAAAAGCCAATTGTGAAAATTGAATAGAGATTTGAACATGTTCGAATCCTCATAAAATTTTTTCAATGCCTACTTTTTACAAATGGGACTGACTTGCGATTCACGGCAGCATAGGTCCCGCAACTTGTAAATGAAAATAAAATTTGCACTAAGATAGGTGTACCAGTTATGGACATAAAGGTTCCTTATTCCGCCATACGGGGTAATTAAACAATTTTAAAATGTTTGAACATTTTGTGTGCTTAAGTAGTTTGGTATCAAATATATCTTGATGTTAGAACATTCAAAAATATTCAAAATGTGGAAGTTTTCGAAAATCTTCATATGTCCAAAATGGGAACCACTATAGCCATAACTGGTACACTTTCTCTATGGATCTCTACGGTCAGGAGGCGTGCACAAAGTGGTAGGCTTAGGTGATTGCGGTCGTACTGCGAATAATTGTCAATGAAAACTGGTGTATGATGCATGACTATACGGTCACTTAGTATGAATGTCGGAAGAAATGTCAAAACTTATATTCAACGCGTCAACTGTACGCATTAGTAGAAGACATGACAACCTCAAGCTTTCGAGGAGCTGGATAAGTATCGCCTTAAGTAAAATTGACATAGGAAAAATTGTGTCATTTCACAAACACTCCTACAAATCCTTAAACGCGTCATAAATCAAAGGAGATCTTAATTTCGACACCCTTTGGCACAACCGCACGCCATAGTGCAGAATTAAGACAACTTGCGAGACCCAGTGATATATGAAGCCGTTTGAGTAAATCTGGACTCTTTTTTCTGTATCTTCATTTCTGCTGACTGAAGAGATGCTTGTTAACGTACCCACTTCCCGCAGCTGCTGGGTGAAGATAGCAGCAGCATTGGCAAGTTAAAGAATCTGTCTTTTTTGCGGCACATGAAGTAAAGAACAACAAAAATTCCAACGCGCTCTGAATATATATTGTCAGCGGTGGGAACGCCCCTCATAGCGGGGCCCCAAAGTCTCGTAGTCACAAAAAGCTTACTGCGAGCATCGACGTTCAACAGTTCCACTTCATGGCGATTCAACTTCCACACAAAAGAGAAAACGAGAAATTTCACGCACGTTGTTTGCCAGCAATGAGTTTTATTCCAGTGCTGACATCCTTCCTTCCTGCTGCTTTTCTTGCCTCATCGAAACAGATGAAGTCACACCAAGGAAATAAAAATTTCCGGCAATAATAATAATAGAAATGACAGAAAAATGGGGCACAAAAAATATATAGCAACTGCTGGTCGTAGTAAATGAGGAATCATAAATGGATAACGTATATTCGTTCTATTGAGCGACCAAAAATCATTTGTTTCGTGTGTGGAAAGGACAAACCACCATGTGCAAGAAAAGACAAATTGGAAAGCAATCACCAAAATTCCTACGACAACGGCAGTCAAGCCATATTGGGGCAGACTTAGGGCAATCCTGTGGACGTGGATGATGGTGACGTGCCCAATAATAATGGTGATAATGACTGCAATGATTGGAGACCCAGCCTACATCTACCGGCGAGCTTCTGGTTTGGTGGGCAGTACGTGACATGGTTGCAAGAGACAGGGAAATTATTATTATCATCTCCATGCTGACGACGTTCGTCCGGAGTTTAACCATTCTGCCAGGGTTCTGCCATGCAAAAATTCGATTAGTGGCGGTACGTGATAACAAATCGCTAGTAGATTTTATCAGAGAAGGGGAATTGTCGTGATCTTTAATGTAATTTCCTTTGGACAAATTGTTACATAGATAGAAAAACCCTGCATGCTCAAACTAATGTGGAATCAATACATCACGTGTAGTGTGCGAATGAGAAGAATTCATGAGAACAAATAAAAAATATATCTGCCCTAATTTACTAACATTTAAGTTAGGTGGTGGCTGTCTTGGCCAAATAAGTTGTTGAATCGCCTGATCCGGTGGTAGAAATCCACCAGTCAGGTAACCCCAATTCCAAGGTGTCATCGTGCTGATGGATGAATGGTTGAGGGGGTTTAAAAGATGCTCAATCGCGTACGGAGCCTGGTGTGTACCAGGGCGAACTCCCCGGTATGTAGCCCTTACTGCATTATGGCGGGGCAATGATGCAGCGGACCGTTATTCCCCAGCGACTCGTGGGAACAAATATGAGTACAAATCAAAACAACAACAATCTTGAAGGTGTCGACTGCCTCTCTCAGTCGGAGCCAATGGTAGTGGAGGACGTGCAGAGCAATACTGAGCTAACCGAAGAGCAGTTACTCGCAAGTTCGCAGGAGGATATGCTTACCGACGCAACCGAAGTAAGCAACAAAAATTCAACAAACCATCCGTATCCGGACACCCAACTGGACATGGACGACGATAATAACGATGGTATAAATGTTATCATAAACATCCCAGAATCTCAACCCTCAGGATCTGAATCCAAAACGGATCCTTCATGTCATCCGAACAACGCGAATGACCAACAGATGACAAAAATAAACCTCACGAGAGGACATAGGAAGAAGTTTAAAGCACTGATGCAGAGCGGCGTGAGTCGATCTGAAGCCCTCATTCAACTCGGGAAGGGCAAAGATGAGCTAGCTTCCTCTAAACGTGGCAGGACGGACCTAGACAACTCGGCTACTAGTAAGGACGTCCCCAAGCAGAAACGAACCAAGAAACGCCTGGATCTCAGAGATCGAGCTGAGCAATCCAACCACGGTGGCCCAATGGCTCAGCAGTCAAGTGACGGTCACCAAAATAGCGGAGAAAACCAAACGGCTGGTCATAGCTACAGTGACATGACCAATCTTAGGAAGGTCGGAGTTGTTCCGAAACACTTTCCCACATCCCATCTTTCCACGACTCAGCTTGATGCTCTTCAGGAGGCCCTGCTGCTAAAAGTGGAGCAACAGCGTAATGAGCCGATGAAACCAAAATTCTGCAACCTGCTCTACAAGTCTGGATCCATGGTCCTTGTCTGCAAGGATCTCGAGACTGCAGACTGGGTAAAAGAAATAACTCCTTCACTCATCCCTTGGGAAGGTGCCGAGTTGGAAGCAATGGACGAGGAGAAAATTCAGCGTCCAGAACCAATTCGTGCGTTCTTTCCCCAAAGTGCGAGATACTGTGATGAGCGCATAAAAACGCTCATCGAGAGTCAAAACAAGATCACAACCTCTAGTTGGCGTATTCTCCAAAGAAGCACACCAAACGATATCCATGTCGAGTGGATATTTACGGTTGATGGGTCGTTTATGGCGAACCTAACAAAATCCAACTTTATCCTCAACTATCGCTTTGGCGAAATACAGCTGAGAAAAATAAAGGGCAAAACCAATCAGTCAATCGAAAATTCAACTAATAGGGTGCCCAAGAGAAATCTAAGGCAGCCTCTAGCAAAAACCCACAATCAAACCCCATTAAAAAGGCCAGTCTGCCTGTCTCTAAAGATTCAAGCTCCAACCAAACTCCTAGCTCTAGCGGTGGCAGATTGGTGCCATCTAAGAACAGTGGATCTGGTAAAAGATTAAATTCGACTACAGAGACAAAGGCTGGCCTAGGGAAGAAGATTGACAAACATGAACACCCGATACATCATCCAAAACAAATACAAGATGATCCGCAGCATCCAAAGAAGGACGACCTCCGTCCTGGAAACTGCAGCACACCTAAAAATGACTAAGATCATTCAAGTGAATCTCCATCATGCTCGAAGCGCAACGGATGTGCTTTGCCGGAGATTCACATAAGAACTGTTCACTGTGGCTCTTATCCAGGAGCCATGGGTCAACCTCGAATACAGGTTATTCATGTAAACTCATGCAAGTTGGTATATGATGACAGCCAGCTCTCTCCAAGAGCAGCTATTCTAATACGCAATGACACTAAATGCTTTCCAATTACAGAATTCATTAAACGCGACATCGTAGCAGTCAGGGTGGAGGTTCCTACCGCTAGAGGGAAGGCTGATATCGTCATGGTCTCGGCGTATTTTCCAGGCGACGCGGAAGATGTTCCTCCTCCAGAGATTGCTGCGCTAACCTCTTACTGTGAAACAAAACACATTCGGATGTGACTCGAATGCGCATCACACTGTATGGAGAAGTACAAATATAAATCCTCGAGGTGAGTACCTTTTACAGTTTCTATCCTCAAACAACATAGACATATGTAACACAGGCGACAAGCCTACATATGAAATCGCCATACGACAGGAAGTGCTGGATCTGACTTTATGTAGTCAGTCCATCTCCCACAAAATAACAAACTGGCATGTTTCTGATGAAATATCTATATCAGACCACAAACACATAGTCTTTGAATGGGAAGGGAGTCTAACTATTGCAAAATCGTTTAAAGATCCTAAGAAGACTGATTGGGAAACCTATTCAGCCACTCTCCGATCCGAAGACTACATCATAAATCCTAATATCAAAACAGTCCTAGAGTTAGAAATGGCTTCTGACTCTATACAAACCAAAATTCTTAATGCATATCAAGAAAGCTGTCCAACTAAAACTGTTAAGTCGAGCAGAGATGTTCCGTGGTGGAACAACCATCTTGAAAAGCTTAGGAAAACGGCACGGAGGGAGTTCAACTGTGCCAAACGCTCTACTGTTTGGAGCCTATACCGAAAGGCTCTGACAGACTACAACTAGGAAATAATGCTAGCTAAGCGGAAATCATGGGTCCTCATGCGTGAAAGCATTGAGAAGACTCCCGTAGCTGCCAGACTTCATAAAACTCTATCGAAAGACCACTCCAATGGTCTGGGAACTCTCCGAAAGACTGACGGTTCGCTCACTGTGGATCTCACAGAAACACTGAGTGAAATGCTGAGGACTCACTTCCCTGATTCAATCCCTGAAGCGATCGTGAACGCTAATGGCAACAGACATGGCGTCTCTGGTCAACAAGAGCTTCTGTCATGGGACGCAAGTACCAAAAGAGACGTATTGAACGTTGCCAAAGAAGCCTTTACGCGAGCAAGGGTGGAAAGGGCAGTGAGATCCTTTGAGCCATTTAAATCTGCTGGCATGGATGGAATTTTCCCAGCGCTTATCCAGAAAGAGGAGCAAACGCTTATTCCTCCCATGATAGTGATTTTTAAGGCCAGTTTAGTCTTAGGACATATTCCAGATGACTGGCGTCAAGTTCGAGTTGTCTTTATCCCGAAGCCGGGAAAAAAAGACAAAACCAATCCCAAAGCATACAGACCGATAAGTCTGTCGTCAGTGATGCTTAAAATAATGGAAAAGGTCTTAGGAGAGTTCATAAATTCAAAATTTATGGAAGCAATGCCTCTTTCCAAATACCAATTCGCTTACCAAAATGGAAAATCTACGATCTCAGCACTACACATGCTAGTCAACAAGATAGAGAAAACTTTTCATGCAAAGGAAATCGCCATCGTGGCATTTCTTGACATTGAGGGTGCATTCGATAACGCTTCCTATTCGTCTATAGTGTCAGTAATGCATAGGAGAAAATTTGACCCATGCATTGCTACCTGGGTACATGCTATGCTAGCAAATCGCCGAATCTCATCCGAGTTGAGCGGATCGTGCGCCACTGTCATGGCCACAAAGGGGTGTCCTCAAGGAGGGGTACTTTCACCTTTGCTATGGTCTCTTGTGGTGGATGATCTTCTTAATAGCCTGGAAAAAAGAGGATTCGAGGTTGTTGGCTACGCTGATGATGTTGTCATCATTGTACGTGGCAAATTTGAAAGCGTTGTCCTTGCAAGAATGCAATCAGCTCTCGATTACACGCTCTCCTGGTGTCTGAAAGAGAAACTGGGGATAAATCCTTCAAAAACTACGATTGTTCCTTTCACAAAGCGCAGAAAGGTACAGCTGCAACCTCTTTTCCTTAATCAATCACAATTGGTTTTCTCAAATGAAGTCAAATACCTTGGCATTACGCTTGATGCTAAACTCAATTGGAACACACATCTTCAAAACATGGTAAATAAAGGTCTCAATTCTCTGTGGGTCTGCTCAAAGACCTGTGGAAAAAAGTGGGGCCTAAAACCTAATATGATCATGTGGATATATAAAACCATCGTTCGGCCTAGAATAGCCTACGCTTCCCTTGTTTGGTGGCCAAAAACAAGCGAGGTTACGGCTAGAGCCAAGCTGAACAAAATCCAACGCGCCGCGTGCGTCGCCATTACTGGTGCAGTTCGCAGCACCCCTTCATTCGCCCTAGATGCAATGCTTAGTCTGCCCCGGCTAGATCAATTCATTAAGCTGGATGCTGAGAGAAGCGCTCTGAGGCTAAAACGATCAATAAACCTTCTGCCAGGTGATTTAACCGGTCACCTAAGCATACTAAACGAATTTTCTATAAATCCAATTGTAGAAAAATGCAGTGACTGGATGGAAATGGTTGTGAACTATGACATATCATATACGGTGTTAATTCCTTCTCGCCAAGAGTGGCAAGAAGGTGGACCGAGTATTCCTCCAGGCTCAATCAAATTCTACACTGATGGATCGAGAATGAACAATCGTTCTGGATCTGGAGTGCACGGAACCAAAATCTCTGTCCCTCTCGGACAGTTGCCTACAGTTTTTCAGGCTGAAGTGTATGCTATCATTAAATGTGTGCAGTTCAGCATAAAAAGGAATTACAGAAATGCCACAATCTGTATTTTCTCCGACAGCCAAGCAGCTCTTCATGCTCTGAAAGCTTACACTTTTAACACAAAATTAGTGTGGGAATGTGCTCTTGCTCTAAAAACCCTAGCCATCCGCAATCGAGTTAAACTATATTGGATCCCCGGGCATACGGGTCTAGAGGGTAATGAAATTGCCGATGAGCTAGCCAGGAATGGATCGGCCAATACATTCATTGGTCCTGAGCCATTCTTTGGCATATCAAACTGTTCACTAAATATTGAACTGAACAGCTGGTTGTCCAGGCAAATTATATCCAATTGGAAAACAGTTTCCAATGCGAATCAATCTAAAAGATTCGTCACAATTAATTCGAAACAAACACAAAAACTCATTGGTCTCAACAAAAGGGACCTCAGCACCTACACCGGTCTTATAACTGGACACTGCCCCGGCAGATACCATTTACAAAAGATCGGAGCCATCCAAAACCCAAATTGCCGTTTCTGTAGTGAAACGTGCGAAACCTCACAACACCTTCTCTGCTCCTGCAGTGCACATATACAACGAAGATCCAAAATTTGGCAAGCCCTTTTTGGAGCCGGCCGATATTTGGAACGCATCTCCCAGGGAAGTGGTCGGCTTTATCAGGCTGATCGTGCCAGATTGGGGGATTCACAATGCTGCAACTTAGGACTTCTGCCCATCAATGGCAGATGGCTAAAAGTTCAGTCACCGCGCAAAGTATTCCGGTGGCGTTCCCGCCACTGAGAGTCTTTGTAAAAGCAAAAGGGTATATCACAATAGTTCTAAAAAAATGGACGCAGTGATCTCACACCCGACAGAAGGAGGAGGAACATTTAAGTACGATGATGATGATAATGACTTGCTTAATTACCTAATAAAACCAAATTCCAATATCAGCATTTTGAATTAGGGTGCCGGTGCCATTAATGGACTACCTAAGCTATAAAAAATCATAACAAAATAACGAAAACCCTTAACAGAACTCTTTTGGCGTCAACAGAAAGATTTCAACCTCTACTATAGGGGAAAAAAATTAAAAAGATGATAAAACTATTTTTTTTAACATGAAATTGCTTGAGCTACTATTGGTACACGTGTTCCAGTAGTTGCGCTACTTACTTAAAATACTTTTGAATAAGCTGTCCCGCTTCGGAGTATCTACGCACTAAGTATCTTGGCTGAAGTCGCAACTTACGAAGCGAGAACTGCTAGTAAAAATCAATGGATCATAGCTAATAATATGTTGTAAATTTCAGTTTATTTTGGATCATCAAAATAAACTGAAATGTCAACGACAAATCGCTTATTTTCGCCAATTAACTCGATTTATTGCCACTTTTCTCTATCCTCGAATGTGACCTACGTTCGGCAATCATGGTGTACCTGGTCAATCCATCTAGATCGCTGCGCCTTCTTGTTCCGACCGAATTTGAAGCGAACGCCATTTAAACAGAGCTGTTGTCCGGCATTATTGCGACGTATCCTACCCAACGTATCCTTCCAGTTTCAGCCACCTTCAGGATACTGGGTTCGCCGTAGAGTTGGGCGAGTTCGGGGTTCACACCGGTCTCCTGCACGTCGCTCATGATCGTCCTTAGCACCTGCCGTTCAAAAACACCAAGAGCTTGTAAATTTTCCTCGAGCATAATCCTTAGTATCATGCCCGTAGAAGACTACTGGTCTTATGAGCGTTATGTACATCGTGCGTTTGGTGCGACTGCATTTTTTTCTGGAGCCAATATTAGGCACGACTTCCACAGATGATGCGCCTTCGTATTTCCCGATTAACGCTGATGTCAGCCATCAGTAAGGATCTGAGGTAGACGAAATCATCAACCAGTTCAGACAAATCTATCGCGACTCTTGTTGCTTCGCGTTTCAGGCGGATGAACAAATCTACCACCGTTTCAAATTTTCTCCCAATAATATCCATGTCGTCCGCGAAGCTCAAAAAATGTTCGGATCTCGTGAAAACCGTACCTCTACTGTTAAGTCCGGCTCTTCGCATGACACCTTCAAGCGCAATATTGAACAACAGGCACGTAAGTCCATCACCTTGTCGTAGTCCTGGGCGGAATGGAAAAGAATTGGAGCCCGAGATCTTCACACAGTTTATCGTTGCTTTAATCAATCTTGTGAGCTTCTAAGGAAAGCTGTTCTCGTCCATGGTCTTCCATAACTCTACGCGGTCAATACTATCGTATGCTCTTTTGAAATCGATGAACAGGTGATGCGTGATAATTTGGTACTCACGGCATTTCTGGACGCATGGAAGAGACCTGGTCCGCATGGAAGAGATCTGGCGGCCGTCGATGAAGCCTGCTTGATAACTTCTAGCGAACTCGTTTGCTATATGTGATAGACGGCGGAAGATAATCTGGGATAGAACTTTGTAGGCGGCGTTCAGGATGGTGCACAGTGGTTCCAGCTACATAGGAGGACGGTCATAAATATGAAAGTCGGTAAATTAATCAGAAAATCATGCAATTTGATATGTATTCGTGCCCTACATGCAAAGCATTTTTTCTGATAAGAGGGGAGGTGCTAAGGTTCCCGAGCAGGAACAAATAACTCCCCAATAGCTTATGCATACCATATTTTGGTATCATACCAAAATTAGGTATTGTTCAGTTATCAATACCTCATTTTGGTATTACAATGGTATTTGAAAAGAATGATTCTACCCCATTACCCCGAATCCCATTACCCCGAATGTCATTAACCCGAACGCCATTACCCCGAATTCCGAAACCCCGAACGACCCATCACCCCGAATGACATTACCCCGAATTCCAATTTGATGGGAAATGTCATAAATTTCATCATGTCAAGATAATTTTAAATTCGGGGAAATAGCATTGGGGGTGATGGAATTCGGGGTAATGGTACATTCAGGGTAATGGAATTCGGGGTGATGGCATTCGGGGAAACGACATTCGGGGTAATGGGGTAGAATCGAAAAGAATGTTTAAAACAATTAAAAATACTTCATTTTGGTATTCGACAGGTATTGAGGACTGCTGGAGGTATTGAACTAGTATTGAAAAAGTTCATTTTTATATGAAAATCCATGAAGTATTATTTAGGTATTACAATACCTGATCTAGTTATCAGCTTGGTATTTGTAGAATATGCAGAAGGTATTATTTGAGGTATTTTACCTCTTATGCAGGGCTCATTCATACCTCATTCAGGTTGTAAGTATTGGAAATTATCTGGTATGGAATACCTCAATTTGGTATTCAGTAGTTATTTTCTTCTGCTCGGGTTTTCACCCCCTCTCCCTCCCCGTATAGACTTGAGTGATTATAACCTGAGAGAGACTCGCGAAGAGGAAAAATATCAACGTCATATGTAGCCCAGATTCTGCTGTCACGAAACGTCAAATGCAACCCGCCGTTTTTATGGCTGAAAATGTGAAAAGTACTGTACCGTCAAACGAGGTATCTTGCAACAGGGGTGAAACTTGCAACACTTCGACAAGTAACCGAATTGTCGTTTTGTTCAGCATTGAGTTAAATTATTATAATTTATTCGGAGGAATGTTATCGACTGAGGGAACTGGTAGTGATCTGTTATTGGCGTTGCAGTCAAGGTAAATCAAAAGCTGATTTGTTTCAATTGTCCGACGTTTCGATGTATTTAACACCTTTTTCAAGGATTAGAAACAATAGCTTTTTCGTCAGGTGGCTCTAACTGTCGAGCAATGGTCCTTACACATTTAAACATTCAAACAAAACTTCTGGCACAATAAACTCTTAGTTGTAAAACACTGATTCTATATAGGCCATATACATCGAAACGTCGGACAATTGAAACGAATCAGCTTTTGATTTACCTTGACTGCAACGCCAATAACAGATCACTATTATAATTTATTTCGCCGTTTATTGGTCTTAGGTATACAACATAAGATTTTGGCGAGGGTTTGGGTATTGTTTCTTTTTTGGATGGTTTTCTGGAGGCGAAAATCATATTATACATTGGATTGTATTGAATTAATGCTGAAAAACGTTCCTCGCACAACACAAACGGTAGAAATATGTCATTCGAGGCATTTGCTATCAGTTACAGTACTTAGTAGTGTACTAATTGACAATATAAAAGTTTTGATAATTTGATGCTTAAATACTATAAAAATTCAAAAACGTTTTTGACTACCCTTGTGGGGTAACTTGCAACAGCAATTTTGATCTCAATTGTTTGATATTTCTTGAAGTTTGTCATCGAAAACACATGAAAAGGCAAAATTGAACAAATATTTGTTCAGTAACATTAAAATTTGTGTACCTCAATCAATTCAATACAAGTTTGGTACTAATAATTGGAAAATTTGAATAAATCGCATTATTATTAGATTTAGTCTTATTTTCTTCATGAAAATAATGAATAATTTTTTTTTTTTTAAGGTAAAATTTAGTTTATTTACAGTCAGTTCAGCGGTTCACAAAACAGTTATTTACATATCTAGGACAAACAGTTATTTACAAATCAAGATGAAAATTTAGTGCTCTAACATCGATGCCATCGTTACACTCGTTAACAAAAGTGATGTATTTTACTAACATTTTCAAAGCAAAAACACGTCTACGTCTATTTACTCTTTCCAAGGCAGGTCTCGCCAGGTCCTCGAACGTCAGTCTTCTCCATCCATTCATTTCGACTGCCAGCCTCTGCTGTAGGACCGTCCAAGCCGGGCCGACACGAGCGCAGTCGCAAAACTTATGGTGGAGCGTTTCCACTGTTCGTCCGTTGCAGTGTGTGCAAAACTCGTTGTCTGCTCTCCGCATCACGGACAGCAGTTTGCGGTGCTCCCACTTCTCATTCACAAGCAGGTAGAGCTTCGACCGTTCCGCCGAAGAGAGTAGCTTATCGCCACGTGGCCAGTCGATCGTCGGATGACTTCGTTCCACCTTGGGCAAGTCCGTCTGCGAAACGAAATGCCGGTGGATGAGATCGGCGGAGGGGTTTTCTTGGATAAGGGGTGGAATGTGGGAATAGTTTGATAGGATTATTTTTAGGTCGGGATGATCTATTGAGATTGCTGGGCGGGGATAGTCGTGAAAAAGAAGGGATTTATAAAAGGGAAAGGAATCGATCACCTTAAGATGACGGTTGATGGTGAGTGATTTTGCCTTCAACGCTGGAAGATGAAGGTTTAATCCCCCATGCTCTTTGCTGCGCGCCAGCTGCATCATCGGGACGCGGGCGGGAATTCCTCTCCATAGGAACGCGCCCATCGTGGAGGTGATTTTTGCCGTGTGTATCCCTAACGATGGTAACACGGACGAAACGTACCACAGCTTGCTGGTGCCGAACGTGTTCAGCATGATGATTTTCTGGTGCAGGGTCAGCATGCGCAGTGAGTGCAGCCACATTTGTTGTGCAAACTTCCCCACCAGCGCATTCCAGTTCAACGTTGTCATCAGCCGTATGGAGTTTGCGAATGTGATACCCAGAATTTTAACTACATCGGCTGTCTGTAGCCACTGGGTATTTTTCGCATTGCCCTCATAAAATCCAACGTTGATTGACACCGTTTTGCGCAAATTTAATCGCGCGCCGGCAACAGCCTCAAAACGAGTGAATAACCCATTCATCAACTCGATCTGCCCGGCTGACGTCACGATGACGCTGATATCGTCGGCATATGCGACCAGCAAATCGTTGCCACATGCTTGCTCGAGTCTACAAACCAGGGGGTGGAGGTAGAGCACGAACAGATGCATGGACAACGGGTCACCCTGCCGGACCGAACGTTGAATCTCGAACGGACGTGAGAGACGACCGTTGATGAGCAGCCGAGAGTTGGATCGACTGGCAATGCGCGAGAGAAGAGCGATGAGATCCCGATTAAAGCCGAGCGAGCACATGGTGTCGAAGAGGAAAGAGTGCCGGACCCGATCGAATGCGTTCTCCAAATCAAAGCTAATTAGCTTGCCGGCGCGCCGGTGGTGACGGAGACTCGCAATCCGATCTTTCAGAGCAAGAGTGGCCTGAAAAATGTTACGCTCCGAATGGGAGCATTTCTGCCCGTCGCTCAGCACGTGGTGGGCTCGCATGACGCACTCCAGCCTGGATTTCAGAATGCGCGAGAGAAGCTTGTAATCGCTGTTGAGCAGCGAGATGGGTCGATACGATCGGGCTGTGTTGTCGCCTCCCTTCTTCTTCACCAGCACGATGATGCCCTCCACAAAAGCAGGGGAAAGGTTGCCTGCTAGTGCTTCATTGAGCAGGAGATTGAGCTCCCGATGGATCACATCGAACATGCGGAGATAGAATTCTCTTGGGATGCCGTCATTGCCGGGGGAACGCCGCGGGGCACTCGATCGGATGGCAGAGAGGATTTCTGCTGTGGTGATCTCGTCCGTGCAGGCTTGATTGAGGGGATCATCGGGTGGGATCACACGCTCGCATGTAAACCCGTCATCGTTGTTGTTTGCTGCTGTTGCTTTCTCCGTGTAGAGACGCGAGAAGAAGTTTTGCAGATTCGTTTCGATCGCTGCTGGTTCGGCAACGGTCTCATTCTCCTCCGTTTTTAACTGGGTGATGACGGTCCTTCTCCTTCGTCTCTCCCTCAACTGAAATATCGAAACGGGTTCTCCCGCCACGTGCGTTTCGTTCATTCGCATAAACATATGCGAAAAGTTGCGCTGAAGCGCTAACATTTCGCCTTTTAGACGGTTGATGGTGGATAACATTTCGGGATGCTGGTAGTACCCGTCGTACGCCAGCCGCAGCTCCGCGTATAGACGCTGGTGCGCGTCGTGGAATTCGTCAAAGACAATCCGCGATTTACGTTTGAAAAACGTTTTTATTCTGGGCTTAGCATACGATATCCACCACTCGATACACGAGCCGTAGTTTCTACGTTGCCGGGTCCAAAATTGCCACTGTGTTTGGAATTCGGCAACGTTTTCGTCGGTGAGCAGATGCGGTCGAAGGGACCAGAAACCACGGCCCGGCTCATGTCCTAGCTGGGGGAGGCAAAGACGAAGTGTTAATGCTTTGTGATCCGTGAACGAGCAGACATGCGTATGTGCGGTACGCAAATGCTCCCGCAAACCGCTGCTTACATAGATGCGGTCGAGGCGCGATTGTGCGTTCCGGCAAACGTACGTGAAACCGGCATCACGGGGGCGCAACTTTTCCCACACATCGTGGAGCTGCAGCTGCTGCACAGCGGTTTTGAGGGCCGGGCTGGTATTGGGGCTGGACGAATCGCATGCTCGAAGCACGCAATTAAAATCGCCAGCGAGAATGACGTGCTGAGTGTGATGGCGGAGATAATAGGCGAGAGTGCCGTTGAAAAAATCCTCACGTGCGGCACGCTGTGCAGAACCTGAGGGAGCGTAGAGGTTGCAAATGGTCGTGTCTTGCATTCGCAAAGCAATCAAGCGGCCATCCAGGCTTTTCTCAACGTGAGATACCTGAATGTACTCCTTCAGAGCAACAGCTGTTCCTCTTCTCGTGTGGTCTACATTCGTGTATACGACGAAGCCAGGCAAGGAGAGCTGGTCGTTTTCCACTTCTTGCAGACACACAATATCGAGGCTTTGGCTGTTGATGAAGGTGCGCAGCGCTGCTAGTTTCGTTGGGTTGGTGATAGTGCCGATGTTGACGGACGCGATATTGTAGGATGTGAGAGCCATTACGCTTGGTGATCCTCATCCTGCTCGTCGTCATCGTCTTCTCGGCGGGGCTTTTTACCGGGTGGTCGGCCTCTGCTTCGCCTGCTACTCGTGGATGCCGATGATTCATCGGTTTCGTTGCCGTTCGCATTTTTGCTGTGCGATCGCAGCGCGTGAACCGGCTTTTTAAACAAGTCAACCAAAGGAACAGTGGGTTGGATAGCTTCGGTGGCTTGTTGAGTCGATCGGTGAGACGACGACGAACCCTGCGTACGATGCTGTTGCGGGCTGGGGGACGCCAATAAATCAATCTTGTCGGATTAACTGTTGCTTTTCGTCGCCGCGGCAGACTGTTCGGTCCGACTCGGAGGTTTCGGCAACTCGGGGAAAGCAGCCGACGATGCGAGTGAAGGCGCGGTAGGAGCTACCGTTTTCGTACTCGGTGGTTTCACACCGGACGATTTTTTCGGTGGCGGACGATTGCCACTCTGTTTTGCTACGTTGGCGTAGCTCTTCTGCACTGGAAGTTTTTTGTTCTGGACACATGATATGCCAGAGTGTGCCTGCTCTTTGCAGTGCTTGCACGAAACCACCTGCCCCTTGTATACCACATACGCTTGCAGCCCATCGATGGTGACCCACGAGTCAATGTTGCGATGGAGTAGCATTCGTACCGACCATATGCCGAGTGGCACGCCGGCGAAGTCGTAGCTCTCTCCCCACGTTAGCTCGTGAATCGAGACCACTTCACCAAACGCGCGCAGAAAATCCACGATCTTCTCTTTCGTCACATCTTCGGGGAGGTCATGCACCTTCACTTCGACACTTCCATCCTCGATGGTTATGCGAAGCTTGTGCTTCTTCCCATCTATCTCCACTTCGTGGCGTCCGTCATGTTCTTCCACTATTTTCTGTGCGAGCGCCAGGTCGCCGACCTTGACGAATGCACATTGTTCACCTCTACTGCACTGGAGTCTTTTCACATCGTCTTTGTTCAGGCCGAGAACTGTACGGCAAAAGCCGTACACCTTCTCGAAGGTCGGCTTCACGGGGAAGTTCGAGTAGTCGATTCGGAAGGTGTTTTCTCGCCTCATCGCGTAATCACCACACACGCGACGCGGCACAAGAAAACAATCGAAAAGCGATCAGAAAAAAATGCCTGACTAATGAGGAGCGCAATCGTGAACACGTCTATGCGTCTCAGAAGCTGAGCGATAACGAAATAATTTAGAAAATCTGTATAAATATTAACTTACAGATCTGCCTTGGGAACTTTCTGTAGCTTTGATTTACATGTGTCTAAAAAAAATATGTTATGTGAAATAAAACCTAAAATACCATTGTATTTGTAGAAAAGTTTGCATTAAAACGTTTTAATGGCCTTGCAGTAACTGCCAAGACTTATAAATATGCTAGAATTTTCTCGTGTCGACACCCTATGCAGACAATGCAGTTTTCAATCGAATTTGGATTAATTCTCATAATTCAATCAATAATTAGTTTTCTAAGAGAAGAGTACGCTGTTTCTGATTATTGCTTCTACAGCAAAACATTATTAGATGATCGTTATAACACGATATTGGATAAGTTTTTAATAGTGTGCTTTAGGTAGCACTGTGTGTGGCATTAGGGTGGTTCAAAATTTAAAAATGTTTTAAAATCCAATCTCCCATATATTCCTTACCATCCTTACTATAAAAATAGTGTTTTGTGAATTTTTCAGCTTTCTAGGTGGTGATTTAAAGGTGGCCCAGAGACAATGTAGGTTTATATGGAAATTACTATGAAGAAATTTTGAGATATGTCCCAAACACGCTTCTACGGTAATGTTAGTACAAACTTATTATCCCATTGTAAAAACTCATTCTTCAAACCATAATAAAGGTATTTGCTGAAAAGAGAAATTAAATCCGACGGATAGCAAAAGAGATATTCATGAGTTTGTTTGGTATTATTTAGCTTAATATGGGATTATAGCCCTCCAAACATCTACAAAAATCCCAACCAAAATCAACTCAAAAGGGATTTGTTTCTTCAGCAACATCCTTCATTAAGGTTTGAAGAATGAGTTTTCAATATGAGATGATAAATTTTTACTTACATTACAGTACTAGCGTGTTTGGAACATTTCTCAAAATTTCTCCATAGAAATTTCCATATAAACCTACATTGTTGTTGGGCCACCTTTAAATCACCACCTAGAAAGCTGAAAATTTCACAGAACACTATTTTTATGGTAAGGATGGTAGAAGGCATATGGGAGATTGGATTTTCAAACAATTTAAAAATTTGAATCGCCCTAGGTGGCATGTTACCCCACATCAGGGGTAGCATAAAAACACATATTTTTCGTCTCTCCTGATCCCAGAAAACTAAATACTGATAAAATTAGTACTGCGTGGTATTATTTACGTGGCGATTAGGGTACCAGATGGTTTTTATGTTATCTGAATCCTCAAATTTTTCATTAAATTAGCTTTGAAGTTGAAAATTGTTGCAAGTTACCCCGTTTGACGATATTCAAAATAAACTGTTATTGAAAACCTCAGTCGGTGGAGCAGTTTTTCCAAAGTTGCTGATAAATCTAAACACAAGCTTAGTTATTTCTCAAGTCTGTTACGTTTGATGGCATGGCATTTCACTCAAAAAATTAATTATTATTGATTCGGTGTGATGCAAACGCAACCATATTTTTGTTGAGAGGTTCATGTGATGGTTTGAACGGTTTGCTTATAATTGGTATAAACACAAAGTGCAACAAGAAAAAACTCAGCAATCACAGAAAAGAAGACCGTCTTCGCGAGTTTCGTCACAGATTATAACATGATTTCATTATAACGTCATTTCATGTACAATAAAGGCTTTCTATGTGTATTGTTGAGCAGCCTACTATGATTATACATTTAAAACCCAAAATTTGGATACTTGACAGCTACCATTTGTAGTTAATCAATTTATGTTTTGGTACACTGGACATACGACACATAAGCGATTACTACCAATCTGGTCGCAAACGGTCACAGCTGTGTTTATGTGCAAAATGTAATATAACTACAAAGGTAACACAGCGTAACAAAAATGACATTTTTGCGTGTCTCAAGGATCAAATTATGTGTCTCTAGTAGATTTGGGGTTGCTGAATCTGGTGCCATTCTCAGAAATGTTCCAGCACGTCACAATTTTTAGCTACAGGTCGCCAAAGTTGTATAAAACACTGGTTTTATTAATGTTTACATGAAATTTAAAGTACAATTTATCATACTTTTTTGTAATCTAATCCACCAAACATACAAAATAGAACTTAAACTTTCATTTCAGACATAATTTGATTGAAATTGCGCGATTAAATTTCGATTAAACCGATTTTTTTAACATGCTTGCAGTCTCCATACAAAATTCTTCGTTTCTTCTATATGGCAAAATACAACAATTCTCTAAACCATCAAAAAATAACTTTTCCGTATCGAAAGTAATACAAGCTTTGATGATAAGTATTGTTATACACATAAAGTTTGAATTCTGTGCCAAATTAAGCCAATATATTACCTTACAAGCTGGCAAACTTGCATGCAAGTTGGCTAAAATAGTCATTTTTTGCATTTTCAACAGTTAATATCTCAAAAACTAGACGTGCTATGATATTTCTGAAAACCTCAATGGATTCAGCAACCCTTAATTGAGTGAATAGCGGTATTTTGGTGCTAGAGACAAAAACGTGTTCCGCAGTGTAATCTTCATAGAAGAAGGCATGAAGGGATTTGGAGGGGAAACATTATTTTCGGCTAAGTGAATGTTTCTAAAATTTCGAGTTGTTTCGAATTTAGGCTGTATATCAGCGATGTAGTTTCCAAACAAAATAAGCAAATTTTTATTTTATTTTTTTCATTAAGATCGCTTAAAACTTTATTGAAAGCCAGTCCCATTGATAGCGTGCTTATAATGTACGCTCCACTTAACTAATCTCACTTAATATGGGTCACTATCGAAACGTAAAAACAAGAGTTCAACAAAAATAATTATATAAGTACAGTAGTTTCTCGATTTTATCACTGCTCGTTTTAATAACGCTTCATTATTTCACTCTCGATTTAAGCACGGTTTTTTATTCAATTTTATCGCGCCTCAATAATAATATGAAATTTATACATTTTTCATTGAAAAACAACCCCAAACAATCAACATATATTCATTTGGCCCATGCCTTACGTGCTTTTCATTTCATTAGTTTTATTTCTGCAATACAAAGCTCAAACTTTGATGGAAATTATATGGCAAAAAATATATTTTCATTATATCACGCTTCGGTATATGCCAAAATTTTTTTGGGTTCGTGATATAATCGAGAAATTACTGTATTTGACATGATATCATTGAATATCGCGATTTCGTTGAATTCGAATTTTTGGATTTATCACCTATGATGATTGCACGATAATTTTCACACTCAAGTTTGTCGCTCTTTTTGTGAATAGGGCATATAACTTACTCACGTTCATGCCGGCGAAAATGATTCAATCGGAATTCTGTCAAAATCCACTGTTATTATTCACATAAGAAAGGCGTGTTATATTTCTTGCAGTAAAACAGAGAATACGAGCCTTGCAAGTAAAAAAACCTGTGGAAAAACAGGCAATGATTTTCGCAAGGATGATTCTAACCCATAAAATAGTTTCAAGAATCTTAAATTTAAGTAACGAGCTTTTAGTTTTTAGCCACGGTAACTTAGTTTTACCTGTCCCATAAAGATAATGTTTTTAAAAACAGAGATAGATACGCCGATCTAGCTGAGGGAAGTCAAATTTGTTTTTTATTGGAAGCCCACAATTAAATTGTTTTACCAAGTTTAAGTGTAAAAAAGCCAAATTTATGTCGATTTGCGGCTCCGTGTATGCGTCTTCGTCATATAATTTCGTTTTACTACTGATCAAATCAAGGACGCGCTTGGTTGCTAGTGCTTTGGACTGATCTTTGATATATCTACAGAATTCAATGCTTCAACATTGAATCAGAAATTTTGAGAAAAACTAAACCATGCTCATGATGATAAGAAGTAATTTGTGCTCCATTTTGTATCGCAACTCTTAAGATACACAGTTCCTTCTTAATATAAGTAGAAACGGAAGAAAAGTCGGAAAAGCTTAATTGATTCTTATTGGTTAGATACAGTCGAATCTCTACGTCTTGATGTTCTACATCTCGATATCCCTCCTTATGTCGATAATTGCTTTGGTCCCTTCATTCTGCATATTTTCCTTATCTCGATATCTCCATATCTCGATGTGTTCTTGTTGATTTTTCATTCCGGATTTTCTCTCCGTATGCCGATATGTCTAATAATAAAGGATAGTAGACCATTTTTTTGTAATTTAGGGGCATGAAATGACGCCTGCTTGTTTATTATTTTTCCTATTTTCTTGACAACGGAGCGGTTTTCAATCTAGTATTCATTAAACAAAATGTTCTTTGTCTCAATCCCTCTCTATCTCGTTGTTCATACCCTTTTCACTATACCGTAAACCAGGGGGCAATTTTATCAGTATTTGATAATTTTGATTCTACCCCATCACCCCGAATGAAATTGCCATTTAATAGAATTCCAATACCCCTAATGCGAGGTGTTGGCTTTCGGGGTATTGGAATTTGGGGCATAATCCATATCCCCGAATGACCGATTACGCCGAATTACAATATCACGGGACATTGTCATTGAAGGTTATTGTACATTCGGGGAAACAGCATTCGGAGTAATGGAATTCTGGGTATTGGTACATTCAGAGTAGTAGCGGGCTAATGGGGTAGAATCGAGAATTTTTCTGTCATATCGACCGGCACGCTCAAACGTCAAATAGTGCCGTGCATCGGTCCATTGATTCCACGAAAGTGTTCATTTTGCCCCGACACCTTTTTACCAGCCTTGATTTTGACCCAATTTTCCTTCTCGTTTTTTTTTTACATGTATGTTCATTATGCCACATTGTATTTTTTTTAAATGTCACAACTTTTAGGTAGAATAAAGTTAACAACAGTGTTGCATTTGAACGCGTTCAGTTTGCGTATCAGTTCGAACTTTTGAACGAGGGATCAAGTAGGCTTGAACATTGATCAGTTCAAAAATTTGAACCCAAAATGGACACGAATGGAAAATTGTTTTCGTGACAGATTTAAAACATTTTCAATGCAGAAAGATTTACAAAAGACGTCGAGGAGCATTTAAGGTTCCATACATTTTGCGTGATATGAGCTCAATGTAGTTTGTAGCAGTATTTTTTTAAGTTTTGTGCTTCACTGGTTAACAATATTAGAAAAATATGTTAGTCTTAATACATAGCATGGTATAGCATAGCATTAAGACTGTACAAATCGTGGGTGGCTGTAAGATCTTGGCTCACAGTGATAGTTCGTGAGAGCAGAGTCTCGGCTCACCTTGACGTACTGAAATTTCGTATCGGTTTCTCCCTCCCAGGCCCCTTCATAGACGTCACGGGGTAGAGAGATTTTGTTAGTAGGGTAGGGTGTATAGGAGAATGAGCTTAATTCGAAAGTTTAAAGTATTATTGATAACATATGATAATAAGTTCATAAATATTAAATTTTAATTTACCTGATGTATCCGAACCATTACTGAAAGCAAAGCTTTAATTAGTTAGATTTAAATGAACGATTTCACTGCACTACGTGAACAATACACTATCACTATTCCACAGCTCTACGCGAACGAAGCAACTGACACGATTTTATCCTGACCACTTCACCCGCCCCCGCTGGAGCAAGGTTCACACACTACTCATAAACATATTTTGGTCTTAATACATACAGAGTGTTCTAGCTAGACGTATACTCAAAAAGGTGCAGTATAACCATGTCTTTTGTGGGCTCCGTGGCAGTGCGGTTAGTGCTACCAAGCATTTAACCGCATCAAGTCAACGAGTGAGGGTTCGATTCCCGTTTCAGTCAGGATAACTTTTCGTTAGGAAAACTTTTCGACTGTGCCACTAGGTGTTGCATGCTAGTCCGTTGTCTAATGTGGTGCTTCTTTCAAAGGGCAAATAGTCCACTGGAAGCATTAACGTGCCGGTGTCTTTATAATACTTAGGTATGTTATTGTGCGGCAATTTCCTTGGATATGAGCATGTTCGTCTATACGTTAAATAGTTAAATTCGTCAATCTTTAGCTAACACGACATTTCAATACACCAAGCTCACATCACTTGATTGCACCTAAGAGAACTTTGAAAAAATTTATGCAAACTTACCGTTTTGCAAAACAAAATAGCTTAGGGTGGCTTATCCAGTGGTAGTGTATATCTTTTAATCCCTCTAGCGGCAGCTTCATTTTTCACTGCTAAAAATATTCAAATCACGATAAATTTTTTTGTTTCTCGATTTTTTTGCACCATATTTTCGCAAGCCCTCCAAAAACTTTTCTAGTTCTAAAATATGTGTCGATATTGATAGTTGGTCATCTGGATTAGGAAATATTCCAAAATTCCTTGGGGGACCGACGCGTAGCCATAACCAGGCATGGGAAACACTCACTCAGTTTTTGCGTTTCCTTCACTGGCTTCCACGCACAGTCTGGAGTGAGAAAGCCGTTTCTTTAACCAAGCCGAACGTTTCAATTTCCAGTGCCCTTTCTGCTTCTTCGGCGAGCGCCAAGCGAAACAAAAAACGGCAATCGATTGAGGCGCTACCGATTCTGAAAGCCCAAGGCAACCGAATACAAACCGAATGATTGTTCACATTCTGATTCCGTTGGAGTGGCATTCGGATTTGAGTGCTGATGAGTATTCACTGAATGGCAATACACACCACGGAATGATTCAGTGAGTGGGAATCCGCTCAGTCAGTTCAATGCATTCGGCGAATGGTTGCTTAATGCGTTCACTCGTGCCTCGCAGAAACAAGTGTATTGGTATTCACTTCTCTTCGTGTTGCTTCCGATTCTCGCTTTTACACAATCAGTTTCGACGCTTTCATGCTACACTCCACCCAGTACGGTTCAGCTATCACTGAATGTTCGGTAGCAGTAGATTTTTTGCTATTTTTTATCGGCGGCGTTCGGGTGAGTGAGTGAATTTTCCCATGCTTGGCCATAACCCACGTAAATATCTCAGGCTACAGAATTTTTCTCGTATTCGGATATTCATTGTACGGAATGATACATTAATGCGAGTGTTTTGTGAAAAAATGAAGCAATTTGGTGCAGCCGTCTTGAGTAATGAGCATTTATATTTCTGGTACCACGCTGGACAAATGAAGATCTTGAACACTCTAAAAAACCTGATATCGTAATTTTCAGATTTCTCCAAGAATACTGAACCGATTTGTATGTTTTTTTCAGAGTAGCTCCTTATTACCTTGCATTGTAAGTACACATTTTATTTTATTTTTGTTTTGATAAATTGACCAAAAACAAAATGGCAGCCAAAGACATTTTGTATGGAGAATGTCGGTCCCCCAAGGAATATCGGAATGTCTTCAAAACTAGATCACCAATGATTAATATCGAGTTTTTTAGATCTTGTGAAAAAAATGTGCAAAAATGTCGAGAATCAAAAAAGTTATCGCGATTTGAATATTTTTTTAACGGTAAAAAATTAAGCTGCCGGTAGAGGGGATAATAGTGGTAGTGCAGTTTCAAGCGTGTTACAGACAATTTTTATTTTTGTGTGCATTTTTAAAATGTCCCATAATAAAAGGAAATAAATGTGTTAAAAATCCTTATATTTAAAGAGGAAATAGTAGAAAACGATTAAAAACTGTTTACTGTTTTACTCCTTTTCAAAAGTAATAGTGGTACATTCCTATAATAGTGAGTCTTATGGGAAATATATGTAAACCAGTATACTGCCCACATTCGCATAATCGACCTAAGTGCCAATATGACCAAAATGCATTTTTCATTGATATGCATTATTTAACTAATAATACACTGGTTGGACATGTGAACAGCGCTTATTTGTTCTGGAATATTTGAACTGTAAAAGGAAAACGGATTGACATGTGCACATACACCACTTTATCCGAAGCAACACCTGGATTCTTCTTCTTCTTCTTTCTGACGTTACGTTTCTATTGGAACAGAGCCTGCTTCTCAGCTGTTCTTATGAGCACTTCCACAGTTATTAACTGAAAGCTTACTATGCCAATGACCATTTTTACATGCGTATATCGTGTAGCAGGTACGAAGATACTATATGCCCTGGGAAGTCGAGAAAATTTCCAACCCGAAAAGATCCTCGACCGGTGGGATTCGAACCCACGACCCTCACCTGGATTACAGAGTGTTTATTCGAATAGTTTAGCGTATAAACCAGGTTGCTATGGCAGTGACCTGGTGGTTACGTCAAACCATATACAATATTGGACAAAATATTTGCAACTTTTTGATTTTCCATACAAAATGGTCAACTTTGGTAGCAAGATCTCAGTTGTTTATGAATGAAATTTTCACAGCACGTCAGATATAACATGAATTTTAACATATATTTTTGAGAGATTTTTCAAATCACGAGTTCAAAAGCAGTAACGGTTTTATTAAAGTAACAAGTTCTAATAATTCACGTGACTCAAAAAGTTGAAGGAATAGCTTCATGGTATCCTCAGCAAATCTGTTTATTTAGACAATATGAACAAGATTGCCGAAGACATTTTTTGTGTGGGGATTTCCTATTTTCAGATAAATCGTTTATAATTTTTCGTCAAAAAATTCACTTTAGTCAAACCGTTATTGCTTATGAACTCGTGATTGGAAAAATCGCTTGAGAATATATGTTAAAATTCAAGTTATATCTAACGTGCTGTGAAAAATAATTAATTCAAAACGGTCTACAAACTACTGAGATCCAGCTTGCCAAAGTTGACCTTTTTGTATGGAAAATCGAAAAAGTTGCAAATGTTTTGTCCAATACTGTATATAATCGTTCATCAAACTCGCTGATTAGACGGATAAAACAACGTAT
The DNA here is from genome assembly GCF_002204515.2 of Aedes aegypti. NCBI lineage: Eukaryota > Metazoa > Arthropoda > Insecta > Diptera > Culicidae > Aedes > Aedes aegypti. Next base: position 163,770,337 of record NC_035107.1, read on the forward strand.
GCATTTGGAGATGACAAAAGTAAAACATTAATCAAAAAGTCTCGCCCAGTCAACCTTTGAATTTAAAACTTTATCAAACGCACAGATTATGTGACCAAAATTGTTGAAATATTCAAGAATTCAGCTGGGAACACAAAAAACGCATTTTCCCAGCAAAGCTAGTGCTGGTGGTTACGTCGATCATGCAAATATGGGCAGTATTATAGGAGCAAAAGTTAGCAAATATTACTATGGACTACCAACTTACCAATCCTACTGGAACATATTCCAATAAAGAAGGTAGCTTTTTTTTGAAATCCATGATTTTATCGTTCTCAGATTATTTTTTTACGAGAACTGAAATAGTAAAACTTTGGAATAAAGAATTCAGATATGCAAAACAAGATTTCGTTTTTGTGTCGATTTTTATTCCTCAACATATTATTACTACCTTAATAAATGGCTAATGATCATTATTAGACATCTGAAAACTAGAAAACATTGAATGTCTGTGATGCAAAAGAAACGTTTGGTATCTTTAGAAGGAATTGATATTCGTGTCCGAACTGGTCAAACTGACCCCAGTGATTCTTTTGTTAATCATTCAAAAGCATATATTTGTCCTATTCTCAGCACTGATTCACTATGGTAGGGATTTTTATAGCTATTGAGGTCATATTTGTTCACAATGCACGCCTTATAGAAATGCTTCTTATTGCAATGCGGCCGATAAAACCCCTTCATGTCGAAATGATTCATGCAGTTTTAATTTTGTACCCTTTATCCATATATACACTTTAACATATTTTTCCTCTTTTCATACCAAGTCGATTTCGATTTCCAAACCACCGAAATACTGAGTTGAGGATCGCTATTATTCTGTTAAAGTATGTTAATCTTTCAAGCTATCCTTCAGCAATAATTGATCAGAAGAATACCGGCTCTGTATGCAATATTTCCGTTGTTTGTAAACCGGAATCCACCTAGATTATCTTTCTGCTGACAGTTGAATTATTTAATAATGTCACATCATTTTTATTACGAATTCATCTCTCGCACAGTTACTTCCCAACATGCGATACACTCCATCATTCCTTGCGTCATCGTCCATTTTTCGCAATAATGCCAAGCTGCCGGAATCCAAATTCTTTCCAGCAGACACCGAACAGCACTCGAGCATTATTGGTGCCGCTTCCGTCTTACTTTAGCTTTGAATGTATACTGCAGGTACAACCCGTTTTGTTCGGAAGCATTTGCGAGCGCTTTCTATTCTCCGATTTCAGTTCCCATCACTACTCACCCCATATCAGAGACTCTCTACTTCACCCTGATCACCTCTTCTCGGGCGGTTTCTGGTGTTGTGTTTCTTCTTCGTGGCATTACGTCCTGCTTGGGACAGAGTCTGCCTCTCAGCTCAGCAGAAATTTTCATTATAAAAAGATTCCTGGATCGACCGAGAAGCGAACCCATATGCGTCCAGCATGGCTTTGATTTAAAGCCACGACCGTTACCACTAGGCTAAGAAAGGCCCTTCTCTTGTTGTATCCTAATCGCATGCTTACGCTCACACTCCTGATGGTTTTTCCTGCATCGTATATGCATCATGATCGTAAGCATGTTTTATTGTTTCATATTTCCCTTTCGTCACCCGCACCACCCACGGAGCTCCAACATTCATATTGCGCTCGCCTTCAAGCATCATTTATTATTTTTTGTTATAAAAATATAAAATGAAACTGAAAAATATATTGCTCGGATGGATATGATGTATACGATTTCACGTGTATGAAAAGAGAATATTTCAATGGTTTTATTACAGTCACAGTTCCGGCAGCTGCCTCGTCCTCTGAGGACAGGATTGCAAAGTGCATGATTTAGCTGGGATGAAAATTGTGAAGTGAAATAGACGTCGCTAATCTAGGTAACGAAAAGCTGTTTTTTTTACTGCAGCTCACTCTCTTCATGCATTGAATTATTATGATTACTTTAATCATCATAAAAATAAAGCTTCTACGGATTAAGTATTGGAAATTCTCTTTTATCTTCCTTTGTAATGACAGAAATATTCAAACGAGCATGAAGGATGTATAGGGGAAAACAGGATATGTCCGCTACTGTAAGCAAATAAGTCCTCAAAACAGAATTGAAATTTATATGAATCAGCTTTTTGAAATGGGAAATAAAACGAATTTAATTCAAGACAATCTTACAACTGCATTTGATAAGTATTCAAAAACTTGTTTTATAAATAAAAAAAAATGATGCATGCAAATTTTGTAGTAAATATGATAACCTCATTGCATGTTTTGAACATAAAACAGAAATATGTTCAAAAGACCCTACCGGCACAAGCCACGGTGTTTCGGAATAATCCAATTATTCAAATTAAGTTCAAACGATCACAACCAAATAATTTCACACCTTTTGCAATGAATCGAATAATAATTATATGGCATGGCTCTAAACTCTGCATGGCCCATTAAGAGCAAATAATTTGAACCTTTTTGAAATCAATTGAGGATGGTTAAAAAATGAAATGAGAATTGATGAAGTGGCAGCTATTTTAAAAATGTCTTTTGGAGGTTCTGGGACGTGAAATTTAACATGATGTTTGATATCTCACAATTTATTTGAAGTAGTAGAAGAATGGTGGTACTACATTTTTTCTATGAGCGTTTGTTATGAGAAAAAGTTGGCAAGGACTTCTGTAACCTAATTTTAATCCTCATCAAGATTTTTCGTTACCTTCCTTCTACGAAAAAAAAAATGAATTGTCAGGAAATCTCCTTTCTGCTGCAAATGGTGAAAAGAAAAGGATTGAAAGCTTATCATCAAGGTTTTCCTTTTTTCGAAAAGTTTTTGAAATTGTTTTTTCTCTAACAGAAAATTTGGTAAACTCATAAATATTGTAAACATTATTTAATTTACTCGTATCGGATCCGAAGAATTATATAATTTATATGCATATTAGTTACCTAGAGAGTGTTTTAAATAAGTTTTCAACATATTTTCCTTAAGGCGTGACGTTAGTTTTTCTCAGAGTTAAACACAAAAAACTCATAGGATACAAAAAAAGTAGACCAAATAATTCTGAAAATATTAATGTTTTGTGCAACGTCCAGTTCAAAAGCTAATTCCAATAGAATTGACGCATCTTGCAGAAGCAAGGCAGTGTGATTTTGTTGTGCTATTGACCAAGCTCAAAATTTAACTTTGACAGGCTTCAGAACATTCAACAGTCAACATTTACTTCGCTGATAGCAATAATTGACAATACTGAAAAGTTCACTCGCAATGAAATTTACAACTTGTTGGAAATACAATTAAATTTCTTCGTTAGATAAACAGCTGCTTCCAGCAGTGTTCCACTCGGGCTGAGATGATAAAATCGCAAACTACTCCGCTATACTGCTGCAATGTTCGGTCCGCCAGTTGCTGTTTCCAGCAGAGGGGTTCGTTGCAAAAGTTTACTTTTCAATTTAGCCTCTCTCACTTTGAAATAATATTATTTAATTTAATTAATTTTGTCAGTTATTGTTACCGTCTTCCACCCTCTCACCGGTTGCAGTTCCGTCGTCTAACCTATGGCGATGATAACCATCACTCTTTACGCCATTCCGAGAAGAGATAGCGAAGACGATGGCAGCTCAGTTGGTTTTTTAGCTCTAGAAAGACACATCCGCTGAAAAGGGAAGATGGGCAACTAATAGTGTGTCACTTATTTTTTGAATGTTTTCAAACATTTTTAATTCATCTATCGTTTTTTTTAGTTCATATTCAATTTGCATTGAACGATAACTCGTTGAAACTTATTCAAAAATATTTGGAAATTCCTTTTACTTGTGTTTGCGTAACAATGCATATTTTTAGAGAATTCTTCAGAATTTCTTTGTTGAGTTTTACACCCTTTGATTAATTATTAAAACTATAGCCGAAAGAACCCTTGTTGCACATAGGTAATCGTATTTTGTGCAACATAGTCTAGAAATGTTGATTTTTTTGACTAAGCTATATATTCGGAAGAAAATAATTATAAGTGACGTCTGTTTGTCTATGATGATGATGAAAATGCAGTACTATCATCTATTGGAGCAAGACATCTACTTATAGCACTGGATTAATCTGAAAGATTGTACAGTTGTTTGTCTGAGTATTTGTTTGAACGTCCAGTTTCCTGCATGAAAGCCAAAAATGAATGTGTGGACCCGCAAGCAGCAATAATTGCACGAAACCCGTGACAGGGGAAAGGCATTTCTTTCCAGATAAATGTTATCACGTACAACTGTAAAATCATGTCCTTCATTAACGGAATACTTTCAATAGATTGGATCGAAGAGGCATCCTTCAATCCACGATATGTTAACAACAATAGGAGGCAGTCTCAATCTCCTTGCTCATATCACTTAATTTAGTCCCAACCCAATCCAAAAACAAACAATTATAGACATATAGTCAAGTATTATGAAACAAATATCTCATCGTTAAGTTTTCCAAAACCACTACTAAGCAAATGACGTGCAAACTGGAAAAAGCACTCCAGCGCCGCGTAAACGAAACACGATCTCTACGTCTGCTTGTCTATAATAGTATGCTCAAAAGTAACGGGGGACACTTTTCGTGATGCGTTACGGGATAAGATGGCACGGTAAATGGCTGGGCTTGGCGTACCATTGCTACCCCACGTACCTGCAGGAATAAAATAGACCTCTTTGTGTGGTCCTTAGTCTTCTGCCAAGCATCTCCTATCCCTACCATCTCGTGGTACTAACCGTGGTACGAGCCTCCCAGATGGGAACGATGGTCGTATGGTGACAGCGAAGGAGGGTTCGCCTCTGCAAACCTTGAGCGTCTGTACTCCATGTTAGGAGTGGCTCACAACAGCGTCTGTTCTGTCTGTCTGTTCTGCGCGAAAAGCCGATCATTTAAGGGAGCTAGTTCTCCGGAAATCTTGGAGGTTGGGCCAAACGTAAAAATACATCATCACAGGAACGGCAACGAGAGAATCGGCAAAGGGGCCACAGCGCCGGAAATGGACTAGCGATTGGAAACTCGGTATGTGGCACTGCAAATCTCTCAACTTCATCGGAAGCACACGCATACTTTCTAATGTACTGAAAATCCGCGGTTTCGGCATAGTAGCGCTGCAGGAGATGTGCTGGACAGGTTCGCTGGTGCAAACGATTAGAGGTAACCATACCATCTACCAAAGCTGCAGCAAAAAACGTGAGCTGGGAACAGCTTTTATAGTGATGGGTGATATGCAAAGGAGCGTAATCGGGTGGTGGCCGATTACCGAAAAAATGTGCAAGTTGTGAATCAACTGCGTCAAAGACACATTTTACGCACAGCTCGAACGCAAGTACGACCTCTGCTCAAGTCACGACGTCAAGATCATCATAGGATACTTGAACGCTCAGGTTGGCCCGGAGGAGCAGTTCAGACCGTCGATTGGAACGTTCAGCGCCCACCGGCTGATGGCCTACGACTGATAGATTTTGCCGCCTCCTAGAACATGGCCATTCGTAGCACCTACTTTCAGCACAGCCTCCCGTATTAGTACACCTGGAGATCACCACAGCAGACGGAATCACAAATCAACAACGTTCAGATCGATGAACGGCACATATCCGATATAACCGACGTCAGAACCTATAGTGGCGCTAACATTGACTCTGATCACTATCTAGTGATGGTGAAACTGCGCTCAAAACTATTCGTCATCAACAATTTACAGTATCGATGCCCGCATCGAACGTCGCCACCGCATACGCGCAGCTCGAGATTGTGCGTTGCCGGAAGAGGGCGAGCTTGACGAAACCCCTCTTGAGGACTGCTGGAACAACGCAGCCGAGAGCATTTTCGGGTACGTAGAAAGGAGGACATGTAATGATTGGTTCGACGAAGAATGCAGGAAGGTTTTGGAGGACAAGGACGCAGCGCGGGCTGCAATACTGCAGAAAGGAGCGCGACAAAGCGTGGAAAAGGAAACGAAAGCAGCAAATCTGCCTATTCCGGGACAAAAAAGTGCCGTCTGGAAGAAGCGGAATGTGAAGAAATGGAGCAGCTGCATCGATCACAAGAAACGCGAAAATTCTACGAGAAACTTAAAGTATTTCGAAAAGGCTTCGTGCCGTGAGCCAAAATGTGTAGAGATAAGGATGGAAGCATATGGACGGACGGACGGACGTGAGGCGATTGAAAGGCCACGGTGCCCCGACAGACCGTTATTATGCAAAAAAATTGTCCATCAAATCTGAGTACAGGGCTCGATTCCTTATATTATTCTGCATCTCTGGGCCAATTTAAAAAAAAACCCTAGGAGGAATCTCGAGAAATCTTGATTTGAAGTTTTTGACTCAAAATTCCAATATAAACTATATTAAAAGTACGTAAAATCACTGAAAAAACCTACAAAAACGTTCAAAATGTTGATCAAACGGTTCTTAATAAGTATAAAATAGATACCGTTGTTATAATTAGAAATGTTTAAAACTGATTTTACTTACCGGAGTGGCTTAGGTATGTTTTTTTCATAGTTAACTAGTGTAAGTTTAATTGATTGTTGTTTTCTACGTTAAACCGATTGAAAGGTAAAACAAATAAATTTATAATTAACAATGTAATTATTTCGGAAAAAAAAAGGATCTTAGAATAAATCTAGCACAATAATGGTTAGAAGGTAAGGTATGTGATTACGTTATAGTCGATTAGAATAAGTATTAAACGTTTGTTTCCAATCTGGAATGATTTAGTTGCTCTGTTACGCTCAAGTCAATATCAGAATAAACTTACGCGGATGTTTTCCACGGGGCCGCTGACCTCCACCTGATTGATGCAACTTTTTATTCCGGCATTCGCACTAAATGGCCAGCTCACTGAAGTTTGCCGTATTTTATTTGCTTAATAGTCTTTGCCCATGTTCTTAAATAAGTGTGGTTAGAGAGCCAAGAATCAAGGAAAACAGAATACAGGGAAAATTGGCAATGATATTTTATTTGGGCATGCTTGCATTCATCATTGCTTTTTTTGCATTATCATTGAAAACACTTTTCATTGTTGTATGATAAAAAATCGTGAGGTGTTTTGGCAGTTATTAACGAAAGACTGGATCTATGAAGTCAGATAAGCCTTTATCAAGAACAATGTAGAAATGTCATTCCCCTTTGCAAGTCGCGGGTCCCTAAGCTGGTTACGTAACCCGTGGAAGGAGATATTCGTAGCCAGAATATGTGTTTTTATTAAACGAGATACATCATTATCACAGGTCACAAGTGTTCTATGGCTCTTCAACAACTTCAACTACATCTCCTTCAAGTACTGTCTCAACACTCACACAATTGAGGCTGTTTATTTCTCCACATGCAACCATATACGTTTGAATAGTGTAAATGGCAGCTTATCCTAGTAGTCCCTCTTCAACATAGTGAAACCCTGTTATACTTCACTGCGATCGATTCCAATAGAGTCACCAAGGAGTATATGCGACAAAACGCAATACTGGACAGTAAATTTGGAAACTCATATATTTTGTATTCCATGCAATTTACCAAAAAAAGTGCCTACTCGTCAACAATTCTCACACTTGATTGTATTTCTTAGCTTAATCGGCTTTCCCTGTTCCTCTTTAGATATTAACATATTCTTTTTAAGTCTATGATATAACTTGCCACGTAACTGAGTCGAACGCGACATAGAAATCAATAAACAGATTGACGATGGGTTCTATTAAAACGAAGTAAATGGTTGCAGGTTTAGAAAATGGAAGTCCTAATCTGCCCTTCTACGCCTACTTGTCCCATGTTCTATGTAGACCTTATGGACAGTGATGTTGATTGTTAAGTAGTACCTATTGAGGATTTCTTTGAAGTCGACTCTTAAGTTGAGTTCGGTGTAGTTGAAATCCTGTTGTAACTGAGAATGTAGAACAGGATATTTTTTACGTAGAATGCTGAGAGCAATACTCGGTAAAAAACTAGACGTAAACATCAAGAGCAGTACCAGATATACAGAGATGCAAATTTTATTAAGCAAAACAACTACGGCAGACTTTAGTGGGCTGGTTACTTAGTGGGAAAGTCGAAAAAAAACTGTTAATAAATAATATTCCGAATTGAATAATTCACGTTTATCGAATATAACATCAATATCATATTGAAACTTATGTCCTAGACTTCATTCTATTATTCTAAGTGTACTGGTTTAAACCTTGTAAAAACATGCTTAAGTCACTCCGGTAAGTTAAGTCAGTTGTAAATATTTATAATTTTAACAACGCTAACAATTGTTTACATGTTGAGAACAGTTTGGCCAATTTTTTTTGCATTTTTTTAGTTTTTTTCAGTGCTTTTACGTAATTTTCATATGGTTTATATTGGAATTTTGAGTCAAAAACTTTAAATCAAGATTTCTCGAGATTCCTCCTAGGGATTTTTTTAAAAATTGGCCTAGAGGTGCAGAATAGTATAAGAAATCGAGCCCTGTACTCAGATTTGATAGACAATTTTTTTGCATAATAACGGTCTGTCGGGGCACCGTGAAGGCGGAAGCAGCACTACGATGAACACCTGAAAGTCGTGGAGAACACTGCTGTTCAACATCGCGCTAGCTGTTTGCCTCACGGATGATATGGATATTGTCGGCAGAACATTTGGAACGGTGGCGGACTTGTATACTCGCCTGAAACGTGAAGCAATTGGTGGTGAATGCGACAAAAACAAAGTACATGCGGAACCGAACGCGACAGAGTCCGCCTAGGAAGCAGTGTTACAAAAGACGGGGATACTTTTGAGATGGTTGATGAGTTCGTCTCCCTCTGATCCCTGTTAACGGCTGATAACAACGTTAGTCGTGAAATACGGAAACGCGTTATCAGTAGAAGTCGCGCCTACTATGGGCTCCAGAAGAAGGTGCGATCGAGAAAGATTACATGAAGCGTGGACCATGGTGGAAGAGAATCTTCAAGCACTTGGAGTGTTCGAACGAAGGGTACTTAGGGCCATCTTTGGCGGTGTGTGGCGGCGGAGAATGAACCACGTGCTCGCTAGGCTCTACGGCGAACCCAGTATCCAGAAGGCGTCGAAAGCCGGAAGGGTGCGTTGGGCAGGGCATGTTGCAAGACTACCGGACAATAACCCTGCAAAGATGGTGTTCGTGTCGAATCCAGTTGGTACAAGAAGGCGGGGAGCACAGCGAGAGAGGTGGCTTGATCAAATGCAACAAGATCCGGAGAGCGTTAGCCAAAATCGAAGTTGAAGGGACACAGCCATGGACCGAGTTGATTGGCGTAACATCGTTAAAGAGGTTCTATCAAACTCATTGATGTAACACCAAGTAAATATATCAAATAATACGGGGTACGATCAACCAATCTTAATCATAGTCCCCTCTTGTTTGTCGGTCTAGATTAATATGTTCCCGGTACAAAGTCTGTATAAAAGGCAACAGTTCCTTAAATTGGATCTATTTTACCAAGTATATGGCTGAAATTTCGAAATTTATCACCGACACCTCACACTTGAAGCCCGGACAACAATAATGAGTATTAATCTGACAAGGACTGTAAAATACTGGGCATTCAAGGACTCATGCTGAATGCTTATTATTAAAGAAATTCTCTAGCTAGATTTGTTTTTGATGCTAGTGCATATCATATTTTTCTGGGACTAATCTTACAGCGAAACAAGAATGGGACTAGAGTTCCGAGCATGGTTGGGGACGGACCTGGTGTAGTGGTTAGAACACTCGCCTCTCACGCCGAGGACCTGGGATCGAATCCCATCCCCGAGATAGTCACTAAAATTATAGTGACGACTTCCTTCGGAAGGGAAGTAAAGCCGTTGGTCCCGAGATGAACTAGCCCAGGGCTAAAAATCTCGTTAATAAAGTCAAACCAACCAACCAACCGAGCATGGTCAAATATCCGTACTACCGATTTAGTTCCTCAGAAATGAAATCTATTATGTTTGATAAGGGGAGCGCCTTCGCTGAGATATGAGCCCCTATAAAGGGTGTAAATAGCGGGACCTTTTCATCATATTAGATTTTTCTATCAATCTCTGAGGAAGCAAAACAAAAACTGTACAGAAGTCGATACTTCATTACCTACTAATGGAAAGGGAGTAATACGACATGCACTATACATCAAACATGTGGGTAATGCCACAATTGATCAAAATAATGGTCGCAGTGGCTCATCCGAACAGGAGCGGAGTCTGTTCGATAATTACTAACCGAAAAATTAAGTTTATTTAAGATATAAGTTTGGAGACTGAAAACGAAGGAAAATAAAAGTATCTCACTCTTCTCGCCCTCCATTACAATCATGGTCGTGGGAGTCCTTTAATCATCCACTGCTACAATTACTTTTAGATTGGGTGATATGATTGAAAAATGCTGAGAACTTCATTTTTCTAAACATACTCCAATCTTTGGATACACTAGTGTTCTCTGTTATTTGTTGGTAAATTACCACCCTAGAAAAATGAAACCACTCATATGGCAATAGATGAGTGTCATCGTGCGTGCCACCACGATATACGAGTGCTAAAATGGCAATCTTGACATCAAAAAATCAGATAATAACTGTGGAAGTGCTCAATAAACACTAGGCTGTGAAGCAGGTTCAGTTCCGATGTTAATACCTGATACCAAGAAGAAGAGGAAGAAGAAGAAGAAGAGGAAAAATAAGAAGAAGAAGAAAAAAAACGAATAAAAATAATGAGAAGAAGAAAAAAATAAGAAGAGGAAGAAGTCGTCACCCGTTGTGGAATGTCGAATCATTAAAGTTATTCATGAAATCTGAAACATTGTCATAATTTCATGACTTGTTCTATGGTAATGCTTTTTCGTGTGACATATTTTTTACTATAAGTAATGGTAGATACTTTGTTTATCGATTAGACAACAAATCGCATGACTTCTGAGCCTTTCAAGCATATAAATACAATAAAGAAACTAACAGCTTAACGTTTGATGGAAAAGTTTTGACTTGGTGTTAAATAATTGCTTCTTTTATGTTATCGCGAAAGTAGCTCGAAAGCCTTCAGAAACTTGCACAAAGAGTCTACCGTCTGCATATAAGGAAACCAGAAAAAAAAACGATCGTTCTCCATTTAGTCGGTTTTCGCCTCACGAAAGATGGAACGCCTCAAAGTGCTGTGTGACTCGAGCGAAAGGGCGGGTGAACGTTTGAGAATTATTATTAACGTAATGAAAGCCCCATAATTTATGGTAAATGGTACCATTTATCACGAAATTCATCGGGAGTTTTTCCAATCGTCTAGGGCGATAGTAATTTTGCGTTTCAAGGAGGCTTGTTTGGTGAGCCACTGTGTTGTCCTTTATCCAACACTGTTTGCGTAGCAAGCATTGTACAGATTAAGAAAGAAAATAGTTATGTACATCGTAAATCGATTAAGTTTGAACCATTTTGTATCTAGATAATAATAGTTTACACATGTCCTATGCTTTTGAAATGTCTTTTAGTCTCATCGATTGGTTCTGAAACGTTTACGATGGCACTGCAGAAAATAGAGCACCGAAAGACGGTGAAGTCGAACTAGTTGTGTATAAATCGATTACATGCTGATGCAGAGCGAGAAGTACCGCAGGAGCTTTGGATTCCACACTTCGGGAACTGTGTTGCATTGCTCACCATTTTAATTCCCCGGAAACAACATGCGATAAATGGCTCTTGCCGTCTGTGTGCGCGCGTGCACAAATATTGACATTCTGAAATCGAATAAATAAACAGAAACGTTTTGGCTTTTTAGCTTTGCTGGATAGTTGATTTGACTTCTGAGCATTCGATGTTTACTTTTTTACTTTCAGCATAGTGAGTATTTACTGAAAGGATATTTTTACATATTCGCAAGGTAAATACTCTGACTGTGTTATTGTTAGCTACTTTGGCGTCTATTTATATTCGATTCCACATTCAAATTGGAAAAGTGTTTTGCGATTTTCTGCTTTTTTATAGCTTAGGCAAATGCTCAAACCAAATCACACAGAAATGTGTAAGAGTTACACATAATTGAGAAATACCTATATAAGATTTCTGTACAAGACGACTCATGTAGTATAAGCATCTTCTTCACACTGGGACAGAGCCTGCTTCTCAGTTTTGTGTTCTTATGAGCACTTCCACTGTTATCAAACTGAGAGCTATCTTAGCCAAAGTTGCCCTTTTCAAATTCGTAAATTGTGTGGTAAGTAGGATGATACGCTATGCCCAGGGAAGTCAAGGAAATATGCTTTTACGAAAAGATCTTAGACCGACCGTAAATCGAACCCAGACACTTTCAGCATGGCTTTGCTTTGTAGCCGCGGATCCTAATCACTTGGTTAAGTAAGGCCCTACGATTAAATTCTTCACATTCAAAAGGCGTTAAATAAAATACAAGGTACTTTTTGATTTTTTTGATAGTTGACCGCTGAGGAACATACCCAAATATATCCCTGCCGTTTCGTTATTCTATCATATCTAAGATGTTTGCTGCAGATGAAGACAAACTTGAAGGTCAAAACTCGAGCAATATAACTATTTGTCACTCTTTGGTTAAACCTCAAATTTTGTGGAACACAAATCACGAGAACGGAACAGTGGTTCAGGCTGCAAACTTTATCGATTGGTCACAGGCTGGTGGTGACCAATCGATTATGTTATTAGCTTCATCCGTTGTCTGGTTCTCTGGATTTGTGCTTCCAAAATTTGTGTTTTGGCTTCGATTCATCTTTACCTTAAGAGCTGCGCGCCGTTTATAGCATAATCTGGTTGAGAATCATGAGTTCTATTCCCTCATTAAAAGAACGAAGAACATACATCGTTCCAAGAGCCACGTAGGAACCGATTCAACGGTTGATTCAAATAACCTTTAATAATTTAAGAACTACCCCTCATTATGGTAAATGTACGATTTTGATCATCATTATTTCTCGAATGTAAGTATAAAAATATCTGAGTTTTCAAGATACACCGATTGTATCAACAACGATATTATCGCTCAATTCAACGGGTGATATATTGGTGACTGCTTCTTTTTCTTCTTCTTGGCATTATGTCCTCACTGGGACAGAGCCTGCTTCTCAGCTTTGTGTCCAATGAGCACTTGCACAGTTGTTAACTGAGAGCTTTCTTTGCCAAAGTTGCCATTTTCGCATTCGCATATCGTGTGGCAGGTACGATGATACTCTATGCCCAGGGAAGTCAAGAAAAATGCCATTACGATGCCGAAAAATGCCATGCCGATTACGATATCTTAGACGGACCGGGAATCGAACCAGCATGGCTTTGCTTTGTTATCGCGGGCTCTAACCACTCGGCTAAGGAAGACCCCTTCAAGTATTTCTTATAAAAATCCAATGAGAGAATCCATCATTCATCATATGGTCAGAAATAATCCAACATTTTAATAAGTTCCGAAAGCCTTTATCTATCTTCAATTATCAAAAAAATAATCCATAGATTTCTCGGATTAGGCAGAACATTTTTTTTTTTCAAAAGTGAATGAAATTGTCGAAAATGAATAAATAAAAAGATACTGAGTATTTTGAGACATCTTTACATTGTTCCGTTTAGCCTTATTATTTTACTTTTATATTGGCTAGGCTTAATATTTTGTTACTGTTAGAAGTCATCAATGATTCAGGAAGTATCTCAGAGCGGGGGAGCGAAGTGTCTGAAAAGTCAGAAGATGTGAATATGTGGTTTATGGACGGCCCGTTTAGTATTTTTTGTGTAGTACAATGTGCTATAACTATTCGCACTAGTGAAATTTCGTTGAGAAAGATGAATATAAATAAATAAATTATTTTGAATAAATCGTGCCAAAAATATCACCCCAGGACAAGTTTATACCGCTATTTTTTGAATGACAGTCCTCAATTGTTTGAACTGAGACGTAGATTTTTGCATCATCCGCAAATATGGATTTACAATTTGGTCCAAGTAGCAGCACAGCATCATTGATGTAACAGAGAGAATAGTAAAGGACCTAAATTACTTCCCTGTGGCACACCCGACTTGTTAGTAAACGTATTTGATAGCTCATTACCAAACTGCACACGCAGCGTTCTTCCAACCAGATACGAGCGCAGCCAACAAACTAGCCTTTCGGAGGCACCTAATTTCAGGAGTTTGCGAAGAAGTATCTCATGGTCAATTTGATCGAACGCGGCTTTCAAATCTGTGTAGATAACATCAACTTGTGCCTTGCTCTCCATTTGGTTCGCACAGATGGTTGTGAACTCAAGTAGATTAGTCGTTACCGATCTCCCGGGCATGAAACCGTGCTGATCAGTTGAAACGTAGTTCATCGTTTGGTTAATCAGGAAATTTCCAACAAAAATCTCAAACAGTTTGGACCAGGCTTTGGAAAATTTAACGATCATTGACACACGAGCCAGAATTTCATCCCATTTATTCGCCTACATTCATGCAACACCCATGACATTTACCGTTCGTGGAAGATGACGAGCCATGAACATAAACAAGACAGACACACACCACTCACTGTTTGGCGCCGATCACTGTGTGACAACACTTGTGACCCACTCTCATTCTGATCAAAAAAAAGGCGAATATTTTCCATTTTCTGCGCTGCAACCAAAGAGATGTTAAATGAGTCAATAGATTATAATTAGTTTGTTAAAGGCTGCATTATCAATAAATATGAAAGTTATTACCGTAAAACGGGGTAACTTTGATAATACGGGTAACTTTGATAGTGCGAGGCCCACAATATATCGAACGAAATAACGAAGTTTCTGTTAATCAGTTAAGCAAAGCGAATGCAAAAGTAAAGCATATTAGTATGAAACTTCATGTCAAAGCCATTTTCGTTGGAATCAAGTGCATTTGAGGATATATGCAAATATTAAAAATTTGTTAGATTTTAGCATTTTTGCAACGCTTACAAACTACGATCACTATTTGATGAAGTTATAATGAGTTCGTCACTTATCCTTGATAGCCTAGTTATAGTAGAACAAGAATTCGGCCTCAAATCTCTTAGCGAAACCCATTTTTACAAACTCGGACCATTTTTATAATCTAAGTCATAAATTTCCATATATCGTTAAACGCCTAGTGGTATGCATCGCCCTACAAATGTTCCGTAATTCGTTCAATTTTGTTCGATTTATACCTCATTATCAAAGTTACCCCAAAACAGAAACCCGACTTTCGATTGTATGAAAAATAATATATCCATTCAGAATAAACCTGTAGGCAATCTATCCAGTGCAATCGACAGCTAGGATGTCAGTACTTGTTTTAAAAATATAAATTGCAATTCTTTAAAGCAGCCTGTATAAATATTGAAGTTTTCTTCGAAAAAACTATCAAAGTTACCCCGTTTTACGGTACTAATTTTATGAAAAACATAAATCACCCGAACGACTCGATAATGTTGCAGTCTGTGAGAGTTGCTGTTCTCGAACGCTCTCGTGCCATGTACCAAACGAGAGAGTGAATGTTTACATTCATAGGGCTCTCCGAATGCGATGTGCCACGAACTGCTATGGTTCGCAAACTGTAACACTCCGAATATGGTTCGATCGGCTTATTCTGATCTAAATACAAACACTGGATTGGACCCTGCAGACAAGCTCGTAATTCCTCGATAATTCCTTACGTCGTGACGATCACCTTTCTTGTGTACTAGAAACTTAAAAGATTGTTTCCAAATTCCTGGGAACACTCGCTGATCAAATGACTTGTTGAAAATCCGGCACAGCGGCTGGACAATGGCATCGCAGCATCGTACGTAGACAATGGCAGGAATTTTGTCGGGTCCAGGAGTAAACGAGTTTTTCAGCTTTTAAGTTGCAGAGATTACCATCTCAGGAGAAACCCTGAATGAATCAAAGCCAACGATGTTCATTGGAACAGCAGAAATTGAAGCGCCAACCTCATCTTCCGTTGAAGGACAATCAGCAAAAACGGATGAAAAGTGTGTGACAAACAAGTCACAAGCAGAGGCGTTCGTATTTGCGTTGGAGTGGTCAAGATACACGTTGGAGGGTATGCTAGGATTTTTCCTTTTCGAATTAACGAACTTCCAGAACTCTCTTGGATTGCTTCGTAAACTAAACTGGACGCGTTGCACATATGAGCGATAAAGAGTCGAGTTAAGCTTGCGATATGCTTTGCTTGCGATATTGAAATTTCGTTTGTTGGCATAGTTGCGATTGCAACGCAGTTTCCGTTGACATGAGTTCTTTTTACAACGTAAATCGCGCAGTAATGGAGTGCTCCACGCAGGTGAGACAGGCTTGCGTTTCGGGAGAACATCCGTATCTAACCATTCAGCTATTACGTTGCAAAAAAACAGTTGCCATATCGTCGATTTCCAAATTACTCAGCCGAGAATCCCAGTCAAATCCTTCGAGCAATGATTGTAAGGCATCAAAATCAATCCTTCGATAGTTCAGCATATGAGAAGGGTGGTTAGAGGTACTGTTTCGTAGTGGGGTACATTCAGCAGTAGGAATTTAAATAACAAGCGGTGGGTGGTGATTGTCAATACGGAGTAAGGATGTGACCGATTCATCAACTGTGAGGTGAAGATTATCAGACCCAAAAACAAGATCCAGAGTACGACCGAGCTGATTCGTGATCGAGTTGTACTGATGCATATTCAAGAAATTCATTCCATCAATAAGTGCCGAGCTAGAGGGAGTAATCTGGGATTCAGAAACAACTGTTTCCTGTTCCTGTCGTAGCCATTTTAATCGGGGTTGGTCGTAGTTTCCGCACACAAGAACAGCGCCATCGTCTTGTTGTAAATCGCATAGTTCCCGAATAGATGCAACGTGTGTTTCCATTACGTCAACCAATCTGCTTTTATCGGGGGGTACGTAAATGGCGCAAATGAATAGTTGCATTCCTTGCTAAGTGCTACGCAAATTTGCTCAAGATATCGATCATGGGAGATTTCGGCCAGTGCACTAGTATAACGCTTTGAAATGGCTATCAAAACTCCGCCAAAGCACGTCTTGACACTGTTGAGGTCACTTCTATCGCAGCGACAGACATTGCACGAGGTACCGAATAACTGAATAGAGTTGATTCGATCATTCAGACCTGTTTCAGTCAAGACTATAATGTCAAAGTTACTATCACGAGCCGCAAGGAAGAAAGGCGTCAATTTTGCTTCGCAAGCCACGAACTTTCTGGTAATATACCCAGATTTTCCTACTATCGATTGCATGAAAATCCACAGAAACGCTGGAAATTGATGAAATTTCAGGCAGGTTTACGTTACGACCAGACGCGTACTTGCCTGACAGATGTTGTCAGGAGATCCTGTCACCAACCACGACCGAAGGCCCAGGACGACTACGTTGGCAAATTGGCACATTTGTCACACATCCAAAAGAGGTTTCTGCGGTCGGATGTGAAATAATTCATCAGAGCGCGTGACATGCCAGAGCAATTCATATGAAACACACTGCCGCAATATCCCCGGCATGTCGAATCGGAATCGATGCCAGAAATTGCTTGACATCATTTTGCGCAACAATTTTCCATGATTCTAGTTTGCGAATCGAAAGCGCCTCGCAGTATACTACACGGTGAAGAAACTGTAACATGGTCATTTTATGTAAATATTATTTTAAGATTTATTATAGTATTATAGAAATGTAGATACATATTGTTGCGTATACAGTCATTTATTTCCTTCAATGTAATTTGTTGTTCCGTGTTTAATTTATTTTTCCATTTCAAACGATAATTCTTTGATAATTTACTAAATCCAATAAGTTCACTAAATATTTGCAAACTCAGTATCACCACTTCTAAATGACTTCTATAGCAGGATAACTATCGTTCACACGCCGCCGTAGAATCTGAATTAGCTCGAGGTTCAAAGTTCAAATCCGAACCATTCTCTCTTTTTATATGACCGGCAAGCGAAGATAAAACAAAACGAGACAAGACCATCTAGAAGGTATGCGTATGAAAGGGATGTAGTTTTGGGCAAGAACGATGGGAAGATTGATGAGAATCGATTGTTTGAAAGGTCGTCGAACTACTTCGGGAGTTTGACGCACTTCCGGCCACGAAGACCGTAACATTCAACCCTATCTGAGGATTTCAGGGACTTCTACTCGTTCACTTTGACTTGAACCGTGCAAGAGGCGAGAGTGCGCGTAGTTAGTACTTAAGTGTACCTTGTGTCGCGGTGTGTTTAATGTGGTATGTGATTTAACAAACGTGAGAAGTCTTTAAGATTAAGTTATTGTTCAATTCTTGTTCCTTTCCGTGAGCCTTAGTCAACGATAGGTCAAAAAGTTAGGTGCGGTCTATTTTTTTGTGTGCGTATAGTGTATAAAGAAGGTAAATTGAATCGTCTTTTTTTGTGTGGAAATCATTAATTAATTATTAATTAATTGCGTCGAAAAAGCCGATCGACGGCTTCTTGTGTGAAATCGCTTCTAGCGATAGAAAACCTGCTCGGCACACCGCCCGTTTTCGTCAAGCGCATTTTCGACCCCACGCTTCAACGTCGAAGGTCCCGGGTCGGGGGAGATTCCGGAAGGGAGACGTTTATCTCCGACAGAGCGAAAGGTCCAACACGCTATTTTCCGCCACGTGTGGACCATTGAACGGATCGACGGTCCCCACGTCGATTATTTGCACCAACCGTCACCCGCGTGCAAATCGCAGCAGAAGTCGAGAAGCCAATTGGGAGTGCAACGCGCAATACTTCGTCCGGCGAGATGCTGCTTGGCCGACGACGATAATGCAGAACACGGTACCGTGAGTAGAACAAAGCATGCTTATTTCCACACACCAACACTGAGCTCGAAGACAGACGATAAACCTTAGCAATCGCTAGAACTGTTAGCTAGGAAACCGCACACAAGTTAGGCTACACGCTAAACTTGTCACGCTCAGAAATGAGTGTCGAGTACACAAAATCAGCCTCTCTTCATGCAGCACAGATTCTGTGCAAAGGGGGCTGTACACAGTTTTGAGCAAACGGTGGTAAACAAACCGAATGAGTGAAATGCCCACAGAGGAGGAACGCTTGGAATGCGGAATTCGCTTCCGTTTTTGTTTTGCTTCTGAAAACATTAAAAAAAACATTGAAATTTTCAAGTTTTCAGAGATTTTTTCATTCGAATAGCCGAAGCGGAAGCAAATGGGGAAAAAACTTCCACATTTGCGACCATCTTCCGGCTTTTCGCCTGAAAAAATCACAGAAAACTCCCCATCTTACCAACGGCCAACTGTTTGCTGCCGCGCGGGAGAGATTGACTGTTCCATATCCATCGATCCCCGCACAGCCGAAGGCCAACACATCGGCTACACACAGCATGAGTGCGACTTACACAGAATTTTCACTCAGCCAGAGAGTCCTGCATTGGTTGCCTCATTCTGTGCAGTTTTTACACATGCGCTGCGTTGAGCATGCTTAGCGTGTGTATAGGAAGCAGAAAGAGAGAGAGAGAGAGAGAGAGAGAGAGGGGGAGAGGAAAGGAACCACCATGAATAAACCCTAGGGTACAAATCCATGCAATAAATGTTTAAGGTCTCGTTTTTTTCTGAATAAATGTGTTTCTGTTAGTTTAGTTCATTTAGCAATAATTTTGGTCCGAAGGATTTCTCATGTTTTTCGCGTCGTTTTTGTAGTTTTTTGTTGATTGTTTTACTCCAGGTTGGGCTGCCTGGGAAATCAGCCTCAGCACTCACGTGTCGGAAACGGACGAGAAGATTTGAACAGTGAGTTCCTCCCGTGATGAGAAATACGTGAGTGGTGTTTTTGTGGTTTTTCGGTAGAACGACGGTTAGCACCAGTTTTCCCTTCAGGACCGTTTGGAGCATGATCTTTTTCAGCCGTACTCGATAGGTGGTCAGAATCGTTCCGATATTAGCTAATAACCTAAAAACCCGCCCTGAGGTTGGGTTTCTGCCGGGCAACCTAAACTTGACGGACAGTCCTCTTTGAGGTGGCGCTTAAGCTGTCCGTTTTTTCGAGCTAGACCACGTGTAGAGAACGAGCGGAGCGTAGCCGCATTTAGCGTGCTATATTTTGGCGCCCAGCGTTTAGAAGGCAAACACATTTTTTTCATTTTTTGGCGCTTATTGAATAATTGCACGTTTTAGAATTTTCCTTCATTTATTGAATACAATAAAATAAGTACATAACTAAATTTGAACCATATAATTTATAGACAAATGCGGTGTTTTCCAACCATTTTCCTTCTAGTCATCATTTATTAGATTAAAATACAAACAGAAATATATTATTTTTCATTTATTTATTTATTTATTTATTTATTTGTTTATTTATTTATTTATTTATTTATTTATACATATATTATTTCGTGTTGTACATTGATATTGTGTTAAAATTGTGCGTTTTCCTGTATATTTTGCATTAAAGATACGTATTAGTGAACTTGCTAGTGTTTATATAATTATTAAGATCTGTTTACACTCCTATTTTGAACAACATGCTTTTTCCCCACGCTGATTATTTGACGAATGACGAAATCAATTATGAGCTTATATTGCGAAATCATCAAGAAGATATTCATAAAGATGTTCAAACTAAATTGCGATTGTTGCGAAGGTTGTTTCAAACCGATCAGAAAGAGGGATGGGACTATAAGTCTCCTTTCAAATTCGAACAGGAAGCTCATATCATAACAAATACGATTGAACAAATACGAGAAGCTTGGCAAATGAGGGAGGGAGATCCTAGACTCGTGTCACGGTTGCGACATTACTATTTACGAGTTAGAAGAGGGGAAACGTCTGATAGGGATGTGGAAAATACGAGAAGAGAACTTCTTAAATCAA
Organism: Aedes aegypti; assembly: GCF_002204515.2. Taxonomy (NCBI): domain Eukaryota; kingdom Metazoa; phylum Arthropoda; class Insecta; order Diptera; family Culicidae; genus Aedes; species Aedes aegypti. The sequence continues at coordinate 163,791,128 of NC_035107.1, forward strand.
TCTCTGAGATTCTTCGTAGTACGACTGAGAAGACTCCAGAGGACGAGAACGAGATAGGTGAAGCTGCAGCCAAAGAAGACGGCAAGTCAGGTCACGGCAGTCAGGAGGCTAATCGGATGGGGGCATATCCGAAAAACAGACTTTCACCTTCAAAACCAGAAACCGTTCCAACAAAGAAGAGTGTTGTTGAACCGACATACGAGGAGTTGCTCGATAAAGTTCGGGAACTGCAGACAACTCTTCAACAAATGCGAATTCGTAGCGGGCGTGACCAGCAACGGAGGCAGGAGGAATTAAGAACGTCACAGTTGAAAGAGGCAAGGCAGTCCGAGAACGTAGGAACAGATGCTGATAGCAGTGAACCGGAAAGCATGGCTAAGATGAACAACCGAATAGTAGATGTTAGGCAAACGAATAGGAACTTAAGGTCACAGAGACCTAACATTATGACCGACGAATCAGATACGGAATACGATACTAGGCAGCGTAACAACTGGCAATTTCAGGACCATTTTCGGAATAGACTTCAGCGTAATGGCAACAGACGAGATCGAGAAAGGTTAGTTGAACGGCGAAGCACTCCTAGTGGCGATCGGTTCAGTACAAGAGGTTCCCATACATCAGATAGCTACCGACCCAGGTTTACGCGCCAGTCACGAAGGATTGAGCACTGGAAAGTCTCCTTTTCTGGTGACAATAGGACAGTGTCAGTTAAGGGTATGCGAAATACCGAATGATTCCGTCAAATACGCTTCGAAACGAAATTCCGCGGAATTCCACGGAACTCGCACAGGCGAAATTTGTATTTTGCTATTTCGTTTCGTTTCGCCAAATTGTTAAAATATTTCCACGGAAAATTGAAAACAAACGGAATAAAACGGAATTTCGCGAAATTCGAGTTTAATTTCGAACAAAAAAAAAAGAAAAACGTTCGCTTCTACTCCTAGCAGCTACAGTCAAAAATGGGTCCGTATCATGGATCAAATCGACTCATATCATGGATCAGAACACTACAACAGCAAATTATCTGCGAGGCAAACGAATGGTGTGCTAGTGAAAGCATACGTTTTGGCGTCTCTTTAGGAATTCTCGCGTAACATTACTAAAGGACCTATCTAACATTGAGAGGCTCTCTTTGTTTACTTTCTCTTTCATTAATAACTGAGTCACAATAATCTCATCTATTGCGTTTTTTGTATGAAACGCTAGTCAAGGAAATTGACTTTCGATCTATAGTGAAAAACTTCTCAAAATCTTTAGTGTTCCACTGTTATAATCGAAAGAGAACGAGAGAGGAGAGAATCTCTCATTTGTACATAGGTCCTTTAGTAATGTTACGCGAGAATTGTCTTATCTTAGATTCATAACTGTGGTATGGGTTCTCGATTGGTTACTCGATGGCCAATCGATCAAGTGTTCAGCTTGAACCGCTGTCGGGTTCGTTAGATTTGTGCTCTTGAAATTCTGAGGTATGCCTTCGATTTATATCCACCTTAAACAAGGAAGATGCATACATTATTTTATATCAAAAAATGAATCTAGTACCACACCACCAACTCCTCTCTCCTCTTATAACGTGACATAATTTCCTCACGACCCCCAATTGAAAAAAATGCGAATATTGATAATATATTATTACAAGAATTGGAATTTGGCCGCAAGGCAAAGGTCTTAACCTTTTCAATACCGACATCAAGTTTCAAAATTCTCTAGTTTCGCCATCGTTCGATCGATTTTGATGATTTGTTTAAGTAAAAATCACAAATCAGTTATAAATTTGATTCATGCATTGCATGCACCATCAAAATTGGTTCCGGATTTAGATTCAAGTTTGGTGGGGTACCTAGGGTGTTTCACAATAGAAAAGCGCAAAAAAAATTTTTTTTCGACTTTCGCACATCTAAATCTTGAGAGAAAAAAAATATAAGCCAAACATGATATTTAGCTCATTGAAATACGGATTATCTGAACGAACATGGGCGAACTTGTCAATTTATTTGCGGTTCCTCTATGCTATGTAGTCCAGGTTCAAAACTTTTTTTTTTTTCGAAATTTTCAAATATTTTTTAAAATACTCTCGAGGCTCAAAATTTAGAGAAAATGTGATTTTGTAGTCAGTTTTAAACAAAGAATCTGAAAATGAGATAATATCAACAATCCTTAATTCTTCCTGAAATCGTCCAGAAATTCCTTCACAGATTTTGGAATAGGATCATTTCTCCATTATTTGCTCTACAAAATAATAGAAATACCTTCAGTATTTTCTACAAGGTTTACTTTAAAAGTTTGCATTCATCCAGATTTGATCCCTCCAAGAATTAATTCACAGTTTATGCAAGGCTTTTCCAGAAAATTTATTAGGAACTAATAAATTAACCCCAACGGGCAATCCTGGTTAAGTTGCTGTCGCAATATCTTATTTAGAGTTTATTACTTTTGCAGTTCTTTTAAATTTATCTTGATTGATTTTTTAGGTATGTGTTGATGGATTTTTTTAAATTTAATTTAATTCAACACTCCAGCAAATACTAAAGCAGTTGACAATCAGACTTCATGGTGCGAGGACGTGTTAATACTCTCTGTGATCGCATTGTCTATAACCTCAATTATCGTTGCCCAATCACGTGGCTGTCGGTTCGTGCTTTCTATCCGTTCTAATCATGGAAGACGGGCTTGTGAAAAACACACTAGCTTTTCGGTTCCCACCGGATGCGCCGGCGCCGACGCTGGTGGAAGTAGCAAGATTTGTGAAAAATCTTGATGCAGATCTTGATTCAATGGAAACCGGTTACAAATTGTCGGAAGAAAAATGTGTTTGTGTGAAATTCAAATCGCTCGAAGCGATGAAAGAGGCGCAGGCTCAAATCCCTGAAATCTGTGTTTTCCGTTATTCGAATGGAGAAAAAGTGGAGGTCAAAACGACCATTGCGGGATGCTGTACAAGATATGTGCGAATCTTCGATTTGCCCCCGGAGGTTCCGGATTCCGAAATCGCAGCGGTACTTGGTAGGTACGGAGTTGTAAAACGAATGGTCAGATAAAAATTCCCATCAGATCTCGGTTTGAATATGTTTACCGGCGTACGAGGAGCGTACGTGGATATCAAGAAGGTTATTCCAGCGTCCTTGTACTTCCTCAACCGTAAGGGGCGGATCTTTTACGAAGGTTTGAAACAGAAGTGTTACTTCTGCAAAGAGGAAGGGCATTTGAAGGCCGATTGCCCTCAGCGGATTGGTAGCAAAAAGGCAACGAGCGAGAAAGTGTTCCCGGCGAACAACATGGTGGATGTTGCGGAGAGTTCTGAGGCGGCCACGCTGGCGGAGAAGATTGGCGAAGAGGATATACAACAATCGGGTCAACCCTGTGTTGCAAACCAACCAAGCTATTCGGGAGTGTTGAACGGCAAAAAGCAGAACAAATCGAAAGAAATCATTGTGCCCAAAATGGTGACTCTTGTTTCAGATCGGAACAAAAGCCCATTGTCAAGGTCACCGAAAGAACAAGGCCATTTGGAGGAAATAATGGAAACGGAGGATGGTGCGGGGAAAGCCGCGGTTAAACGACAACATTCAGCTGGAGGATCATCCGGGGATACTGACGAAGAAGTTCATCCGGGTTTCACAAAGGTAGAGGGGAACCGAAGATCTACTCGTTCGGCGAAAAAAGTGATGACGCCACTCGAAACCATTTCGAATGGGTCGTTGGAAACAGCTAACAAGCGTAGCGCAAGCAAATAGTTGATGTGTTGAAGTGAGGTTAGGTTCGAATCACGTGTTGATCCATTAGCCAACGGTACATTTTCTAGTGTTGGTGCTATTAATAAAGAGAGTGAGTGATGAATTACGTGAGAAAAATTGTGACGATTAATATCAACGTGATTGCGGTTCAAGCGAAAAAAATGCTTCTAAAAGAGTTTTTAGTGAAGAATGACGTGGATATAGCATTTTTACAAGAAGTCCAGTTTGAAGACTTTTCGTTTATTCAAAGCCATGTAGCGTTCGTGAATATTGGTGTTACTAATAAAGGAACGGCCATTCTGATTCGTAAAACGTTGGAACATTCTCACTTACTCATGGATCCGGAAGGAAGACTTATGTCGATTTCGGTAGATGGTTTAAACCTCGTGAATGTATATGGGCATTCCGGTGCACATTACAAGACTGAAAGAGATGTGTTGTTTTCGGATACGATAGCTGTGCATTTCAATAAGCCGGGAATCAAAGTCAATATCCTGGCGGGGGACTTCAATTGTGTCCTTGATGCTAAGGATTGCAAAGGAAAAATGTACAATTTTTCAAGTGGGTTGAAGTCTGCCGTAGATCTGCTTGAGCTTCAAGATGTTGCGGTTGTGCTTAAAAGTGCAATAAGAGATTTTAAGTTCTTCCGCGGAGAATCTGCCTCAAGGCTTGATCGTGTTTATGTGTCCAAAAGCTTTATTTCGGAAGTGAGAAGCTGTGTAACAGTGCCAGTCGTGTTCTCAGATCACCATGCGGTTATGGTAGATTACACAATCTCACCCGATCAGCAATCCGACGTGAACGGTAAAAGTGGTTACTGGAAGATTAATGACTATTTGTTGAGTGATGCTTGTGTTCAAGAAGAGTTTCGAAACGAGTACAGAGAACTAAAGAAGAGAAGAAAATATTCTGATAGATTTAGTGAGTGGTGGTCCTTTGACGTGAAACGAAAAATTAAACAGTTCTATAACCGAAAATCATTTGAATTGAATGATGCTATCAGACGGAAGAAAGATTGTTGGAGGCAAAAATTAAGTGATTTGTGGCAGAAGCAGAGAAGCGGTGAAAATGTATCTGATGAAATGAGTGTTGTTAAATCGCGAATTTTGGACATCGAAATCAGCAGAATGAAAAGTTATGCTAACAGATTGCATCCTTCGACCCTCCTAGAAAGTGAGAAATTTGGAGTGTATCATGTAGCGAGAATGCTTAAAAGGAAAGTAAATTCTTCAACACTTACGCTTAGAGGAGAAAGTGGTTTGATAACGAACAGAGATGAAGTCAAAAAGATGGTAAGTGAACATTACAGAACGTTATTCGAAAGAAAGTCGTCAAATCGAACGGAGTGCGCTGCATTGAATTACATAAAAAAGTCATTTAGTGCAAATGCGAGGGACAAACTAAAAAGTCCAATTATGGAAGAAGAGCTATTCAACACGATCAGCAATGCTAAGAAGAAGAAATCACCAGGACCGGATGGAATCACTTATGAATTTTATTTGGTTCATTTTGATTTTCTGAAGGAGGACCTTCTCAAACTGTTTAATGGGTTTCTAGACAACACTATTGTGCCGATGGAAAGTTTTTCAAATGGAATTGTAACGTTAATACCGAAAAAGGGAAAGTCGAAGGATTTGAAAAATTTCAGGCCTATTAGCATGTTAAATACGGATTACAAGCTATTCACGAAATTAATTGCTAATCGCATTTCGGAATGCATTGAAGAAGTAATAGATGAAGGTCAATCAGCGGTAATTCCTGGAAAGTCTTGTGTAGATAATTTAGATGTTGTACGAACACTGATTTTGAAAGCTCAACAATCGAAAACAATGAAATTCGCTTTATTAAGTCTGGATTTGGAAAAGGCATTTGATGTAATCGACCATGATCGTTTGTGGGAAATTTTAGGAAAATTTGGATTACCACAAGAAATAATTAATGCGATACAAAGATTGTACTCTGAGGCAGCCTCCCAGGTGTTGGTTAATGGAAGTCTTACCAGTTTCATCAAAATTGGCAGATCAGTGAGGCAAGGATGTCCGCTCTCGATGGTGCTGTTTGTGATGTACATAGAGGCGTTGATCAGGCAAATTTATGCTGAATTGAAAGGTATTTTAATTGATAATCACTTCATCAAAATTAAAGCATTTGCTGACGACATCACAATAGTAATCAGAAGTGACTTGGAGTTTGATAACGTTTTAAAGATAGTTGACGATTTTGCATTGAGTGCAGGTATAAAACTGAATTTCAAAAAATCTGGCTTCATCAGGTTTAATAGTTGTAGAACTTCACTTATTTGGCTTTACATCAATTATCTTGATAAAGCCTCGCCAACAATATTTCGCCATTTCCCTCGGTTCATGGCCGCTTCTCTCCATCCTCGACTGTGACCCACGCTCTCCAGGTCCTGGTGTACCTGGTCCATCCACCTAGCTCGCTGCGCCCCACGCCTTCTTGTTCCGACCGGATTCGTGGCGAACACCATCTTTACAGGGTTGTTGTCCGGCATTCTTGCAACATGCCCTGCCCAGCGTATCCTTCCAGCTTTAGCTACCTTCACGATACTGGGTTCGCCGTAGAGTTGAGCGAGCTCGTGGTTCATCCTTCGCCGCCACACGCCGTTCTCCTGCACGCCGCCGAAGATCGTCCTTAGCACTCGGCGTTCGAAAACCCCAAGAGCTTGCAAGTCCTCCTCGAGCATAGTCCACGCCTCATGCCCATAGAGGACTACCGGTCTTATGAGCGTTTTGTACATCGTGCATTTGGTGCGGGGGTGAATCTTTCTTGACCGCAGTTTCTTCTGGAGCCCATAGTAGGCACGACTTCCGCTGATGATGCGCCTTCGTATTTCCCGACTAACATTGTTGTCAGCCGTCAACAAGGATCCAAGGTAGACGAACTCGTCCACCACCTCGAAGGTATCCCCGTCTATCGTAACACTGCTTCCTAGGCGGGCCCTGTCGCGCTCAGTTCCGCCAACCAGCATGTACTTTGTTTTCGACGCATTCACCATTAGCCCGACTCTTGTTGCTTCGCGTTTCAGGCGGGTGAACAAATCTGCCACCGTTTCAAATTTTCTCCCAATAATATCCATGTCGTCCGCGAAGCAAACAAATTGTCCGGATCTCGTGAAAATCGTGCCTCGACTGTTAAGTCCGGCTCTCCGCATGACACCTTCAAGCGCAATATTGAACAACAGGCACGAAAGTCCGTCGCCCTGTCGTAGTCCCCGCCGAGACTCGAACGAACTGGAGTGTTCGCCCGAGATCTTCACGCAGTTTTGCACACCGTCCATCGTTGCTCTGATCAATCTTGTGAGCTTCCCGGGAAAGCTGTTCTCGTCCATGATTTTCCATAGCTCAATGCGGTCGATACTATCGTATGCCGCCTTGAAATCGATGAACAAATGGTGCGTAGGGACCTGGTACTCACGGCATTTCTGGAGGATTTGCCGCACGGAAAAGATCTGGTCCGTTGTCGAGCGGCCGTCGATGAAACCTGCTTGATAACTTCCCACGAACTCGTTTGCTATAGGTGATAGACGACGGAAGAGAATCTGGGATAGCACTTTATAGGCGGCGTTTAGGATGGTGATTGCACGATAATTTTCACACTCCAGTTTGTCGCCCTTTTTGTAGATAGGGCATATAACGCCTTGCTTCCACTCCTCCGGTAGCTGTTCTGTTTCCCAGATTCTGACTATCAGCCGATGCAGACAAGCGGCCAACCTGTCCGGGCCCATCTTGATGAGTTCGGCTCCGATACCATCCTTGCCAGCGGCCTTGTTGTTCTTGAGCTGTTGAATGGCATCCTTAACTTCCCCCATCGTGGGAGATGGTTGATTTCCGCTGTCCGCTGTGCTGACGTAGCCATCGCCTTCGCTGTCCTGACCTTCTGTGCCTGTGTTCTCTGCGCCATTCAGGTGTTCATCGTAGTGCTGCTTCCACCTTTCGATCACCTCGCGTCCGTCCGTCAAGATGCTCCCATCCTTATCCCGGCACATCTCAGCTCGCGGCACGAAGCCTTTGCGGGATGTGTTGAGCTTCTGATAGAACTTCCGCGTTTCTTGAGAACGGTACAGCAACTCCATCTCTTGGCATTCCACCTCTTCCAGGCGGCGCTTTTTGTCTCGGAATAGGCGGGTTTGCTGTTTCCGCTTCAGTCTGTATCGTTCCACGTTTTGCCGCGTACCATGCTGCAGCATTGCAGCCCGCGCTGCATTCTTCTCCTCTAAAACCTCCTGGCACTCCTCGTCGAACCAATCGTTTCTTGAGCTCCGTTCCACATATCCGACAACGCTTTCGGCAGCGTCGTTAATGGCTGCTTTGACTGTCCTCCAGCAGTCCTCAAGAGGGGCCCTATCGAGCTCGCCCTCATCCGGCAACGCTGCCTCAAGATGCTGCGCGTACGCATTGGCGACATCCGGTTGTTTTAGCCGCTCGAGATTGTACCGGGGCGGGCGTCGGTACCGTACATTGTTGATGACGGATAGTTTTGGGCGCAGTTTCACCATCACCAGGTAGTGGTCGGAGTCAATGTTGGCGCCACGATAGGTTCTGACGTCGGTTATGTCGGAGAAGTGCCGTCCATCGATCAAAACGTGGTCGATTTGCGATTCTGTCTGCTGAGGTGATCTCCAGGTGTACCGATACGGGAGGCTGTGCTGGAAATAGGTGCTACGAATGGCCATGTTCTTGGAGGCGGCAAAATCTATCAGTCGTAGGCCGTTCTCGTTCGTCAGCCGGTAGGCGCTGAACTTTCCAATCGTCGGTATGAACTCCTCCTCCTGGCCAACCTGAGCGTTCAAATCTCCTATGATGATCTTGACGTCGTGGCTTGGGCAGCGGTCGTACTCGCGTTCGAGCTGCGCGTAAAATGCGTCCTTGTCATCATCAGTGCTTGCGGAGTGTGGGCTATGCACGTTGATTATGCTGAAGTTAAAGAATCGGCCTTTGATTCTTAACTTGCACATTCGTTCATTGATCGGCCACCACCCGATCACGCGCCTTTGCATATCACCCATCACTATGAAAGCTGTTCCCAGCTCGCGTGTGTTGCCGCAGCTCTGGTAGATGGTATGATTACCTCTAAACGTTCGCACCAATGCTCCTGTCCAGCACACCTCCTGCAGCGCTACGATGTCGAAACCGCGGGTCTTCAGTACATCGGAGAGTATGCGAGTACTTCCAATGAAGTTGAGAGATTTGCAGTTCCACGTACCGAGTTTCCAATCGCTAGTCCATTTTCGTCGCTGTGGTCTTTGCCGATTGTTCCGGTCCGTATTCTCTCGTTGACGTTCCTGTGCTGATGTGTTTTTACGGTTGGCTTGCAGGGCCTGACACCAACCCCCTAGATTTCCGGAGGACCATTCCCCCTAAATGTTCGGAGGGCCATAGTGCGCAGTTTAGCTTAGAGTCCTTCTCTGGCACTCGGACGATGATCAGCCGCCCCTGACATGGGGAACAGACGCTGTTGTGAGCCGCTCCTAACGTGGAGTACAGACGCTCCAGGTTTGCAGAAGCAAACCCCCCCTTCCCTGTCAGCATACGACCAAAGTTCCCACCGGGGGTTGGTTACCCGATCTTCCCCAAGGTTACTCGTACCCCGGCCAGTACCACGAGGAGGTAGGGATAGGAGTTGCTGGGCAAGAGGCTAAGGACCGCACAAAGGGGTCTATTTTATTCCTGCAGGTACACGAGGTACCAATGGTACGCCATGCCCAGCCATTTACCGCGCCAATATATATAATAGTTGTAGAATTGGCCCTCAAATGATCTCAGAGAAAAATGAAATGAAAATATTAGGCTTGATGGTTTCAAACGTTTGGAAAATATGGTGAACGAAAACTTCAAAATGTTAATAGAAAGTGTAACACGCCAGCCTGCGCGTTTCGGGTTTCAAAGTAAGGTGGCTTATGCGCCACTCCTTTCGGAGACCACCTACAAGTTTAGGGCTTGCCCGGCCGTAGAGACCCCCAGGGAATGGGTCTAATTACTCCCGATCGAAGATAGCTACGAGTCGGCTGACGTCCAACTTTGGGAAGAACAATTAAAGGGAAGGAAAGGATTTGGGTTTCGTGAAACATACAAACGATTCGATACCGCAAACTAAACACGCTAATTCTCATCACTGGCCGACCTGACCAATCATCGATCTAGCACGCGGAAAAATAGGGAGCATCAGTGGTTGTATCGGGGAACCGCCCCAGTAAAGTAAAATAAATTAAATTAGAAACACTACGACCGAATTAACATGCAAAATCTTTACGCAACCATTTATTGACGACTCTTCACTAACAAATTAACAACGACATAACTTTACCATAAATTCCGCCTACATTTATTCTTCCCACATTACTCTACAACATATATACAGCAAAACATAGATTCATTTGTTTATTTATTCTCCCTCTCTTCGCATCTTCATTTTACTCTAGCCTAGGCCTACTCTTTGCTTTCCCTTCTATCTATTTCTACCTTCGTCGTCATGTGGATTGAGTGCTTACGTGCAGATGTTCATTTGTGGGGTGTGCGTGTGTGCGTGCTCGTGGTGACTACCGGCGCAAGCGCGGGATCTAAGGGTAGCCACGTGAATTTCTGGTATAGCCACGCTACCGACTCATAGGCTACGGTAGCGGGTCAAAACTGAGCCATGCGCATGGACTTATCTACTAATCATGCATGATTTTTGTACTCACGGTTTGATCAAACTCTTGGAGGGTCTTACGGGTACCGCAGACGGCCGTTCATTCGTCAGTGAACGCGCCGCTGGGCGAAACTAGCGTCGATGGGTGCTGGTGGTGACGCTCTCCGATTCTCTCTCTCCGGTTGTGGGCTTATGCGACGGGGACGGCCGACGCGACGCCGGCGATGAACTCCTCTTCACGTTTGGCGCAATTCTTGATGAATCTGGGTGCCTGCTACCTTCGCCTGGGGCGCGAATAACGTTCGCAAGCCCCCTTCCGGTTTCCGTACCCCCGGGATAAACCTCGGAGCTGACGGTGGGGTCAGAAGCAATCTGGACGGAATGGTGTGACGTGTATGGTATACAGGACGGCCACAACCTGCACAAATTGACTCGCACACAAATCTCCTTCTCTGCACTAACTTTGCACTAACTGCCAATTGATAGCAACTAACTTCAAATACACGTCACGGCGTAACAACTCAAATAGATTACTCCTGCCTCTTCCACTAGCCAGAACGAAGTCATCAGTCAAAATCAGATAATCCTCAGATATGTCGCGAGGTGCATATTATCTTCTAATCTGAAATATTTCCCGAGAGAAATATCTGAGATTTCCTCGTTCCTATGCTCGCGAAACATTCAAGGTCAGGGGGAGGGGGTTGTTCTTCACCGAAAGGCTTTCGTCAAAACGACTCGTCTCTATCTCCGACCTAAAGAGAGGCGAAACATTCGGGAAAGTTCAATATCCCTTGAATGTATTTCTTGGGGGTCAATGCTCAGAAGCACGCGCGCAAATTTGGCTAGAGCGCTATCGCTGTTGCTTTTTGGGCGGCACATAACATGTGCGAATTGGCTTCGGACGGAACTCATTTAACATGTGGTTTGGAGGATGCTACTCGTGAACTCGAATGAATGTTCATGCAGAGGGAAGATGTGTTTATCTTAGACTGGTTCAATATATTTAACTTAACTATATGGACAAATGTTTTGAAGCATACGAAAAACATTGAACTAAACATAAATTAACCCTATGGTCGTTACATCTCCCTGAATATGTTGTGCCTCATCCGAAATGGAAAAAGGCGATCGGTAAGACCTGCCCTCTTTCAAATCATCTTTAAATAAACTTCTCAAGTGTCTTTGCTTCCCGGCCAAATCAAGTGTAAATACTTCTTGTGGTTGATTGCGAATATGGAGTTCATAATCGATCTCTTCCTGATTGAGATCTTCTGCCCGAGGATAGGTGCGACCCATTTTAATTCTTGTTCGAGTTCAATTGTTATTCGTAATTAAGAAAAAGAAAATTTACAGAAAAGCATGAACTTTACAATAATAATTTAACACGAAGCAACAATAATTTAACAAATGAAATAATAAATAAATAAATAAATAAACATATAAATAAATAAATAAATAAATAAATAAATAAATAAATAAATAAAAAAATAAATAAATATATAAATATAAAAATATACAAATAAATAAATAAATAGGTAAATAAATAAATTTGTAAAAAATATATATGTGTATATGAATAAATGTGTAAATAAATAAATATCTGAGTAGGAACTTGATCACACAACAAAGATATAAATAATGTATAGCACGAGTAGATTTATGCCAAATAAATAATTATTTATTGAGAAAATGAAAAAATATTCATCTTATTTGTAGAACGGAAGATACATTTACAAAATACAAAATGTCCGAAAGAAAAGCCTTGTTTTGTTGGGCGCCAAGTCGAATAAGTCGATATTCCCAAATTAGCAAATCCAAACGAACCATACAATCCATTTTCCCAAGTGTACCATGTTAAAATTAAAAATTCAAAGTGTCCCCATATTAGGGTGAAAATCTTCGAGACTGAATTGGAAGCTCTTTTGGATTCTGGTGCGGGTATCAGTATTCTGAATTCCCTCGACATTGTCCACAGATACAATCTTGCGATCCAATCGGCAGCGATTCGTGTAACGACAGCTGATGGGTCTACACATAGCTGCCTCGGTTACGTCAATTTACCCTTTTCTTATAAAGGCCTAACTAAAGTCGTTCCAACTTTGGTAGTGCCAGAAATTTCACGACATTTGATCTTAGGCGCTGACTTTTGGGAGTCATTCGGCATTAAGCCAATGATTGACCTCGGTCAGGGACTCGAAGAAATTGAAACCGTAAAGCACCGTAACAATTCGGCACTTTGCTTTACGATAGAGCCAACAAGCCAACTCCCGAAAGTAGACGCAACTGAAGAAGACGACACACTAGACATTCCGGTCTATGAAGGACCTACGGAAGCTACGCCTAGCGTAGATGAGATTGAAACGGAACATGAACTGTCTATAGAACAAAGGCAGCAACTCTCTGAGGTGGTTAAGCAATTTGAGCTGACTGGTGAAGGGAAATTAGGAAGGACAAACCTGATTGAGCATGAGATAATCCTAAAGGAGGGAGCTAAACCGAGGATCACGCCGATGTACAAATGTTCTCCATACATACAACAAGCCATAGACGAGGAAGTGGATCGGTTCAGGAAGTTAGACGCGATAGAACCATGCTACAGTGAATGGACTAATCCGTTAGTACCAGTTCTCAAAAAGAATGGTAAAGTAAGAGTCTGTTTAGATTCGAGAAAGATCAATAAAATGACCGTAAAGGATTCGTACCCTATGCGGAATATGCAAGATATATTCCGGCAATTAGGGAAGGCAAAATTCTTTACCGTCATTGACTTAAAGGACGCTTACTTCCAGATACCCTTGAAGAAGGAGAGTCGCAACTTCACGGCTTTTCGAACGGCGAAGGGCGTATTTCGCTTTAAGGTCCTGCCGTTCGGACTAATGAATGCTCCTTTCACTATGTCTAGGTTGATGGACAAGGCGATAGGTTTTGACCTAGAACCTTACGTCTTTGTCTATCTAGACGATATAGTGATTGCGTCGAATACCTTTGAAGAGCATTTAACACTGTTGAAGATTGTGGCAGAGCGATTACGGAAAGCGGGATTAACTATTTCGATCGAAAAGTCCAGGTTTTGCAGGAAGCAGGTTGTATATCTGGGATATCTGCTCAATGAAAACGGGGTAGCCATCGACGCGTCCCGAATACAACCAATCCTTGACTATGCGCAGCCTAAGACGCAGGAGGACATCAGACGGCTGATGGGCCTCGCTGGGTTTTACCAGCGTTTCATTAAAAATTATAGCGCGATTACCGCCCCTATTACCGACCTTTTAACGAAGGAAAACAAGAAATTTAAGTGGACGAAAGAAGCGGAGGATGGTTTTAGGCAACTCAAATCTGTGCTCACGTCAGCACCGATTTTGAGCAACCCTGATTTCTCCAGGATGTTCACGATCGAGTCAGACGCTTCCGATAGGGCCATAGGCGCCGCTCTGGTTCAAGAACAAGAGGGCGTAACGAAAGTTATAAGCTATTTTAGTAAAAAACTTAACCGCACCCAGCGTCGATATTCTGCTGTCGAAAAGGAGTGTCTAGGGGTCCTTTCGGCCATACAGCACTTCCGTCATTACGTAGAGGGGACTAAGTTTCGCGTGGTTACGGATGCTCGGAGTTTATTGTGGCTGTTCAATGTTGGAACGGAAACCGGAAATGCCAAACTGCTCCGTTGGGCTCTTCGCATCCAGGCATACGATTTCGACCTGGAGTACCGAAAAGGGAAGGCCAACATAACAGCGGACTGTCTATCTCGCTCGATAGAAATAGACACGATAACAGTGGCCGAACCAGATTTTGAATATGAGGACCTCATTGACAAAATCCAAGCGGAACCCGGGAAACACCCAGACTTTCGTGTAATCGATGGTCAAGTGTACCGGTATACGAAAACCAACGATCGACAATCTGACCCACGATTTGCGTGGAAATTAATTCCAAATTCACCACAGCGTAAAGAAATAATTAAAAAGGAACATGAGAAAGCGCATTTAGGTTTTAAGAAAACACTAACGACTATTAAGCAACGATATTTTTGGCCTAAAATGAACGAAGAGATTCGAAGGTACTGCCGAGGGTGTTTAAAATGTCAGACAAGCAAGGCTGGAAACACTAATGTCACGCCACCAATGGGGTCTCAAAAACCCGTTGAGTATCCATGGCAGTTCGTGACACTCGATTATGTTGGACCACTGCCACCATCCGGAAGAGGAAGGCACACTTGTCTGTTGGTAGCAACCGATGTCTTTAGTAAATTCATATTGGTTCAACCATTCAGGGAAGCTAAAGCACATTCACTAGTGGAATTTGTGGAGAACATGATTTTTCGGCTATTCGGAGTCCCGGAGATCATGTTAACCGACAACGGATCGCAATTCGTTTCAAAGCAATTTAAAGAACTGCTTAAAACCTACAATGTTTCCCATTGGTTGACTCCGGCCTACCACCCGCAGGTTAACAATACCGAAAGGGTTAACCGGGTCATAACAACGGCCATCCGTGCAACTCTGAAGGGAGAACACAGCCATTGGGCAGAAAATCTTCAGGAAATAGCTGACGCCATTAGAAATGCAGTCCATGACTCGACCAAACACAGCCCATATTTTGTAGTTTTTGGTAGAAACAAAATATCAGATGGGTCTGAATATGCTCACATTAGAGACAACCACGCTACGACTACCGACACTGACAAGACTGTAACCGAACGTAGACACAAACTGTTTGAGCAAATAAAGCAAAACTTATCGGCCGCCTACGCAAAGCACTCCAAGACGTACAATCTAAGGTCTAACCCTAACTGTCCGACTTACTCGGTTGGGGAAAACGTATTGAAGCAAACATTTGACCTCTCGGATAAGGGAAAGGGTTTTTGCCGAAAGTTAGCTCCTAAATACGAACCAGCGATAGTTCGTAAGGTGCTGGGGACTAACACGTATGAATTGGAGGACCAGAGTGGCAAACGATTAGGGGTCTACTTCGCGAATAGACTGAAGAAGATGCCTACTCGTCTAAACCGATAAGTGGTACTTGTTTTCCAGCTATGAACCTCCTAGGAATTGAAGGCTTCCACCTAAAAACCTCCTAGCGAGTGACCACTGATTACGATGAGCAAAAACACCAACTGGGTTAAACACATCTTCAAGACAATATTCGACGGACTCGTGGGAGGAAAGTTTTCGAACGGACCGAACACTGAGGGTACCGAATTTGTCCCTAAACCGGCTAGAACAACTCTCTTGAAGTGACTACAAAACAACGCGTTCGCGAGAATAGCAATTAAACGAAGCTTCAAGAAGACTTACGACCCTTCGAGGCGTAGGCGATTGTACATATGTAAATAGTTAGTGATTAGTATGCCTAGTTCCCTAACCCTTATGAATATTATTAGTAATTAGCCTATTCGTTAGTATTAGATTGAAATCACTCACTCAATTTTCCGTTGTAATTTGCGATTTGTCATCTTGTAAATAGTAGTTTATACAGTTTAGTTTCCTCGAAATCAAATGAGTGCTATTTATTTCCTTTGTTGTTCATATTTTCGTTATTTATTAATCCATTTCGTTCGTCAAATAGTACCTAAAAGTGAAGTTTAGCATGAATTTGTTGCCATCACTTGTTCCGTTGTAAATTAGATCGATTTCTTACCTGTTTTGTAGTCAGTTCCATAGTTGTATACGGTAGACCTCCATTCGTTCTCTTATGTTTCCGTCCAATTCGTTCCGTTATTGAGTCCTGGAAGGTGATCCGTTCCACGGGCCATCCGTTGTTCCATAGTCCGTCCTTCATGTCCAGTTCATTCGTGGTTCGTCCTCCAGTACCCTGCTGGGGTCGGTCCAACTGCGAAATAAAAACATAAACAAACAACTTACATCCAAGGTTGGAACGATCTCTATCGCTCTACTCTCCTAAAAATTCCTCCAAATGGGGTGAGACGCCTTTCGGAAGCTGCAGCTCACTTATTTTTTCACCGCAGCAAACCCGAAGTACGGAAATTTTCACTAAATTTCCGGATTTTTCACGCACTACTTTTCACTCGCGAGCGCATACTTGCGACGTCGATCGGTTTTGACGTTTCTCTTTTTGTTGTTGATGACTGTGTATGCTAGATAGACCAGTGTGAGTGCGAAATGAATTCAAAGATGAATTTCGTGATGGTTCATTATGTTTGGTTACGAGGGGTGTATGAATGGTATTTTGTAATGATGTTTTATTTTATTATTTCTTTAAGAATTTTTGTTGTCGGGTAAATCCCGGTGCTTAAAAATTCTTTTAAGATGCTAATTTACGTTTCATGTTACAATAAGCTTTCATCGCGGATCATGATCCGTGGCTGCGAATTGTGCATCGAAACAGTTATTTCGTGTGGGAAAGAGTGGAACCTCGCGCGCTCGCTTCGTGTTGGGTTAGAGGTTACAATTCAGACCCACCGGTTTACGTCCACTTAGGTGGAGATTTTCGTGTACGTTGTCTTCGTTAATCGGCATGTGTCCTGGTGTAGAAGATAACGTATCGTTTTGTGTAAGTTACCGCGTGAGCTCACTCAATGTATGTCGACCACATTTGAGTAGATGCCTTTTAAATGTTGTCCAGTTTCAAGTTTTTTTTTCTCGATTTTGCGTGTTAGGAGTCATCAGCAACAGCAACAAACAAATCTGTTTAAATTCTTTTCAAGTGTTTTCCTGCCAATTCGAGGTCTATTGTCTATTTAAATTGTTGTAAATGTAATGGATCATTTAAGTTTATTTTCGCTGGAGACTGGAGACAGAAATGTCGCTGATAGTCAGTAGCAGACAGGTTCCGTGATAGAATTTGTACTGTAAGCAGAGATGGAGTCAACTTCGGTTGATGATGAATCTATATGACCCCGAAAATTAAACAATGTTCTTGAGCTTCTTGCTTCTTTGTAAATATGTAAATAAATTTTGTGTAGATTGTTTGACCTACGAAAATTTGATTGGTGGTTGTTTCAAGGCCAATCAAATTTTCGTACTTTTAGTGGGGAATGATGTAACGACCATAGGGTTAATTTATGTTTAGTTCAATGTTTTTCGTATGCTTCAAAACATTTGTCCATATAGTTAAGTTAAATATATTGAACCAGTCTAAGATAAACACATCTTCCCTCTGCATGAACATTCATTCGAGTTCACGAGTAGCATCCTCCAAACCACATGTTAAATGAGTTCCGTCCGAAGCCAATTCGCACATGTTATGTGCCGCCCAAAAAGCAACAGCGATAGCGCTCTAGCCAAATTTGCGCGCGTGCTTCTGAGCATTGACCCCCAAGAAATACATTCAAGGGATATTGAACTTTCCCGAATGTTTCGCCTCTCTTTAGGTCGGAGATAGAGACGAGTCGTTTTGACGAAAGCCTTTCGGTGAAGAACAACCCCCTCCCCCTGACCTTGAATGTTTCGCGAGCATAGGAACGAGGAAATCTCAGATATTTCTCTCGGGAAATATTTCAGATTAGAAGATAATATGCACCTCGCGACATATCTGAGGATTATCTGATTTTGACTGATGACTTCGTTCTGGCTAGTGGAAGAGGCAGGAGTAATCTATTTGAGTTGTTACGCCGTGACGTGTATTTGAAGTTAGTTGCTATCAATTGGCAGTTAGTGCAAAGTTAGTGCAGAGAAGGAGATTTGTGTGCGAGTCAATTTGTGCAGGTTGTGGCCGTCCTGTATACCATACACGTCACACCATTCCGTCCAGATTGCTTCTGACCCCACCGTCAGCTCCGAGGTTTATCCCGGGGGTACGGAAACCGGAAGGGGGCTTGCGAACGTTATTCGCGCCCCAGGCGAAGGTAGCAGGCACCCAGATTCATCAAGAATTGCGCCAAACGTGAAGAGGAGTTCATCGCCGGCGTCGCGTCGGCCGTCCCCGTCGCATAAGCCCACAACCGGAGAGAGAGAATCGGAGAGCGTCACCACCAGCACCCATCGACGCTAGTTTCGCCCAGCGGCGCGTTCACTGACGAATGAACGGCCGTCTGCGGTACCCGTAAGACCCTCCAAGAGTTTGATCAAACCGTGAGTACAAAAATCATGCATGATTAGTAGATAAGTCCATGCGCATGGCTCAGTTTTGACCCGCTACCGTAGCCTATGAGTCGGTAGCGTGGCTATACCAGAAATTCACGTGGCTACCCTTAGATCCCGCGCTTGCGCCGGTAGTCACCACGAGCACGCACACACGCACACCCCACAAATGAACATCTGCACGTAAGCACTCAATCCACATGACGACGAAGGTAGAAATAGATAGAAGGGAAAGCAAAGAGTAGGCCTAGGCTAGAGTAAAATGAAGATGCGAAGAGAGGGAGAATAAATAAACAAATGAATCTATGTTTTGCTGTATATATGTTGTAGAGTAATGTGGGAAGAATAAATGTAGGCGGAATTTATGGTAAAGTTATGTCGTTGTTAATTTGTTAGTGAAGAGTCGTCAATAAATGGTTGCGTAAAGATTTTGCATGTTAATTCGGTCGTAGTGTTTCTAATTTAATTTATTTTACTTTACTGGGGCGGTTCCCCGATACAACCACTGATGCTCCCTATTTTTCCGCGTGCTAGATCGATGATTGGTCAGGTCGGCCAGTGATGAGAATTAGCGTGTTTAGTTTGCGGTATCGAATCGTTTGTATGTTTCACGAAACCCAAATCCTTTCCTTCCCTTTAATTGTTCTTCCCAAAGTTGGACGTCAGCCGACTCGTAGCTATCTTCGATCGGGAGTAATTAGACCCATTCCCTGGGGGTCTCTACGGCCGGGCAAGCCCTAAACTTGTAGGTGGTCTCCGAAAGGAGTGGCGCATAAGCCACCTTACTTTGAAACCCGAAACGCGCAGGCTGGCGTGTTACAAAAGTTTCAAATATACGGCGCAGTTATTTTCATCTAGGCGGATGAATTTGATCGATAAGGTAACAGTTTTAAACACCTTCATGTTGTCGAAGCTCTGGTATGCAGCACAAATTATACCGCCGAATAATAAACATGTAGCAGAGATAAAAATGATAACCGGTCAGTTTTTGTGGAGTCATCATACAATGGTTAGGGTTAATCGTGATCAGTTGTATTTAGATAGAGCTCAGGGTGGTTTAGAGTTGATTGATCCGGAATCACAATGCCAATCACTGTTTATTAGGAATTTACTGTATAAAAATGAAAAGAAAAGAAATCATCCTCTTGTGAAACATAGTTTCAAAAACGTTACGAATAATACAAAAAAAATGTTCAATCTTGCTCAGTCCATACTTCCATTAGACTATTTGGTAACGAATAAGCAAATTTACAACTACTTGCTAGCAAAAAAGAAATTTGAAGTTAAGGTTGTGCAGAAACATCCAAGTCTCCCTTGGGAAATAATATGGGATAATATAGCGAAATCGTATGTTTCTAGCTTTGCACAATCTATTTTGTTTGAAGTTTTCAATGATGCGTATCCAAATAAGGTAAAAATGTACAAACACAATTTTTCCCAAGTTGATAATAATCTCTGTGAAATCTGTAAAAAGCCAGATACTAATATACATAGAATAAAACAATGTGAACATTCAAAACCAGTTTGGGACTGGGTTACAACTATATTGAAATCTAAATTGAATCAGAAGATTAAAACACCAGAAGATATATTTTATAAGGCAATCAGTGACAAAAACGTCAAAGCAAAAAGTGCACTTTGGTTAGTATCAGAAGTTATAGCTTACAATATGATTAACTTGAAAACCAGTAATCTGTTTTGTTTCAAAAAGCATATAAGAGAAAGTAGATGGAATAACAGAATATTGTTTAAGAAACATTTTGACAATTGTCTTAACATTTGTTAAGAATGACAAAACAGGGAATAGCAAGTGAGCTTAACAGACATTGTGATTGTATTAAACAATAATACAAAAATGTATGCAACCCTAGGTTAAGTTTGTAAAAATGTGGTAAAAAAAAAAGCAAATATTCAAGTGATTCCTGTGTTCTACTTATTTTTCTTCTTCTTTATGGCGTTATGTTCCACCTGGGACAGAGTCTGCTTCTCAGTTTAGTGTTTTCTTATCGACTTGTGTCCCCAATCACATTCATTCAAGCCACAAAGCATAAAGTACAGCAAAAAAATGAACATCATTATTCCATGTTTTATGGTATATATTAGCATAACATCACATCCACATGATTTAAAAAATTGTAAGGCATTTCTAAAAATCAAATTAATTTTGGGCTCCTCTCAATATTTTTGAGATTGTTTTAAATGTTTGTAACTTCTTTTCGACCCACTTCTTAGTTATAACATTCAAATTAAACCCACTCATTGCCTTGTGTCAGTGTCAGATATGTTGAAATGAAACCTTATGAAGTTATTAAGAAATTTTCAAACAAACCGAAAAGGGTCTTACCAAAACATGTAAGGATTCCGCTAAGCAACGCTAAGGTTTCCATATGGTAAAGGATTTAAAAAGACGTTTGTTATGCCTATTGTCAAATTTCCAGCTTTTGACAAGAAAAAAAAAACAAATTAAAACCGTATTCCGCGAAACAAATTCGAAAATTTCGTTTCGTTTCGAAAAATTCCGTGAGATATTTGATTTCGTATCGAGTTACACGAAACATTTTTAAATTTCGTTTCGTTTCGTCATTTTGAGCGCAAGATATTCCGCGTATCGTTTCGTTTCGTATCGACATGGAAAAAATCCATATCGCATACCCTTAGTGTCAGTAGAGAACTTCTTGTATAAGTTAAAAAAGATTGCTGCTCGGGAGGAGGTTTCTCAACAAAGTCTGCTGCGGGATATTCATCTGATCTTGGAGGGACAGGCCTCGGATTGGTTTTTTACGTATGTTGACGAGTTCGAGGACTGGGACGACTTCGAGGAAAAAATCAGGTTCAGATTTGGAAATCCAAATCAGGATCAAGGGATTCGACAGCGAATTCACGAGCGAAAGCAACAGCGGGGGGAAACTTTCAGCGCTTTTGTCTCAGAAATAGAGCGTCTGAACAAAATGCTCTCTAAACCACTCTCAAGGCGACGGAAGTTCGAGGTTGTGTGGGACAATATGCGCCCACACTACCGCTCAAAAACGTCTATCGTCCGGGTACGCGATCTAGAGCATCTGATACAGCTAAACCACAGGATTGACGCAGCAGACGGAAGCTTTCAAACACATCTTGAAGCGAGAAATGTAGAATCTCGAACTCAACGGAACGTACATCAAATCGATTGCGCTTCGTCTCAAGACGAAAGGGAGGAATGTGAAGATCTTGATGCGATAGATGCAAGGTTGAACCAAAGAGGACAAACACATCCAAACGTGAGAAACCAACCAATTACGATCAGAAACACCAACACACAAGGCCAACAGCAAGGAGGTCCAGCTATGGGAGGTGTGTGTTGGAACTGCAGGAAAAGTGGTCATAACTGGAGAGACTGCAAGGAACCCAGGGCCATCTTCTGTTTTGGCTGTGGTGAGCTTGGAAGAACCATTCGTTCATGCCAACGATGCACCGATTCCAGCCGTAGGTGGGCTGGTCAGAATCAGGGAAACCAGTGAAGGAATGTTCGTTGGGGAACTCGAACATTCCATCGAACAATGTTCCCAAAGAGGCAGTCAACTTCGACCCAATAGATCGCATCCACACCATCAAGATTCAAACGAGACGATGCCCGTATTTACGCGTGAACGTTTTCGAAACTGAACTAGTTGCTCTACTAGATTCAGGGGCCGGGATAAGCATAATAAACTCCTTGGAGTTGTCAGAAAAACATGGTTTGCGACTTCAACCTACGAGACTCAGAGTATGTACAGCCGACAACACGGAGTATAAATGTTTAGGATACCTAAACATACCATATACCTACAAAAACATTACCAAAGTAGTACCAACTGTGGTGGTACCAGAAATCTCGAAACCCATTCTAGGTTGTAAGTTTTGGCGTAGTTTTGGGATTGCACCGATGGCGGACTTGGGGAACGGACCAGAGCAAGTTGGACAATTTACCGATTCGGAGGAGATGATAGCGTTTACCTTAGAACCCATTGGAGATCTCCCAAAGGTCCAGTTATCGGGAACTGACTCAACGCTGGATGTTCCAACTTTCGATATCCCGGAGGGAACACAAGAGCCGACTGTGGAAACTTTGGAAGTTGAGCACGAATTGACGAAAGGCGAACGACAAGAGTTAGTTCAGGTAATGAAGGGCTTCGAGTTCACTAGCACTAACAAATTGGGACGAACGCATCTTATTGAACATGAGATTGTGCTCAAGCAAGATGCAAAACCGAAGAATCAAGTGATGTATAGATCGGCTCCAGCAATTCAAAGGGAAATAGACGCGGAAATCCAAAGGTTCAAGGATATGGATGTTATCGAGGAATGCTATAGCGAATGGACGAATCCATTAGTTCCAGTCAGGAAGTCCAACGGGAAAATACGAGTGTGTCTCGATTCTCGTCGACTGAATAGCATGACGGTCAAAGACAGCTATCCAATAAGGAATATGTTGGAAATTTTTCAACGGTTGGAGAACGCTAAATATTTCTCTATCATTGATTTGAAGGATGCGTATTTCCAAATTCCCCTAAAGGAAGAAAGTAGGAACTACACAGCCTTTCGGACACGACAAGGTCTATTTAGGTTCAAGGTGTTACCATTCGGTTTAACAAATGCACCTTTCTCGATGTGTAGACTGATGGACAAGGTCATCGGATTCGACCTGATGCCCTCAGTGTTTGTTTACCTTGATGATATAGTCATTGCGTCTAAAACATTGAAGGAACACTTTCGTCTACTTAAGATCGTGGCTGAGAGGTTGAGAGATGCAAATCTAACAATCTCCCTCGAGAAATCACGGTTTTGTCGAAAACAGGTCAAGTACCTCGGTTATCTGTTAACCGAAAGAGGGGTAGCCATTGATGGATCGAGAATCGCACCAATTCTGGACTACGCAAGACCTAAAACTATGAAAGATGCACGCAGGCTGTTAGGATTGGCAGGTTTCTACCAGAGATTTATTCAAAACTACAGTAGAATAACTGCACCCATTACCGATCTGCTTAAAAAATCGAAAAAAAAGTTCGAGTGGACGGAAGCAGCGGAAAGCGCTTTTTCGGAACTCAAATCGGTATTGACATCAGCGCCAATACTGGCCAACCCGGATTTCTCGAAGTCATTTACAATTGAGAGTGATGCATCTGACACGGCTGTCGGAGCAGCTCTCGTACAGGAGCTGGATGGAGAAAATCGTGTAGTTGCTTACTTCAGTAAGAAGTTAAGCAGAACGCAAAGGGCATATTCAAGTGTTGAGAAGGAATGCCTGGGAGTTTTGCTAGCGATCGAGAATTTCCGACACTATGTGGAAGGGTCACGTTTCAAGGTTGTTACGGATGCACGAAGCCTTTTGTGGCTGTTCACGATTGGAGTTGAGTCTGGGAACTCAAAGCTCCTCCGATGGGCATTGAAAATTCAATCGTATGATATTCAACTGGAATACCGTAAAGGAGCGAGTAATATAACTGCCGATTGTCTCTCACGGTCGGTAAATCTCCTGGATTTATCCTCTCAAGATGATGAGTATGAAGAACTGGTCGAAAAGGTCCAGGCTGAACCGGACAAATTTGCTGATTACCGCGTCACGGATGGGAACATTTTTAGATACTTGAAAAGAACGAATCGATTAGAGGACGGTCGTTTCAGATGGAAGTTGTTCCCACGGAACAAGGAACGAGCTGAAATCCTTAGGAAAGAACACGACGTAGCCCACTTTGGGTTCGAAAAGACACTTCAAAACCTTAAACGTCGTTATTTTTGGCCTGGAATGGCCAAAGACGTAAGGAAATTTTGCCAGAGTTGTTTGAAGTGCCAGACTTCCAAAGCAGGAAATGTAAATGTTACACCTCCAATGGGAGCTCAAAAGGAGTTCGTAGAGCATCCCTGGCAATTCGTAACCCTAGATTACGTCGGTCCTCTGCCCCCATCAGGAAAGGGCAGACATACATGCCTTCTCGTTGCCACAGATGTCTTTAGTAAATTTGTTCTAATCTAAGTGATCTTAACCGATAACGGGACACAGTTCACGTCCAAAGCCTTTCGTGATCTTCTAGCGGAATATGGTGTCAACCATTGGCTCACCCCTTCGTATCACCCACAAGTGAATAATACGGAGAGGGTTAACCGTGTAGTCACGACCGCAATTCGAGCAACCATCAAGCAACACCGAGACTGGGCAGATAATCTTCAGACGATTGCTTGTGCAATACGTAATGCGGTGCATGAATCAACAAAGTACACACCATACTTCGTTGTATTCGGCAGGGAAATGGTATCAGATGGACAGGAGTACCAGAAAATGCGGCAAGCAGATTCAGGTGACTCAATGCAACAACCGTTCGGTGGTGGTAGAAGGGAGAAACTGTATGCGGAGATTAAACAGCACCTTGCAAAAGCCTATGAACGCCATAAACGCACCTATAACCTTCGTTCGAATTCGGAGTGCCCGACATATACCGCGGGAGAAACGGTTCTGAAGAGATCATTTGAACAGTCCAGCAAATCCAAAAACTTCTGTGCAAAGTTAGCCCCGAAGTATGAACTCGCCGTAGTCAGGAAGATACTCGGAAAACACTGCTACGAGCTTGAGAATCTACAAGGGAAACGGCTGGGTGTCTTTTACGGAAGTCACCTCAAAAAGATGCACCCGCCGACCTAGACGTATTTTTCTTCAGCTATGAGCCTCTTCGGAGTGACCACTTAGTTAGCCAAAACACCTACGGGTTCATTAAAACTCCTGTCACTAAGGTGACTTACAACGTTTTCCAGCTATGTATAGTGAGAGACAACTTCTTACAAACACCTACGGGGAATGTCGTACGTTGTACAGTCGACCTCACAGCAGGGACATAATTGACAATCACCTAAAACAGTTAATTGAAGAGTGTCACCTGGGCGATGAATTCTCGTTGAAGTAACAAGAACCATGAATCATAGAAAGAGCTGGGTGATGACCTGACTGAGAGTAGTGACACCATGAAGTCTATAGCGAGCCCAGTGATGATTTCCGATTCTCTGTACCTAGTACTGAGTTAGTAGTGGTTCTTGCCAAGCCTAGGAAGGAGCCCATGATGGACCTCGAACGTCAAATAACAAATTTAGGTGGGTTGTGAATCGCTCAGCTATGTGATGAATCGACTTACAACACAATCTCACATGGAAAAGTTCGAAGGACGGTATGAACAAGCTATGCCACTTCCCCTGAAGCAACTAAGGTAGTTCCAAAGAAAAACTTCCCACGAAAACACTTTTCAAAGGCAAAAAAATCATTCAAATAGGTAGCAGAGACAACAAATTACTCTCCCTTGTAAATATTGTACATAGTTGGTGATTAGTCCGCGCCTAACGCCTACGGTAATACTAGAATTATTTCTTAAGATTACTATTAGTTAGATAACGTCTTCAACTCACATTTCCAATAAGATTTGCCGTGTTTTCGTTCTTCAATGTAATCTCGTTCCTTAGTTGCATAATTTCCCATCATATTTGTCCAAGCTTGTAGTCCTTCTTTATCGATAGTGCAGTTGTTTTCATTCCATCCATTGTTGTTGATTATCATTCCGTTCATCGTCAGGTTCCTTGTGGTTTATTTTCGTCCGCTTTGTATGTCTAGGTGAGCGAGGTTGTAGTTTGCTGTCCAGTTCGAAATCTTCCATAGTATAATCCAACTTGTTTCCCGTTTGTGCATCGCTAGACCCAAGTTCCAATTAGAATTTTCCATTCGCCATCTTCTGATTGTACCAAGAAATGCTTCCCATGACTTCGACCTAAAATTAGACAAAAATAGCCCTCCCACAATATCCCCAACAGTTCTTTTAGAAAAACATCAAGCGATACAGTTTAGTTAATACTTTCCGCAACAATAAACCGCTCTTTAGTCCTTCTCATCTTCACTTTTGTCGGATTTTACCAGCGAAATTTAATTTTCGTCTTGCAGTGTTTACTTTTTTTTCACTTGTTTGACATTTGGTTAGTTTCAGTCCGTTCTGTTGGCAGCGCAATGAGTGGGTGAGTTGCAAGGGAGTGAGTGACGATTCGTTCCCGGAGTGACCGTTCGAGGGGTGATTCATTGTTGTTTGTGTTATTGTACGTTCTCGTAATATTTCGCAAGAAGTATTAGCGACGAAGCTTAATATTTATGTTGTGTTGTGGGAAACGTTTTCGGACATTAATGTCTGGAGTTGTTTGTCACAACGGATGTCATTGTTTGTGAAGAATAAATACAATCATATACCTGAGTAACATACTTGGGAAGATTATATTTAGGATTCACTAGTTGTCATGTTTAATGGGGAAAGTGAGCGCAATCATAAATTCGGAACAGGTTCTGGAGTGGATTGTCGTTCATGATCCACAAGTTCAGTGAAGTTTAAGGATTCTGTCTTAGTATTCGGTCTCGAAGACTGGAGTTAAAGATAGATATCCAAGTATATGTTTACTTCTCTGGAGTTGCGGCCGACTCCAGATGCAAGTATATTTCATTGTTTCGTTTTAAGATGTGTATGTGTGTGGGTTTTGGGAGCGTCTGCCAACATGTTTCTTTTCTTAATTTAACTCCATAGCTCAAACATATTTCATCAATAGTCAACAGTCATTCGATTGGGAATCAGCATTAGTTTAACCCTACGAAAATATGATTGAAATTCTCAAATTTCAATCAAATTTTCGTAACTTTAGTAGAGGATGATGTAACATGGTCATTTTATGTAAATATTATTTTAAGATTTATTATAGTATTATAGAAATGTAGATACATATTGTTGCGTATACAGTCATTTATTTCCTTCAATGTAATTTGTTGTTCCGTGTTTAATTTATTTTTCCATTTCAAACGATAATTCTTTGATAATTTACTAAATCCAATAAGTTCACTAAATATTTGCAAACTCAGTATAACCACTTCTAAATGACATGCATTATTCTCAAATCCGCATAACTTGCATGCAAGTTGCCTTCAAAGTTATAGCAGGATAACTATCGTTCACACGCCGCCGTAGAATCTGAATTAGCTCGAGGTTCAAAGTTCAAATCCGAACCATTCTCTCTTTTTATATGACCGGCAAGCGAAGATAAAACAAAACGAGACAAGACCATCTAGAAGGTATGCGTATGAAAGGGATGTAGTTTTGGGCAAGAACGATGGGAAGATTGATGAGAATCGATTGTTTGAAAGGTCGTCGAACTACTTCGGGAGTTTGACGCACTTCCGGCCACGAAGACCGTAACATTCAACCCTATCTGAGGATTTCAGGGACTTCTACTCGTTCACTTTGACTTGAACCGTGGAAGAGGCGAGAGTGCGCGTAGTTAGTACTTAAGTGTACCTTGTGTCGCGGTGTGTTTAATGTGGTATGTGATTTAACAAACGTGAGAAGTCTTTAAGATTAAGTTATTGTTCAATTCTTGTTCCTTTCCGTGTAGCCTTTGTCAACGATAGGTCAAAAAGTTACGTGCGGTCTATTTTTTTGTGTGCGTATAGTGTATAAAGAAGGTAAATTGAATCGTCTTTTTTTGTGTGGAAATCATTAATTAATTGCGTCGAAAAAGCCGATCGACGGCTTCTTGTGTGAAATCGCTTCTAGCGATAGAAAACCTGCTCGGCACACCGCCCGTTTTCGTCAAGCGCATTTTCGACCCCACGCTTCAACGTCGAAGGTCCCGGGTCGGGGGAGATTCCGGAAGGGAGACGTTTATCTCCGACAGAGCGAAAGGTCCAACACGCTATTTTCCGCCACGTGTGGACGGATCGACGGTCCCCACGTCGATTATTTGCACCAACCGTCACCCGCGTGCAAATCGCAGCAGAAGTCGAGAAGCCAATTGGGAGTGCAACGCGCAATACTTCGTCCGGCGAGATGCTGCTTGGCCGACGACGATAATGCAGAACACGGTACCGTGAGTAGAACAAAGCATGCTTATTTCCACACACCAACACTGAGCTCGAAGACAGACGATAAACCTTAGCAATCGCTAGAACTGTTAGCTAGGAAACCGCACACAAGTTAGGCTAGGAAGCAGAAAGAGAGAGAGAGAGAGAGAGAGAGAGAGAGAGAGAGAGAGAGAGAGAGAGAGAGAGAGAGAGAGAGAGAGAGAGAGGGGGGAGAGGAAAGGAACCACCATGAATAAACCCTAGGGTACAAATCCATGCAATAAATGTTTAAGGTCTCGTTTTTTTCTGAATAAATGTGTTTCTGTTAGTTTAGTTCATTTAGCAATAATTTTGGTCCGAAGGATTTCTCATGTTTTTCGCGTCGTTTTTGTAGTTTTTTGTTGATTGTTTTACTCCAGGTTGGGCTGCCTGGGAAATCAGCCTCAGCACTCACGTGTCGGAAACGGACGAGAAGATTTGAACAGTGAGTTCCTCCCGTGATGAGAAATACGTGAGTGGTGTTTTTGTGGTTTTTCGGTAGAACGACGGTTAGCACCAGTTTTCCCTTCAGGACCGTTTGGAGCATGATCTTTTTCAGCCGTACTCGATAGGTGGTCAGAATCGTTCCGATATTAGCTAATAACCTAAAAACCCGCCCTGAGGTTGGGTTTCTGCCGGGCAACCTAAACTTGACGGACAGTCCTCTTTGAGGTGGCGCTTAAGCTGTCCGTTTTTTCGAGCTAGACCACGTGTAGAGAACGAGCGGAGCGTAGCCGCATTTAGCGTGCTATAAAACACTATGTCGACGACGTTCAGGAACTTGGACTGGAGGTTTCACGCAACTGCAGTTTAATTTTTTTGACGCAAGGTGGCGCTGCACACAGAAACAAATAACGTGGGGAATGAAGAAGGTAAGACTTTGTCACCACTTCACTAAAAGCCACTTCACTGATTAAGCACAAATTATCCCAGCAGACTATGAAACTTCAATTAGGGGTCATGCACAAATTACGTCACGCTCCAAGGGGGGGGGGGAGGGGGTCGAGTCAAGCGTGACAAGCCTTACAAAATGTTCGGAGGACTCATACAAAAAGTGTGACAAAGGGGGGGAGGGGGTCGAAAAAAATGAAATTTAGCGTGACATAATTTGTGTACCATTCCTAACACTCCGGAGCGAGAAACACGACGTATAGATTGATTGGAAGATCAATAATAAAAACAATCAAAAACGTATAAAAAAACGAATCACGGTACTATTCTACGCGGTTGTAAACAAGCCAGTGGTGCCAATTTGATATGATTTAAAATGAACACCGTTCCAACATGGTTTTTGTTCAGCAGTTTTACAATATTACAACAGCTCGGAAAATCAAAGCAAAATTTTGCAAAATTCAGTATGTTTATATGCTAGCTCAAGTTCTTGATTGTCCTTCTCTAATATGGGCAGGATATTATGACCATCAAGAGCCATCAGTCTTAAACGCTTTTCGTACATTGTACATTGAGTGTCATTTCGAAGTAAAAATTTGCCTCCAGAGAGACGTTCCCTACCAATTGGGAGATTTGTGCCATAAGATGCCGAGGTAGACGAAATCATGCACCATCTCAAAAGTATCCTCGTCTAGCGTGAGACTGTTTCCTGGACGGACCTCAACTCGCCACAAGTCCGACTTTTGTTGCTTCGTGTTTCATGCGGTTAAATAGATCTGCCACCGTTTTAAGTTTTCTAGCAATAATATCAAGTCGTCCGCAAAGCGAACAAAGTGACCGGTTTTCGTAAAAGTCATACCTTGACTGATAAGCCTGGTTCTCTACATAACACCTTCAAACGCAATATTGAACAGCAAGGTCGAAAGTCCATCACCCTATCGTAGTCCCCGGCGCGTTTCGAATAATCTGGGGTGTTCACCCGAGATCACGCAGAGTTTGGTACACTTATCATCATTGCTCTGAGCAATGTTTTGAGCTTTGGGAGAGAGTTGTTCTCGTACAATTGTTCTAGACTAGACAATCAATATTGTCGTATTGCTATGTAATCGATGAACAGAAACAACTTTACAATGTGTTTGCCTTTTAAACTTTTTTCGAGTGGAAACAAATTTAATGAATCAGTAGATGTCCGGTACAAATCAATTGATCCGTTTTAAAATTACGTGCGATCAAACTTTTGTCGTTCATTTTTTTTGCATTATATTGCAATAAATCAACTACTGAGTTTTAAATTAACCAGGAAGACCAATCATTTCCCCTCCTGTGACTGAAGCATAATCGTGATTCAAACGAACGAAAGCAAGAAAGGAAACTTACCGTGTTTTGATATAAACATTGAACTAAAATTTTCGGTTCACCGAAAAAAAATCAAATCAATATTGAATGGAATACTTCGACGGGAATTTTTACACTTGCTTCGATTTAGCTGTAGCCGATAGCGTGGCTATTATGTGTTCGGCGGCAAATTTCTAACCATCATGGCATGAAGGATCAAAACCAGCTCTGGTTTTGTTCCAACACAGAAAAAGAAGAAGAAGAACTCACTTTACCGAAGCATGAAATGGCAGCAAGAATTCTCCTTAGCACTGACGCTACTAAATAGTTTCGAAAACGTGTTTTCGTTAAATGAAACTTCGTGATAGAATTCAATAAAACTAAGCTTGAACTCGCCACCATGGGAGCAATTCCATTATAACAACATGTTGGAAGTCTAGGATAAAAAGTGAAACGAATCGAGGAAGGGATTAAAAGACAGCATTCGTGCTCATTGCACAACACCACCCACAATACCAACGTTTGAGGTTAGTTTCGTGTTTTTTGCCTCTCGTAGTTTATGGGAATCTTCTACTCGGTATTTCCATCCACATTGCACACCGCTACGTGGCCGTAATCCTTTGACACAACGTTGAGCTTCTTTCGTCGCAACCAACGATTTTACCCTTTTCTGCTTGCCATATCCAGCAGCTATGCGGTAGTGCTCCAACCAAATTCCGAAAAAGTAGGGCACCAACCGACGAAAAACGACCTACGAAAAACCAAAAAAAAAATGGAGCCAATGCACCGGCAAGAGAAAATACCCATTATTGGAAAGAGGTCCATCGTTACACCAGCGCTTTCATTAATGTTCAACCACTTTGGCATTTATTGTCTTTAATGTTTTATCAGTTATTCAATTTAATCGACTGTTTTTTGCAGAGTAATGACATTTCAAGAATATCAATAAGTACATTTATACACACGGTACTCATAAAAAATTGAACAAAAAGCAATCTCGTCAAATAGAGGTTATGTTTCAAATTCATTTTTGATGTACAGTCAACTTTGAGGAACCATCGATTTATGGAGGTATCGAGCAATATGATTCAAAACCAATGCAAATGCGATCTAATGGACCATCGAGGTAGTCATGAAAACCAACTTTTACTGTTGTTTTCTAACTCGATATCGAGATACGGAATATCAAGTAAGGGAAAATTGACTGTATATTATTAAATTTATTTTACAAATTAAAAACAAAACTTCAATTCACAGCTTCGCGAAAATAGTCTCAATATAACGTTACTCTTTGCTTGTTCGGTTGAATTGAATTTAGTGTTAATTCAGGACACATTTTATTTATGTAACATTAGTGCGAATTTCAAAACTATTTCCATATTTATAGAAAAGCTTGTGAAAAAATGGTGCAAAAATACCGAGAAATAAAAAAAGTTATCGCGATTTGAAAATTTTTCTTGCAGTAAAAAATGAAGCTGCCGGTAAAGGGGTTAAAACATGAAAATTGGTGATCGGCTCGGATTTTAGTTCAAACTTGTTGGGCTCAGAGTTAGAAAAAGTTCTGAAATTCAAAATTTCAGTAGTGTTGGAAAAAACACGTTTTGGGCTGTAACTTTTTTGTTTTTTGATATTTTTACCAAATTTTGACACAAGAAGCGGATATCCTTTTTGGATTGGCCACCCGGTTCCGGAGATATTTTGGAATCAAAATGGGTGGTCCAAAATTACCACTTTCGAAAGAGTGAATTTGCCATGTGAAATCAGCTGATTTTTTTAAAATTATTAGATCTATAACGATGAGGACGGATGTCTAGAAGGCCATGATGGTCACTGCATACCGCGGATTACAATTTCCGGATGTTCCGGGGAACCGGTTCCGGGGCCATTTTTGGAAGCGAGTAAATACTATCATGCGACACATCAAACTTCATGATTTTTCAAATGATTGCGTTCTATGACTGAGCTGCAACGTCTGGGACCTATTTGTCCACTTTGAAACCGGTATCCGGGTTTCCAAGGAACCGGTTCCGGGGTCAATTATTGAAAATCAGTAAACATTGTCATGCGACACATCAAACTTCATGGTTTTGAAATGTATTACATTCTATGGGTGAGCTGCTACGCCTGGGACCTAATTGGCTTCTTTGAAACTGATTTACTGGTTTCCAAGAATCTGGTTCGCGGTCAATCTTCAAATGTGACTAAATAAAATGCGACACATCAAACTTATTGATTTTGCAAATTATTACATATCGTGACTGAACGGAATAGTGTTGAACTCATTTAGTCATTTTAGAACCGTTATCTGGGTTTCTTGGGAATCGTTAGCGGGATCAAAAGATGAGTAAATACTGTCATACGACACATCAAACATTACATTTTTAAAAAATAGTGTATATCATGAATAAGTTACAATATCTGAGACCTATGTGGCCACTTTGGAACCGATATCCGGGTTTCCGAGGAACCGTCTCGAAGGTGAATAAATAATGTCTGGCGACTTATCCAACTTCATGATTTTGCAAATTATTGCCATCAATGGCTGAGGTGCACAATGTTAAACCAATTTGGCCACATAGAAATCAGTACAGGTCGGATTCAATTATCTGGAGTATCGTTTTTTTTTTCACTCCGGATAATCGAATCACTAAAAGAGAAATTAAAAAACTTTATATATTATCTATTTTCATTGTTTCTTTTATTTGATGTAGTGGCGTAGCCAGAAATTATTTCTGCAGCATAAGGGGTCTTGATAAGATAAAAGCATGCACAAGAAAAAGTTTTTCAAACTTTTTTTTTCTACCTACGCCCAAAACTGCTAAACCGTTCATATTGTATATTGCAATACAAAACTATCTCAACTTTGTGCATTAAAACTGAAAAACAAGAATATCAAAAAACATACTCCGGATAGTCGAATCCCGGATAATCGAGTCTCCGAATAATCGAGACTGACCTGTATTCTGTAACCTCGATTTCAATTCCCATTAGGCCGCTATACCATTTATCAAAAGAATATCGCATGATTTTTAAATTGGATGTCTTTTATATTTGTTTTTATATCTTCTATAATTCACTCTTGAATACTCAAAATGGAGGTTCCATAGTTATTCAATCAGTATTTAGTCGAAAACATGTAACACCCTCAATTGACATATTTTTAGGAAACAATTAGGGCAAAAGTATACAATTTTAAGGGATTTGGGCGTAATCTTACAACTCACTTATGTAAAACATTATCAATCCATAATAAGTAAAGCAAACAGTATGCTTAGCCTCATTAAGACATTCAGCAACAATTTTCATGACCCTTATAGATACTATTAAAC
This sequence comes from Aedes aegypti, assembly GCF_002204515.2. Taxonomy (NCBI): domain Eukaryota; kingdom Metazoa; phylum Arthropoda; class Insecta; order Diptera; family Culicidae; genus Aedes; species Aedes aegypti. The sequence continues at coordinate 163,825,008 of NC_035107.1, forward strand.
TGTTTTTTTTAATACATATGTTTATTATCATCAACTTGGAAACACTTAAGCAAAGCCGAGAATTCGCAATGATTTTTTTCATGAACAACATTATTGCGATAAGTGTTAACACAGCTGCGCTCCTCTCTCAATTAAACTCCTATACACCTTTTCGGTATCTAAGAACAAGGAGTTTTTTTTTAGAAATATCTTACAGAATGCGTTATGTTTAACCAATTAAACATATGACGCGTCAGTATAATGTACATTGCAAATTCATTGGCATTACTATGTCCAAAGAGCAGCTTAAAACACGAATAAAGCACAATAGAAGTAGTCCATAGCATGTAAGAATTGATTGTTATTATTGTATGTACTCTACTCATGCTTGACGAAATAAATGAAATTTTTCATATTATCCATTTAATTTTTCAGTGATTTCTCTTAAAAAGTCCTCTGAGAGTACCTCCAGAAATTTTGGCCAAGGTTCCTTCAGAAAATTTCTTGGGAAAACAATGTCACTATTTTTGTCTCAGATATTTCTTTGGGAATGTTTTCCAATGTTCCAACAATCTGTACAAATGTTTTCACAGGGAATTGCTTTATTGATTTCATCTGGCTTATTTCTAAACATTTTTCGACGAATTCCTTCATGAATGCCTACAAGGGTAGTTTAGAAGTCCTCCAGGAATTGCCACAAAAAATCATCCAAAGATTCTATATAAGTATATTTTTCATAGATTCTTGCAAGGATAAGGAAATTTCCCCATGCATGTAGGAACTTGTTCATACATAGCTCCGTTTTACGAAATCGTTCAATAATATCTTCTGAAGGTAATTCAGGAGTTTTCCAATGATTAAATTTATTCATCTTGTTTAAGACTTCAAAGAACACTGCAACAAAAGCTTCGTCAATAATTACACTAATGTTTAATTTAAGGATTGGTTGTATAGAGACTTCTTAAGAAAACTTCTTAAATTATTTCGAATACTCAGTAACTCAAAGGGAGTATATTCAAGGCTTACTTCAAAAATTTCTCATAAGATATTTCCAGGATTTTTTATAGAGAGTTCTGCTGATCATAATATTGTTCGGAATAACTACAGTCGACTCTGCACATCTCGATGTCTTCCCTATGTCGACGGTTTCTTCGGTCCCTTCATTGTGCAAACATTTTCTCTCTCCATATCCCGATATCTCCCTATCTCGATGTGAATTCCATTCCCGATTTTCTCTTCGTATGTCGATATGTCAATTATCAAAGGTTACTAGAATAGGTTTTAGTGATCGAAAATAATTTGCAAATACGAAATGACATCTTATTGTTTATTATTTTCCTGGTAACGGAGTGCTTTTCAATCATGTGTTCAAATCAAGAATGTTCTTTGCCTCGATCTCTCCCTATCTCGCTGGTCCCTTGGGTAGTCGACTGTATCACAATTTTTCAAAGGTGTCTTTCAAAAATTCCTCTAGAAATACTTAAAGGGAAATCTTCTCTTGCGAGAAATTCTTTAGAGTTCTATAAGTGATAAATCAGAATTCTATAGAAATGTTATTAAAAATTTACATGATTTATTTTAAGTATTCCTTTAGAATTTCTGCAAAATATCTGCGAGCAAATTTTATAAGATTGCATGGTATCATATTGAAAAAAATACATAAAGAATTTCAGATTATTTTTAATAATTCCTGATGAGATTCCTGAAGCTATTCCTTGATGAATTTTTGAACCAATTTGTGTTGCAATTTCAAATGGCTAAAATATTAACGTCCCATAAAAAATAAATAAAATTTCCATAAAAAATGCAAAATTTGCCAGTAAAGAAACAAGGGTAAAATCAACAAAAAAGTTAAAAATTTACATAAAAAATAAAGAAGTGTATTGAAAAAACAAAATTTTCCATAAATAAAAAAAATTTGAGCAATAAATACATTCAAAAGTGCAGTAGAATCGACAATTATATCACTAAAAAATATCGAATTTTACATCTAAAAACCACAAAATGTCCCTATTTTCTTCACAAAAAGCAAGAAATAATTATAAATTTTCCACAAAAAAAGCCAAAATTTGCAATAAATAAATAATAATTCGCCCACAATAAATCAAAAATTTCCTTTAAAAAAATCAAAAAGAGCAATAGCAGTAAATGCAAAGTTGCAATAAACAAACCCAACTGAGCAATTCAAAATGACAATCAATAAATGAAAATGTTGTAGAAAATTCCAATATTTAAGTATAACTTTCCATAAAAATAACGTAATTTTCCAATAATGAGTGTAATGGATTTCATAAATTTTCAGTCAAACTGAAGCATTGTTTTCACAATTGGAGCTAATTAGTCGTCGTATGTAGATGTAGTAATTGCATTTTAGAGTTCGATAATTAATTACGTAAGAATTTAGGGGAGGGGAGAGCGGAGAGATAGGCCAGGTTTGAAAAAATATTTCTTGCCATATAGAAAAAAATAATGTTTCATACAAAAAATCTTACATGGAGGGGAGGCGAGGTTTCGAAAAATCACAAAAAAAATGTTTTTTAATACACCCCATCGTTAGGCGCTACAATTTTAATTATTTCCGCAAAGTTGAAATGAAACATGGAACATGGGATATCTAATCTTCCAATATTAGGAACACTTATGTCACTGCTTGGGTTATGTCCAACTACATTGATGATAGAAGCTTATGCTATCATGCCCCACCAGCCAGGGAACTGGTGTTTACAAACTAAGCATCATTTGTGGCAACACTTTTTGCGGCATGATGGAACTTTGCCGAGCGCGCTAAGTGTTGTTAGACCACTGACGTAGTTGCATGAAGTGGGTGATGAGGTACAAAAGTAGCGTTACAGCATGCTTAACCATATTTGTAGTACTGAGACAACCCATTAGATCTAAAAATGAACCTATTAGAAGATACTTTAAAAAGCGTTATGTTCGTATGCAAATAAAAACAAATATTTAGGAAAAAACTCATCAATCGAAGTATACACATTTCTGCAACTGCTGTGGGCAGTTACACCAAAGATGAAAGTGAATTTCCGTATTATGAGTCCGTATTATGTTTAAAATCACTCGCCACTAGCTCAGTAGAGAAACCTATCGAAGAACAGAGACTTACCTTGTTGTGCTAAACTCGTAATACGGAAATTCACTTTCATCTTTGGTGTAACTGCCCACAGCACTTGCAGAAATGTGTATACTTCGATTGATGAGTTTTTTTTTCCTAAATATTTGTTTTTATTTGCATACGAACATAACGCTTTTTAAAGTATCTTCTAATAGGTTCATTTTTAGATCTAATGGGTTGTCTCAGTACTACAAATATGGTTAAGCATGCTGTAACGCTACTTTTGTACCTCATCACCCACTTCATGCAACTACGTCAGTGGTCTAACAACACTTAGTGCGCTCGGCAAAGTTCCATCATGCCGCATAAAGTGTTGCCACAAATGATGCTTAGTTTGTAAAGAGTCGAAGGGGTGCGCAACGAGCTAGGTGGTTTCACCAAGTGGAGCAGGATCTTGGAAGTGTGGGGCATTAGAGAATCTGGAGGTTAGCAGCCATGGACCGAGTTAGTTGGCGTAACATTGTGGCGCAGGTCATGTCTTGAAGGACGTAGAGCCAGTAAAAGTAAGTAAGTAGTCATATGTACTTCGACAGCTTCAAAATCTTTGCAGTGATTTGATCTGTCGTATAAAAGTAGTCATTGGTAGGTTCTTTGGAAATCCCATTATGATTCCTAAGTGACCAAATGAATCTACATTGCGCAACTCATCCATGTGACGCACAAGTGGTTAAAATAATATTGTTCGATGCGTCGCTTGAAAATCAAATGGGTTAAGACTATGCAGTTCAGCCATGGAATGCAATAATTTACAGAATCTTGAAGTTTGATGTGTCATATGGCAGAATTTGCTTACCTTTGAAGACTCATCTTCAAAAAATTACTACCGAACCACTTCCACAGAACCCCAATATAATAACAATAACAATATGTCACATGATAATTTACAGATTTTCAATAATAGACCCCGAAACCGGTTTCACGGACACCCGGATACCGGATCCCAAATAGCCAAATGGGTTCTGAACTGTGCATTTTAGTCGTAGAATGCAATCATTTGCAAAATCATGAAATTTGAAGTGTCACATGACAGTATTTAGTCACCTTCAATGATTGACCCCGGGATCAGTAGCTGGGACACCCGGATACCGATTCCAGAGTGAACAAACAGGTCCCATGCATTAAAGCTCATCCATACAACGTAATTTCTTTTTTTTTTTACTTAATCATTTATTTGTTAGGCTCATGCGCCATTAGGCATTACGGAGCCGAGTTCTTTTGATTTTGAATACAAATTCATGGTGTTTTCTTAATTTTCTATGTTAGTTTTGGGGAACCGAAAAACTCGCGGTTTGGTCGAGGTTAGGGGTAACAATAATTTCAAGGAAGGGATAGGACAATGGGATCGTTCCGTTGACATTCAGCAGCTTTAAGTTGTGACGTGTTTGCTTTGCTGCTGGTCGAACGTTGAGTGGACAATGACAACCTGTAATGATACAAAAAGACGGGTTTCGAGGGGACACAAGGTGGACAAGTGGACCGACAAGAAAGGGGAGTTAAACAATGATGTTAGCTTGTTTCAAAAAATTGTACAAAATCTTCATGTACACAAGGTCAAGTTTACCCAACACATCCCTAATGTCTTCCTTTTCTGGTTTCCCTTGGGCCCTGAGGGTTGCACAAAAATCAGATCTGGCAAAACCGTATTCGGGGCATTCCCAAACTACGTGGTTGATATCTTGGTAACCTGCACCGCAGCTGCAGTGATTGCTATCTGTGAGCCCTATTCGATAGAAGTGAGAGCCTAGAGAGTAGTGATTGGACATAAGACGACACATTACCTTAATAAAGTCTCGGCTTAAGTCCAACTCCTTGAACCACGGCTTCTTCGATACCCGCGGGAGAATGGAATGTAACCACCTGCCCAATTCTCCGGCATCCCACTTTTGTTGCCAGCTGACCAATGCATATTGACGAGCCATTGAAAAAAATTCATTGAAGGCGATTTGTCGATCATAAATATCGCCTTCCATAGCGCCCACCTTGGCAAGCGAGTCCGCTTTCTCATTGCCCGGAATCGAGCAATGCGAAGGGACCCAGGCCAAGGTGATAGTATATGATTCATTCGATAGAGCACTCAATGTAGATCGTATTTCACCGAGGAAATACGGAGAGTGCTTTACCGGCCTCATTGAACGAATAGCCTCTATGGAGCTAAGGCTATCCGTAAAAATGAAATATTGATCAGAGGGAAGAGAGGCAATTCGCTCTAATGCGTAATGTATAGCCGTTAATTCTGCGACATACACGGAACAAGGGTTCTGAAGTTTATATGCGGCGCTATGAAACTCGTTATATACACCAAATCCAGTGGAATCATTTGTTTTTGACCCGTCTGTGTAAAACCTTTTATCGCAGCTGGCGTGACCGAACTTGCTTGCAAAAATTTTTGGTATTTGCTCCGAACGAAGCAGATCTGGTATTCCACGGATATCTTGCTTCATGGTCAGATCAAAAACTACAGCGGAACTTGAGAAGTCAGGGAAGCAACCGTGATTGGGAAGATTCAAAGAAGGGTTAACCTCCAGAGTCATGTACACGTAGTACAATGTCATAAATCTTGTTTGAGGATTTCGTTCGATTAGCTTCTCAAAATTTTCAATTACCAACGGGTTTAACACTTCACAGCGGATGAGGAACCTTAACGACAATTCCACGAACCGATCTGATAAAGGCAGTATTCCTGCTAATAACTCTAAGCTCATGGTATGAGTCGAGTTCATACAGCCTAAAGCGATCCGAAGACAGCGATACTGAATACGCTGGAGCTTCAGAATGTGTGTTTTCGCGGCGGATTGGAAGCAAAAACTACCGTATTCAAGAACCGACAAAATCGTGGTGCGATTTAGCTTTATCAGATCATCCGGGTGGGCTCCCCACCATGTTCCTGTGAGTGTACGCATGAAGTTGATTCGTTGTTGACACTTCTGATACAGATATCTTATTTGTTTTCCCCAGGTGCATTTAGAATCAAACCAGACCCCTAAATACATATGTGATAAACCTTGAGAGAGTTCCTTACCCATGAATTGCAGGATCTAGAGCGTACTAGAAAAGACAACTAACTCAGTTTTCTCCGGAGAGAATTCGATACCCAGCTTTACAGCCCATGCGGACAAATTGTCCAGAGTATCTTGCAACGGTCCTTGCAAATCGTCCGCCTCTGGTCCTGTGACAGAAACAACGGCGTCATCCGCAAGCTGTCTTAACGAGCAATTTCTCATGAGACAATCATCAATATCTCTTTCGTAAAAATTGTAAAGAAGAGGACTTAAACACGAGCCCTGGGGGAGACCCATGTAACTTATTCGCAAAGTTGTCGAGTTTCCATGTGAGAAAAACATATGCTTCTCAGACAACAAATTATACAAGTAGTTGTTCAAAATCGAGGAAAGTCCACACTCGTGGAGTTTGTCTGAAAGGACATCTACGCAAACTGCATCAAAAGCCCCTTTAATATCCAAAAAGACTGAGCCCATTTGTTCTTTTTGAGCATAGGCCAGTTGAATTTCAGTAGAAAGCAACGCAAGACAATCGCTCGTTCCTTTGCCTCTGCGGAATCCAAATTGAGTATCTGAGAGAAGGCCATTCGATTCAACCCATTTGTCCAGCCGAAAGAGAATCATCTTCTCTAACAACTTTCGAAGACACGACAACATCGCAATAGGACGGTACGAGTTGTAGTCCGAAGCAGGCTTTCCTGGTTTTTGGATGGCAATAACTCTCACTTGTCTCCAATCATCCGGAACAATGTTGCTCTCCAAGAATGCATTGAATAAGTTCAACAAGCGCCTCTTTGCGACGTCTGGGAGGATTTTGAGCAAGTTGAACTTAATCCTGTCCATACCTGGGGCAGAATTGTTACATGAAAGGAGAGCGAGTGAGAATTCTGCCATCGAAAAAGTTGAGTCCATTTCATTCCTTTCGTCTGGATAATCTCGTGTGATCGTTTGCACTTGGACAGAATCCGGGCAAACTTTCTTCGCGAAGTCGAATATCCATCGAAAAGAGCTTTCACGATCCTCATTTACCGATACCGCATTGCGCATTCTTCTTCCGACCGTCCAAAGAGTTCGCATCGACGTTTCCCGTGATAGACCATTAACAAAATTCCTCCAGTAACCGCGTTTCTTTGCTTTCACGAGGCTCTTGAACTTGCGGTCAAGAGAACAATACCGATCGTAGTTATCGCGCGTGCCACGTTTCCGATATTCTTTAAACGCATCTGATCTTTCGCGATAGACTCCGGTACATTCGCCATCCCACCACGGGGTGGGCGGCCGACGTCGTACTGAAGATCCTGGAACCGGTTTACGCTGAGCTTGAAGAGCACTGTTTATAATCAACGCGGATAAGAATTGATATTCTTCCAGCGAAGGAAGTATCTCGACCGATTGCTCACCTACGGAGATCGCTTCAGCATATTTTCCCCAGTCGATATGCTTCGTGAGGTCATACGCTACGTCGATCAGGTGTGTTCGACACGAATTATTGGTAACTGAAATTTTGATAGGCAGGTGATCACTACCGTGGGGATCCTGAATTACTTTCCACATGCAATCCAATGATAATGAATTCGAACAGATTGAGAGGTCTAACATACTAGGGGGATCTGGAGGTTTTATTCGTGTTGCTTCCCCAGTGTTCAAAATGGTCAGATTGAAGTAGTCGCAAAGATCATATATTAAGGTTGCGCGATTGTCGTCCCTCGGTGACCCCCAGGCTGTACCGTGAGAATTAAAATCTCCTAGGACGTCAAGAGAATGCATAAGAACGCCTGGACCGCTGTTTCAGAGAGTTTATGGTATGTTTCTCCCGCTCTATGCACTTCGGGCATGCACTGAGTTCGTGAGGAGCTTGGCCGCAAGAGGTACATTTTGGCTCCATATTGCAGGAACCTTCGGCATGTTGTTCGCCACACTTACTACAACGTGGTTTGTTGCTGCAGTAAGGTGCAGTGTGGCCCAACTGCCGGCACTTTTCACAGTGCATAACCGTCGGTACATAGAGACGAACAGGTAACCGAAGACGCCCAATCACGAGGACGCTTGGTAAGGCCGACCCGGAGAAGGTTACACGGAACGAATTTGACGGCTGTTTTGAGCCATCAGGCAACACTTTGTTCATTTGATTGGCATCAAGAACAGGAGCCAGCGGAACGGCACGATTTTTAAACCCACCAGCTCCCGACATGATGTCTGCGCGAGTCAAATTGTGCTCCGTGACCACTCCATAACATTCGACCTCGCGACTGGGAATGTAGACTCTGTACTCCATCAAAAAGAGCTCAAAGGCAGCAATTTTGTTCGCCTGGTCGCGATCACTGACTGTGACACGCAACTTATCACGGCTGGGTGAATCTATCTCGAGGATACCTCGAAACGATTTTGCCAGATCCCTTTCAATTTGGAGTTTGTTCAACGGTTTTCCATTCGCTTTGGGCCGAAAGAAAACCAGAAAGGGACCCTTAGATCCGGGTGGGTAAGCTTTATGGCGGGGGGGTGCCGGGTTCGATGAGGAACCAGAGGGGGAAAACGCATGGGATTGGCTTGAACTGCCAAGCAGACCAGAATGTGTAACCGTTTGCTTTTGAGACGAATGCGGTGAGTCTCCTGACAATGCAGTATCTGAGTGTACTGGAGGCACAGCTGAAGGAGATAAAGGAGGAGAAGGAGTACCATCATCGATGGTCTCCATGGCCTCACTATGTTGGGTTTTTAGAATTTTATTCATCTGACCCAAAACTAACTCATCGTCAGAAGAGACTAATTTGCTCTACCGCAAAGGAAGATCAACACAGCGCTAATGAGCGAATTAACTTCACTCAATTTAATCACACTATTGTCAAAGGAATTAAATAATAACCAACTCACGTACTACAACTAGTTTGGCGAGAAATTCCTAGTAGTGTAAAAAAAAAAAAATAACGAAAAAAAAAATATTTCCAAAAAAAAAAAAAAAAAAAAAAAAAAAAAAAAAAAAAAAAAAACACCGCAATTTCTTTCAAAACCACGAAGTTTGATGTGTCGCATGACAATTTTTACTAATTTTCAATAATTGACCCTTGAACCGGTTCCCCGGAAACCCGGATATCGATTCCAAAGTGGCCTCATGAATTCAGAACTGTGCAGTCCAGCCAAAGAACGCAATCATTTGAAAAATCATGAAGTTTGATGTGTCGCATGACAATGTTTGCCGATATTTAATGACTGACCATGGAACCGGTTCCTCGGAAACCCGCAAATCGGTACCAAAGTGGCCAAATAGGTTCCAGGCATCGCAGCTCACCCATAGAATGTAATAAAATTCAAAACCATGAAGTTTGATGTGTCGCATGACAATGTTTACTGATTTTTAATAATTGACCCCGGAACCGGTTCCTCGGAAACCCGGATACCGTTTCTAAAGTGGCCAAATGGGTTCTGAACTGTGAAGCTCAGCCATAGAATGCAATCGTTTAAAAAATCATGAATTTTGATGTGTCGCATGATAGTATTTACTCGCTTCAAAAAATGGCCCCGGAACCGGTACCCCGTAATTGTAAAAAAAATTTCACATTGCAAATTCCTTTTTTCGAAAGTGGCCATTCCGAAGCACCCATTTTGATTCCGGAATAACTCCGGAACCAGGTGGCCAATTCAAAAATTCTGTCCAAGCCCTCAAACAAGAAGGATATCCGCTTCTTGTGTCAAAATTTGGTTTAAAAATATAAGAAAAAAACAAAAAAGTACAGCCCAAAACGTGTTTTTCCAACACTCGTTTAGGGGGGTTGGTAAAATAAGGATCAATCAAATCTATATTAAAGAAAATAAAACAAGTCAAAAGGCAGGGTTTGTTGAATGAAATTCAAACCATCGCATGACTACAGTACAAAAAGTAAGTAATAAAAGTGGCCATTTGGAATCCTATCGGAACCTGTAACCGAATGTTCAAAAATGGCGTGATTCGCGTTACAGAGCTTTGAAATGTCATGATTTGAAGTAATGAAATAATGATTTATATTGCCATAACGTGACACAGACGTTACGTGTTTGCTCGAAACCTTAAATACACTTATTGAAATCATGTTCCACGTACCGTAAAACGGGGTAACTTTGATAGTTTTTTCGAAGAAAACTTGAATATTTATATATGCTGTTTCAAAGCATAATAATATATATTTTTAAAACAAGTACTGGCATCCTAGCTATCGATTGCAGTTGATAGATTTCCAAAAGATTTATTATGAATGGATGTATAATTTTTCATATAATCGAAAGTTGGTTTTCTGTTTTGGGGTAACTTTGATAATGGAGTATGAATCGAATAAAATTGAATGAATAACGAACATTTGTAGGGCATTGTATACCTCTTGGCGTTTAACGTTATATGGAAATTTCTGACTTAGATTACAAAAATGGTCCCAGTTTGTGAAAATGCTTTTCGCTAAGAGATTTGAGACTGTATTCAAGTTCTATGATAACTAGGTTGTCAAAGATAAGTGGCCAACTATTCAAAACTACATCAAATAGTGATCGTAGAACAGATTGTTCGTAAGCGTTTCGAAAATGCTAAAATTGTGTCAATTTTTAATATTCGTATAAAAAGCCTCAAATGCACTTGATTCCAATGAAAACAGCTTTAACATGAAGTGTCATACTAATACTCTTTGCTTTTGCATTTGTTTTGCTTAACTGATTAACAGAAATTTCGTTATTTCATTTAATATGTTGTGGGTCCCGCACTATCAAAGTTACCCGCATTATCAAAGTTACCCCGTTTTACGGTACTCATATATGATCTATTCATGACTCTGTCAGTCAACAAAACAAAATGAAAAAATAAACCCTAATTTGTACCAAGAACCTTCTGAATGAGAAGGTTTATCGTTTTGGAAGATGGGTGACACTTATAAGTTGATGTAAAGTGTTTGTATTACTTTTAATTCAGAGTTATTTCCTCTCCGTTTAGGGCTTTTACTTTGACTGTAACGTTTATCTGGAATGATTCTGATTCATGAAATGATGTGTTTTAGACTTAATAGGGTCAGTGTTGCGATGGAAGTTCTTCGCGAACGATCATCGATGCATCTTTGCGATCCAACATTCATCAAAATTTATTTTTATTTTTGCATCACGAAGAGCATCGCAAAATATGAATGGAAGCAATGCTGAAGAATCAAAATGAGCACACCGAAAAGTTGCTCGCGAAGCCCTTTCGCTCGCAGGATTCATTTATCCACGCGCTGTTCATTCTCGTGATTCATTACAAGATTGTTTCTTCTCGCAAAGCCAAGCAAACAATCTGCTGCTCGTATCGTGTCCTGAGCACATGCAATCCGACATAAGCACGCTTGAAGAACACAACACGAGCGTGGCTGGGTGTTTCTTGGCTATGGCTTGGAGCGCTACCTCTCTGTAGCTAATTTCGCAACATTTGTCTGGCATTTCTTAGGTACAATTACAATATAAATAACAAATAATATAAAAACAAATAATTTACTTCATAAGCCTATATTTAACGTATTTTATCAGCAGTTGATTATGATGTTGGTTGGACCTATGCTCATCATGTTTGGACCTGAAGAATGATCATGATTTGACCTATTGGTTGAAGCTTCCTTTTGACACAGATATTAGGTGTAAGACAATTTAAAGTTTAGTACAAAACCAACAAAACATAGCACTTTATTTCAGCCGTTCGATTTTTTTGCATACCTGTTTTTGAATTACTGCAAGCATCATCCATGTTATTCCAATCAGCGCCGTACGTTGACTCTGCGATCAGATCACTGTTAAAGATAAACCTAGGCGGTATGATGTCCACGTGCAGGTCGTGATATCAAACGTCAAAATTTATCTAGTTCTTCCGTTCTGGGCTTCTTTTTCCAATAAATTTTCACTTTTTAGAAAACCATTTCAATACAAGTTGTAATGTTTTAGGAATGAAATTTTATTATATACAGTTTTTTATAACTTGAATGGCAAGACGGCCCTTTTCTTCAAATATCTCAATGCTACATAGAAGTTATTTGGATTATGTTTATTTTAGTATAGCCTGATCAGCTGTGCATACATAAGGAACGAACCAGATGACTGTTTGTGAATAACAGGCATTGTCAGTGTATAAGTAGTGGCGATCTTCTATTTTTCGGCAACAATAGCGCCTGCCACCTCAGAATGAGTAGAAGGAAGATAATTTAAAACTGGCCCACAGTAGACCGGATATACTCCTGCATCTACTACAAAGTACGATGAAATGGACGGGCTTTGGATTGAACCCATGACCTTGTGCCTATGAAGCAGAAGCGGTAGCCATTAGACCACCACCCTCGTCTAAAAGAGAAAATTTGTTTGATGCTATGAACTGATTCATTGACAAAAAAATATACTCATCAATAGATCCTTCAGCAATCATAGAGAGAAACTTTAACTATTTGTTATTTCTGATTTGGTCCACAATTCCGTTTATAGTTCCACTTTGCTTGAAATTCAAATCACAAGCAAAGGCGTTTCTACTACTTATCATGTTTGTGGATTTAGGAGTTTCCAAATCCCTAAATGCTTTTATTCAATGTGCCGCAATATTTTGACATGTCTAACGAAGCAGCAGCATGAGCATGAGCATATATGACCGTACAATTCGTAGTTGCTACTCCGTGATTGACTAGAGCAATCGAAGTTGCGCAGGGAATCAATGAATGGGGCTTGGGATTAGCTAACCATTCTTTAATATGCACAAATCGAGAGCTCAAATTTTAAAAGACAATAACAGCGCCGGCCACGTCCTTACGGTCATCGGGGAAGGAAAGGAATGTTAGCTAGACAACCGTTGTTACTAGAGACCGAAGAATCTTCTGCATCTCCACAGTTGTCATGGAAAGGATATTGGGTTAGTGGGATAAGGTATAGATCTGGGAGTCACCAGCGATTGGTGATGCGATCCATGATACATTCACGCCTAAACCCGTTTAACGCCATTATTTATTCATGCCGCGCGAGCGACGCGTAACACGATTGATCCTGCTCACATCACCCGCCCCCGCAGGAGCAAGCGACGCAAGCAAAGGATCAAACACTACTGACCCTATCCGCGAATCACGCCACTATTTATTCATGCCGCGCGAGCGACGCGCAACACGATTGATCCTGCTCACATCACCCGCCCCCGTAGGAGCAAGCGACACGAGCAAAGGATCAAACACTACTGACCCTATCCGCGAATCACGCCACTATTTATTCATGCCGCGCGAGCGACGCGCAACACGATTGATCCTGCTCACATCACCCGCCCCCGCAGGAGCAAGCGATACGAGCAAAGAATCAAACACTACTGACCCTATCCGCGAATCACGCCACTATTTATTCATGCCGCGCGAGCGACGCGCAACACGATTGATCCTGCTCACATCACCCGCTCCCGCAGGAGCAAGCGACACGAGCAAAGGATCAAACACTACTGCAATATTTTGACATGTCTAACGAAAGTCGATTTTCTCCAAAACAAAACACAAACCTTTACCAAGTCGCCGCTAAACCGCATATTTAAGGTGGCAAACAGCACTTACCTTTGGCACACATAAAAACTAATTTCCGGCGCATTTTTTGCCTTCTGCGTGTTGGGCCCATACACAAGAGAGGAGACGCCCTCCATGTAACTGCAGCCTTTTATCCCATTCATATTTATTTTCGTTTTATTCAAATTTACCCGTATCCAGCTAAAACGTCACTATCCCATAAATCTCACTTTGTGCTCCCTCGCCACTCGCACATTTTACTCTCCAGCTGTGCTGGAATTGGTTGTGGACCGGTAAGTTGACTGTCGCCGTCAGTGCCGTAGCCAGAGTCCAGTCTGTGTTCTGTATACTGCAACAGTGGCTGGTGCAAGTTTTACCTTCACTATGCCCACAAAATATCAATAAAATTAGTACGTATCCATCCTCCCAAAGTTTGAAATGACGTAAAATATATGTGGCTTTCACATGCAATAAATACAAAAGCTTGGACTCTAGTTCCAGTATTTCACCAAAACTTTGAAGGCACAAATCTCATTTATTTATCGACAAACAATGTTACTATCCTATTCCTTCAGTATTTTTAGTTTTGAAAACAAGAGAAGGGTCTTAGTAACGGCTATCTATATGGATGAATATACCCAGTACCCAGAATGGCACAATCCAGAATTTTATTAGCCAAACGTAATATCACGCGGGGTAATGGTAATAGGGTGTTCTACCTTCATTAAATATTGTCTACACCTTTATTTGATATAATTAGGATATTTAACTATTTACCTTGTATTCAAATTTGAAAGGTCACTAAATAATATAACACAAATTATCTCGGCTTATTAAGGTGAAGATAAATCGAAGCCAAACTTCAAATTTTCAAGAGCACGGATCTGGAGAACCAAACACCCATTTGAGCTGAATACCTAATCGATTGGTCACCACCAGCTAGTGACCAATCGATTAAGTTTGGAGGTAGGCAAATTTCAAGTCACAGATAATTTCCGGAATCGGTTATAATATGGCCACTACATGACGGAATTTTAAGAAAATAGCATCAGTGTAAACCTTTTCAGAAATGATTGAATTGGATAACTAAGAGTTTTGCATTTGATTAATCCTACAAATGACCATTTTCGGGTCCCGGGACACCTCAAACTTACGATAAAGTGAATAATTTGTATCTGAACATCTGTGCCAAGATTATTGAAAAGCATTTTAGTGCGCAATTACGTTTGATTTCTACTTTTCGAGCATTGAAACAGTTAAGTATACAACAAATCTATAGCCGAATCTTCCGGGAATTACGTCCGAATGGCCACATCCGGTATATTTTAAACGGAGAAAAACTATTCATTTCTAATGTTGAACAGCAGATCTTAATGATTTATGCAAATTAAAATGATTGCCATTGCGAATAAATAAAGGTAACTTGGCATGTCCCAAAAAATAGCCCTTTTTTACCCGACTTGACCCAGTGACCCACCGGAATATCTCCGGCCACAGGAATATTTCCGAGTTACACTGGCCACTTCTAGCAACTAGATATGTGGGCCAGTGAACTGACAAAAAATCATTTGAATCCGTTAGGAATTCTCTAAGCGGTGGGAGTTTCAGTATTTTTGCTTTCACTCAGGCCTATACGGGTTAACAAACCAAGAATTTTTAATTCCTTTTTTTCTTCAATAAGCTGAGGTCCTAGCTTGCAATTATTATACCTTAAGAATCCAGATTTTTTACCATTTAGCTTAATGCCTGCAAATATTGAAAAATTTCCTATTATCTGCATAACCGTATCAAATTCATTGTCAGATCTTATTATAAGAGTGAGATCGTCAGCAAATCCCAGGACTTTAGCAAAATGTTCAGAAATCATAATTACTGAAACATTTACATACAAATGTCTTATCAGTGCTTCATTGTACAAGCAAAAAAGTATCATATCATGGGGTTAAAAATCCATTAACGAGAATTCTAGAAGACGCTTTCCCGTATAACTGCCTTATGCAGGTAATCAATTGGTCTGGTAGCTGAAACTTTTCCAAGGTCTCCCATAATCGTTTATGACAAACCGTGTTAAAAGCTTTTTCGAGATCAATACATAGTAACGCGAGTTTAAACTTTTTAGACTGCTGCGCTTTTACAGTAAGTGTGCGAATCACGTCAAAATTATTTGTGCAAATTTAATTTTTAACACTCGCTGTTTGACCTTCTTCAATTAATTCTTCTACACAAATTTTGAGACGGTTCGCAATGATTTTGCACAAAAGTTTATAATCGGAATTCAATAGACTGATTGGTCTATAATTATTCAGGTCGTACTTATTTCCAGTTTTCGGTAATAGTTATGGCGCCAGAATAAATTCCGTTGAAAAGTTTGAGCAAATCTTGTTTTAATATAGAGTATTGTACCAAGTAAAATTCATACGTTATGCCATCTGGCCCAGGAGATTTATTCATTGCACTGTTTTTGATCGTGTCAAGTAGTTCATTTTCAGTTATGGGCGAAGTTAAAGCTTGTTTAGAGTCGTTACTTAGTACTTTCCTAATAGAATGTACCATCGGAAGAGCACTCTGGTTGGTATTGATTTCGTCAAACAGATTCTTGTAATGATCGTAAATAATTTCCTTTGTCTGGATCTGATCGGTTAAAAGACCATCACCATTTTTTAATTGCACATGATTGTGATTACTGTGCGTTTTCACATACCTTGAAACTTGGTAGATACCCATTTTTTCTGCTTCTAGCATCGTATTAGGTTGAAATCCTGAACAAAGTAATTGAAGCCGCTGATTTTCTGCACTTACAATACGCGATTTAACTTCGAACATCTCGTCACTTACATTTTCGTTATTCAGTTGTCTGTTCTCTAGCTCTTTCAATTTTGTGTACCAAACCTCTTATTTAGCACGGTCGCGTTGCTTGTACTCAAAAAACTTTGAATTGTAAAAGTGCTTAATTTTGTTTTTAACATCAAAGCAACACCATTCTGCAAAATTATTTAAGTATTTCGCCCTAAAGCGCAAACTTCCATAAGTTTTCACGAATTCCGCTGTTAAATCATCATCTTGCAATAAAAAACCTTTAATTTTCCAATATCCTCTACCGTACACAGGGATTCTGTGATTTTGATCAAACTTATAACAAAACTGGATTGTATGGTGGTCGATGAACGGTACGGCTTTTGTTTCAAGTTTAATGATTTCGTATAAAAAAAAATCGTCGAATAAAAGCGATCAATCCTTGAAGCGGAGACATTTCTAAAAAAGGTGAACTGTTTCTTCTGACCAGTGTTGTGAAAAACTCAATGTCTCACAACTCACGCTTGAGATTTTTCATGCGTGAGTTGTCAATCATGCAACTCAGCAGTCAAAAAATCATGGATGAGTTGGCTCACCTTTTAAACTCATTGTCTCGTATTTCCACAGTTTACTCACACACGGCAATAATTTCTTGATAGTCTGGTAAAATTATAGTAATCTTTTCTAACGTAAACAACAACATTCGGGTTTCACGAGTTTTAGCCGGGTTTTGCGACTGAATCATTTTTTACGGTTTGAGTTGATTGAGTTGATTTTGCACCTAAATCTCAAGCGTGAGATTTGTAAAGCAGATCTCTAATGAGTTTGCTCTCACGGGAGAGCGTATTGATTGAGATTTTGAGTGTGAGTCTATCAACACTGCTTCTGACACTTAAGCTTGATTTCAACATCTCTTAAGTCAAACAAGTTTGTCAATGTTTTTAAAGCACGATAGATATTTTTGAAATTACCACGCGTATCATCTTCTTCCAAAATGCAATTAAAATCACCCCCTATCACCGTTGAGTTTGCTGCAGTTTTGCTCATATGATCAATAGTTGAAATTTCAAACAGTTCATCACGTTCTGCTCTCTGTTGCGATCCAGCATGACCGTAGATGTTTACAAAGTTAACATTATCTATCACAATCGATATTATTCTTCCAGAAGGGCACTTCAAACAATCACGTGTATCAATCGACTTACGCACCAGTATAACTGTACCAGAACTAGCTTCATTTCTGTTAACAAAGGCTTCGTGAGATGGCAGGAATGAAAAATCATCAAACGCTACTTCCTGTAGAAACACTACATCTATATCATTGTCCAGGATGAATTCTTTTAACAAAGACTTTTTAACGTTCACTTTGATTGCGTTGATGTCAATGGATACAACTTTCCGGATAAAGTTCATCTCTCACATACACCTTAGTTTTTCAACTTGCTTTTACCAGTGTTTTTCAACTGAGCAGACGTCGATGCAATGATCTCCAGAGCATCGTCATCTTTCTTTTGTTTTCGGCTTCTCGTAACCCGATTAAAGCCCTCATCCTTCGTCGAGGAACTATCGTGTTGTCTCTTCACCGCGTGACCGGATTCATCAATTTCCGCATCCAGGACAGCCGCAGAATCCGATTCAGACTCCTGATTATCTCCATCGTTACCAACGATTTCGGCAGCAGGTGGTCGCGAGTCGTCTCCAATCACACCGACAACAGAAGAACTGCTCTCCTTAACGTTGTCACGTGTTACTTTTGCACCCGCTACTAGCACCGTCATCGAACTTCCACTCACTTCAGCGACTGGCACTTTGTTCTTCAACGTTTCAGCATAACTCGAACGCCCGGAAGTAGTAGGAGCAACTTTAGCCGAGGCACCCACCGTTTCGCCACTTGTATCGGCAGTTTGGCTCTTTCTCTGGTTTGCCGCATTTCGTGGGCAATCAACCTTAAGATGTCCTTCCTCTTTGCACAGGAAACACTTGTGCTTGACTCCTTCGTAATAAATTCTTCCTCGACGATTGAGAAAGAACAGAGTAGCTGGGATCTCCATTTTGATTTCGATGTAGACTCCACGAACTCCTGTTGTCAGGTCCAACTCCAGTTGCGCGGGAAATTTCTCCCGGACCATCCGGGGTACAACTCCATATCTCGAGAGAACAGTAGAAATTTCCTGATCGAGTACCTCCGGTGGCAAATCGAAAATCCGGATTTACTTACTGCATTCACCAGCTACAGACATCTTGATTTGCACTTTGTCCCCATTCGAATACTCAAACACGTGTTCTTCGTGATTCTGCATCAGAGCATCCTTCATCGTTCGCTCATTCATGAACTTGATGCATATGCATCGTTCTTCCGAGATCTTGTAGACACTTTCCATAGTGAACCTGTCCGCATCGAAAGCCTTAGCAAATCTTGCCATCTCCACTACACTTAGCCCTGCAGCACCATCCGGAAACCTGAACATGAGTGTGTTCTTCACCAAACCTTCCGTTTTTCTCGCAATGTTCCACTTTATTTCGCACAAAGCACTTTAGCTGTGAGCCAGCTTTTGAATTATTGTTTTCAATCTAACAAAGCACGTCAATACCGAACGAGAGCTGATCGTCAACTGTATCTTTAGATGAATAGTTCATAATTTTTTGTCAAAAATTGCACTTTAGTCTAGTTGTTTTTACTATTAGAGTTGTGCATGTTAAAATTACTCAAAAATATATGTTGAAATTCAAATAATGCCTGGCATGCTATGAAAATTTCATTTCAATCCGTCAAAAAATAACTGAAAACTAGCCAGCCCAAGTTGACCATTTTGTATGGACGATTAAAAAAGAGAATATGTATTGTTCAAACCTGAATATTCTAATTATTCTAATTAATAGCTTCCCAAGAACTCTTTTACTATAGGTGACAGATGACGGAAAATGGTCTGGGATAATACTTTGTAGGCCGCATTTAGAATGGTAATCCCTCTTCCGGTAATGCAGCCTCGCGGTGCTGCGCGTATGCAGTTGCGACATCCGATTGCCTATGCCACTCTAGGTCATACTGAAGCGGCCGTCGGTACCGTACGTTGTTAACGACGGAGAGTTACGGGCGCAGTTTAACCATCACCAGCTAGTGGCCAGAGTCGATGTTAGCGCCACGATAGTTCCTGACGTCGATAATGTCGGAGATGTGCCATCCATCATTCAGAACGTTGTCGATTTGTGATTCTGTCTGCTGTGGTGATCTCCAGGTGTATCGGTATGGAAGGCTGTGCTGGAAGTAGGTGCTACGAATGGCCATACTCTTGAAGGCGGCGAAATCAATTAGTCGTAAGCCCATGAAGTCGGTGTTGTCGGCCGGTGAGCGCTGAACATTCCAATAGTCGATCTGAACTTCTCCTCCTGGCCAACCTGACCGATTAGATTTCCTTTGATGGGTTTGACTTAGTGTCTTGGCCAGCTGTCGCACTTGCGTTGAAGCTGCGCGTAAAATGCGTGCTTTCGGAGTGAGGGCTGTGCGCATTTATTATGCTGAAGTTGAAGAACCCGCCTTTGATCTTCAACTTGCACATTCTCTCATTGATCGGCCACCCCCCGACCACGCCTCTGCATATCACCCATCACTATAAAAGCTGTACCCAGCTCGTGTGAGTTGCCGCAGCTCTGGTAGACGGTATGGTTATCTCTAAACGTTCGCACCATTGATCCCTTCCAACACACTTCCTGCAACACTAAGATACTGAAACCGCGGATCTTCAGTAATTCGGCGAGTATGCGTGTGCTCCCGATGAAATTGAGAGATTTTCAGTTCCACGTACCGAGCTTCCAATCGGTAGTCCCTTTACGTCGATGTGGTCTTCGCCGATTGTCCTGGTTCGTATTCACTCGTTGATTATTTATTGCTTGATTTTTTACGGCTGGCTTACAGGGCCTGACACCAAGCCTCTAGATTGCCGGAGGACCATTCCCCTTAAATGTTCAGAGGGCCATAGTGCACAGTTTAGCTTAGAGTCCTTCTCTGGCACTCGGACGATGGAGTGGAGACGCTCCAGGTGTGCAGAAGCAAACCCCCCTTCCCTGTCAGCATACGACCAAACTTCACACCGGGGTTTGTTACCCGATCTTCCCTAGGGTTGCTCGTACCATGAGGAGGTAGGGATAGGAGTTGCTGGGCAGGAGGCTAAAGACCACACAAAGGAGTCTATTTTACTTCTTCAGGTACGCGAGGTATCAACGCTCAGCATTTATCAACCTAAACAAAATATATAATGTCTTCTTTCCAAATTGTCTCATCAAAGTTCATGGATCAGTTTTCCTGTTTTGTTTAAAATTCCGAACATGACTCATATCCCTGATAGTGACGATTTTAAAGGTATAGAATTGATATTTTCACAACTTTTAAATGCAGAAGAATTTTGAGCGGTTTTCTTGAAAAATCGCTATAATAAATTGAGTGTTTGGGATTTGATATAAAACGGTATGACAATATTAATAGAAACATAAGAAATACCTGACCATAAAGCGTTTTTTTGCTTTATTGAGTTCGACACATTTGTTTTCCATTGTGACCTACACATAACTAGATTTTTTACAGTTCCATTTTTTCAATTTTAGTTTGAAAATTAAAATAGTTTCAACTAATTGGCTTCTGTGTCTGTGTCCAGTATTCGCAAAATACTTTTAATTTTCTTGAAACGGATGAGTTGTGTACTCTGACATATTGTAGGGTAGGTCTACCAGTTATGGCCATAGTGGTTACCTATTTCACCATACGTGTTAATTTTAATAATTCCACATTTCAAAAGGTTTTGTGTATTTCAGCAGTTCGATATACGATATAACTTGATGCTGAAACATTCAAAAATATTAAAAATTTGAAAGTTGTCGACATTGTACAAGTGGCCAAATAGGGAACCAGCTTAGCCATAACTGGTACACTTTCCCTAGTTTAATAATACATTGTTTCTCGTTTTACCAAGAGCTACGCTTTAAATTTCATTTATTTTTTACTGATATATAGCATATCGTCATATACACTGTCATTTCTATTTGTATTAACAGGACAAGTAGACTCCCCGTGCACTAACTACGGCCTGGTAGAGTTCTACCAAACTAAAAGTGGTTCCCACCGCGCTTGAGAACCGAGAAAAAAAAATGTCTCCAGCAGAAGGCGAAACCATCACACGACGAGGTGCCATACACACGTTCGTATTATGTTTACCGCTTCCATCTGCCATTTTTCAAGCCACGATTGCCGCTACTGCCCTTGCTGGTTTTTGTCGTCACCGTAGTCTTTTCTTAATGCTGGTGCCGGCACTTCCTCTGTCGTGGTTGTCCTGGCATCATTACCACCATCCGGTTGTTGTATCAGAGAGCACCAGAATGGCAAACGACAATAAGGGATATGACCAGTTCACATACACCAGAAAAACTACTACCAACTCGAAGAAATGTCCTAATGAACTTAACCAGAAGTACTTAACATATTTCTTGATTTTCCCTCTCCCTTATTTAGCAACATTCTAGCTAACAGGCACAAATCTAATTCAATGAAGCATTCCAGAACTTCCACCATACATGCAATGAATATTAGGTGTTGGAAATTGCCAACAGGGGGAAATGTTTTCCGAAATAATAATCCCGGAATAAAACGACCGTCGAATGGGATTTACTCTGATGGAAGGATTATTATTTTCCTGTAATGTGTGCGAATTCATATGTAAAGGTTTGTTTGAACAATCTGTTATTACTTAAAGTATTAGTAGTCATGGCGTCAATTATGGTTTGTTCTAACTTACGTTTAGTCCCGTCTTCAAGTCATCTAGTCAAGTCTCAGTCTCGTCTTTGAACCAGTCTAATATTGGTCGTAGTTGTAAATTACGGTTATAGCGCAATACTGCGCGGCTTATAACAAATCGTATTCAAGATCGTATCTCAGGTCGTACTACTAATCCGTACTGTAATATTAAGTTAGGTTTAAATAGTTGCATGTGTTTTAGTTAAGAATTATTTTACCCTAGTGTGGTGTAAGTTTTACCAACTTTAGGTTGAGCGTATGTTATAGAGTAGCTGTGAGATTCCTGCTAAATCATACATCATATGAATGTGAATTACACCTTATGGACACTTCATAATACTACCTCTCGATTGTAATAATAAATTCAATTCACGATAATGATAATCGATTGCATAATCCAAATAATAATGAACTAAATAAATTTGCCTGATCCACAATGTATAATAATTCTCAGAACATTTGTCTCATATCTATTGTTCCTTACATGGACGATACAGACTCACCGCTATGACAGTGTAGGGAGCTGTCATTCCGACTCTAGCTGAACCCAGCGATGAGGGGTGCGTTTATCGGTCGTCTATAGACAATGACATCGTAGAGGCGCGCTGGCGTGCATTCGCCAACAGTCCCCCCAGGTACGCTGGATACCAGGACAGCTTACTCCTCAACGCGCCGTATATCTAGCACGGCCAATTTTGCTACCGGACGTTCATACACGCCGGTTGCTGTTTTCACCGTCGCCGATCTCGGTTGTCCATCTCGTCCAGGGTGTGTACAGATGATTCGGCCTTTTGGCCAACAATTCCGGGGAAGTCTAGGGTCTACAATCACTACCTCTACTGGCTTCGTGTCGCTAAACCACTTAGTGCGGCGAGTTATTTCGGGTAGGTAATCGCTAATCCACCTTTTCCAGAACCGGTTGGCTTGTAATTGTGACAGTCGCCAACATTGCCGTAGAACATCGCCGCTGTCGTCAATAGTACAGAGTGGTTTCACCCCATTAGACGACCCTAGCTAGAAGTGGTTGGGTGTCAATGCAGGAGCTGAGTCATCGTCTACAGGGACATGTGTCAGAGGTCGTGAGTTAACGGTGTTCTCTATTTCGGTTAGCAAGTTACGCAGAACTTCGTCTGTCAGCTTTCTGGTCAGAAGAACGGCCATCAAGTTTTTCTTCACACTGCCTATCAATCGTTCCCAACTGCCACCCATATGCGGTGAAGAGGGGGGTAGAAATTCCCAGCTGGTCTCTGAGTCTATGAACTCGTCCATCAATGCTTCTTGGTCGACTAATTGTTGCGCTTCTTTGATCTCTCGATTTGCCCCTATGAAATTCATGCCTCGGTCACTGTAAATCGTCCTAGGCTTTCCTCTTCGTGAGATAAAATTACGCAACGCCATGACGCACGATCCAGTACTGAGGGAATGTGCGATTTCAATATGGATTGCCCGAGTCGTCATGCAGGTGGCTAGCATACCCCAACGCTTTTCTGTTCGGCGGCCGATTACGATTTCATAGGGCCCGAAGAAATCTACCCCGACATGCGTGAACGGACTAGTAAATGCATCGAGGCGGGCCACTGGTAAGTCAGCCATAATCGGTACTCGTGGGACTACGCGGTCGTTCTTGCAACGTTGACAATCGTTTCGAACTTTATTATAGACCATGCGAAGTTTCGAGACACTGTGTTTTTGACGAATCTCGTTGATTACAGTTTCGTGATTCTGGTGGTTGTATTTTTGATGATAGTGTGCAATTATTAACTTGGTAGTGGGGTGGTCACGGGGTAGTATAATCGGGTTCTTAGCCTCATCGGTTGCGTAGTCACAGTTAGCGATACGACCTCGCATTCTGAGCACTCCAAACTGGTCCAACCAAGGCGATTTTTGGTACAGCGGACTTGTTTTGGGCAGAGGCGTACTATGTAACTTCGTGTTGTCCTGCGCTTTTTGGAGAAGAATGATTTCGTCCGAATAACTTTCTAACTGTGTTTGGCGATAGATGCATGCTTCGGAAAGTGTCATTTCTCGGTTGGAGATCGGACCACCAATAACAAAATTCTTTTGAATTTTGAGTTTGCAGTTGATTGGGAATCTGCGTACAAGTGCGATGACTCTAACTAATCGATTCCAGCTGGAGAAATCGCTGAATTGCATCACAGACGCAGGTTGGACAAAGTGTGCCATAGCACTCGGGCGAAGTTCAAGATCGGCAGTGTTTGAATCATTCACTGAATTTGGCCAGTGATTCTCCGGATTAAACAGGAATTTTGGACCGTTGAACCATCTCGCTTGAGGATTGAGATCTGGCGAACATTTCCATTTCGTTCCGTCATCTGCAACGTTGAACTTCGTGGGTACGTATTTCCATTCAGGAATCTCTGTCAACTCCAGAATTTCGCTTATACGGAAAGCTACGAACGGTGAGTAACGGCGATGATCAGACTTTATCCAAAACAGAACATCTTGCGAATCTGACCAGTACACTCGACGGGAGATCTGGATCGTGAGAGCCTTGGAGACCGACTGAGCTAATCGTGCTCCAATTAGTGCTGCTTGTAGCTCTAATCTTGGAATGGAGAGAAATTTCAATGGCGCGACTCTAGTCTTTGCGGCTACAATGCTGCATTCAACAATATGATTGTTGGCAAAACGTAAATAGCAGACAGCAGCAATTCCATTTTCGCTCGCGTCAACGAACGTGTGTAGCTGCACATCTCCACCCGCAGGCAGTTTTTTACTGTGGTAGCACCGAGGAATGGCGATACGTTCAATTTCAGGAAGGACTTGTAGCCACTTTTGCCATTTTTCGAAGATAACTTCATCGACTTTGTCGTCCCAACCGGATCCAGAGCGCCAGACATCTTGGAGCAAGATTTTCAAAAACATGAGAAACTGGGCAATCAGTCCTAGTGGATCAAAAACGGACATGAGGACGCGCAATATCTCACGTTTCGTTGGACAACGTTGACCCAGCAGTAACTCTCGTCCGTAACGGTCCCATCCCACTTTGTAGGTAAACATGTCCGAATGGGTACACCACCACATGCCGAGCACCTTCTCTGTCGCAAGCTCTGTTAATAGATCGAGACTCTTTTCTTCTGTTGGTTTCTCTTGGAGGGCATCAACTACTCGCTCAGAGTTGCTGATCCAGTTGCGGATCTCGAAGCCCCCTGCAGCGTGCACTTTTTTCACCTGCTGGGCAAGTTGGATAGCATCTTCTTCAGTCTCAACACTTATCAGCATATCGTCGACGTAGTGACGTTTATGAATTACTTCGACTGCTTCTGGATATTCTCCCTTGAAGCGCTCAGCGTTCAAATTTTTGACGAATTGTGCGCTGCTAGGCGAGCAACAAGCTCCGTACGTCATAACTTGCAGCAAATAGACGGAGAGAGTTCCTGTCTCGTCGTACCAAAGAAAACGTTGGCATTGTTGGTCTTCATTGCGCATAAGGACTTGGAGAAACATTTCTCGCACGTCTCCAGTGAGAGCTACCATTCCTTCCCGGAATTGAAGCAGTATAGAAAGCAGTTCGCAGAGTTGATCAGGGCCCTTGAGCAATGCAGAATTCAATGACACTCCATGGGATGATGCCGCTCCGTCCCAAACCATCCGTATTTTCCCAGGCTTATGTATATTGGTGACAGGGGATATGGGAAGGTACCACACTCGGGGAAAGGTTTGGCTCAATTCCTCATCAGTAAGTTTCCTGGCGTATCCTTTCGCTATGAATTCCGCTATTTTTTGATTGAGAACATTAGCCAAGTTTGGATCTTTGTCCATTCTCTTTTTAAGGCACTGCAATCGTCGAAGGGCCATTGAATAACTTTCTGGTAGACGGATGTCATCGTAGCGCCACAATAGGCCAGTTTCATAACGATTCTCTCTAAGTGCTGTGCGAGTCTCAAGCAGATTCTGCGCCCGCTCTTCTTCTGCGGAGAGAAGACGTTTCTTCAGCGGCGTAACCCCTAGGCTGTCTACTGCGAAGTATTCCTTCATCATCTTGTGTAGATCCTCGTCCTCAGGTGAGTCACAAGCACATATATGGAATACCGAATGTACCATGTTAGTGGCAATATCGCGATTTCTTCCACCGCAAATTGTCCATCCAAGCCGAGTTTTGATAGCGATTGGCTCGTGTAGTGCTCCCTCGCGGCTTTTCTGGACAAGGCTGAGGTGTTGATCTTTCATGCCGATGAGGATTCTCGGTCGAACATCATGATAGGAGGTGATGGGCAAGCCCTTGAGATGTGGATATAGTTCCGACAGCTCTTCGAAGTTGAGCGTCTGCGATGGAAGAAGAAGTTCTGCAACTGTGCGTGCCCCGTGCATGACGTACTTCTTGGAACCGTTGTGTTTCGCGGTCACCTCAAGTTGAACGCTTTTTGAGAAATCCTCACGACGATTCGCTCCTCCAGTCCAAAGCAAGCATAGCGGCATTTCTTCTCCCTCTAACTGCAGTTCATCCGCCAGTTCCTTATCAAGCAGAGTGAGTTCAGACCCGTCGTCCAGAAAGGCGAATGTTTCTATAGACCGGTTCTTTCCATGAAGCACTACGGGTAGGTAGCGAAACAGCACCTTATTAGAGGTAATCTGGTGAGTGTGGCATCCGTGCTCGGCTGACTTCGTCGGTGAATGTGGTATAGACCCTGGACGCTTTGGATTCAAAATTGACGTTTGGGATGGTAACGGCACTTGCCGCCTCTGCTAGAGAGTAGAGCCAGTTGCTGAAGGATGATAAATTGACCGTTGGTAGTGTTATTCGATATTGCGCCCAATTCAACTTGATCGACGGCGGAAGCTTGTTGACAAGCTGGTGGAGAAAGGTCATATTGTAGAAATATTCTTCCAATCCACATGCGTCCACTGTTACACAGAAATTCTGAACGCTGACGGCAAAATCCACGATCGATTCTAATTTGTCCTCTCTCAGTGTTGGAAGCGAGTTGATCTTCGACATCATCGAGTGGACGGTTGTCCGGTTGCCCGAAAAGCATTTTCAGCGTTGACATGACTCCGCTGACATTCGAAGGGTGCAGCAGTCGGCTTTTCACCGCTTCATGCGCGCGACCTTTCAAGCTTCGCTGTAAGCGAACAATGTTTTCTTCGTTGGTGAATCCACATAGAACGGTAGTACTGTTAAAGGTCGATAAGAATAGAGGCCACTCTTCCGGGTTACCAGAAAACGTCGGAAGATCCTTAGAAATGGCTTGTCGGGCAGCTAATTGCTTCCGAGAAATAGGATATGAATCAGCTTCTTCCTCTTCCTCTTGGTTATAGTTTCTGAAATCTCGCATTGTTGATGAATACGGATGGCTCTGGTGATGAACCGCTGATCGATTCGAAGGTGGGACAAACCGTCGATAGTCTGGTACCGACACGTTATGCGAGAACCGACGAGATGGATCCATTTCAATGTTTTGTGAAGCGTTTGGTGCAGTTATTCCGCGTTCATCAGAATGAGGTAGCTGAGTTATCGTAACTTGACGTGGAGGTTCGGATGTTGGAATCCTCCGAGACTGTTCCGGAAACGAAGCTTGATTTGTCGTGCCGAGGGCTAACTGTTGCATTCTGGCGGTCAGTGCCGGTGGATTTATGGGGCAGTTCAGCATGGACTCAGGCGCGGGAAATGGATCAGGAGGATTTGGCTCTGGAAGTGACGACCGAGTGCTACCAATCCGCTCAATTGTTGGATTCCAAACCTGCATCTTACCAGCGAGCAAATTTGGATCGACTAAGACCTCGGCCTGAGATACTATTTGCCCATCGCGGTACGCATTTGTGGCAGCGATCCAATCATGCGTTCTGGATATTGAACCATCTTTAGACGAACCGTTTTCGCTCATAGCCTGCTCCAGCAGCAGATATTTCTGCTCCAAAAATGCCTTCTCTCTCTTTGCATCCTCCGCTGCAATTGCACGTTGTCGCTCTGCTTCACGCCGCTCGACGACCCTCATCTCCTCCAGCATTTGGAGTTTCAGCCTAGCGACGGCTTGTGAGGAGCGACTCGATGACACCGATGGCGCTTTAGATCCGTTTCGAGACGGTGAGACCACCCACTGCATCGAGGTGACAAACGATCCTTGATTTGCTCTTTTAGGTTGATCCGACGCTTCTGCTGCCGGTGAGAGAGTTAACTGAGTTGCTGTCATATCTGGTCGCTGTTGATGCTGGTGTTGTGTTAGCTGCTTTTGGTGTTGGTGTTCAATCTGATAGAGTAGCTGTGAGATTCCTGCTAAATCATACATCATATGAATGTGAATTACACCTTATGGACACTTCATAATACAACCTCTCGATTGTAATAATAAATTCAATTCACGATAATGATAATCGATTGCATAATCCAAATAATAATGAACTAAATAAATTTGCCTGATCCACAATGTATAATAATTCTCAGAACATTTGTCTCATATCTATTGTTCCTTACATGGACGATACAGACTCACCGCTATGACAGTGTAGGGAGCTGTCATTCCGACTCTAGCTGAACCCAGCGATGAGGGGTGCGTTTATCGGTCGTCTATAGACAATGACATCGTAGAGGCGCGCTGGCGTGCATTCGCCAACAATTAGACATGTATTTGTATCACTGGCAAGGAAATTTTAAGAGATATGTTGTTTAGGTATTAAGCACGAGTCGTACATTTATTCAACGACAGCTTCGATTTTATTTCCACTCGGATCCCTTACCTGAGTTGGATTCGGAGCTTTTTATAAAATCTGGTTTTTAATTAATAACATGATAGAGCCCGTTCTTGCTACTATTTTGACAAATTTTCCAGCTCAAATTACGGCAATATCAATTTTCAATTTTAATTTAAAAAATGGGGTTACAGGGGTTGTTTCTATCTGACTTTTTAACACAGGGGTTGTTCGTATCTGACATTTTAGAAGCGACAAAAAAAAAATACACGCATTTGATAATAAAATTGGGAAAGAGCTTTAGGACCCTATTCGATAAAAACACTCAGATTTCAATTTGCCATTTCCCAAAACAGAACTATAAACTACGTTGTACAACACTTTTTAATACTGTTTTTTATTTGTAGCGGCCGCTAGACGACATTAAAATATGAATGGGTTGTTGCACAGCCACATTTCAAAGGCCCACACAAATCATTACCGAAAATATTTATAGACCTACAATGACATAAGAACAATTACGTTAAAAAAGCGTGTCATAGTTTTGCATGAAATTTAAAGGATTAAGCCTGTCTGTCGTGTGCAGTGTATTTGTTCCATTTTTGTAGATTTTGCACTAAACAAACTTCTTATACATACTTCTGAAACTCTTAACGTTCACAAATCCATCATCGAAACTTCAAAAGTAGTTTTCTGTTAAAATCTGAAATTTATTCGATGAAAAAAATATGTTCACTATCTTTTGGTTAAAGACTAATATACAAAAAACACATTTTCATGTTAATTTTTTTTTTATTAGTTGATTTATCGGTGCCCCACATTTGTACATCCGACCCTGGAACAATGTTACTTATCAACCGATGACAACCTCGATTTGATAGCTCAAAATTTGTTGAGAATAAAACAACACTATTGATAACAAAAATATATTAAATGAATTCACGATAATATAACTATTTTTTTTGCGGTTACCATGCGACTTTGGTATGGACGCTAGATAACTTTCAGGAATTTCAGTCCGCAGATCATATCATTTCGATCTGACCACGTTTTTTTCCACGAACTGTAAAATTATGATGAAGTTTCAGTGGCAACGTCAGTAGCTCTTAAACAATTCACAGTAAATGACTGACAACAATTTGTGAGCATTTTTTGTTCAAAATGCCATGAAGCAATTTTCGCTTTAACCAACTCCACTGCACTGCATGCACCCTCATTAATTGCATACAAAAAATTCGTTGTCCAATTAAAATGGAAATATCATGCCATTCTTGAAGCGCTAACGTCTTTTTTATTCGAATGCCCGAGAATTGACTTTCAGAAAAGTCCAGGAAAAAAATGGCTACCTCCATTTCCTCCGGTAAAAGCCAGACATTTGCCTGAGCAGAGCAAAAAAAAACCGCCCGAGAAGAAAAGTACGAAAACAACGACGAATGCTGGCGAAAGGCGGACTAATTTCTTTCACAGAAATAAATATTCAACTTTTTTAGGACCGAAGTTTCTGTTATAAATTAATTTTATTTAAAAAGCAGTTAGTTGCAATGAGGAACGAGAGTGCCTTTCGTTGCCATAGAACTGACTGAGCTCCAAGTTCAATTGCAACGAAACTAAATTAAATTAAAATCAGAATGAATTATAAACTTTCTCCTGCTTGCCCTAGCCAGACGCAAACTGCAGCCATCATAAGTGGGCACTGTGAGTTCACACGTCATTTTGAAATGGGCTCGGACAAATTTTGGGCGCTGTTATGAATTTTTAGTTACTCGATGCACAGCTCTCAATGTTATTATTTAAGTTCAAAATTTAAAAGACACCCGGGGAAACACATACAACTCGGGCTGGGTAACTGGGCAGTGGAAATCAATTACTGGGCCAACGCAATGGATAAAAATGGCAAAA
Source organism: Aedes aegypti (assembly GCF_002204515.2). Classification (NCBI taxonomy): domain Eukaryota; kingdom Metazoa; phylum Arthropoda; class Insecta; order Diptera; family Culicidae; genus Aedes; species Aedes aegypti. The sequence goes on from NC_035107.1 coordinate 163,855,731, forward strand.
AAAAAGAAAAAAAAACATAGTGGATCAATGCGTCAAAACCAATGTTACTTGTAGTGTTAAGGATACCCGACTAACGGTACATAACAAAATTATATCAGCACATGTTATTAGGCGCCGTCCACAAATTACGTAACGCTCTAGGGGGAGGGGGGGGGAGTTGGCTTTAGCGTTACGGCTCATACAAAAATTTGAAAATTTTCATACAAAAAGCGTTACGGACGTGGGGGAGGGGGTCCAAAATTTGCCAATTCTAGCGTTACGTAATAAATGGATGCTGCCTTATATTATAAGGTTTTTACAAACTTGATGCAGGATGTTGTTGAAATAACTTAAATTATAACTAAAAGTATATGAATACAGTCAACTCTCCCTTGCTCGATATTGAAGGGACCATCGAGTTAGGGAGGTATCGAGTTACAGAATACAAAACCAGTGCAGTTGCGATCTAAGGGACCATCGAGTTAGCCATGAAAACCAACTTTTACTATGGTTCTCTAACTCGATATCGAGAAACGGAATATCGAGTAAGGGAGAGTTAACTGTAGTAACATAAACATAACAAAATGTGTTTTAATTCTATCAAAAACATATGAAACCAAGTTATAATGTGTGATACAAAGTTTCAAAATTATGATATTGTTCAATATACGGGGTAACGCCTTTGGATAATTTTGATTTTGATTTGATGTTAAATAAGCAATTAAATCAGGGACACACAATAAAATATATTTCGCTTTGTAAATCAAAGAAATCATGTTGAATGGTTTGGATCAAATAATCAAATAATCGTAAGTCTAAAAGATAAACTTTTGAATATTGCATATTATTGAAATGCATAAGTATATATTATATAATCGTTTAACGAAGTGATGTGTAAATTTGCGGAAAATCTTGAGTTTCCTCTATGTGTTTGATTTTACGATAAAATTACCTTGATTTTCTGTATGTGCACAATGTAAGATATAGGAACATTTGGTTTAATCTTGATAATAAGCCTTCTTTAAAATGCTGGCTGGTGATGTATAAAACGTCATTTTGCGAAATATTCCCTAAATATATTATTACTGTATTTATCTAAGTAATTGTGTAAATTTGTATGACAAAAAGTTAAACAAGTTGAAAAGCTGAAGTTGACTGTTCGTTTTATAAAGTGGACCCATTTTGCATGCTATAAGGAGCTGGATCCTATTATTGGCACTTTTGATTCACTTCGGAATTGTTTTTTTTTTGTTGTTTTTGAAAGATACAGAGCTTACATTTGGCCACATTATGCGTCGTATTGATGCGCTTCTTATTTCAAAATTTCAGGCCGAGCAAAACCCCACATGCCAAAGTGAGTTAGGGAAGTGCCCAAGTGGTTCTGCACTTTAAAAACTTTTAAACTATCAATAGAATCACAAATTGTTTTCTGAACATCGTTTGACTAGTATAGAAAGATATGGTGGGAATAGAAGAGCCACTAAAATAATTAAATTTCATAGAAATAATCAAAAATGTTTAGAACGGTCGATCTTAATGACTTTTTTTTTCGATGGGTTCCCGACCAGAACTACATAACAAAATTATAACTCATTCCTATCAGCAGCAATTAAAAATAACAGAAGTTGATAAAATGTTGTTATCAAGATGACTTTGTTCTCAACTTGTTTTATTTTTAATAACACATTTATAACAACATTTGTTATATTTTTGACATCGCATTTCGAAGTTTGCTGCAAATAACATCCGATGTCATAAACAGTAACATAGTTTGCAATAATTTTGTTATTGAATGTATGTTTGTAACATTCTTGCAACACATTCTGTAATAATTTTGATATAATTGTAACTCGGTTTGTTATATTTTAGTTTAATTTGATGCAAATTTAGTTGGAATTTTTGTTATTTTTTTTTTCTATCTTTATTTACGAGATTTTTAGCCATGGGCTAGTTCATCTCGGGACCAACGGCTTTACTTCCCTTCCGAAGGAAGTCGTCACTATAACTTTGTCGTCAGTGACTATCTCGGGGATGGGATTCGATCCCAGGTCCTCGGCGTGAGAGGCGTGTGTTCTAACCATTACACCAGGTCCGCCCCCCAATTTTTGTTATTTTAATTACTAACGGTACATGTTTCAAAACAACTGGTGATATAAAAGAATCATATCAGGGGAACACATTCTATTATAATCTTGTTTCTTCCGTCTGGTTGGATTGCCCTTCAACTGCAGTATCAGTTGGAAGCCTCTTTGAAACAATTCAAATGTGCTACACAGAAAACAAATAGAACTACATCATTATTTTTTCGATAGTTGTTAAAAATGAGTATTGTGACGGCCGAGTAAAAGTACTCACAATAGTTTAACTGATTTAATCACTTTATTATTACTAAATTAATACAGATTTCTTCAGCGCCTCGTGCGCTCATGATGTCGAGCAAAATACCGTTATGTTCTGACTGATCGCACAGAAGGAAAAACAAAGACATTGTATTTTGAAGGTATGCGTGATCAAGATATACGAGTGTAGGTTTGTATAAAAAAGTAGCAAGGTTTATGTAATTTAAGGTCAAGATACAATACTTCTCCCCTTTGTCAAAAGAAAATACAGTTAATACTTCAACAAAATCATAAATTCAATCTTAGGGGAGGTTTCACAGTACGACTGGATCGTCGCAGAGGTACAGTAGACTCCAATCGACCAGCCTCGGTAGACGCAAAGCGCTCTGGAGTAGGAGCAAGCGCAGGCTCCGCACAGTGGCGGGCCTTTATACAAAGGTCAGACAAAACCTCAAAAACGTCTCAAACCACTTGATAATGGTAATCTATCAACTATCTTGGATTCCTTATATCAAACCGTTGGAAATAACTGTCAAATTTAAACTTCAATTTTCTACTGAAATTTGTACAAATTAAGTTTTCTTATCCAATCAAATAGAAAGGCTTTTATTACAAATTGGTTTGTTGTAATGCAGAAAATTAGGCATAAACCTTAACTAGAGATACCAATTTAACTTCCTTTTAGTAATTTCACTAAAGTTTCATGCGATTTATGACACATTATATAGATTTGAATGATGAAATCGATAAATTATAACGAAAAATGAAAATGGAATTTTCGCCTCTAGGGACAAAAAGGGGCAAGAAAAACTATTGCACGTCTGAGAGTATGGATGATTTGCTGCTTGATAGTGAGTGGCTCATTTTTTCGAAACACTTAACACAAAACGGACGAAGTTTTGAATATTTACCAACATTTTGGAATAAGATTGATTAAAACATTTTTTGCTACAAATAACAACTTGGTATGTTAAAAATAAAGTAATTATAGCCAAATCAAAGGCTTATTATGACGCTTTCGAATGAAGCCTATTGAGCTTAATCGGTTAAGATATCGTTGAGATACAGCTGTTTGAAGTTTGCTAGGTGAACCATAGTTGGTGAATTTCGAGCAGTCCAATTTTGCTGACTTTCCCACACTTACGATGCTGCCAAAAATCGAAAACAGAACAGATTAAACTCAAATTTTGAGAAATTGTCGCTCAATAGTATAGAAATGCATCATCAGTTAGACTCTTTTTCAATGTTGGTAATTTATTGATAGTTGAAATTATGTGTATAATTCCTTAGCAATTTGAAGGATAATGTGAAAAATAAACAATTTGAAATGTTGAAAAAATGAAATATGTACCATCGTCAGATAGGCCCTCTTACAACTAAAATCGTAACTTTGCATGCTTGTGAGATTAGGCCGTGCTAGTTTACGTAGATAATGACACGAATAATGATAAATCGAGTTTGTTTTTCATGTTAATAGGCCCTTTTCAAAAGTTTTGCTGGTATTTCTAGCGAAGCATTTAAAAACAGCTTATCTACAAAACGTAAACATTGAGAATCTCGCGATTGTAGATTCAGTACCTTATTGATTATTCCAATTTCAAACCCATTCCCTTTTTTACTAATTTTATACTTCATTTATAAGGTTTAATCACCGCATGACTTTATTATTATTAAAATTCATTGGCTTTTTTCGGTGAATACAATATCTATACTCAGAGTGAAAGGGAGTAACGAAAGTAATGAAATGACAAGATGGATAGAATCGCAAGCGAGCGACGAGAGAAATGAATAGAAGTTGAAAATTTGTTTTAACAGAGGGCCATATGTGTGAACAACACAATCGAAACGACAAATCGTTGCCTAACGTCCTGGTCTTGAACGGCTAGATGTTGTAGTGTTGGTCACTACTAACACTAGACAGGCAAAAATTTGTCGCCTCGACCTGTTAACTATATTGTTCGGCGTATGTAACAGTTCTATCGATCGTTGGCATATTTTCGGAGATTGATACGAAATTGACGTTACTTATTGGAAGATTTTTTTTTCGCGTCTAATATTGCATACCGTAAAACGGGGTAACTTTGATAATGCGGGTAACTTTGATAATGCGAGACTCTCAACATACTAAACGAAATAACAAAGTTCCTGTTAATCTGTTAAGCAAAACGAATGCAAAAGTAAAGAGTATTAGTATGACACTTCATTTTAAAGCCATTTCCATTGGAATCAAGTACATTTGAGGATTTATATGCATATATGGAAAATTTATAAGATTTTAGCAATTTTGAAATGCTTTCAAACAATCTGTTCTACGATCACTATTTGATGAAATCATAATGAATTCGTCACTTATACTTGATAGCCTAGTTATAGTAGAACTCGAATTCGGTCTCAAAACTCTTAGCGAATACTATTTTTACAAACTGGGACCATTTTTGTAATCTAAGTCAGAAATTTCCATATAGCTTTAAACGCCTAAAGATATGCAACGCCCTACAAATGTTCTGTAATTCATTCAATTTTGTTCGAGTGATGCTCCATTATCAAAGTTACCCCAAAACAGAAAACCGACTTTCGATTATATGAAAAATTATAAATCCATTAAGAATAAATCTTTTGGAAATCTATCAACTGGAATCGATAGTTAGGATACCAGTACTTGTTTTAAAAATATGAATTAAAATTCTTTGAAACAGCATGCATAAATATTCAAGTTTTCTTCGAAAAAACTATCAAAGTTACCCCGTTTTACGGTACCCCTAATTTGCCCAAGTGATCATTCGAACTGAAGTTAGATTTCTTTGCCAATTATATTCTACATTTATAAGGTTTAATCACTGCATGACTTTATTATTATTAAAATTCATTGGCTTTTTTCGGTGATTACAATATCTATACTCAGAGTGAAAGGGAGTAACGAAAGTAATGAAATGACAAGATGGATAGAATCGCAAGCGAGCGACGAGAGAAATGAATAGAAGTTGAAAATTTGTTTTAACAGAGGGCCATATGTGTGAACAACACAGGCAATTTTGCCTGTCTAGTGTTAGTAGTGACCAACACTACAACATCTAGCCGTTCAAGACCAGGACGTTAGGCAACGATTTGTCGTTTCGATTGTGTTGTTCACATGGATCCCACCCCAACACCGAACTAAAGAGCACTCGGATGTAAAAAGTCGATATCTTTATGGCCACACATAAAAATGCTCACTAATTAACGAAATAGGCTTACCTGAACTCAATATTCCAACTTAATTAATGTGAGGAGTACCGTAAAACGGGGTAACTTTGATAGTTTTTTCGAAGAAAACTTGAATATTTATGCATGCTGTTTCAAAGAATTTTAATTCATATTTTTAAAACAAGTACAGGTCGGACTCGATTATCCGGAGTATCGATTTTTTTTTCACTCCGGATAATCGAATCCTCCGGATAATCGAATCACTAAGAAAAAAATTGAAATCTTCGATAAAAGAACTTAAATGTTATCTTTTCTTGTTGTTTGATTGATATGATGCGGTGGCGTAGCCAGAAATTATTTCTAGGAACAGTAGGGGTCTATACAAGAAATGAGAAATGTTTGACCATCATACACAGAAAACCACTTTTTCAACCCACCTTTTCTTAAATACGTTCAAAATTGCAAAACCATTCATATTGTATATTGCAATACCAAATTAACTCAGATTTATGCATAAATATTGAAAAACAAGAACATCAAAAAACAAATTCCGGATAATCGAGTCTAAAATTCCGGATAATCGAATCCCGGATAATCGAGTCCCCGGATAATCGAGTCTCCGGATAATCGAGTCCGACCTGTACTGGTATCCTAACTATCGATTCCAGTTGATAGATTTCCAAAAGATTTATTCTTAATGGATTTATAATTTTTCATATAATCGAAAGTCGGTTTTCTGTTTTGGGGTAACTTTGATAATGGAGCATCACTCGAACAAAATTGAATGAATTACAGAACATTTGTAGGGCGTTGCATATCTTTAGGCGTTTAAAGCTATATGGAAATTTCTGACTTAGATTACAAAAATGGTCCCAGTTTGTAAAAATAGTATTCGCTAAGAGTTTTGAGACCGAATTCGAGTTCTACTATAACTAGGCTATCAAGTATAAGTGACGAATTCATTATGATTTCATCAAATAGTGATCGTAGAACAGATTGTTTGAAAGCATTTCAAAATTGCTAAAATCTTATAAATTTTCCATATATGCATATAAATCCTCAAATGTACTTGATTCCAATGGAAATGGCTTTAAAATGAAGTGTCATACTAATACTCTTTACTTTTGCATTCGTTTTGCTTAACAGATTAACAGGAACTTTGTTATTTCGTTTAGTATGTTGAGAGTCTCGCATTATCAAAGTTACCCGCATTATCAAAGTTACCCCGTTTTACGGTACTTATTTATATACTTATTTTTTAGTGATTCTTTTCCCTTTTTTGGTCGTCTATCGAGAGATAGTTAGTTTTTTAGTAAATTTAGTAGGAATTTCAGATTGGTAAATACGAATTGGATTGATTGGCTACAGACGTTGGCGAGTGTTGAAGTGCGACTTCGGTTCTTTTCGAACATTGACCTGCCCGGAGTCAGGAGGTCTCATCCGGGTAATTGAGCAGAGCTAACGGTCCTTCTTTAAAGAAGGTGGCGCTAAAGTCGTCAGCTTTAGGAATAGAACGGAACGTTACAACATCAAAAGCAACTATCAGGTAATGCGATATCACAGAAAATGTGATAATTGAACACGGATCATAGCTCTCTTGACAGTTCAAACATGTGGGTACGGGAATGATCAACTTCTCTCCACACCCCGAATTACGGTACTATTCATCAGTAAATAATTTTTCTCAAAAACGAGTAAAGGAACATCAACTCGTAGAGATGGAGTGACATTTCGTTTTTTTTTTTCACGACTTCCACCCATAAAATCTAACATAGTACCATTAACTACATTGTCTGTCAGAAAATATCAAAATTTCAATACGTTACCTAGCTTATAACTTCGTTGATGATGGAAACAAGTTAAAATTAAATGATTTGCGCCACCAATCAAATGCAAATTCACTCAAGCCCTCTAAGAATGAAGCATTACTTTACAAAAATAAGAAGCATCATTAACCGATATCATCAATAACTAACCATTTTACCCGCATTAGAACCTGAGCTATATGTTTGCTTTCAAAACAAATGGTCTACGGTCAACCGACCTTTTGCCAGTCGTCATCGATCCTAAACGAGTGCCGCTGATCTCCCAGCGTTTGTATTTTATTTCACCTGATGTACAATATTTTGCTCTGGTGAGGCGAACCCACAGAACCGCACAAATTTACCATCTCGCTGAGAACCTACCCATGAAGTTCGTCATGTTCATCATGCCCAAAGCATCAAGTCTGCGTGCTTGGTTACTTATTTGAGTTTCTCGGTCTTTCGGTTTTCGACGCTGCGCTTCTGATTTCCCCTGCGATCCATCTCTTGTTATTTCCCCATTCCCGAACGTGTTTGCTTTTAATGTGCTTGGTGCTTATCTTAATTTTCCTCCTCAGCGCTCATTTCCAAAGCCCTGTGATTCAACCCCCTTTACCACATCATCAATGATTTCTCATCGCCTCAACTTGTTACCAGCTCCGTCGAACCGAACTATATCAGCTATATTTCATAATGGAGCTTTTTTGCTCCTTTGATCATGTTTTCCTTGAGGATTTTCTTTTTTTTTGTTGTTCTTTTCCTTTGACGACCGCTATCTCTCTCTCTTGGAGGGTAGAAGGAGAGTCCTTTTAACAGAAACAACAAGTAGCTAATATACCAACGTCTTTTATTACTCCCCATTATCGTTCCGTGGGATAAGAAACGAATGAGGACGACTTGACGATGGCAAGCAACAAAGAAGAAGAAGAATGGTTTATTACTTTTTAAGAAGGTAATTTTCTTGATTTTACGAGCTATCGAAGTTTGATTTGTTGAACCAGTTGGGAATGAAAATGTTGAAAAACATTTGAACTTGTTAGTGTTGCTAAAACCGGATAGCTTATATTAGCATCGGAGATAATTGGGTAACCGTAGCCTAATCGGTACAGGGAGGAAATGGTAAACATGTACCCCCATCCCCGTTCAATTTCGTCTGACAGTTGAAGTTTTCGACTGAACGTTAAACGGATTGGCCAAATAAAAACACCTGTCCGACCAGACGTGGGCATGTGGGCGGAAAACGGCATATAATTTAACAGAAAATTGATTTATGCAGGTCTACCGTGAAGCACGACTGGGAGCGGGGAAAGTCGGGGGGAATTTAAATTCAATGAACAATGTTTGATTCGGTTTGTATATGTGGATTGTACACGTTTTCGATCGGTGCCTCGTCGAATGTTTGAAATATACATGAGTTCACTGTTAGGGCAACCCGGCAGGATACACTGTGTTGAACGGATGAAGTTTACGAAAGGAGTAATTCAATCAATACTTTTAAAAGGATAATCTTTTTTATTCGGTTTTTAATCATGGAATATTTGGGTTCACAAAATCTGTTCATATTGAGTTCTCTTGAAAGTAAATCCTTTGAAATCTTATATGTAACGGAAAGTACACTTTTGAAACTCAGCACATATTGTTAAATACCGATAAATTTGGAATGCTTATCAAATTTATACCGGGTAAAAATAGTTGTTTGTGATGTTATCAATTTTTGATGTAACTAAATGCAATAACCACTATTCGCAACCACTGCAACAAAGCAAAGCAATGCCGAAGGTGTCGGGGTTCGATGGTAAATCCAGTTAATTTCATGATGGACATTTCCATGATTTCCCAGGGCATAGATTATCATTCATATCTGTAACACGAATGCGAAAATGGCATATCAGGCAACGAAAACTATCAGTCAATAACTGTGGAAGAGCAGATTGAACACTGAGCTGAAAAGTATGCTCTATACCAAAGAGAACATGATGGACCTACTGGGGTTGAATACGTAGCAAAACGGCGTATTAATTTTTAAGAAATGTGGCCTACGTGGCCGTCCTCCAGATCAGAATAGTTTGTACAAACCAAGTCCCGCTATCAAGAGGTTACAGCCACAATACAATAGCCAATCCTATGTCTAAGGCCTCCTAGACGTCATAGGTCTATGAAAAAGTACCCTGCGATGGTCTGTAAAGCAATGATTATCCGTAGATACAAGTAGCTCGCAAAATTGAACTCAAAATTCACATTACGAATCCTCAAATGTTTCGAGTGAGAGTGCATCAAACAATGAGGATTATTACTTTTTCTCTTTTGCTTCTATGCTCACCCTTACTCACACTTTAAGAGAACTTTTGAGTTACCCGTTGGAGAAAAACAGGCTTCGCGGAATTGTGATGGCACTCATTTTCGATGGAATTTTCCTCCGTTGTATTTCATATCGCACCTTGTTCGCTCATTTTTCGTTGCCTTTCTGCTTACTACATTTTTTATATTAAATTTAGGGGAGGGATTATTAGAGTACCGTCAAACGGGGCTTCTTTTGACATTATTTCCACATTCTTTAACTTTGAGGATTTGTAACTCTTAGAATTATGGATTGATGTGGATAATTTTTGCCTATATTTAAGTTGTATAAGTACGTAACAAATGTGCAAAATATGAGGCAAATCCATCAAGAAATAACAAAAATGCTTGAATAGCGAAAAAAGTGTGTTCTTCAAGACAAAAAAGGGGCTACTTTGGACATTTTCACAATTTGCTAATGAAATGATTTTTCTTTATAACTTTCAAACTGATTCAAAAGATTGTCGTCCACTGTGATGTTATTGAACGTTTTTCATTGATAAACTTAATGTAGAAATTTGCAAAGCTAGAATCAATTACACATATATAACAAATTTCAACGAAACATGCCATTCACTATTCTCAGTTTGCAGTATGAAACTTAAATTTTCAACTTCCTCTTAAATGGAACTATCAGTTACGAATGCTCGATTTTCAAATTGACATAAACGAACGACGTAACTACTAGGTACTGCGATGATAAATGAGTAATGCACAAAAACTCTTTTTTTTCTATTCTTATTGTTATATGAACGATATGTAGAAGGATCACATTAATACCGATAACTAATTTAATACCAGTAAGTAATTTTCATTAAAAACGCAATCTATGAAGTAAAGTTTAGCAAGATCGTAAAGAAGTAAGTTTGCTTTTGTAATATGCTTTTAGTTTCTTAGCAGTTTAGAGCTGGCTTAAGAGTAGTTTAATTCAAGCATTTGAAGGATGCAACTGTTCTGTACTACAAATTCGTGTAAAATATGACGAAAAATAGTTTTTTAGAGATTGTGTTGTGAGTTTGGCATTGGTACGTATTGAAAAATGTGTGTTTTGTGTCTATTCACTTTTACAAACATTTATTTAATTTTTTGTATGTTGTAAAATACACAATCCAAAACATTATAATAAAATAAAAGTCGCAAAAATAAGACCTGTGATCAATTATTTTAATAAAACAACAATTTTAAGCAAAACAAATCACAAGATTTTCATGAAACATGACTATTCGATAGTTTTGTGATGCTCCCAATAAGTTTCCACGACATGGGTAAAATTCAAACAATGTTTGTACAGCCGATGTTTTTTACCTTGTAAATATTTATTCGGGCTTTTTTTAAATGTTTTCTTGTTTATCCTGTTATTGTTGATGTTGTTCCAAGAAAAAATCATGCCTAGTGGTAGAGCATATATTGTTTAATAAAAGTGCTGAAGACACAAAATTGCTCAGATTAATATTTACGCTGCTAATAAATACAAAAGGTGAGTGTCCAAAGTAGCCCCTGGAATCAAAAGTAGCCCCGTCCGACGGTATGTTTAAAACTATAAATTGAACTTTAACACTACACTTTTTGCAAAAAAAAAGTAAAATACTAAAATCACTAGTAAGGCGAGCAAATACCTTTAAACTCTAATATGTGATGCTTATCTTGACAGATAGGCCTATTTCGTCTGCGACTTACAGACGAGTGCTCGACACTGGAGAAGTTTGTAATTCGCACACGAAATAGGCCTATCTGTCAAGATAAGCATCACATATTAGAGTTTAAAGGTATTTGCTCGCCTTACTAGTGATTTTTGTATTTTTTTTTTTTGCAAAAAGTGTAGTGTTAAAGTTTAATTTGTAGTTTTTTTTACTTTCTGCTTAGTTTTTTTCGCGCATCCTCAAAGTGGCAAAGTGACAAACACTGCTCTGAAGCATGGTATCGAACTCTGATGATGTTGAGGAGTATTATCAAGCCTGAATAAAAGCTGTAAAAAAGAAAGTAAAAAAAAAATTCAAAAGTCGAAGCCAAAGGCAATTCGAAACCAAAGACAGAGAAATGAAAGACGAAAGGCGAGGTCCTCGTCGTCAACACGTCGGGACCTTAAGGCGAAGCGAGGCGCGGAGAAGCTGTCGCCAAGCAATAGTGCAGAACCGATTATCGACATGACGTTCTAACCATATGGGAAAACATTGAAGAACTATGAACTGGCGCGTCGATAACGATTATACTCATAGCGATTATCGAACTATTTATTTGGATAGTAGGGGAAAGGGTGGTAAAATGAACACCTTAAGGATATCATCTTGTTTCTGATAGAAAAACGAGGAATTTGTAGAATTCTATCGCACATCATCAAAATTAGGGATGTTATTTATAGCAGCGACACGAATTCAGACTAAAACAGCTAAATTTTTACATATTTTTAACGCTAGAAAAAAATGGTACAAATGTTCATTTTACCTGCACTATGTGGGTAAAATGAACAGCTCTTGGTGGTAAAATTAACATCGTGTAAAAAACGTGAGCAAAACAAATATTTCTGAAAATTTTCATTGCATTACCGAAAATACATCTATTAATGATTGTAACCCATTCAAAAAGAATTCTAAAGGTATCAGATTTGACATCATATCATAACGATATTTACCTCACTGAAAAATCTCAAGACTTTCGAGCTAAAAGTTACGCCAGTTCGAATTTGCAAACGCGGTTTTCTTAAATCTTAGTTTTTGTTAATATTTTCACATCAACTGAATTCCGTATCAACCCGAACACTACGATTTATGTTCTAAATCGTCCGTGCGTGATAAAAATTAATCGAAATTCGTTTTTTCTCGATAAAAGGTGCGGTGTTCTTTTTATCACCCCTGTTCATTTTACCACCCCTTCCCCTATAACTGACGAACAAAGGATTGCATGGAGTAACTGAACTCAAGTTCGAGATTGGAAAACGGCAGATTATCCAGACGGTGAAGCTAGCCTACTCCGATAGAGAGTTGCTCGACGGAGGAATAGCTTCTGAAACTGGTTGTCCATACTTGTTGTTGTACGTTGTTCATACTCTTTTGTTGGCCGGTAGAGTGCCGAAGTCGGTCCAGCGATTCCGGTTGAAGGATGACTTCCAGTTCTTTGGTGCTCCGATGACTCAAGCCGGAAATTCGTCCGTACTACTCAGAATAGCACCCGATGGTGGATATATCTCCCGAACCGATGCTATCCGGGCAGATGCCGGCTCTGCGATTTCGGTGGAAGGAAGCTTCCGGTCCACGATCATTTTCCGGTTCAACGATCATTTTCCGGTGCTTTTAAGCGATCTACTCAGATAGTCTCCGACGGTGGACTAAGCCTACTCCGAAGCTGGCCGGGCAGATGCCGAGGTCAGTCCTGTAATTCCGGTGGAGAGAAACTTCCGGTTCACAGGCGCCCAATGATCAATACCCGGTGCTTTTTTGCGATCTACTCAGCTAGTCCCCGGCGGGGGATCTAGCCTACTCCGACTCGATCATGGTCAGCCAAGTGTCAGGTCGGTTTTGAAATTCCGGTTAGATGGTGACTTCCGGTTTTCAGTCGCCTCGACGTCGATACGACGTGACGTTTGAACTACTCGGTTCAGTCCCCGACGGTGGATCTATCCAACTCCGATCGCGTCCGATGGGCTCCTTTATTTTCTCTCTTCAACACACTGACTTGTCACGTGCCGAGTCTGCTCGCCAGTTGCACTGTAAGCCAGGCATTATTGGTCATCATATTCCAAAGATCAGGACCACTTGTCATTCCGTGTACCACACCTTCTACGCTGAAGTACTCACCAAAAGCAGCCACCACAACATGTTCTGACATTTCTGATCTGAATTTCAATCTGAAAACTCAGGACAAAATGACGAAAACACATGATCGGATCGATACAGATATTGCTTGAAGTAGCCGGGACCTGGCAGGAACTGTGTCAGGTGGAAGTTTTCTTGCTAAACTTCTCGCCGGCCTGATTTATCTTCGCTAATAGCCGTCGATGTCTTCGGGCAGGATGATGCAGATCGAGATCATACTAACGATTACGCATGCCGCATCCAACGGTAAAGTCTTGTACGCGCTCATCACTCGCATAGTAATAATATGGAACGCGCTGTCACCGGTCTTATTAGCGATAATGCATCGTCGTATTTCACGACTAACGTTGTTATCAGCCGTTAACGAGGATCCGAGGTAGACAAACTCATTAACCACCTCAAAAGTATCTCGATCTATCGTAACACTGATTTCTTGGCGGGCTCTGTCGCGCTCGGTTCCGCGTATCAGCATGTACTTTGTTTTTGACGCATTAACCACCAATACGACTCTTGTCGCTTCACGTTTCAGGCGGGTGTGCAGGTCTGCCCCCGTTCCAAATGTTATGCCGAAAGCTGTACTCGTCCATGTATTTCCATAGCTCTTCGCAGTCGATGCTATCATAAGCCGCTTCAAAATCGATGAACAGGTGATGCGTTGGGACTTGATATTCACGGAATTTCTGGAGGATTTGCCGTACAGTGAAGATTTGGTCCATCGTCGAGCGGCCGTTGATGAAACCAGCTTGATAACTTCCCACAAACTCATTTGCTATTGGTGATAGACGACGAAAGGTAATCTGGTATAGCACATTGTAGGCAGCATTCAGAATAGTGATCGCACGATAGTTTTCACATTCCAGTTTGCTGCCCTTCTTGTAGATAGGGCATATGACCCCTTGCTTGCACTCCACCTGTTCTGTTCCGTTTCCCAGATTCTGACAAGCAGTGAGCACTTGCAAAAACTACCTTCAATGATCCATTGCCGGCATTTCTACTTCCTCCTGCGTCTCACTTATTGCCGTGACGACAACGTCATTGGCGAAGCCGATGATCTCGACCCCATTAGGTAGCTCTAGCGATAGAACCCCGACGTATATTGCGTTCCACAGCGTTGGACCCAGTATGGAACCTCGTGGGACTCCTGCCGTTATTCCTAACTCCATCGGGCCGGCGTCAGTTTAATACCTCAGCAATCGGTTTTAGATGTACAGTATTGGACAAAACATTTGCAACTTTTTCGATTTTCCATACAAAATGACCAACTTTGGTAAGCTAGATCTCAGTTATTTATGGACCTATTTGAATGAAACTTTCACAGAACATCAGATATAACTTGTTACCGAATGGTAACTTGATAAAAAGAGTGGGGATGTAGGGCCAAATATTATATAGATAGACTAACGTTCAATTTAAATGAGGGGGCGTCGGCGAGTTGACCTAATGCCACCCAATAGACATCTTGGGCGGTGAAGTTGAGCAATAGTCTGAAGTGGGTGGCGATGTGGGCGGAAACACGGAGAGTGAGCAATTTTGAGAGAGAAGATCGGACGATTGGGGCTAAGAGTGCGATGTGTGAGAAGGTTCGGGATCAGTCTACAGAAGCTCGTTCCAGCGGACAGAAGTTATAGAAGACAACCTCCAAAGTAGCGCGTATTACGGTGGTGCAAGTAGAATCGCACACATCCTGTGCGTTAGGGCCGAAAGCTTCCTCCAGGCCCGTAAAACCTCCTCGACAAGGCCAGGAAAAGAGTGAACCGTTCATTTTCCGTTGAAACGACACCACGTTTGTTACGGTCCGAAGGTCGGCTGTCTCACCTTCCAACTACCGCCGCTGGGCCGTTCCACGCTTCCAGTGGCTCCGTCAGTTGCAATCCCGCGCCAAATTCGTCATCAATCGCTTTCAAGCCGTTCCCCGACAGCCTCAACGGATATTTCGCCGGTTTTCGTTGGAATTACTTGGCCACTTTCCGGCTTCCCGGCAAGCAGCATCCAGACACGTGGACGGTTGTCCGTTGGGCTCCGCTCCACGATCACCCCTGCAACGTTATTGGGCTCTCCAACCAATTCGGTATTGCTCCACGGCAACCAGAACGACCTCGAAAGTTCTTCGCAGAGTATTCACTCGGCCAGCGTCCGGCAACATCATCGGCCACTCTCCAGCCACACTCCAGGCCCACTTGTTATCATCCGCCCGCCCACCACCGGTAAGCGGGGCCTGTATTCGACTTGTCGCATCACTCCGCTGTACGACGACCCCCAGAAGAGAAAATATAAGGTAAATGCTGACAAAATTTTGTTTCAGGACTTCCCCGCCGAAAACTCCCCCACCCAATAACGCCCTGGGACCCGGGAGGCAAAAGAGGCCTTCGGTGCCCACCCTGGAAGCTGCCGTTGGCTAGTACCAGCAGCTTGGAGCTTAGGCACGTCCTCGTCTGGGACGGCGCAATATTCTCCCGGGGTCAAAAGAAAGTTTCACTGGCGCCCAACGATAAAAAAAGAAACCATCAGTGGTTCCTAGGAGGAAAATATATTCTGTAAGGAATATTTTTTCTCACTAGCGTTGGGCGGGTTTTCGAGAATTAGCATTTCTTTAAAATCCACTCTGGTCGCTCTAGGAGCGGAAACATATAGGTTAATCTCGATGCACACTGGTGAAGCTTGTACGCAGAATTCGTCTTTTGTAAAACAACATGAGTAGTCAAACCAAGTAGTCACTTTCACTACCAAACTCTTGTTGATCGGTCTCTCAAACACTTTTGCACCGGCTAGACCCTACAAGAAAATCGTTCCGTCTATTAAAATTTGACTTTTTGCTATCCACCACACTATCATCCATCTGCTGCGTCCGCCGTCACAATGTCGCCGCGCGTTTCCGTTTCTGGGCCGGACTTCAGCGTCCTGTATCGCGGAATGAGAGTAGATCATTTAGAATCGGGAGAACTGGATTATGAACTTTTTCTTCGCAACGTCTTAATCGCGGATGACGATTCGCGGTGTAGGCGTCGTAGGAGATTGAAACAGATTCTCAAGGATGAACGAGAAGGTCATGAATTTATTATACACTATGATCAAGACCCCGAGATAGATCTTGAGGCGTGTGACAACATTTTCAAAGGAATCGAACGTAAACTCAATCAAATCACTTCCTCGCAAGCAAAAACCGTTTTCAAAGCCCGGTTATTACATTTAGGCCATAGACTCGCGGTCATAAAAAATCATTCAATCGGTGAGCTCAGAGTTCAAGCTGCAGAAGCTTTTCGAAGTGTTCTGAACCTCTTTTCTGAACACTTCTGGTGATGATGAAACTGGGCTAATGGATGAAGCCATTGGCGGACCTGCCGAATCTCCGGTCTCCGTTCAAAGAACTAATCAAACTACAGGTACGATTCCCAAACAATCGGAGCAAGTAAAATACGTGACCGATGAACGGTTCAATCAAGCCATGACAGATATTGGTAGCCTATTTAAGGCTTTATCCGCTCAAATCAGTGGACTTAGAGAAGAGATTAGTAAAACATCTTCCCCTTCTCCATTCCCAAAGCTCAATAGTACGAATCCGTTTATTGAACCTCCGGAAGTACCAGAGGTAGCTCCGGCTGCGCCTCGAGTAAATTGGGCCGACTTCGAGAGTGGTACGAGGCCTTCAGAAAGACCTGAACAACCACAAAAGCGAAGTGCTGGGTTTCCAGAGTCTACCTTGGTGGATGGAGAAGCCCTGAATAGTTCTTTCCGTCGAAGGATTGACGATTTATCGTTCACTACGTCAGAAGGATGCGGCGAATCAAACCGAGCAAATTCGTACAGCCCCAAACATTCAATATGTACCGTACCCTGTAGCTCAGCATCGTAAAGTTACGCCGGTTTCCCAGTGGAAAATAAAAAGATACTGCGGAAACGATCAAGGGTTGGGACTGAACGACTTTCTCTCACATGTACAACAGTTGGCCATTTCTGAACATGCCTCAGCCGATGAGTTGTTCGATTCGGCGATTCATTTATTTGAGGGTGCAGCGCCTAGCTGGTACACCTCATGTCGAAATCGAAATTCTCTTCTCGGGTGGGAGCATCTGGTTCTTGAACTCAAGAATGAATTCAGACACCCAGATCTGGATTCCGTACTGCGCACGAAAATTTATCAAACCCGACAACAAAAAGGAGAATCATTCCAGCAATATTTTTTGCAGGTTGATAAACTCTTTCAGGCCATGAATCAGACTATGCCAGATAATGAGAAGGTCGAAGTTCTCAAAACGAACATGCGGTATGATTGCCGTAAAGCTCTAGTGGGGAAAAGTATCCTTGAAGGATCTTATAAACATCGGCAAAGAGCTGGATGCTACTGACTTCTCGGCATTTTCAAAGGTTTTTGGACCATCCAAAAGGGAAACCTGTGCTATTAACACAGGAAACAGTGAGACTACCGGTTCTAAAACGTTCTACTCGCGGAGCCAGTCTGCTCAATCGGGAAAAATGACAAACTTTCCTCCGAAAGCTCCTAAACCTAATGCTAACAGCGCAAAAGGTCTGTTTTCCAAGCCCACCAACCAAAACCAAAAGGTTGAGCCGAAATCAGGTGGAAAGGAAATGAAAACATCTGCCTATTCAAAAGAACCACAACCAGGATCAAGTCAGCCCAGTGCTCTTTTGAAAATGGTTTCAAATTACTCTCCGCCTGAAGAGGGCCAATGTTTCAATTGCGGTGAAGAGCACGATCTTTCGGATTGTACGATTCCACGTAGGGTGTTCTGTGACGCCTGTGCCTTCAAAGGCTTTACCCGCAAAAACTGCCCATTCTGTCTAAAACACCAGATGAGGAAGTCCTAAAGTCGTTGGAACTTCCAGCGCAAGATGAAGCCGAGTTTCTCAACTAGTTATCCGAGCTGGGTCGTTTTTACGAAACTGGCACGGATGAAACAGTTGAAGAAACGACTTACTTACTTATTTGGCTTTACATCAATTATCTTGATAAAGCCTCGCCAACAATATTTCGCCAATTCCCTCGGTTCATGGCCGCTTCTCTCCATCCTCGACTGTGACCCACGCTCTCCAGGTCCTGGTGTACCTGATCAATCCACCTAGCTCGCTGCGCCCCACGCCTTCTTGTTCCGACCGGATTCGTGGCGAACACCATCTTTACAGGGTTGTTGTCCGGCATTCTTGCAACATGCCCTGCCCAGCGTATCCTTCCAGCTTTAGCTACCTTCACGATACTGGGTTCGCCGTAGAGTTGAGCGAGTTCGTGGTTCATCCTTCGCCGCCACACGCCGTTCTCCTGCACGCCGCCGAAGATCGTCCTTAGCACTCGGCGTTCGAAAACCCCAAGAGCTTGCAAGTCCTCCTCGAGCATAGTCCACGCCTCATGCCCATAGAGGACTACCGGTCTTATGAGCGTTTTGTACATCGTGCATTTGGTGCGGGGGTGAATCTTTCTTGACCGCAGTTTCTTCTGGAGCCCATAGTAGGCACGACTTCCGCTGATGATGCGCCTTCGTATTTCCCGACTAACATTGTTGTCAGCCGTCAACAAGGATCCGAGGTAGACGAACTCGTCCACCACCTCGAAGGTATCCCCGTCTATCGTAACACTGCTTCCTAGGCGGGTCCTGTCGCGCTCAGTTCCGCCAACCAGCATGTACTTTGTTTTCGACGCATTCACCATTAGCCCGACTCTTGTTGCTTCGCGTTTCAGGCGGGTGAACAAATCTGCCACCGTTTCAAATTTTCTCCCAATAATATCCATGTCGTCCGCGAAGCAAACAAATTGTCCGGATCTCGTGAAAATCGTGCCTCGACTGTTAAGTCCGGCTCTCCGCATGACACCTTCAAGCGCAATATTGAACAACAGGCACGAAAGTCCATCGCCCTGTCGTAGTCCCCGCCGAGACTCGAACGAACTGGAGTGTTCGCCCGAGATCTTCACGCAGTTTTGCACACCGTCCATCGTTGCTCTGATCAATCTTGTGAGCTTCCCGGGAAAGCTGTTCTCGTCCATGATTTTCCATAGCTCTATGCGGTCGATACTATCGTATGCCGCCTTGAAATCGATGAACAAATGGTGCGTAGGGACCTGGTACTCACGGCATTTCTGGAGGATTTGCCGCACGGAAAAGATCTGGTCCGTTGTCGAGCGGCCGTCGATGAAACCTGCTTGATAACTTCCCACGAACTCGTTTGCTATAGGTGATAGACGACGGAAGAGAATCTGGGATAGCACTTTATAGGCGGCGTTTAGGATGGTGATTGCACGATAATTTTCACACTCCAGTTTGTCGCCCTTTTTGTAGATAGGGCATATAACGCCTTGCTTCCACTCCTCCGGTAGCTGTTCCGTTTCCCAGATTCTGACTATCAGCCGATGCAGACAAGCGGCCAACCTGTCCGGGCCCATCTTGATGAGTTCGGCTCCGATACCATCCTTGCCAGCGGCTTTGTTGTTCTTGAGCTGTTGAATGGCATCCTTAACTTCCCCCATCGTGGGAGCTGGTTGATTTCCGCTATCCGCTGTGCTGACGTAGCCATCGCCTTCGCTGTCCTGACCTTCTGTGCCTGTGTTCTCTGCGCCATTCAGGTGTTCATCGTAGTGCTGCTTCCACCTTTCGATCACCTCGCGTCCGTCCGTCAAGATGCTCCCATCCTTATCCCGGCACATCTCAGCTCGCGGCACGAAGCCTTTGCGGGATGTGTTGAGCTTCTGATAGAACTTCCGCGTTTCTTGAGAACGGTACAGCAACTCCATCTCTTGGCATTCCACCTCTTCCAGGCGGCGCTTTTTGTCCCGGAATAGGCGGGGTTGAAGAAACGACTCCATCTCAAATACACAAAATCACTCTCAATTACTTTCAAGACGATCGGCCCCACGTCAATATTAAAATATTTGATGTGCAAGTCACTGCTCTCCTTGATTGTGGAAGCAATTTGACCTTTATAAATCAGTCTTTATTCGACAAGTTCCGACGAATTCAAATCCGAGAGCCTGCTGATCCAGTCGAGCTACTAACAGCGGATGGATCACAATTGCAAGTTATCGGAGAAGTCCTTGTTCCGTATACATTCAATGAAAAAACCAGGGTCTTGTCGACTTTAGTTGCACCTGAGTTGACCAAAGAATGTATTTGTGGCATGGATTTTTGGCGAATCTTCGGAATCTACCCCGCCATCGCTTCCATTACCTCTGTTTCGACGGAGTCCATACCGACTCTAGAATCACCCAGAGAATGCCTGACCGCTGAGCAACGAGAAATCTTGGAACAGACCAAGAAGATCTTCATAGTTGCTACAGGAGAATCATTGGACACTACTCACTGGTGTGAGCATCAAATCGTACTCATGGACGAGTTCAAGAACTCTAAGCCCGTACGATTATACCCATATCCCATCGCCCCGAAAATCCAAGAAGGTTTGTTCGTTGAGCTAGAAAGGTTACTTGACCGAGGGATTATAGAGGAATCAAATTCGGACTGGTCCCTTAACATTGTGCCTATACGCAAACAATCCGGGGCAATTCGTCTCTGTCTGGACGCTCGCAAACTCAACGAGCGAACCGTACGTGACGCTTATCCCCTTCCGCACCCTGGACGAATACTCAGTCGCCTTCCACGAGCGCGTTACTTATCAACTATCGACCTTTCAGAGGCGTTCCTGCAGATCCCTCTGGCGCGAGAATCACGCAAATATTGTTCGTTCAGTGTGCAAGGAAAGGGGATGTTCCAGTTCACCCGCCTACCATTTGGTTTAGTCAACAGCCCGGCTACGTTGGCCAGGTTGATGAACCGGGTATTAGGTCAGGGTGCACTGGAACCGTATGTCTTTGTCTACTTAGACGACATCGTCATAGTGACAGAGACATTCGAAGAACACGTACGGTTGCTCGAAGAGGTTGCAAGGCGATTGCGCGAGGCCAACTTATCAATTAAGTTGGAGAAGTCTCACTTTTGTCTGGAAGAAATACCGTTTCTCGGCTATATCTTGTCTTCCCAAGGATTGCGGGTGAATCCCGAGAATATTAGGCCTATAGTCTGTCGTGATTTTTGGTCATCGCCTTCAGCGGTCGCGGAGGGACAGCAACGTGGTACTGTGGATCAGCCATGATGTCTCTTGTGGGGAAGGAATCGACCCACTACTGCTGCCGCTGCTTCGTAGCGATGCTTTCGCTACAACGTCCGACCGAAGAATGAGCGATAGTGAGCTAGCACTACTACTCTTATAGGCAACTCAGAACTTTAGAATATTTGATCCAAACAACTCTTGTGGGGAAGGACTCGACCCACTACTGCTGCCGCTGCTTCGTAGCGATGCTTTCGCTACAACGTCCGACCGAAGAATGAGCGATAGTGAGCTAGTACTACTACTCTTATAGGCAACTCAGAACTTTAGAATATTTGATCCAAACAACTCTTGTGGGGAAGGACTCGACCCACTACTGCTGCCGCTGCTTCGTAGCGATGCTTTCGCTACAACGTCCGACCG
The DNA here is from genome assembly GCF_002204515.2 of Aedes aegypti. Classification (NCBI taxonomy): domain Eukaryota; kingdom Metazoa; phylum Arthropoda; class Insecta; order Diptera; family Culicidae; genus Aedes; species Aedes aegypti. The sequence continues at coordinate 163,877,646 of NC_035107.1, forward strand.
AAGAATGAGCGATAGTGAGCTAGCACTACTACTCTTATAGGCAACTCAGAACTTTAGAATATTTGATCCAAACAACTCTTGTGGGGAAGGACTCGACCCACTACTGCTGCCGCTGCTTCGTAGCGATGCTTTCGCTACAACGTCCGACCGAAGAATGAGCGATAGTGAGCTAGCACTACTACTCTTATAGGCAACTCAGAACTTTAGAATATTTGATCCAAACAACTCTTGTGGGGAAGGACTCGACCCACTACTGCTGCCGCTGCTTCGTAGCGATGCTTTCGCTACAACGTCCGACCGAAGAATGAGCGATAGTGAGCTAGCACTACTACTCTTATAGGCAACTCAGAACTTTAGAATATTTGATCCAAACAACTCTTGTGGGGAAGGACTCGACCCACTACTGCTGCCGCTGCTTCGTAGCGATGCTTTCGCTACAACGTCCGACCGAAGAATGAGCGATAGTGAGCTAGCACTACTACTCTTATAGGCAACTCAGAACTTTAGAATATTTGATCCAAACAACTCTTGTGGGGAAGGACTCGACCCACTACTGCTGCCGCTGCTTCGTAGCGATGCTTTCGCTACAACGTCCGACCGAAGAATGAGCGGTAGTGAGCTAGCACTACTGCTCTTATAGCCGAAGAGTGGGGAAGGAATCGACCCACTACTGCTGCCGCTGCTTCGTAGCGATGCTTTCGCTACAACGTCCGACCGAAGAATGAGCGGTAGTGAGCTAGCACTACTGCTCTTATAGCCGAAGAGTGGGGAAGGAATCGACCCACTACTGCTGCCGCTGCTTCGTAGCGATGCTTTCGCTACAACGTCCGACCGAAGAATGAGCGGTAGTGTTGTTGTTGTTGTTGTTTGAGAGGGACTTTAACCCGAAGGTCATTCGTCCCTTTGAGCGGTAGTGAGCTAGCACTACTGCTCTTATAGCCGAAGAGTGGGGAAGGAATCGACCCACTACTGTTGCCGCTGCTTCGTAGCGATGCTTTCGCTATGGCGTTCAATCACAGAATGACACATGGCTCATTCGTGTGCTCGTTTTATAGTTACGGATTGGACACAAATACTCCGCCCCTTTTAATTTTGTTAGTGTGATTAGCCTCGCAACAACAAGATAATCAGCGTTTTCTATTGAATGAGTGTCATACTTCCGATTTAAAATGAAAAGGTAAAGTTTCATGTCTGATGATTTTATTACTAACTTGCTTTTCTTTTATGCACATTTCCAACATAAAATTCAATTAGGTCTTGTTTTTACAAAATTTTATTACTATTGTATTACCTTGCACAGCTCATTTATTCTACAATACTCTTCACCTCTACTCTTGTTCAAAATTTATAAAGTGTTCTAATTACTAGCTCCATTTTGTTTATTTTGTATTGCAATCATATATTCTGTTCTTTTTTTTTCTATTACAATGTCGTAATTCTTATATTTTGAATCATATCGATAAAAATCATTTGAATGTTTCAGACGAGCTCCAACCCAGGATCGAATAGTTGTTGCCGTACGATGAACCTATTCAATGAAGAAAACATTAGTAATTTTCTACCATGTTTTAATTTTGTTGTAATTACTCTTTACCATTTCCATTAGTATCACTACATTGTTTCATACTCCTCCATTCAGTAGCTATAGGCTTGCTCAAATCCGGAATCCAATAAGTGTCGTCGTAGGATGAATCTATTAAAAAAGAGAGAACAACTATAACTGTACGCTTTTTTTAATATTTGAAATTATTACCTGTAATTATTTTAAAAGATATAGTAAAGCACCATATCCTTGAACCTATTTGGTTTCTTAATTGTCCTCCTTGGCCGCTCCTCCTCTTCAACTGCTCCAGAGTTCACTTCGATTGCAGGTAAGCTTCCATCGAGATCCACATCTGTTTTACACGAATCATTTGTACTTTCATCAATCATCGTGCCATCTACGGGTTCCTTCAGACAATCTGGAACTTTCTTTACATCTTGGACATTGCGTGAGTACTGAACGCCTCTGTCGCTACGAAGGACAACCTTCGCTCCTTCTCTTGCAATGATAGTGTATCTTTCCGCTGAAAATGTCGGATCCGATTTTTGTTTCCTCTGTTGTGCTAACAGCACAGTATCTCCTACTTTTATATCTGAATACTGAGCGCCCCTGCGCATGTCAGCATATTTCTTGCTTTGGAGTTTCGATTCTGCGTCTTTTTGTTGAATATCCGTGCGATCCAGCGTATCTGTAGAGTTGGAGTCCCAAAGACTAGGAAAGGTACCCCGGAATTTCCAACCAACTAATAGTTCGAAGGGGGTAACTCCTAGACGAGATAGCGGCCGAATTTTATTGTGGGTATGGACGTACTGCTCCAATGCTTTTCTCCAGTTTGTACCGTCTAATCGAGATGCTGCTAAAGCCTTCTTAATGCCACTATTCTGTCTTTCCACAGCTCCGTTTGACTGAGCGCTTAATGGGATAGACTTACGGATTTTGACGCCTCGGTCTTCCCATGTTCTTACAAATTTATCGCTCTGGAACGGAGGGCCATTATCACTCTGGATTGCTAAGGGATAGCCCCACACTTCGAATATCTTGGACAGAACTGCATTGGTTGTGTCGGCGTCCATGGTTTTCATTTCAACCACCTGTATAAATCTGGAGTAGGTATCAACCAATACCAAAAATTCACCCAATCCGAAATCTTTGTCCGTGAAAAAATCCACTTGCAAAATTTCCCAGGGCCCTTGTGGCAGCTGTCTACTTGTAAGTGGGATTGGTGCATTTTTCTTTGACAATCTTAAGCAAGTTTCACATCCATTTATGTATTTTTGTACCTCTTTACTCATTCCAGGCCACCAGAAATGGTTTCGGAGGATCCGTTTCATTGATGCTGCACCCATATGTCCTTGATGAGCCAATTCAACTGCCTTCATTCTCAAATTCGTAGGAAGTATCACGCGTTCCTCTTTGAAAATTAATGATCCTAAGACACGCAGGAACTTAGCGTGACATTCATATGCTCGCATTTCTTTGTTCCAAATTCCAGACTCCAGAGATTCACGAATTTCAATCTGTTCCTTGTCAACTTCTGCCTCCGTTTCTATCTGATTCCAGTTCATTTCTATATTCTCAGTATCCAGCACGAACAGTAAGTGATCCTCAGATGAATCATCAAAAGACTCGACTGGTTTGGTAGCGATCACTAGCCTTGATAATGCATCTGCTATATTCGTATCTCCAGGAATGCTCTCAACTGAGAAATCGTACGGTTGTAGACGGAGCGCCCATGCTTCCGCACGTGAGATGGCTCTTTTCCCAATTCTATGCATGCCGCCAAATATAAATTCATTGGATCTGGCATCAGAACGAATCTTAAAAGTGGTACTCAGCAAATAATTTGAAAATCTCTCCACTCCCCATACCATGGCTAAAGCCTCTTTTTGGGTGTGAGGATATTTCTGCTCCGTCGGGGATAACGCCTTAGAGGCACACGCAATTACTCTTGGGTTGGACTCTCTATCAAATTGGACTAGGACCGCGCCCAGACCGTGCGGTGAGGCATCGACGTAAAGCTCAGTTTTGTCGGTCTGGTTATAGTACCCTAAGGTCTTGATTTTCGTCCAAGCGGTATGAGTAAGGTATTCAAACTCCCGATCTAAATCCTCTGACCAATAAAACTGATCCGCTCGAGCTAGCTCCCTCAATTGCCATGTTTTGTCCGCTCGATTAGGAATGAATCTATCAATATAATTAATCAAGCCAAGGAAACTCCTAACTTCATCCTGGCTCTCTGGCTTCCGAAAGTTCTGAATTGCACGAATCTTCTCGTCTTCTACGCTCCATCCCGCAGCGGATAGATGGAAACCAAGGAACGGCACTTCATTTTGGCTTATCAAGCATTTGTTCTGATTTATGCTCACATTATGGTCTTCCAGACGCTTCAAAACTTCCTTTAAATTCGCATCATGTTCTTCCTTAGTCGCTCCAAATATTAGTACATCGTCTAAATAGTTTACCGTACCTTTGCAACCAGACAGAATAACTGACTGCATGATCTCCTGGAATATGTCCGGGGCGTTACACAGGCCAAATGGAAGTCGCCGACATCTGTACAGCCCATCTCCAGAGAAAAAGTTGGTCAAATGTCGACAGCGCTCATCCAATTCGACGTGGAAGAAAGCATTTTTGAGATCAATAGTAGAGAACCATTTTGCTCCATGTAGTTCCATTAATATCGACTCAAAAGTGGGCATTTTAAACGGCGTCCGGTAGATACACTTGTTTGGGCCTCTTAAATCAACAACCAAGCGTATATCATTTTTGCCTTTAGGCACAACCAGTAGTGATGAGCAAAAGGAACGATCCATGTCGTCTGATACTGGTTCAATGATTCCAGACGCTAAAAGCTCGTTGAGTTTCAACTGCACCAATCTCTTGAATCCTGGAGGTATATGAGTATACACGTTTCTCGCAGGAGGCATATCTTTGTTGTAATACAACAACACCGGTGGAACGTTAAATTTTGGAAATTCCTTGGTAATCGAGGTTATCAATCCTTTCACCATTGCAAGTTCAATTTTCCAGATATTGCCAAATCCGCCAACGGGCACTCTCAATCCAATATCCAATAAGCTGTATCTAGCTGCTGTTCCAAAACTCAATAATGATCTCATCTCTTCTACGACGTAAAATTTTTCCAGACAGACTGGCCTATCTTGAGATACATACAGTTTCGCCGAAAACGTGGCAATCACATGAATCTCCCCATGTGAAGCGTAAGCACGCAAAGTTTTGTCCGATTTGTAACTTAAATCGAACAATTTATTCGTTTTAGACGGATTGCTCAGTATCTTATCCAACGTTTTTCGTGTAACGGTATTCACTTGGGCTCCAGAGTCGATAAAGAAAACCACACGTGTACCGGCTATATGGCCGACGACGTATGCATCTTCTTCAGACGGAATATCAACCGTTGATATTTCACAATTAATCTTTTCCGAATGTACCTCATCAGATAATCGTTCGACTCTCAAACATCCTGGTTCCTGAAATTGAATACCATACAGAAAATATTCTTCAAACTTTCTTACTGAACATATTTTGTCTCTCATTCCTTGATGTTTTTTGGGAACGCATCCTGTCAATTTCATAGCTTATCAATGACACATCCCAACTCTTCTAAGAGAAAGCGAGATACTTCTCGGACAATTGTAATGAAAAATCATTGAAATTTTCAGAAATACAAACCATTTTTTTTATTTCGTGTTAATAGAGAGAAAACATAAACGTTTATTTCCAAAATCAGTGAGTTTTCCTACAATAACCCAAAAAACACCACGAATGATTAACAAAATAATTCAAATTGATTTTTCTTCATGTTTGTTCATTCAAGATCAGCATGGTCTGGTACCTTTTCGTCCTCTTCTTCGCCGCTCTGCTTGATGGCTGCAATTTTTGGCCTCGGTACCTCCTCTTCTGGATCACTGGGCGGACGTTTCTGCCCCGCCTTAATTTGAGGCTGGTTCGAACAAGTGCGAGCCAAATGTCCGCGCTGTTTACAACTATGGCACACCTTGTCGAGACTCGGACAAACGGAAGGGTCGTGATAGATGCTAGCACATCTCCAGCAAGCACGTCGAGAGGGCCCTTGGAAGCTACCCTGTCCTCGCCGGAATGATCCTCTTCCACGTTGAACGCCCCTGAATCTCGATGGCCCTCGACGAGGCTGTGATCGCACATCATCGTATTGCACAACTGCAGCAACAGTCGCACGTTGCTGGCGGTTCATCTTTTGGTACTCTTCCTCGTTGAATAATTCCATTTCACGGTCTCGGACCATTGCAATCAGGCTGTTGATGTCCCCCTGACTAGTCCAATTCCGCTGAGCCAGCACACGAACACGACTATCAGAGGCGCCCTTGAGTAGGGTTCGCACCACAGCCTCCATCTCTTCTTCAGACTTATAGTCGCAGAGTTTTGCAGCCGCCGCCACGCGCCTAACGTAGGAAATGTTTGATTCCCCAGCACGTTGTACCATATTCAGTAGCTTTCCACGCTGTCCGATAATGTAATTTCTCGATCCGAAATAGTGATCAAGCCGGGCGATAGCGTTGGAGTAGGGTTTGATGCGTTCATTGGGCATCTCCGGTGTAGACGACGTTCCTTTCATTATTTCCAACAATTTTGGACCGGCTTTGATCCGAAAGATATCCATCTTGGCCCGCTCGTCAGATGCGCGCATCAAATTGAATGACGCGGCAAGAATCTCTTTCCAATGCTCGTAGGCCATCTTATCCACATCGGTTTCTCCCTCTGAAGGTTTGCATTCGGGGATGTTCAGGGAACCGAGAGACATATTACTCATCGTGCTCAATAAGGACTCGTTTTCCAAAGCTTGGTTCGACCCAAAAACTTCGCTGGGTCTTGAACTATTCTCGGTACTCGCCTCTGAAGCGGTTTCTCTTTCGGATCTGATGCTAGCCAATTCGGATTTGACTGCCTCCAATTCTTCCATCAGCATTTTCTTTGTAACCTTGCTTGATTTCCTGCGAAGGAGAAAGAAAGAAAAAAAAACTTTCCGTTACCTTCTCTACGTCAAGCTTTCAGGATGCTCTGTCTCGACTACCAGAGATCACAAAATGTAGCTTAATACTGCCTCGTCTACAGTATCGCTCTTTTATCTATCATAGTTTAATGGAAACTGCCTCGCCTACAGTTCCGATTGGACACTCTGTCTCAACTACCAGAGCTCCTTCAATATTACTGTCTGAGTGATCCAGCGATACTTACCTGATGGGAGCTGCCGATGTTCTGCTACCACCTGCGCCATTGTCGTGATTTTTGGTCATCGCCTTCAGCGGTCGCGGAGGGACAGCAACGTGGTACTGTGGATCAGCCATGATGTCTCTTGTGGGGAAGGAATCGACCCACTACTGCTGCCGCTGCTTCGTAGCGATGCTTTCGCTACAACGTCCGACCGAAGGATGAGCGATAGTGAGCTAGCACTACTACTCTTATAGGCAACTCAGAACTTTAGAATATTTGATCCAAACAACTCTTGTGGGGAAGGACTCGACCCACTACTGCTGCCGCTGCTTCGTAGCGATGCTTTCGCTACAACGTCCGACCGAAGAATGAGCGATAGTGAGCTAGCATTACTACTCTTATAGGCAACTCAGAACTTTAGAATATTTGATCCAAACAACTCTTGTGGGGAAGGACTCGACCCACTACTGCTGCCGCTGCTTCGTAGCGATGCTTTCGCTACAACGTCCGACCGAAGAATGAGCGGTAGTGAGCTAGCACTACTACTCTTATAGGCAACTCAGAACTTTAGAATATTTGATCCAAACAACTCTTGTGGGGAAGGACTCGACCCACTACTGCTGCCGCTGCTTCGTAGCGATGCTTTCGCTACAACGTCCGACCGAAGAATGAGCGATAGTGAGCTAGCACTACTACTCTTATAGGCAACTCAGAACTTTAGAATATTTGATCCAAACAACTCTTGTGGGGAAGGACTCGACCCACTACTGCTGCCGCTGCTTCGTAGCGATGCTTTCGCTACAACGTCCGACCGAAGAATGAGCGATAGTGAGCTAGCACTACTACTCTTATAGGCAACTCAGAACTTTAGAATATTTGATCCAAACAACTCTTGTGGGGAAGGACTCGACCCACTACTGCTGCCGCTGCTTCGTAGCGATGCTTTCGCTACAACGTCCGACCGAAGAATGAGCGGTAGTGAGCTAGCACTACTGCTCTTATAGCCGAAGAGTGGGGAAGGAATCGACCCACTACTGCTGCCGCTGCTTCGTAGCGATGCTTTCGCTACAACGTCCGACCGAAGAATGAGCGGTAGTGAGCTAGCACTACTGCTCTTATAGCCGAAGAGTGGGGAAGGAATCGACCCACTACTGTTGCCGCTGCTTCGTAGCGATGCTTTCGCTATGGCGTCCAATCACAGAATGACACATGGCTCATTCGTGTGCTCGTTTTATAGTTACGGATTGGACACAAATACTCCGCCCCTTTTAATTTTGTTAGTGTGATTAGCCTCGCAACAACAAGATAATCAGCGTTTTCTATTGAATGAGTGTCATTCTTCCGATTTAAAATTGAAAAGGTAAAGTTTCATGTCTGATGATTTTATTACTAACTTGCTTTTCTTTTATGCACATTTCCAACATAAAATTCAATTAGGTCTTGTTTTTACAAAATTTTATTACTATTGTATTACCTTGCACAGCTCATTTATTCTACATAGTCGAATATGAACGACCAACGACCATAACTAAACTCCGTCGGTTTTTAGGTATGTCTAATTACTATCGGAGATTCATAGCCGATTATAGCCGGACTACCGCTGCTCTTTCAGAGCTTCTTAAAGCAAAGACGAAGACTCTGAAATGGACTCCTGAAGCCGAGGAAGCTTTCCAGAGTATAAAAGAGAAATTGATTACCTCACCAATCTTGACTATCCCGAATTTTGATCACGAGTTTATGGTGCACACCGATGCTAGTGATTACGCTGTAGCGGGCGTTCTAACGCAAAAGGTGGATGGGCAAGAGCGAGTGGTAGAGTATTTCTCCAAAAAGCTCACTACTCCTGAACGATCGTATCACGCCACGGAGAAAGAAGGCCTAGCAGCTCTTCTCTCCATAGAGCATTTTCGAGGTTATCTAGAGGGCAGTCATTTTGTCCTCGTAACGGATTCCTCGGCACTAACGTTTATAATGAGATCGAAATGGAGAACCTCATCGCGTCTCAGTCGGTGGAGCTTGGCCCTTCAGAACTACGATATGACTATAGTCCATCGCCGAGGTAGAGAAAATGTTGTCCCGGACGCCCTGTCGAGAAGCGTGATGGTCATATCCAAGAAATCCGATTCTGAGTGGTACAACGCACTTAGGAAACAGGTCGAGGAATCTCCAGAAGAATATCCTGATTTTCGTATTCACAATGGGCTACTTTTAAAATACGCTTTCAATGATGATCTGGCTGATCACCGGTTTGATTGGAAAATTTTTCCTAGCCCGGAGACACGCAAGGAAATCATAAAATCGAATCATGACCATATGCTCCATATCGGAGTGGATAAGACCGTTGGAAAAATCCGCCAGAGATTTTTCTGGCCAAATTTGTATCGAGATGTCTGAGAATACGTCCGGAAATGTACCGAATGTAAGCAAATCAAACCCCCTAACTCTTCCACCACACCGCTTATGGGTGATATGCGGGAGGCCAGTCGTCCATGGCAAATAATTGCCCTTGACTTCATTGGACCCCTCCCACGCTCAACCAGCGGTAAGCAATATATTCTTGTCACATTAGATCTTTTTAGCCAATGGGTTCAACTTCATGCTTTCTCAAGCATTTCTGCCAAGGCTTTGAGCTCAGTATTGGTAGACCACTGGTTTTACCGGAATTCCGTGCCAGCAATTGTGCTCACAGACAATGCAACGACATTCACATCCCGTGAATTTCGCGATCTAATGCATCGATTTGAGGTTCAACAGTGGCTTACTTCACGATACCACTCGCAAGCTAACCCCGTTGAGCGCGTGAATCGTGTAATCAACACCGCCATCCGATCATACGCCCGAAGCAATCAAAGGACGTGGGACTCTCGACTGTCTGAGATCGAGGTTGTGATTAACTCCACGATCCACTCGTCGACCGGCTATACCCCGTTTCGCGTAGCAAAGGGGGAAGAAATCGTACTCAAAGGTACCGATCATTCTAGGTTTGAGAGCGAAGAAGAATCGACCCTGAGGGAAAGGGCCGTACGAGTAAAGGAACAAAATCCCCAGCTGTATGCACTGGTGCATAAACAACTCCAAAAAGCGCATAACATTTCTTCTAAAACCTACAATTTACGAACCCGTAGGCCCGCTAAACCATTCGCTGTGGTGACGCGGTTTTCAAAAGGAATACCAAGTTGTCCAACGCTAGTGAGTTTTATAATGCAAACTCGGCGCTCCATATTTACCTTGCACGGTGATTGCGCGGCACGGGTCATCGTCATACGAGCTGATAGATAGCCAGGGCCGCAATATCGGCGTATGGCCAGCCAATCTTTTAAAATCCGGTCATTAGCACACGTTTGCGTGTGGACGATCAGTTCGATGAAAAGGGGAGTAAGGTTTCCAGTCTCTGGAAGTGAAATCTGAAATATTCAATGCGATTAATTCAAAAATTCACGACCTTTTCTGGCTCATTTGGAATCCGTACCTTCCGTCCCGTTACCTCTGATTCTCGGATATAAGCTTTCCGCGGGGCTAATCACGACGATATATCGGCAAAAGGGAATTATTGAAGGATAGGAGAATATATGAGTCAGCTCGGTAACTAGGGGGAGACGTCCTCCAATAACGGAAAAAAAAATCAAACTCGCGCGCGCTGGTCTTGTTCTTAATTGAACGAGAGCCAAATTAGAACTACGGCCAGATTTTAAACTGACTGACCCTATAGCTGATCGACAGCAAGTCGGAAACTGTTATACGTTTGAATTCGTATCCATGTTCATTGTTGCATTGTTACATAGCATCATCTTTATTGTTACCCGTATGTACTTCAGAGTAATAAAACCTTTTGTATGTCCTCGTACTCAGTACATAATCAGACTACTATTGTTCAAGTCAAACATTTGATAGCCAGTTTTGTTGATTGTCGACCGTTCGGCAGTATTGTTTATTACTTCGTTCGAATCAGAACTGTCCCGCGTGACAGTCGGTTCCGGTTTTGTGATGTAGACCACGGCATAATCGCGATAGCACGGAAAGATAGTGTGGAATGGTAGAGCTTTGTTTAGATGGCCACAGCTAGAAGTGCAGGGGTGTAGGAGAGGTACAGACAGAGTGGACAGTTGAAGGTTTTGACCATATAGTCCTTCGACACCAGCGTTGTGGTCGGAAAAGATGTGAGTTTTGTTACGGTTAGCCAGTGGTTTGGCCTGTTATGTTTAAATGTTATGTTTCTGTTCTCAGAGTTTTGTTCAGTTTTCTTTAACATTAATTCATTTGTTAAGCAAAAAAAATGTATATTAGTTTTTTGCTACCCTGACCAGAGGGGGATGTTACCGAATGGTAACTTGATAAAAAGAGTGGGGATGTAGGGCCAAATATTATATAGATAGACTAACGTTCAATTTAAATGAGGGGGCGTCGGCGAGTTGACCTAATGCCACCCAATAGACATCTTGGGCGGTGAAGTTGAGCAATAGTCTGAAGTGGGTGGCGATGTGGGCGGAAACACGGAGAGTGAACAATTTTGAGAGAGAAGATCGGACGATTGGGGCTAAGAGTGCGATGTGTGAGAAGGTTCGGGATCAGTCTACAGAAGCTCGTTCCAGCGGACAGAAGTTATAGAAGACAACCTCCAAAGTAGCGCGTATTACGGTGGTGCAAGTAGAATCGCACACATCCTGTGCGTTAGGGCCGAAAGCTTCCTCCAGGCCCGTAAAACCTCCTCGACAAGGCCAGGAAAAGAGTGAACCGTTCATTTTCTGTTGAAACGACACCACGTTTGTTACGGTCCGAAGGTCGGCTGTCTCACCTTCCAACTACCGCCGCTGGGCCGTTCCACGCTTCCAGTGGCTCCGTCAGTTGCAATCCCGCGCCAAATTCGTCATCAATCGCTTTCAAGCCGTTCCCCGACAGCCCAACGGATATTTCGCCGGTTTTCGTTGGAATTACTTGGCCACTTTCCGGCTTCCCGGCAAGCAGCATCCAGACACGTGGACGGTTGTCCGTTGGGCTCCGCTCCACGATCACCCCTGCAACGTTATTGGGCTCTCCAACCAATTCGGTATTGCTCCACGGCAACCAGAACGACCTCGAAAGTTCTTCGCAGAGTATTCACTCGGCCAGCGTCCGGCAACATCATCGGCCACTCTCCAGCCACACTCCAGGCCCACTTGTTATCATCCGCCCGCCCACCACCGGTAAGCGGGGCCTGTATTCGACTTGTCGCATCACTCCGCTGTACGACGACCCCCAGAAGAGAAAATATAAGGTAATTGCTGACAAAATTTTGTTTCAGGACTTCCCCGCCGAAAACTCCCCCACCCAATAACGCCCTGGGACCCGGGAGGCAAAAGAGGCCTTCGGTGCCCACCCTGGAAGCTGCCGTTGGCTAGTACCAGCAGCTTGGGGCTTAGGCACGTCCTCGTCTGGGACGGCGCAATATTCTCCCGGGGTCAAAAGAAAGTTTCAAACTTGAATTTTAACATATATTTTTGAATAATTTTTCCAATCACAAGTTTATAAGTAATAACAGTTTGAGTAAAGTGTAATTTTTGACGAAAAATTCAAAACTTTTTATCTCAAAATCTGATAGCCCTACACAAAAACTGTCTTCAGCAAACTTATTCATCTCGTCAAAATCTACAACTTTGCTGAAGATACCATGAAGCTATTCCTTCAATATGTTTAGTTATGTCAATTATAAAAAATCGTCAAAAAATTCACTTTAGTCAAACCGTCACTGCTTTTCAATTTGTGATTGGAAAAATCACTCAAAAGAAAAGGTTAAAATTCAAGTTATGTCTGATATTCTGTGAAAATTTCATTCAAATCGGTCCATAAATAACCGAGATATAGTTTATCAAAGTTGGTCATCTTGTATGGAAAATCGAAAAAGTTGCAAATGTTTTGTCCAATACTGTAGCTTTTCACACATGGCCTCCAAGCTGGCGCTGTCTGAGGTAATGTCTATTAACTGTACACATACATACAGATAATGGCGCTGGTTTTAGTGTATCGACACGTCAATCACTCACTGAATTATTTTTCCGGGGGATTCCTTCCATGTGAAATAAAACCTCGTGGCATGTTTTAGTTTAACAATATCATTTTTTTTCCTTACTTTTATTTGTTAGGCACTCCGTGCACTTGGCCACTACTATGCCGAGGATCATATATACAGAATCTATTTATATCCTAGTTCTTATTGCTATTTCTCTCATACCGAGCAGGTAGAGGAGAGTGCTGCCGTTGGTCCAATCCATGTCCATATCGAAGTCTATTGGTGTGCGGTGGTTCATTTTGCCATGTATATGTGTCGTGTGACGCAACAGTCTACAAAGAGGGTCAGTGTGTCTCAGTCACCATCCGATACTGACGAAGGATGGATGTGTTCCCCAATACACAGTCCTTCGTGCGGCGTTTTCAGGTGGCTGGACGGAGTTTTTTGTGTGGGAGGATTGGGAATCGAACCCACGACCTTCCGCTTACGAAGCAAAAGCGTAACCTCAGGCTACGAGACTCCCCATTACACAATATCATAGATTACTATGAAGAAAATAAGAGGCCATTCATGTTAGTCAACAAACTTGCCAATGATATAACAAATTATACTCTAGAGTCCTATCTTAAAACATGTTCATTCTTTGTTATCACCCGTTATGCGTAAATGTCTGATATCATCATTATAACAACAATTAGTTTGTTTGACATCATATTTGTGCTGCTCTGAAAATAGTTGTAAACAACACTATTCTCGAACCACATATTCAAACCGTAAATCACGGCATGTACTGTTTTCTGCACCATTACTAGCTGCTTGTTATTCGATTTTGTTCGTAATTTCAGCTGTCGACCGTTTTCGTCTTCACCCTGAAGCAATACGACCTACGAATGCATTGGAACCTGATTTAACCAATCACTACGAGATTTCATCGTAGGCCCCATGCTGCCATCTATTTGTATGCTATTGGCTCTCTTCACTGGCTTCATAGGGATTGAGCTAACAAATATCAATCCAACACTATACTTTCACGGCGTCCCTGCCCGGAGAACGTCGAAAAGCCGAATCAAATATGAAAACAATAAAATAAATTGAATTTTTATATTTTAGAGAAAAAAAAAGTTGGCTGCCATTGGCTGATTTTGTGCACACAAGACTCCAAAATAGGAAAATCCACACGAAGAGCGGATTTGCAATAGCGTGGCGTCTGTAGGGGAGCGTGAGGTCATACCGCTCTATTTAAGTAAATATCTTTATGGTGAATTGAGTCGTCTACATCTTCAATTTTCAAGCACAAATCACAAACTGACCTATCGGTTACAATAAACTTTATTTGCATAATGCTATATAAAATACAAAAATTGTTATTTATGAATTTTGTAGAATAATAAATTAGATAAGGGTATGTGAATGTTTCTTTTGTTACAACCAAACCGATCATAAAAGCGTTTCGTCCCCATGGAGAGATATTGCGGTATGCTCCCCTACGTCTTCTGATGGTAGCATTCAAACTATTGCTAACGTCGTCGACGACAAAGCGTATAAATTGGGCTTACCTTAGTTGGGTAAGAAATTCGATCCACCATATCTCCTTCCGATATTGCGTGGGACATTCAATGGCAACGCAAATAAAATATCGTTTCTCATTGCTTTAACTTTCTGTAAGGTTATGCACTACTTCGGCATCGCTATGATATACTCTACAAGTTTTTGATCGAATTGTCTAAATCTCATCTGTTATATGCACGTTGATGCAAAACATTTAATTATCAATATCAAGTTTTACTAATTTCAGAAAACCTCTATGACGAAGTAAATCGAAAGTGTCGAGAGTAAGATACGTACTCCTATGTGCGCAGTTTCTGGCGAAATTCATTCAGTCCCGATAGTTCTATGCATGCTAAGGATAAACGATATGCACATTTTTCATGCTGATATAAGGCGAGGTGTTGCACGCAACTTCTAGGACTGAGAATAACGAAACAAAAGAAATATGAAAAAGTTTCGTTTAGCTCAATACCAAGTCAGATATGGCACGGGATTGTATAAAACGAAGTGACAATTAAAAATTATTCCAAGGAATATAATTTTCGTTACTATTGCTGTGTGTATTTGAAATTCAAATCAAATGCGGGAACACCATACGCGGTAAGATTTTCCACAAGAAATGCGATGTCAAAGATGCATTTTTCTTGCTAGGTCGGCGGTGATTTAGAATATCGTTGCTAGGTGTCCTTTGATTGTTTTGTGTTACCGCATTTGGAGGATGTTTAGTCAAGCTTTGCAGCTCAAATGCAAACAGCAATATGGACCGATGCACGAGTTCACTGTTTGACGTTTGAGCGGTGCCCTGTTATTTACGTGACCATGGCAACGAGTGAATTCGGCACCGCTCAAACGTCAAATTAGTGAACTCGTGCATTGGTCCATAAGTTATAATGGGTTTATGGGCAAAAGGTCGAAAAACAAAACGTCGAAAAGACGAAAGGTCGAAAGACAAAAGGTCGAAAGGACAAAAGGTCGAATATGTTTTGATTGATGGGATTTTTTCCTTCCTTGAAACAAGTATTATCGACTTTTTGTCCTTCTTTTTTATTTTTCGTCCTTTTGTCCTTTCGACCTTTTGTCCATAAACCAGTTTTAACTTATAGTAACGGAAATTGTATTCCTTGGAATAATTTGTAATTGTCGCTTCGTTCACAGAGATGGGACACTAGAGTGATGCAAATTTTGAAATTTTAGCTCCCCTATGCTTAAAATATTTTAATTATGGTAAATAGCATCCTCCCAAAGTTTGAAGTGATTCGGAAGGAATTTGGTTGTGCACACACCATTTGAAGTTTATATGGAGATTTCTATGGAAAACACCAATATTTTGTGTTCAGCCCTCTACTTCTTCGTCATAATATTTTATGGAGAAGTGAACACACTCAGCTCATGTGAAAACTTCCCAGCTACAACTTTGCCGAAGACCACTTTTTGATTGGACGTCAGGATAAATTGTTATTCATCATCATAAAGTTGGTTTGCATGTAGCAGGCTTCACCAACTGTTCGGCAGGCAACAGTGCACATTGGTCCACGGAACGAAATTAAGTGGAATAAATTAATAACTTGAAAAATATAAGAGATAGGGTTTTGGTGTCTTCTGAACATTTGTTTGTCTGGTCAAGGCGCGTTATATGCAAAAGTGTCCTAAGCGCCAAATTTCATCGCTTTCGAAATTCGCTCTCAAACTTTTTTATTTCAAAAGATAGCGCAACAAAATGTTCTACAATATTGAAGATTATAGAAAATATGAAAACTTTGTAGAACATCATTTTGTTCTATATCTGATAGTTTTAGAGATATAGCTAACTTTAGAACTTTATGGTCAAAAATCGGTTTTTCCTCAATACTAACGAAAATATCAATTTTTCAGGCCTACTATGTTCTGAAGAGTTTTAGATATGAGCAAAATACACATTTTCTCTGAAGACGTCATACCTCTAAAATTTTCATATGAAAAGATATAAGTGTTTTTGTAGTTTTTTCACCCACTTTTCCAAGCGTAACATTTCAAAATGGCGCAAGTGAAATCAAAAACTTTTACCGTTACTTGAATAAGCATTTCTTAAAGTGCATTTTAAGAAAATTTGGTGACAGGTTTTTTTGATTTTCTCTAATAAATGTGTTTTGAATTATCCCTTAATTTTACTTAGAAAACATTTATTTTCGACGTCTGGAGATACTTATGCAATTACAGTCGAATATTTTATAATATATTCATAAAAAATGAATGATTGTTAGCGCGAACAAGAATATTGTAGATGTTTATCATGCCTATTTTAATTCATATCGTTAATAATTACAGAAATATTCGTTCTTTGCCATAAAATATCGTCAATGGAAGGAAAAATCGACGAATTTAACTGAAGTCCTGCCAATATAATTTGAAGCTTTCACTAGATTGGACAATGCAAATGCAGTTGCATTCCCTTTTTTTAAGTTTGTATAAGTGTTTTTTGAACTAGACAATACTTATTTATGTGAATTATATACACTCGGCCTCCGTATGAATAGAACATTGGAAAATAAACCTTTGATCAAAATCTCAAACATATTAAAAATTACTTATTTTCTATACCTTTGCTCGTTTAATTATAACCTTTACTAATCCCTCATTTAAGGTGATTATAGAACGAATCCACACCTCAAATTTTCAAGAGCACAAGACTTGAGAGCCAAACAGCGCTCCACGTTGAAAATGTATCCCATTGCTGGTCACCATCAGCAAGGAAGTAATTTGATTGATTTTCAACGCGAACTGTTGTCAGATTCTCCTGTCTTGTGCTCTTGAAAATTCGAAGTTAGGTTTCGTTTTATAATCACCTTAAGCGGGGTACATATATTTATTTTTAGTAGCTTTGAACTTATTTTTAATAAGTATATAAAAAACCGAATTGAGCACAATACCATTTAATTCCACTAGAGTTTGTCTCCTTTGACAGATACGCGTATTTTGACCTCACTTGCCGTCTTCAGTGTCGTGTACTAGACTTGACTAGTCGAATTAAATGGAATAGTACTAAATTTGGTTTTCCACTGAACATCTCGAAGATTTATTATCATTTTCAATATTACTTTCTAATATGACCGTTACAAGCAAATAATGATAGATTTTGAATATTTTTGAGCTTATATGATTAAAAAGTGCAATAAAATTTTCAAAACTCAAAACTGTTTGTGAATTTAAGTGCGGGATAATGTCGTTTAGTGTATAAACTGTATTTAACCGACATTTAAAGAAGCAATTTTATTTATGGTTCCACTCATATGTATTAGAGAAGTAGGAAAGGATCAAAATAGCAATGTATTCTCTCATATATACAATTTTTACACTATTCAGCCAAAAAAGGGCTCATTCATTTATTTCATAACGCTGAAATTGGCCCTTTTGGACACCCACCCACCCCCTCCAACATTATGAAATTAGTGAATGGGCCCAAAGTTTAAGACTGACGATGTTGATTGAAATCACGATGATTCAACTAGAATGTTTTTAACTTGAAATTTATAGGCAGCGGCACAATACTTACGAATCAGTAATTTATTGATAAATGATCGTGAATGTACAAAATATTTCGCACTTCCCCGTCGTACGGTGGACGGTCACATAATTTGCAGGGTGTAGAATAGTGTGATAAAATTACACGTCCACATCAGATCATTCATTTACACGTCCGCATCAGATGCACCGAATACACCATAAGGATTAAATGACACACACGGTATGGGACGATTTAAATATGACGTCCATCGTTTTTTGGGATTTCCGGACCACCCTCCCTCCTCTGACACGCTTTTTTCAATACCGCAATTGATGGACGTCATTTTTGGATGACTCTTATGCTATCACACTTTGAAGGAGCGTGCATATGCAATATGTATAATTTGGACCGCATTTGTGGCGTTACCATGAAACTTAGTGTAAACAAAATTCTATAATGAAAAGTCAAGGTAATTAAAAGGCCGAACTTTTCTGTAAAGTTAAATTATTACCGATATTTATAAAAAAATGGCATGATAAACATCTACAATATTCTTGTTCGCGCTAACAATCATTCATTTTTTATGAATAT
Organism: Aedes aegypti; assembly: GCF_002204515.2. Taxonomy (NCBI): domain Eukaryota; kingdom Metazoa; phylum Arthropoda; class Insecta; order Diptera; family Culicidae; genus Aedes; species Aedes aegypti. The sequence continues at coordinate 163,896,003 of NC_035107.1, forward strand.
ATTATAAAATATTCGACTTTAATTGAATAAGTATCTCCAGACGGCGAAAAAAAATGTTTTCTAAGTAAAATTAAGGGATAATTCAAAACACATTTATTAGAGAAAATCAAAAAAACCTATCACCAAATTTTCTTAAAATGCACTTTAAGGTATGCTTATTCAAGTAACGGTAAAAGTTTTTGATTTCACTTGCGCCATTTTGAAATGTTACGCTTGGAAAAGTGGGTGAAAAAACTACAAAAACACTTATATCTTTTCATATGAAAATTTTAGAGGTATGACGTCTTCAGAGAAAATGTGTATTTTGCTCATATCTAAAACTCTTCACAACATAGTAGGCCTGAAAAATTGATGTTTTCGTTAGTATTGAGGAAAAACCGATTCTTGACCATAAAGTTCTAAAGTTAGCTATATCTCTAAAACTATCAGATATAGAACAAAATGATGTTCTACAAAGCTTTCATATTTTCTATAATCTTCAATATTGTAGAACATTTTGTTGCGCTATCTTTTGAAATAAAAAAGTTTGAGAGCGAATTTCGAAAGCTATGAAATTTGGCGCTTAGGACACTTTTGCATATAACGCGCCTTGACCAGACAAACAAATGTTCAGAAGACACCAAAACCCTATCTCTTATATTTTTCAAGTTATTAATTTATTCCACTTAATTTCGTTCCGTGGACCAATGTGCATTGGAAAATAAACCTTTGATCAAAATCTCAAACATATTAAAAATTACTTATTTTCGAAACCTTTTCACGTTTAAATATAACCTTTACTAATCCCTCATTTAAGGTGATTATAGAACGAAGCCACACCTCAAATTGTTAAGAGCACAAGACTTGAGAGCCAAACAGCGCTCCACGTTGAAAATGTATCCTATTGCTGGTCACCATCAGCAAGGAAGTAATTTGATTTTCAACGCGAACTGTTGTCAGATTCTCCTGTCTTGTGCTCTAGAAAATTCGAAGTTTGGTTTCGTTTTATAATCACCTTAAGCGGGGTACATATATTTATTTTTAGTAGCTTTGAACTCATTTTTAATAAGTAGATAAAAACCCAAATTGAGTACAATACCATTTAATTCCACTAGAGTTTGCATCCTTTGACAGATACGCGTATTTTGACCTCAACTGCCGTCTTCAGTGTCGTGTACTAGACTCGACTAGTCGAATTAAATGGAGTAGTACTAAATTTGGTTTTCTATCTATTTATAGGAACAGCTCGAAGATTTATTATCATTTTCAATATTACTTTCTAATATGACCGTTACAAGCAAATAATGATAGATTTTGAATATTTTTGAGCTTATATGATTAAAAAGTGCAATAAAATTTTCAAAACTCACATTTTATTTTCTTTACTAATGAATAATTTATAAAACGTGACACCATAAGGGGTCATGCACAAATTACGTCATGCTCCAAGGGGGGGAGGGGGTCAAGCCAAGCGTGACAAGCCTTACAAAATTTTCAGAAGACTCATACAAAAAACGTGACAAAGGGGGGGGGGAGTTGGTCAAAAAAGTTGAAATTTAGCGTGACATAATTTGTGTACCATCCCTAAGTGTGGTTGAAGTGCATGTTTGCGAATTTAAGTGCGGGATAATGTCGTTTAGTGCATAAACTGTATTTAACCGACATTGAAAGAAGCAATTTTATTTATGGTTCCACTCATATGTATTAGAGAAGTGGGACAGGATCAAAATAGCAATGTATTTTCTCATATATACAATTTTTACACCATTCAGCCAAAAAAGTTGAAGACTGACGATGTTGATTGAAATCACGATGATTTAACTAGAATATTTTTACGGTCACATAATTTGCAGAGTGTAGAATAGTGTGATAAAATTACACGTCCGCATCAGATGCACTGAATACACCATAAGGATCAGATGACACACACGGTATGGGACGATTTAAATATGACGTCCATCGTTTTTCGGGATTTCCGGACCACCCTCCCTCCTCTGACACGCTTTTTTCAATGCCGCAATTGATGGACGTCATTTTTGGATGACCCTTATGCTATCACACTTTGAAGGAGCGTGCATATGCAATATTTATAATTTGGACCGCATTTGTGGCGTTACCATGAAACATAGTGTAAACAGAATTCTATAATTAAAAGTCAAGGTAATTAAAAGGCCGAACTTTGTAAAGTTAAATTATTACCGATATTTATAAAAAAATGGCATGATAAACATCTACAATATTCTTGTTCGCGCTAAAAATCATTCATTTTTTATGAATATATTATAAAATATTCGACTTTAATTGAATAAGTATCTCCAGACGTCGAAAAAAAATGTTTTCTAAGTAAAATTAAGGGATAATTCAAAACACATTTATTAGAGAAAATCAAAAAAACCTATCACGAAATTTTCTTAAAATGCACTTTAAGAAATGCTTATTCAAGTAACGGGAAAAGTTTTTGATTTCACTTGCGACATTTTGAAATGTTACGCTTGAAAAAGTGGGTGAAAAAACTACAAAAACGCTTGAAAATGAAAAGATCATATGAAAATTTTAGAGGTATGACGTCTTCAGAGAAAATGTGTATTTTGCTCATATCTAAAACTCTTCAGAACATAGTAGGCCTGAAAAATTGATATTTTCGTTAGTATTGAGGAAAAATCGATTCTTGACCATAAAGTTCTAAAGTCACCTATATCTCTAAAACTATCAGATATAGAAAAAAACTATGTTCTACAAAGTTTTCAAATTTTCTATAATCTTCAATATTGTAGAACATTTTGTTGCGCTATCTTTTGAAATAAAAAAGTTTGAGAGCGAATTTCAAAAGCTATGAAATTTGGCGCTTAGGACACTTTTGCATATAATGCGGCTTGACCAGACAAACAAATTTTCAGAAGACACCAAAACCCTATCTCTTATATTTTTCAAGTTATTAATTTATTCCACTTAATTTCGTTCCGTGGACCAATGTGCAATGTTCTATTCATACGGAGGCCGAGTGTATATAATTGACATAAATAAGTATTATCTAGTTCAAAAAACACTTATACAAACTTAAAAAAAGGGAATGCAACTGCATTTGCATTGTCCAATCTAGTGAAAGCTTCAGCTTATATTGGCAGGACTTCATTTAAATTCGTCGATTTTTCCTTCCATTGACGATATTTTATGGCAAAGAAGAATATTTCTGTAATTATTAACGATATGAATAAAAACAGGCATGATAAACATCTACAAACTTCTTGTTCAAGCTAAGAATGATTCAGTATTTATGAATGTATTACAAAATATTCGACTGTAATTGAATAAGAATCTCAAGAAATTGAAAAAATCTGTTTTCTAAGTAAAATTAAGGGATAATTCAAAACACATTTATTAGAGAAAATCAAAAAAACCTATCACCAAATTTTCTTAAAATGCACTTTAAGATATGCTTATTCAAGTAACGGGAAAAGTTATTGATTTCACTTGCGCCATTTTGAAATGTTATGCTTGGAAAAATGGGTGAAAAAACTACAAAAACGCTTATATCTTTTCATATGAAAATTTTAGAATTATGACGTCTTCAGAGAAAATGTGTAATTTGCTCATATCTAAAACTCTTCAGAAAATAGTAGGCCTGAAAAATTGATATTTTCGTTAGTATTAAGGAAAAACCGATTTTTGACCATAAAGTTCTAAGGTTACCTATATCTCTCAAACTATCAGATACAGAAAAAAATTATGTTCTACAAAGTTTTCATATTTTCTATGATCTTCAATATTGTAGAACGGTTTGTTGCGCTATCTTTTGAAATAAAAAAGTTTGAGAGTGAATTTTGAAAGCTATGAAATTTGGCGCTTAGGACACTTTTGCATATAACGCGCCTTGACCAGACAAACAAATGTTCAGAAGACACCAAAACCCTATCTCTTATATTTTTCAAGTTATTAATTTATTCCACTTAATTTCGTTCCGTGGACCAATGTGCATTGGAATTTTCGGTAGACGAAGAACCGGAGTAGTTGTTACCTGTGGCGGTAGGGTTTTTTTCATTTGATTTGAAACAAGTAGAATTGGTACTCATAGTACGAACAGGGGAGGAGTTCAAATTACCTGCTACGATATCAGCAAAGGATTTTCCGTGGGTAGATACATTCGAAATTGAAAGATTCGAACGGCTACCCGACGGATTAAAATTTGTTTGTGGAAGAGCATGATTATGATCTTCCTGGTGGGTATGATTCCTAATCAAGCGATCGTTAACTGAAAAATGAGCATTGTTCGATACTCTACCAGGCAAATTCCGGAAACGACCGTTATCGTAACGGATATTATCCTTCATCTGCCTGGCACGAGCCTCAACGACTCTCTTGCGTGAAGGGCATTCCCAAAAGTTAGCTTTATGAGGGCCCTTGCAATTGGCGCATTCAAACTTTCTGGTATCTTCTTTCACAGGACAGACGTCCTTAGCGTGAAAAGAACCTCCGCAAATCATGCATTTAGCATCCATGCGACAATTTTTTGTACCATAACCCCACTTTTGGCACCGACGGCACTGAGTGGGGTTCTGGTAATTTCCTCCAGGTTTCTGGAAATGTTCCCATGTCACACGGACATCGAACATAAGTTTAGCTTTTTCTAAAGTTTTAATATTATTTAGTTCTTTTTTGTTAAAGTGAACTAAATAATATTCTTGAGAAAGCCCTTTCCGAACAATGCCAGATTGAGTTCTCTTTTTCATAATGATTACTTGGACTGGGGAAAATCGAAGTAAATCATTTATTCCATTTTTGATCTCTTCAGGTGACTTATAGTCACTTGAGAGACCTTTCAAGACAACTTTGAACAAACGTTCAGTTTTGTCGTCATAAGTAAACAATTTGTGCTTCTTCTCTTCAAGATGTCTGAGAAGAAGTTCACTATCTTTAAGAGTTTCCGGCAAAACACGACAGTCTCCTTTCTTTGCGATTTGGAAGGAAACCTTGATTCCCCTAATGGAGTTCAAGATCTCTTGCCTAAATCCCCCAATTTCGGAACAACTGACCACGATAGGCGGCACTCTCTGCTTCCTAACTTGAATCAAAGAGCCTGGGCTAGAGGCTGCTTCGATTTGGTGTTCAGAAAATTTGTCTAGAGCATCGAACTGATTGCTCATTTCGATACAATTATTCATTTCACCCTTGGAAGAAACTTCGCATTCCGGGGAAGCGTCCTTTCTTCCATTCTTGCCACGTGTAGTGACAGTTTTAAAACCCACTTTTTTGGAAGGAAGTAGTGAATTCAGAGATTCACCCTTCCTTTTGTTAGTTGTTGATACCATGTTTAGTTAATAAACGAGAAAGACGTGACCTTCGAGAGGTTTTTTCCCAAGACGGTGTCCAAGAAGGATTATCACCGCTAGCTTTCGCCAACGGGTCCAACGAAAAATCGAAGGCACGGGTCCAAACAAGGATCGTAAAGGGATCAATAGTAGAAAAAATAGTACTGAAAAGTACTGTTTTAGTAGCACTGAAAAGTACCGTTTTTAATTTAAGCACTGAAAAGTACTGTTTATGGATTCTACCCCATTACCCCGAATCCCATTACCCCGAATGCCATTAACCCGAACGCCATTACCCCGAATTCCAAAACCCCGAACGACCCATCACCCCGAATGACATTACCCCGAATTCCACAATCATGGGGAAATGTCATCAATATCATCATGTCAAGATAATTGTGAATTCGGGGAAATAGCATTCGGGGTGATGGAATTCGGGGTAATGGTATATTCGGTGTAATGGAATTCGGGGTGATGGGATTCGGGGAAATGGCATTCGGGGTAATGGGGTAGAATCCTGTTTATGTAGCACTGAAAAGTACTGTTAGTGTTTTAGGTAGTTTTTAAGAAAACTTCCAAGAGCAGAGAGAATTCGTGTACGCACAGCACGAAGGTACGATGCGCACTGCTACCCTTAGATGTTTCTGCCTTATGAGTGATTGGTTTACATACAATCATAGGCACGGATGTAGCCATTGAAACCTCTCTATTTAAAAATATGAGCGATATCATGCAAGGCACGATTACAAGGATTTCAATTGAAATATACTCCATTTGTAGACTTCAGGCAGACGTAGTTAAGCAAACGGTCGCACTAGGAATGCGCCGTTTTTAAAACACGAATATGTGATTACAATAATACTGTAAATATATCTGGTCAACGTTAAACTAATAAATGTGACATTGTGATATGCGCTAATTGTTGTGTTCTTGTGGCAAATTGAAGATGATAGAGGCTCAGATCGTGCCATGGATAACCCCCCCCCCCTTTTTCGCTAAGGGATTGTGACTACTTGACAACCCATTCGTGTTGGAGTAATGGCACACTGTCTAAGTTATCGAAGGCCTGCAACGACGTTACCCCAACACTAACACAGAAGTTGGACCTTAAAAAGGCTATTATTATTTTTACTGGAAGACATTTGTTGATCCTGTACTCCTGGAAAGCCATAGTCAGCTCTTGGACATAAAAATAGATAGTTCATGTTTTTTCCTTCACTGAAACCTGGCTCGGTGAAAGCACACTTTCTCAACAAATATCCGGCAACGAATACACTGATTTCCGTGCATACCGAACCAAAGTCTTCTTAAGTATGAATCTTGTTTGTTAACCTCCGAAAGACCTCATATTGCGCTTGTTGATTCTGAGACATCTGAATTTGTGGATGTATTAGATTTGATTTTTTTGAGGAATTAAGTTAGAAATTTCTCATAATTCCGCTTTAATTCATCTGTTATCAAGAAATTTCGCCGATTTTTTAAAATACCACATACCCTTATTGCTAGTAAACCGCCCGTGCACAACTCTTGGCGCGATTTTCCCTCCGATTTGATGAAACATTGAATGATTTATTCGATAGATCGTAAAGTCAGGAACGCTCCTTCTAACCGTTGGCCTGCCTGCAAGTTGATTGTTACCAAAGGTTTACAGCATAGAGGTAAGGTAATGAACCTGGTGACACTGTTTAACAATGGAGAGGAGGTGATAAGGCGTACGAAAGGGTTTATGTCACCGGTTTTTATTTGCACCGCTGTCCAATAATCCGTTCTGTACATTGACGTCCACCTGCGATACAGTTGTCCTCGTCATAGTCGTAGCTACACTAGGAACAGGCAGGTACTCTGTTGTAGTTTATTGACAAATTGAATATTTCAGTGCCTCATTTCACGGAAGCAGGCATGCTACAAGCGGTTTTAATTAATTAGAGTCTGTATGTTCACCGTCAACGGTTTGATGTGCCGCTGCTCAACTCACTTCTACGACTGGAAACGCATTGACTGAGCCTGGGACTGCTTTGAGCTCGATACAACTTTATGGCTCACCAGCTCACAGAAACTGTGTTTATATATGTTCGACTAAAACTGTATAATGAATATCAAATGCGACGCAGTGATTGCGCTGGTGTAAGGTGAAAAATTTATAGGTAATTAAGCGCTTAATTCTCCAAGCCAAATGTTTTATCAAGGGAAAGCGCCAGCTCTGGTCGACAGCTATGGCAGCCAGGTAATTGAATGGATACCACATTCTATTTTTAGGGTCATAATGCTTTAATGCGAGGAGTTTGTCTAAAACTACGGACCTTGTTTTGGTAACGTTACTATGCAAGTATTTTTTATACTTCAAACAGCAGCTGAACGTTGAAATCATTATCAGAGCCTAGCATAGTATAGCATCAACGACTGTACAAACCGTGGGTGGCAGTACAATACTCATAATAGAAATAAACAAAACAAGCTTTACACTGTATACCTGGCAACGTTCTTACAATTGCTGAGGAAGGGAAGGAATGTTAGTTCAATGTTAACTTAAGGAGATACAGGGAATCCAAACTATCTACAAAGACGTCACATTCATCAACTTGGAGCGACATTGGTACTTACTTTCTTTTGATGGCACTACGTCCTTCAAGACATGACCTGCGCCACAATGTTACGCCAACTAACTCGATCCATGGCTGCTAGACTCCAGTTTCTCGATCGCCCCACACTTCCAAGATCCTGCTCCCCTTCGTCAAACCACCTAGCTCGTTGCGCTTCCCTTCGACTTGTACCGGCTGGATTTGAGGTGAACACCATTTTTGCGGGATTGTTGTCCGGCATTCTCACAACGTGTCCCGCCCATCGTACCCTTCCAGCTTTGGCGACTTTCTGGATACTGGGTTTACCGTATAGTTGCGCAAGCTCGTGGTTCATGCTTCTCATCCATACGCCGTTTTCACATACTACGCCAAAGATCGTCCTAAGCACACGTCGTTCAAAAACTCCTAGCGCTTGCAGGTCCTCTTCGAGCATTGTCCACGTCTCATGCCCGTAGAGGACTAGCGGTCTTATCAGCGTCTTGTACATGGTACACTTAGTACAGAAGTGAAGTTTACCAGACCGCAAGGTCTTGTGGAGTCCGTAGTAAGTACGACGTCCGGCAATGATACGTCTTCAAATTTCTATGCTGCCGTTGTTATCCGACGTTATCAATGATCCGAGGTAGACAATTTCATCCACGACCTCAAACTCATCCCCGTCGGTCATCACGCGTCTGCCAATGCGAGCTCTATCGCGCTCGGTTCCTCCAGCCAGCAGATATTTCGTCTTCAACATATTTACCTTCAATCCAACCCGGTCTGCCTCACGTTTCAGCCTTGTATACTATTCAGAAACCACCTTGAACGTTCTTCCGACAATGTCCACGTCGTCAGCAAAACAGATGAACTGGCTGGATTTATTGAAGATCGTGCCCCGCAGGTTGAAGCCCACCCGTTTCATAACACCTTCTAGCGCAATATTGAACAGAAGGCAGGAAAGACCATTGCCTTGTCGAAGTCCTTTGCGTGTTTCAAACGGGTTCAATAATAAACCCGAAATCTTCACTAAGCACTGTACACTGTACTCTATCCCTCCCGGGAAAACCATTCTCGTCCATAATCTTCCATAGCTTTTCGCAGTCGATGGTATCATAGGCCACTTTGAAATCGATGAATGGTGGTGTGTAGGGACTTGATATTCGCGACACTTTTGGAGGATCTGCCGCAACGTAAAGATTTGGTCTGTCGTCGATCGCCCGCCCACAAAACCGGCTTGATAGCTTCCCACAAATCCGCTTGCCAGTGGCAATAAACGGCGGAAGATGATCTCGGAGAGCACTTTATAGGCTGCGTTAAGAATGGTAATTTCTTGATAGTTCTCACATTTTATCTTGTCACCCTTTTTGTATATTGGGTATATTATTCTCTCCTTCCACTCCTTCGGTAGCTGTTCTGTATCCCAGATCCTGGCTATCAGTCGGTGCAGATAAGTGGTCAATCTGTCCGGGCCCAGTTCTGCTCCAATACTATCCTTTCCAGCTGTTTTGTTGTTGTTCAGCTGTTTGATAGCATCCTTAACTAACTTCACCTATTGTGGGAGTTGGCACGTCTTCCTCATCCGCCGTACTGATGAAGCCATTCCTCCTGCTGTCTTGGTCTTCCTCCTCTGCGCCATTTAGGTGTTTATCGTAGTGCTGCTTCAACCTTTCAATCACCTCACGTTCGTCCGTCAAGATACCTCCATTCTTATCCCGGCACATTTCGGCTCGCGGCACAAAGCCTTTGCGGGATGCATTGAGGTTCTTGTAGAACTTACGCGTTTCTTGAGAACGATACAGCTGCTCCATCTCTTCGCACTTCATCTCTTCCAGGTGGCGCTTTTTATCCCGGAATAAATGGGATTGCTGTCTTCGCTGCTGTTTGTATCGTTCCACGTTTTGATGAGTGCCTTGCTGCAGCATAATCGCCCGCACTGAATTCTTCTCGTCAAAAACCGTCTGACACTCTTCGTCGAACCAACCGTTCCGTCGATTTCTTCCCACGAACCCAATGGCACCTTACGGTGCGTTGTTAATGGCTGCTTTGACACTACTCCAGCAGTCCTCAAGAGGGGCTCCGGTGAGCTCTCCCTCTTCTGGCAACGCTTCTTCAAGGCTTTACGCGTAATCAGTTGCAACTTCGGGTAGCTTGAGTCGTTCCACTGTTCCTTTAGTGAAGGTGTGTTTTAACATACAGTGATACCTCCATGAGTCGATGTTCCATGACTCGATATCGACTCATGGAACCATACTAAAAACAAAATTTCATGGTTACTATGATGGTCCCTAGAAGCAGCTTTCCAAAGGATTGCTGTTCCATTGCTCGATATTTCCATGAGTCGATGGTCCCTTCAATATCGACTCATGGAGGTTTCACTGTAGTTCCTTTCATGCACAAGCCATTGATTTCTCATGGAACCCTCCACTATGGGTACTGATACAGGTGCAAAGGAGCAAAATTAATGAGCTAAATAATTGTTTTAAATAGCTTTACAATTAAATTTTATGGTTCATGGTGATTGTTCGTATTTTTATTATTAGTATTAAACTTGTTTTGACTAGATTTTGCAATAATTACATCGCAATCTTACTTTATAAGCAATAACGGACGTAAATTGAATTGATTCGTAAATTGAATCAATTCACAACACGAGGGTGCTTAGTTCGTAAAACAAGGTTCTGCCGTTTGTAGTCTACTTGTAAGAAATTTATTTTGTTTTATGTTGAGAAATTATTCTTTTTTGGTAATCTATGCACATTATTGATTTATTTGATTCCTAATCAGGTTAAGATGTGTGTAAGTTGAAGTCCTCCAAGAATTTCTTAAAGCTTAGGCATATGATTCTACATATTTACCAAATTCAAAATTCTTCAATATGTAACAAATTCTTCTTCTTTCTGGCGTTACGTCCCAAATGGGACAAAGCCTGCTTCTCAGATTAGTGTTCTTATGAGCACTTCCACAGTTATTAACTGAGAGCTTTCTTTGCCAAATGACCGTTTTTGCATGTGTATATCGTGTGGTAGGTACGGAGATACTCTATGCCCTGGGAATCGAGAAAATTTCCTTTACGAAAAGATCCTCGACCAGCGGGATTCGAACCCACGACCCTCAGCATGGTCATGCTGAATAGCTGCGCGTTTACCGCTACGGCTATCTGGGCCCCATGTAACAAATTATGCTCGTTGATTTGAAGAACTCAATATCAGGATGTTCATGGATGGCCGTGATCGTCCGCATTTTTTTTTTTTTCAAAAGAGCTCTATTCAAATTCAATGAAGCATACTTCATTGAATTACTAATAGTGCGCACTGCATCAATAATTGTCCATTATGCACCTTGTTACGTATGTAGATTCTAAGACCTTTCCCAGCAGTCCTCGGATGATTCAGAACATCTCTTAAAGGCAACACAACAATACAACAACGAAATCAAAACAACATATTGCTCTGAATTGTTTGTACCGTTTTGATTCATATTACGGACAGCTTCAAATTCCGGACACTCTCGTTTGTATGGGAAACATTTCATACGAAATGTTTCAATTTACGCCGTCCAAAAGTTCTCATTTTCGAGGCTCGTTTTTTTAGGTTTTCTCCATAAATATCATTGCAAAATTATAATGCCCAACTACCTTAGACGTCTCTTAAGTGGTTGAACGATTTCAATTGATGATTTGACTGTTCCATTAATGATTATTATGAGCTGTCCGTAATTCGAATCAAAGCGTCCGGAATATGAGACAAAAGTGAGGGAGCGTCCGGAATAAGAATCATGAAAAGGCCACACGTTTTATTTTATTTAAAATTATTCAAGTTGCGGACGCATATTCTTTACCCACCATCCGAAAGTTAAGGGCTTCCGACGCTTGATAACGCTAAAAAATCATACAGAATGATTTATTTTGTATGGTCCAAGCTGGGTTATACTTCACTGAGGCCTTAAGTGTCCGTAATATGAATCAAAACGGTATATGCAAAGATTTCAAAGATTCGTAGATCACGCTTATATATTTGGAGAATCAATTCCATACTATTCCGAAGTTAATGACAGGTACGATGTAGAATGTTCTATGCTAATTCGTAGCCTAAACACGTCTGAGCTAAGATACAAAGCAAAAGTTTAAAACAAATCAGATTATTTCCGCGTCATTCATCGTTCCAATACATAATTTACAACCCTAATTGTCTTAACTCAATTTCCGCACTTCTTGAAACAGAATGTGACGTAAATTGAATTTACTTTTTAAAACAAGTGACGTAAGATGCATTTGCACAAAAATAGATGTCGTAAATTGAGGTTTAAAGTCGATAATTTCCCATTAAAATACAAAAACGTTTTATAAATAATATCAAACTTAAAAACGGACAAACTATTTTGGAATCGCCCCCTTGATATGTAACTTTATAATTTGTATTGAATGCTATATTGTGTTGAAGTTTTGAACAATATCTTATCATAAGTGTACCTTTTAAAGGACAAATGTGTAAATTCGCAGGTAAGTACTTTAATTGTGATAACATTTTTGAGCATATATGGCTTATTTACGGCAAATATGCCTTCGATTCGTACATCCATAAAAGCTATACAATAACTATCATGTGTTCACTAAAGCCAGTTCAATGCAATTCAAGAATATAAAATGCAATTAAAAACTTACAGCAATATTGTTGTTATATTATAATATGTTTGAACTGAACAGTGAATTCAGTTACATATAAAAAATACATTTTATGAATTTTATTATATTGCATATTGAATGTTAAATACGATTTCACTTTTAATAAAAAATGTATAATGAATGAAAATTATTATAAAAATATAATGCTTTTTATATGTTTGGAAAATGTGGAAAAAGAGATGTATAATATTCATGTAAATATTAATTATTATTCATTTCATTGGTATTGTGGCACATTACATCATTCATTATTGAGATAACGAGAAAAAAAGGATCTCGCTTAAGTTACACAAATCCCATTGCAGATTTCTATTATTCTGATCTTCTGCTTTCGAACGTGGCTTATTCACCACAGCACAAACAATGGGGCTTCAAAACTAACAAATTTAAAATACATGGCCAATAGTCCTATCACGGATCTCATGAATTATTCAGCCTCTACCAGACTGTCTCTTCCAGAACATTTCTTCTTCGTTGTCAACCCTTTTGCAGTCACATCACTTTGAAAAGGGCACAGCACAAAATGTTGAATCCTTTCTCTCCACTACACAACCAACTGCAAGCACATTCAAGGGCGTCACCAATTTTACGCCTATTTAACTTTGATCCAAAGTCGAGGATTTCAATTTACCAGCGCTGATCTAATGAATAAGTCATCATGATGAAATACACACAAACACGTACATGTACACTAACAGTGAAATGGTAAGTTGATGACGATTTGGTTGACCTCCTCTCAGGACCCACATTTAGTGGCGATAGACAACAGCATTGTTTCCTTCCATTGTTTGTTTCCGTTTCTATCGCAGGCTTGCCAATGGCCGACAAACCTATTATAAGCTTGCTTCTTGCATTATTGACAAAATGATTATGCAAATTGGTTACAAATAAATCAATTAAAATTCATGCAATCAATCAATTGCCCCAACCTTCCGCAACATCGGTCAGAAATTCAAGCGACCACCCAGACAACCCAACAGAATCGATCAATCAATCAAGTGGAATTACACAAGGTGCAATTGTATCGCATTTCCGGTGCACAATCAGCACAGTCAAATACTCTATATCTGAGTATGATTGTTGTTCGTGGAAAGCTATAAATGTAATATTTCACAGCGGGAGAGCAAAAAAATGGAATATGCAGAAACCATCGTAATAGGATAAAAAAAGGAAACATTCAAACATGCCACTGATTTTCAATTCCCCATGCTTGTAACTTTAACAATTGAAGTGGGTAAATGTTAACATAAATGTAGCATTAAAAGTCTATCTTTGAGATTTGCTATAGTACTATCCGCCATTGTTTTTCAGGAGGAGTGCTCAAAATGGGAACTTCCGTGAACGATAATCAAATGTCCAGTGAAATATTATATTTTCAACTTTATTTTCCAGAAAAACATTTTTTATGCTCACGAAGCAGAAAAAAAAAGAGATCATCGGCAGAATATTTATAACAACCATAAAATATATCGAACACTCCATAATTGTACTTGAATTGATAAATAAAATTTTGATTTTATTTTTAATTTGCTCAAAACGAACGTGCTACACACGTAGTTCCCAATTACTTGTATGGCATTATCAAAAGATAAGCAAGTTTTTTTCCCTGGGGCGATTTTCAGATTATAGGAGGCGCAATTTTTATTTTTTTTTGACTTGAGACTTTTTGAATAAGTATTCGAGCAACCAAATTTAAAGAACAAAATCGTATAGGTTTTGAAAAGCAGAAATTGTATAGAATCGTTAAAAAAATAAATACATAGGGTGCCGGATCCAATTCTTGGAACTTTTGAATCACTTCGGCAAGGGGGTTTTTCGAAAGCTACAGAACTCATATTTGGCCACAATATGCGTCTTGCTTCTTACTATGAAGTTTCAGACAACTTGACCGAGAAAAAAATCATGCCAATATGAATAATGGACCGCCCAAGTAGTTCTACACCCTATTCTAAAAATAAAATAACACTCTTAAATTAATACATAAAAAATGAGTTAAAATTCACCCAAACTAGTTTTTACCCAAAGTGTTGCTTATAACAAAAAGTATTATTATTTTTAAATAAACGTACAGTCAACTCTCCATAACGAAACCATCGAAATAACCATCGAGTTTGGAAAGTATCGAGTTACAGAACACAAACCAGTAGAACTGCAACCCAAGGGATCATCGAGTTAGCCATGAACATCAAATTTTACTCTGAATTTCTAGCTTGATATCAAGATAATATCTGTTATAAGAACATGGCCATTTGCAGCACCTTGTTCCAGCACAGCCTCCCATATCGATACACCTGGAGATCACCACAGCAAACGGAATCACAAATCAACCACGTTTTGATCGATGGACGGCACTTCTCCGATATGACCGACGTCAGAATCTAACATCGACTCTGATCACTATCTAGTGATGGTGAAACTGCGTCCAAAACTATCCGTCATCAACAATGTACGGTATCAACGCCCGCCTTGGTATAACCTAGCGCAACTGGTCCAACCGAACGTCGCCGCCTCATACGCGCAGCATCTCGAGGTAGCGTTGCCGGAAGAGGACTGCTGGAGCAACATAAAAGCATCCATCAACAACGCAGCCGAGAGCATCGTCGGAAAGGAGGACATGTAACGATTGGTTCGACGAAGAATGCAGGCAGGTTTTGAAGGAGAAGGATGTAGCGCGGGCTGTAATGCTGCAGCAAGGAACGTGACAAAACGTGGAGCGATATAAAAGGAAACGAAAGCAGCAAACCCGTCTTTCCGGGACAAATAGCGCCGCCAGGAAGAAGTGGAATGTGATTAAATGGAACGGCTGCATTGTTCTCAAGAAAGTTCTACGAGAAGCTTAACGCATGCCGCGAGCCGAAATGTGTAAGGATAAGGACTTAAATCAACCTGCCCCATATTGAGGGAAGTTAAGGATGCCATCAACCAGCTCAATAATAACAAGGCCGCTGGTAAGGATGGTATTGAAGGTGAGGTCATCAAAATGGTCCCGGAGAGGTAGGCCGCCTGTCTGCACCGGCTGATTGTCAGAATCTGGGAAACGATACAGCTGCCGGAGCAGTGGAAGCAAGGGGTTAGATGCCCTATCTACAAAAAGGGCGTCAAACTGGAATGTGAAAACTATCGTGCGATCACTATCGTGAATGCCGCCTACAAAGTGCTATCCCAGATTATCTTCAGTCGTCTATCACCAATAGGAAATGAGTTTGTGAGAAGTTATCAAGCTGGTTGCATCAACGGCCGCCAAGTACCAATGCATCACCTGTTCATCGATTTTAAAGCGGTTTATGATAGCATCGACTGCAAAGAACTAAGAAAAATCATGGACGAGTACAGCTTTCCAGGGAAGCTTACAAGACTAATAAGAGCAACGATGGACGGTGTGCAGAATATCGTAAAATAGGTACGATTTTCACAAGATCCACCCAATTTGTTTGCTTCGCGGATGATATGGATATTGTCAGCAGAACATTTGGAATGGGGGCAGACCTGTACACCTGTCTGAAACGTGAAGCGACAAAAGTCGGTGGTGAATGCGTCAAAAACAAAGTACATTCTGATAGGCGAAACTGAGCGCGACAGAGCCCGCCTAGGAAGCAGTGTCACGATAGACGGGGATAATTTTGAGGTGGTTGATGAGTTCGTCTACCTCGGATCCTTGTTGACGACTCATAACAACGTTAGTCGTGAAATAGGATGACGCATCATCAGTGGAAGTCGCGCCTACTATGGGCTCCAGAAGAAGCTGCGGTCGAGAAAGATTCACCCCTGCACCAAATGAACCATGTACAAAACTCTATGGACATGAAGCATGGAGCATGCTGGGAGAGGGCCTGCAAGCACCTGGAGTGTTCGAACGAAGGGTGCTTAGGACGATCGTTGGCGGAGTGCAGGAGATCGGTGTGTGGCGGCGGAAAATGAACCACAAGCTCGTAAGGATCTGCGAAAGCCAGAAGGGTGCGCTGGGCAGGACATGTTGCAAGACTACCGGATAAAAATCCTGCAAAGAACACCGCGTCGAATCCGGTTGGCACAAGAAGGCGGGGAGCACAGCGAGCGAGGTCACTTGATCAGGTGCAACAAGAGCTGGAGAGCGTGGGCCAAAATTGAAGTTGGAGGGACACAGCCTTCGACCGAGTAAATTGGCGTAACATCGTTAACAAGATTTTATCAAATTAATTGATGTAACACCAACTAAATAAATAAAATATTACATCTTATAATTTTGTAACAGTCAGTGTCTACTATGTTATAATATTTGTTATTTCAACAGCTTATCAATTAATTTCATACAGCACTGTAACAAAACAAAATTTTAAAAAATTACACATGTTGTGATAATTCTGTTTTATTCTTCTGATCGGGAATCTGGGTAACAGCTTAATTTCGCGTCAATGACTGGAAGAACCTGTTTTGCCATAAAAAAAATCGCACTTTTATAAAAAGCGGTATTTATTAGTCACAAAGATCAATTTGAATGTGGTCCCGCCTTATCCCTTGTCTCTTAGATCAGTGGTTTTTAGCCTTTTTGTCTCGCGGAGCACCTGTTCGAAAAAAAAATCACCGTATCATTGTTTTTAACCTTATAATTAGGAAATTTAACCCCAAATTCTAAACATTTCGTAAATATAACCAAGGAACATAAAAGATAGACAATGATCCAGATTATGACACCGTGTGTACTCATGAAAACTGTATTACGTCATATACCTATGGCGCCGAAAATATCATAAGGTGAATTTTAAAAAACACCAATCAATTTTCAATCGCACAAAATTCGATCGATTGATCGCAACCACTGAATCGCTAATCGATCAATTATCAATAATCTTCGAGCTGTTGAATGGAGCATTTTGACCTCAATTGAAAGGCCGTCTTCAGTGTCGTTAACTAGACTCGGCATTTTTTTTTAATTGGTCAAATGTTCAGCGCATTCGGTTTTATTGTTTTTCAAATAATACTCTTTAAAATTATAGCTATGGCGCCGAGTACAAATTCTATTCTATTCTGTTTGTGGCTTTCGTGATCCCCCGATCTCTCATCGCCTCGCTCGTTTTATCAATAAAAAGCGATTTAGTGGAGCGAGATGTTGGAGGGTCGCGAAATCCAAGTTTGGAACCTAACCTGTCCTAAACAAATCTAACGCCTATGGTATAAAATTAAAATTCAATTATACATAAGGCATTGAAATACTATTGTTTAAGGTACCGTAAAACGGGGTATCTTTGATAATGCGGGTAACTTTGATAGTGCGTAACCCACCACATACTAAACGAAATATCATAATTTCTGTTAATCAGTTAAGCGAAACGAATGCAAAACTAAAGAACATTGGTATGACACTTCATGTAAGAGCGGTTTTCATTTGAATCGAGAACATTTGAGGCTTTTTATACGAATATTAAAAATTTACACAATTTTCGCATTTTCGAAACGCTTACAAACAATCTGTTCTACGATCACTATTTGATGTAGTTTTGAATAGTTGGCCACTTATTTTTGATAGCCTAGTTATCATAGAGCTTGAATACGGTCTCAAATCTTTTAGCGAAAATCATTTTCACAAACTGGGACCATTTTTGTAATCTAAGTCAGAAATTTCCATATAACGTTAAACGCCTAGAGGTATGCAATGCCCTACAAATGCACATTATTCATTCAATTTTGTTCGATTCATACTCCATTATCAAAGTTACCCCAGAACAGAAAACCTACTTTCGATCATATGAAAAATTATATATCCATTCAGAAAAAATCTTTTGGCAATCTATCGACTGCAATCGATAGCTAGGATGCCAGTACTTGTTTTAAAAATATAAATTATAATTCTTTGAAACAGCATGCATAAATATTCAAGTTTTCTTCGAAAAAACTATCAAAGTTACCCCGTTTTACGGTACTAATTATATTGTTTTTTTTTTCATTGCAGGTAACTCAACCACAAGCTATACCTACAACATCAACTTATTTCTTTAGAGTTTACGTGAGTATTGAAAAATCGAAAATTAATGAAAAAGAATTTCCGTTAACTACTTTCGCATTTCACGTCTAAATGTCAAGACTGCAATCGATCTCACAAGTTTTTCTTATAGCACTACATTAAATGCAAAAATGTAACGATTCAACTCAATATGATTTCAGAAATTGAATGGACTCAAGCTCCAAGCAAGCGCGTTTCAATTACTGCAATGTGCATCAGCCCAAAACCTTTTGGACAGGATCTGTGCCTTGCCAATCCCATCTGCGAATTAGTTCAACTTCGATCCAGTCGTATAGCAACTAACTAATCCCTATCTAATTGGATGATGGAGGACAAACGAGACGAATGACCGAATAAATTTATGATAAAAGTGTATCCCCTCTTTCAGCTAAATTCATTCACTCGGGCTTTTCGAGACTATATTTTCGAGTCACATATTTACTCCTATTTTCCAATCAGCGGAACCGTTTGGTGCCCAGATTGCTGAACGCTACGATAACTCAGCCAGTCTAAAATGATCATTGTCCACTACGGAATTTTTATCGACAGTTTGAGCAACGTGGTACTACACAAGCTCAACATCCAGGCGTTATGCCTACAAAGAAACATAATAAAATGCCAACCCTTTTTCTACGCCGGATCATCGCTTCCTATGGTGGAACCAGGACCTGCCACTGGTGGGGTTCTGTTCCTATTTCGCCTCCTAACCTGGGTCTCAAGTAAGGTTCACCCACTCTGTTCTGACGTTGCTTAAGTCAACTAGATACAGTTTTTAACACCTGGTGGTCTTTGAGCTTTTGATTGACTCCGATCCTCTGAGGTCACTAGCCATTCAGGCAGTTAATTGAAATACTATATAATAACTCAATTTCACTGTGAGAAGTGCAGCTGGGCTTTAAAGCGTGGTGCTAACTTTCGGCATTCGGTAGCAATCGATTTATCCCTTTTCGTAAGCCTTTATCATTGACACCCTAGCAAACTAGAATGCCTTCTCAACCAAGTCATGGAACTAATGATTCTTAATGTGGTTTCATCGCCCATCATTCAGCTTGATGCAAAAATCATTCCTTCAGATGTACAACTCTTTGATATTTTCGGGATCAGTTATGTAACTATCCTCAATGTTGGCTCTCCAATTTATTTCAGCGGGCATCACTAGACCGACATCGACATTTCAGTTGTCAGTTGGTGTGAATTTCATTCAGACGTCGCCTATGGCTTTACCAACGAGCAAACTGGGTTTGGTATAACAGTGCCATCTGTACCTCATTAGCCTCTAGCCCAATGGGGATTACCTGAGTTCACCAATATCCTTATAGCTACAAAATTATCCATCCTGAAATTTAAGAGCAAACCTGGTCACAACGCCTTACGCTGATGTTCACTACAAATAAAAATAAACGTACTTCGTACTGTGCGTTCACAAATTCTCTCTGCTCTTGGAAGTTTTTCTTTAAAAACTACCTAAAGCAATAAAACAGTACTTTTCAGTGCTACAAAACCAGTACTTTTCAGTACTATTTTTTCTACTATTGATCCCTTTACGATCCTTGTTTGGACCCGTGCCTTCGATTTTTCGTCCCGTTAGCGAAACCTAGCGGTGGTAATCCTTCTTGGACACCGTCCTGTGAAAAAAACCTCTTGATAGGTCTCGTCTTCTTTCGTTTGTTCATTAAACATAGTTGCAACTACAAATAAAAGAAAGGGTGAATCTCTGAATTCACAACTTCTTTCCAAAAAAGTGGGATTTAAAACTGTCACTAAACGTGGCAAGAATGGAAGAAAGGACGGTTCTCCGGAATGCGAACTGTCATCCAATGGTGAAATGGATAATGTTGATAATTGCATCGAAATGAGAAATCAGTTCGATGCTCTAGACAAATTTTCTGAACACCAAATCGAAGCAGCCTCTAGCCCAGGCTCTTTGATTCAAGTTAGGAAGCAGAGAGTGCCGCCTATCGTGGTCAGTTGTTCCGAATTTGGGGGATTTAGGTAGGAAATCTTGAACTCCATTAGGGGAATCAAGGTTTTCTTCCAAATCGCAAAGAAAGGAGACTGTCGCGTTTTGCCGGAAACTCTTAAGGATCGCGAACTTCTTCTCAAACATCTGAAAAAAGAAGCACACATTTTTAACTTATGACGACAAAACTGACCATTTGTACAAGTCGCCTTGAAAGGTTTCTCACGTGACTATAAGTCACCTGAAGAGATCAAAAATGGAATTAATGATTTCATTGGATTTTCCCCAGTTCAAGTAATCATTATGAAAAAAGAGAACCCAATCTGGCATTGTTCAGAAAGGGCTTTCTCAAGAATATTATTTAGTTCACTTTAACAAAAAAAAGATCTAAATGATATTAAAGCTTTAGAAAAAGCTAGACTTATGTTCGATGTCCGTGTGACATGGGAACATTTCCAGAAACCTGAAGGAAATTACCAGAACCCCACTCAATGCCGTTGGTGCCAAAAGTGGGGTCATGGTTCAAAAAATTGTCGCATGGATGCTAAATGCATGATTTGTGGAGGTTCTTCTCACGCCAAGGACGTCTGTCCAGTGAAGAAAGATACCACCAAATTTATATGCTCGAATTGCTGGGGCAATCATAAGTCCAATTTTTGGGCTCGCCCTTCGCGTAGGAGAGTCGTCGAGGCTCGTGCCATGCATATGAAAGATAATATCCGCTACTATAACGGTCGTTTCCGGAATTTGCCTGGTAGAGTATCGAACAATGCTCATTTTTCAGTTAACGATCGCTTGATCAAGAATGTTAGCCATCAGGAAGATCATAATCATGCTCATTCACAAACTAATTTTAATCCGTCGGGTAGCCGTTCGAATCTTTCGAATGATTTCGAATGTATCTACCCATGGAAAATCCTTTGCCGATATCGTAGCAGGTAATTTGAAATTCTCCCCTATTCGAACTATGAGTATTCATTCTACTTGTTTCATATCAAATGAAAAAAAAACCCTGCCGCCACAGGTAACACCTACTCCGCCTCTTCGTCTACCGAAAATTCTAACGGAAAATCATCAGATGTACCCTCTTTAAGTGATATGTCTGCCTCTGATTTCAATTTTCTAACTGAACAATTTAATCTATTGATTGATGCAATGTTTAAAGCCACCACTATGACTGAATCAGTCCATGTTGGTATAAAACTTACAAATCAAATTTTTATTGGATTACGTTTTTCTAATGGATCCAATAAATAATAATTTAAATATTTTAATTTGGAAAGCTCGTTCCTTGAATGGTAAAGAAGACGAGCTGTTTAATTTTCTTACAATCAATAACGTGCATATAGCAGTTATAACTGAAACATGTTTTAAACCTGGATCCAAACTTAAAAAAGATTTTACTACCTTTTTTGTTTATCGTAATGATCGACTTGATGGGGCATGTGGGGGAGTTGCACTTATCATTCATAGGCGTATAAAACATCAACTGTTTTCATCATTTGAAACTAAAGTTTTTGAAACTTTAGGTGTTTCTGTTGAAACACAGCTTGGTAAATATACTTTTATAGCTGCCTATTTGCCTTTTCAATGCTCTGGACAGCAAGTAAATTTGCGAAAATTGACTCGCAATAAGTCAAAATTTTTTGTCATTGGTGACTT
The DNA here is from genome assembly GCF_002204515.2 of Aedes aegypti. Classification (NCBI taxonomy): domain Eukaryota; kingdom Metazoa; phylum Arthropoda; class Insecta; order Diptera; family Culicidae; genus Aedes; species Aedes aegypti. Next base: position 163,918,126 of record NC_035107.1, read on the forward strand.
TAATGCCAAACATCGGTCATGGAATAATTCTCAAAGTAATTCCAACGGCAGAATTTTATTTGATGAGTGCTCTTCAGGATATTTCTCAATTCAATACCCTGATAGCCCTACGTGTTTCTCCTCTTCTAGAAATCCATCTACGATTGATTTGGTATTAATCGACTCTAGTCATCTTTGTAGCCAACTGGTTACTCATGCTGATTTTGATTCTGATCATGTTCCTGTTACATTTCAAATATCCCATGAAGCGATTCTCAATCCTATCAGCTCCACTTTCAATTATTTTCGAGCCGACTGGAATATATATGAAACGTATATTGACTCTAATATTGATGTTAACAATTATTTACAAACAAAACTTGATATTGACAATGCTCTTGAAACTTTAACAAATTCCATTGTTGAAGCCAGGAGCATTGCAATTTCAAAATGTTAAGTAAAATTTGAACCCGTGATTGTAGGCGATGATCTTAAACTCTTGATCCGTCTTAAAAACGTGAGAAGCAGGCAATTTCAACGCACTCGCGATCCTGCTATGAAAATTATATGGCAGGATTTGCAGAAAGAAATCAAGAAACGTTTTTCACAATTAAGAAACAAAAATTTTGAAAATAAAACTTCTCAAATGGGCCCTGGCTCTAAGCCCTTTTGGAAATTATCTTTTGAAAAAACCTCAAAAGCCAATACCGGCATTGAAAGAAGAAAACAAATTATTACTAACTAATTGCGAAAAAGCTCAAAAACTTGCTATGCAGTTTGAAAGCGCGCACAATTTCAATTTACGACTTACTAGTCCAATTGAAAATCAAGTTACTCAGGACTTCCAATATATTCTCAATCAAGAGAACGGTTTTCGAAAATTCCTAGGAGACTGATTTGGAAGAAGTGAGAACTATTATTAAAAATTTTAAAATATGAAAGCTCCTAGCGATGATGGAATTTTCTACATCACCATCAAGAAACTTCCAGAAAGTAGCTTATCATTCTTAGTTGATATATTTAACAAATGTTTTCAATTAGCATAATTTCCTGACAAATGGAAAAATGCTAAGGTTGTACCAATTTTAGAACCAGACAAAAATCCTGCAGAAGCTTCTAGCTATCGTCCAATTAGTTTGCTTTCCTCCACCAGTAAACTTTTTGAATAGGTTATTTTGAACAAAATGATGACCCACATCAACGAAAATCCAACTTTTGCCAATGAACAGTTCGGATTCCGCCATGGACATTCGACCACTCATCAACTTTTACGTGTAACAAATTTGATCCGTTCCAACAAATCTGAAGGTTATTCTACTGGTCTTGCTCTTCTAGACATAGAAAAAGCATTCGACAGTGTTTGGCATGAGGGCTTGATCGTAAAATTAAAAAAAACTTTAATTTTCTAATATACATTGTTAGAATAATTCAAAGTTATTTGTCAAATCGTACACTTCAGTTTAATTATCAGAACTCCAGGTCTGAAAAACTTTCTGTAAGAGCTGGTGTTTCTAAAGGCAGGATTTTGAGACCAATGTTATACAATATTTTCACATCCGACTTACCTGAGTTACCTCAGGGATGTTAAAAATCCTTGTTTGCAGATAACACAGGCCTCTTAGCCAAAGAACGAAGCCTGCGTGTCATCTGTAGTCGATTGCAAAAAAAAAGTTTGAATATTTTGTCTTCATACTTGCAAAAATGGAAGATTTCTCCTAATGCTTACCAAACTCAACTAATAATATTCCCACATAAACCAAAAGCTCTTTATTTGAAACCTTCAAGTAGACATGTTGTCACGATGAGAGGGGTTCCAATAAATTGGTCAGATGAAATTAAGTATCTACGGCTCATGCCAGATAAGAATTTAACTCTCAAAACTCACATTGAGGGCATTCAAGCCATATGTAACAAATTTGTAAAATGTCGCTAACCCCTCATTAATAGAAAATCAAAACTTTGTCTTAAGAACAAGCTTTTGATATTCAAACAAATTTTCAGGCCAGCTATGTACCAATTTGGAGTAGCTGTTGTAATACCAGGAAGAAAGCTCTGCAGAGAATTCAAAATAAAATTTTAAAAATGATTCTGAGGCTTCCTCCCTGGTATAGTACCAATGATTTACATAGAATATCCAATGTTGAAACATTGGAACAAATGTCAAATAAAATAATTAATAATTTCAGGCAAAAATCGTTACAATCTTCTATTGCCACGATTAATGCGTTATATATTTAGGCAAAGCTAGGGGCCTTCCTTAGCCGAGTGGTTAGAGTCCGCGACTACAAAGCAAAGTCATGCTGAAGGTGTCTGGGTTTGAATCCCGGTCGGTCCAGGATCTTTTCGTTATGGAAATTTCCTTGACTTCCCTGGGCATAGAGTATCATTGTACCTGCCACACGATATATGAATGCGAAAATGGCAAACTTTGGCAAAGAAAGCTCTCAGTTAATAACTGTGGAAGTGCTCTTAGAACACTACGCTGAGCAGCCGGCTCTGTCCCAGTGAGGACGTTTACGCCAAGAAGAAGAAGAAGAAGATTTAGGCTAAGTTATGTTAAGTAAATTGAAAACGTGTTGTTTTTTCTTATAAGCAGGTGCAATCAACTCACCTGTAAAAAATCTGAACTGCTACGGCAAATGAAATGAAATGTAATATGTTGTTAACAAAATGTTAATAAAATCTTAAATTTGCTTTACCGAATTTGGATAATAGTGATGTCTAACACAGAACACCTCGATATAAGAAATGAATGTAATGTTTGGAATGATACTATTCAAAATTCAAAAATAGCAAATAAAAATAAATGCAATTTTAAAATTAAAGCACTTCGACCCATCAAACGGATGTCGCCTGACAATCCATACCGTGAAGCAATATAAAAATCAATACTGTAGACGGTGCAATGAGTGTCGGAAAGCCGTTCAGGACCCGAAGGCCTTAGGGAGGAATTCCTAAACAGTATCGACACAAGCGAATCAACGCTAAACCAAATGACCTTGGCACATATACCATGCTTTCGATAATGGCAACTACCAGCTCTTTTCCTTCAATAAGCTGCAACATGCCTTGAGCCGTAGCGTTATAAGAGAAATGGCTATCATCCATTATAATAGCTTAAGAATTTTGCGGTTTCAATACCAAAACCCGGCGAAGGTTCTGATTTTCGGTTGATCTCCCTCACTTGTTAAGATAGTTGAGTGAGTGGTCACAGTATTTACAATCACACTGCCTCCACGACCACCGCCAGCACCCCACTTTTCGACGAGCCGTACCTTCAGGGTGATAATAGCAGACACCAAATCGGGAACTTTCAAGATGGATACCCGCACGGATCCGTCATCTCGGTGACTTAAATAGCTACACCTATTTTGTTTCCAAACAGCAACACTTCTGGTTTATTGCAGTCTCATCTCTTATTATAGGATAATCTTCAAATCAATAATGAAAAATCTCTCCACTTTAGTTTCTGGCGGTCCAAATGAACAAAAATGGGGCTATAGGATTGTTAGTTTGACGCTATAGTAGGTACTCTATCCACTGCGGTGTCCAAGCAATTTGCAATCCGAAAAGCTCCACGACCGCCTGGATTCGAACCCACGACTTTCATTATGATCTCGCTGAATTGCTGCATATTAATCGCTGCGGCTATTTTGGGCCCTCATCGTGTCATCTTCTATTTTCGCCATATAATCTCCGACAGCGTAGCAATTAGGTTTGTTTGCATCACGTCTACTGTGCTGCAAAATGGCTAATTCTCCATTCAAACAATTAATGGAATCAAGCTTATCTAATATTTATCCTTCAAATCCGCAAATGTATTAAGACTGTTGTATTATTGAAATTATAGCAACATGCCAAGTGCATGCCAAAAGTCTACAACGCAAAGCACCGACCAAGCTATTCTAATAGAGGTGGCTGATTTCCTTGTAGGTCCAATGTAGGAGTCTTCCTAGTCTTAAGCGTTAAGTTTCAGCAACAACAACCGAGAATCTTAGCCACAGAGCCACAGACCCTGAGAACGGAACTGGAAGGTACAAGATAGGTAGGAGGCGCTGCGGTAGTCTTGATTTAAATAGATTTTCTGTGTTTACCGTGTGGTGGAGAGCAAGCTGCTAGCGGGTGCTGGAGAACAGTACACAAAGCCATTATATTTATACATGCATGATTGCTGCAGGGAGTGGAAGAAAATGAATGTGCTCGGAACCACACCAGCAAATGTTCACACACACTCTGCATAGTGAATTCCGGTATCTAGTTCCTGAGGCCAGCAATTTCCCCCTGGAATGCAACCAAACAAGTAGCATTCCTCTGCATCCTTTGCACCCTTTCGACCATGCTCCATTTACGTTTGCAACAAGAAGCTAGGATCAGTGCCCTTGTTTCCACTCTAATCATATTGTTTCATTTGCTTACTAATGCACTGGATATGTCTAAAACTTGGAAATGTAAGTTGAAATATCAAAGCGCATTTTTGTGGAATCTAATTGAAGGGGAAGACGAGTTGAGACCACTCCCTTAATCAATTTAATTTACAATTGAAATCAAGAGTCGATAAAACTTCTTTCGATGCGGCTTATCATTACTCGTATATTGGAGCTCAATCAATATCATCAAGTTTGTAGTATTATATTAATTTAACGTTTTTCATGGTATTTGAAAAATTGGTCGATAAATACAATCGTTCACAACAGTGTAGGGGTTGTCCAGTTATAAAGCATAACAATGATGTCGATTCCCCTATACCATGCCCACACAGTTACGGATCACCCACAGTGACGGATCACTTTGGCGTTCAACATCGGATAACTCGCTCAAAACATAAACGTTGACGTAAAACTTATTTTTCCCATGTTGTACTATTTGTCTTCTACCATTTGTAATGTTAAGCACAACATTCAACCGCTAAATAACGGTGTTTTTGTCAAATGTTTAGTTGGTACCACACAGCTATCATTATATGGTCGTTTTCTGTAAGAAGTACCGTCAGCATTCATAAGCTCCAACAGGTGGTAAAATTCAAATGTTATAGCATGTTTTATGCTCGTTCGCTTCGATTTAGTATGAATTCATCTTTGGAAAACATTTTACTTGAATTTTTATTCAAAATACCGAATATTAGCACTTCTAACTAGTGATCCATAATATGGACCAGGAAATGATTGTTTACCACGGTTATGGATCACTTCCAAAGAATGTAGATTTCTGCTATTTTATGCATTGGATTCGACATTTTTAGACAACAGCACTAAGGATAAAACTAATAAAACATCAAGGCTTGTAAATTTCATATTTTAGCAGACAAAAATGGATGGAAAACTTGGTGTGGAGCGGAAACAGTTCATGTCTCAGTTACTACAATGCACTATGGTCCAGGAATCAGTTTTACGCGGAAAGATGCATTTTGAGCTTTAGAATGAAACATTAGACAAAAACGGTCTTCTACAAAGTTGTTTGTATTAGTAAGGTCCTTTGTTTGGTGTTATTTAAAATTAGGGTGGACCACATTTTCATAGAAATTGTGTAACTAACTTTCTTATTTGTAGAAATTATACTATACATGCTTCAGCAAAGTTGTAGACCATTCAATTTCAAGCAACTTTGCCAAAAAAAGTTTTTTTTATAGCTCTTAAATTGACCGATTTAGAGCTATTTTACTACGGTGACATAGGGTGGTCCGAACAAAATTGGTTTTCTGGCTCTAGAGTTTTCAATTCAAATTTCTCATCGAAGTAGTCTATGAAACACTTTTAGAGCTTTAAAAAATGCGTAGTTTGGTGAGTGAAGAAACTCGCTATCTCTTTCCGTTTAGGAGTTATTATTGTTTTTCTCTCAAAAACATGCCTACTTCGATTGTGAATATTTCTGATTGGGGCAAACATAAAAAATATCTTTTGAAAGCATTCAAAAGACAAAAAAAAATTGTAAATTATATCAAAAAATTACAGATGTGTTATTTTTGTAACTCTAATAAAACACCTTGAAAATTAAATATTTTTTATCACAAAAACTTTAATAACTTTTGAACTAAAATAGATATCAGCAATATTTTTGCATGGAAATTTGCGTTTTGTTAAGTTCTAAAAGTCGTTCATAGACGACTTTGACGAGAAACTAATATTAAAAACACTAGAATTGAAAAACTGATTTTTGTTGGACCACCCTTTGATGATTAGGAAAAAATGCTCTAGATTGGTCAAATTTTGAGCTACAGAAAAACTTTTTTTGGCAAAGTTGGTCAAAATTCCAAGTTCTACCGCTTTGCTTAAGAGTATACCAGTATTTTTGCAAATAAAAAAGTTGATTATATGATTTGTGTGAAATTGTGGACCACCCTAGTTTTGAATGACTCAGTATGAAAGCTTACATTTTTATAAACAATTTTGTAGAAGATCATTTTTGTCTAAAATTTTATTTTCATGCTCAAAATGCAAAATAATAAAGAAATACATACTATGAAAATCTTCAAAATAGTTTTTAAGCCCTATCTTTCTTATTTCAGATTTCTGGTCAAAGCGGTCTATGAACGACTTTTAGAACTTAACAAAACGCAAATTTTCATGCAAAAAGATTGATGATATCTTTTTTAGTTCAAAAGTTATTAAAGTTTTTCTGCTTAAAATCATTTGGTTTTAAGGGCATTTTATTAGAGTTACAAAAATAACACATCTGTAATTTTTTGATATAATATACAATTTTATTTTGTCTTTTGAATGCCGTCAAAAGATATTTTTTATGTTTGCCCCAATCAAAAATATTCACAATCAAAGTAGGCATGTTTTTGAGAGAAAAACAACAATAACTCCCAAACGGAAAGAGATAACGAGTTTCTTCACTCACCAAACTACGCATTTTTCAAAGTTCTAAAAGTGTTTCATAGACTACTTTGATGAGAAATTTGAATTGAAAACTCTAGAGCCAGAAAACCAATTTTGTTCGGACCACCCTAGGTCACCGTGGGAAAATAGCTCTAAATCGGTCAATTTAAGAGATAAAAAAAAACTTTTTTTGGCAAAGTTGCTTGAAATTGAATGGTCTACAACTTTGCTGAAGCATGTATAGTATAATTTTTACAAATAAGAAAGTTAGTTACACAATTTCTATGAAAATGTGGTTCACCCTAATTTTCAATAACACCAAACAAAGGACCTTACTAATACAAACAACTTTGTAGAAGACCGTTTTTGTCTAATGTTTCATTCTAAAGCTCAAAACTCATCTTTCCTCGTAAAACTGATTCCTGGACCACTGTGCAATGCAGTATCACAAAAAAAAGGGCACTTTACCCTTGTTTCCAGCTCTAACACTGCTATTTTTTGCAGTAATATATGACACATTGTTAACTTTCGCCATTCCATGCAATACAGATGCATTGAGTTGAAAATCTCTTGATTTTGCGCACTGATCCGTAATATGTCACAATTTGATCCATAATATGAAAATTGATCCATAATATGGTTTTCAGGAACCGACACAATTTTTAATTTTTATGCAATCCTATGGAAATATTACACTCAAAACAGTTTACTTACCGAAGTTCCAATTTGAAACGATTCGATTCGTGCTTTTAAATTACAATTTTACGTTTTCCTTGTCGTTTTATTGAATTTTATAGGTTGAACTCCACACTATTTGATCCATAACTGTGGGGTCATGATAATATGATTTTTTTGTGATTAAATTGGAAATTATTGCTATGAAACGTGAGAAATTCTAAACCCACATAACCTTTTACATTAAACAAAAGCTCCCTCTGCGATTGATCTTGGCGATTTAGTTGGACATGGCCGGTGGTTCAAAATGCGAAACAGTTTGAAAAGCTAATCAGCTATATCTCGCGCACAATATATTTGATGCAAATAAAGCTCTTTCAAATTATCAACCTTCACACTAATGGACATCTTGGAATATGTGCAAAATTTACTCAAATACTCTAAGACTGTAATTGCTAAGTAACCAAAGATTATCGCTAAAATACATAAGGGTGCTATTTGAAAAGCTTCAAAATGTGTTTTTATGGAAAAGGTAATTTCAAACAACTTGGTCGAAGACACGGTTTTTTTCTGTACTGTTTTGTACTGTAAAAGTACTTGAAGCCAAGTAAATCAATTTTTAATATGGTTCTCTAACTCGATATCGAGTTATAAAGTATCGGGTAAGGAAGAGTTGACTGTATTTTGCATTCAACTTTAATGTAATTTTGAAAGTAAGATACCGTAAAACGGGGAACTTTGATAATGCGTGTAACTTTGATAATGCAAGACCCACAAATACTAAACGAAATAACAAAGTTTCTGTTAATCAGTTAAGAAAAACGAATGCAAAAATAAAGATTATTGGTCAACGCTATTTTCGTTGGAATCAAGTACATTATATGCAAATACATTATATGCAATTTATATGCAAATGTTAAAAAATTATCAGATTTGAGCATTTTTGAAACGCGCACAAACAATATGTTCTACGATCACTATTTCATGAAGTCATAATATGTTCGTCACTTATCCTTGACAGCCTAGTTATAGTAGAACATGAATTCGGTCTCAAATCTCTTAGCGAAAACCGTTTGTACAAACTGGGGCCATTTTTGTAATCTAAGTCAGAAATTTCCATATAGCGTTAAACGCCTAGAGGTATGCAACGCCCAATAAATATTCCGTAAATCATTCAATGTTGTTTGATTTATACTCCACCATCAAAATTACCCCAAAACAGAAAACCGTCTTTCGATTATATGAAATATTATATATCTATTCAGAATAAATCTTTTGGCAATCTTTCAACTGCAATCGATAGTTAGAATACCAGTACTTGTTGTAAAAATATAAATTATAATTCTTTGAAACAGCATGCATAAATATTCAAGTTTTCTTCGAAAAAACTATCAAAGTTACCCCGCTTTACGGTATAACAACATGGGTAATTTTTAAAATTTGTTTTGTTACAGTGTTGTATAAAATTAATTGATAAAATGTTAATATAACAAATATTATAACAAAGTACACACTGACTAAAAAAATTATAAAAGATTTATTATTTTATTTATTTAGTTGGTGTTACATAAATTAATTTGATAAAACCTCGTTAGCGATGTTATGCCAATTTACTCGGTCAATGGCTGTGTCCCTCCAACTTTGATTTTGGCCCACGCTCTCCAGATCTTGTTGCACCTGATCAAGCGACCTCGCTCGTTGTGCTCCCCGCCTTCTTGTACCATACAGATTCGACGCGAACACCATCTTTGCAGGGTTGTTGTCCGGTAGTCTTGCAACATGCCCTGCCCAACGCACCCTTCTGGCTTTTGTCACCTTCTGGATACAGGGTTCGCCGTAGAGCCTAGCGAGCTCGTGGTTCCGCCACACACCGTTCTCCTGTCCTAAGCACCCGTCGTTCGAATACTCCAAGTGCTTGCAGGTCATCTTCGAGCATGGTCCATGCTTTCTGTCCATAGAGGACTACCGGCCTTATTAGCGTTTTGTATATGGTACATTTGGTGCGGGGGAATCTTTCTCGATTACAGCTTCTTCTAGAGCCTATAGAAGGCGTGACTGATGATGCGTCTCCGTATTTCACGACTAACGTTGTTATCAGCCGTTAACAAGGATCCAAGGTAGACGAACTCATCAACCACCTCAAAAGTATCCCCGTCTAACGTAACACTGTTTCCTAGGCAGGCTCTGTCGCGTTCGATTCCGCTTATCAGCATGTACTTTGTTTGTGACGCATTAACCATCAAGCCGACTTTTGTCGCTGGTGTACAGGTCTGCCATCGTTCCAAATGTTCTGCCGACATTATCTACATCATCCGTGAAGCAAACAAATTGGCTGGATCTCGTGATAATCGTAAATCTCCGCATGACACCTTCTAGCGCGATGTTGAACAGCAGGCACGAAAGTCCATCACCCTGTCGAAGTCCCCGGCGGGAACGAACTGGAATGTTCGCCCGAAATCTTCACGCTATTCTGCACACCGTCCATCGTTGCTCTTATTAGTCTTGTGAGCTTCCATTTTCCATAGCTCTGTACTCCTTAATGATTTTCCATAGATCTTTGCAATCGATGCTATTATAAGCCGCTTTAAAATCGATGAACAGGTGATACGTTGGTACTTGGTATTCACGGCTCGAGGATTTGCCGTACAGTGAGGATTTGGTCCGTCGTCGAGCAGCCGTTGATGAAACCAGCTTGATAACTTCCCACGAACTCATTTGCTATTGGTGATAGACGGCGGAAGATAATATGGGATAGCACTTTGTAGGCGGCATTCAGGATAGTGATCGCACGATAGTTTTCACATTCCAGTTTGCCACCCTTCTTGTAGATGGGGCATATGACCCCTTGCTTCCACTCCTCCGGCAGCTGTTCCGTTTCCCAGAATCTGACTATCAACCGGAGCAGACAGGCAGCCAACCTTTCCGGGCCCATTTTGATGAGTTCAGCTCCAATACCATCCTTACCCGCTGCCTTGTTGTTCTTGAGCTGGTTGATGGCATCCTGAACTTTCCTCATTGTGGGATCAGGTTGGTTTCGTTAATCCGCCGTGCTAACGTAGTCACTTTCTCCGCTGTCGTGACCCTTTGCGCCTGTGTTCTCCCTGCCGTTGAGGTGCTTCCATTCTTATCCCTACACATTTCGGCTCGCGGCCCAAAGCCTTTTCGGGATGCGTTAAGTTTCTCGTAGAACTTTCGCTTTTCTTCCAGGCGACGCTTTTTGTCCCAGTATAGGCGGGTTTGCTGCTATCATTTCTTTTCATATCGCTCCACGTTTTGTCGCGTTCTCGGCTGCATTGATAATGGCTGCTTCTATGGTATTCCAGCAGTCCTCAATAGGGGCTTCGTCAAGCTCACCCTCTTCCGGCAACGCAACCTCGAGATGATGCGCGTATACGGCGATGTCGTTCGGTTGGGCCAGTCGCGCTAGATTTTACCGAGGCGGGCGTCGATACATTGATGATGACGGATAATTTTGGACGCAGTTTCACCATCACAAAATAGTGGTCAGAGTCACTGTTAGCGCCACGGTAGGTTCTGACGTCGTTGATATCGGAGGAGTGCCGTCTATCGATCAAAACGGTCAATTTGTGATTCCGTCTGCTGTGGTGATTTACGAATGGTCATATTCTTGAAGGCGGCAAAATCTATCAGTCGTAGGCCGTTTTTGTTCGTCAGCCGGTGGGCGCTGAACTTTCCAATCGTCGTTCTGAACTCCTCCTCCTGTTTAATCTGAGCGTTCAAACCACCTTAGATCTTTCAGTACATTGGAGAGTATGCGTGTGCTTCCGATGAAGTTGAGAGATTTGCAGTTCCACGTACCGAGTTTCCAATCGCTAGTCTATTTCCGTCGCTGTGGTCTTTGCCGATTGCTCAGATCCGTATTATCATGTTGACGTTTCTATGCTGGTGTATTTTTACGGCTGGCTTGCAGAGCCTGACACCAGCCCCCTAGATTTCCGGAGGACCATTCCCCCTAAATGATCGGAGGGCCATAGTGCGCAGTTTAGCTTAGAGTCCTACTCGGGCACTCGGACGATGATCAGCCACCACTGACATGGGGAAAAGACGCTGTTGTGCGTCGCTCCTATCATGGAGTACAGAAGCTCCAGGTTTTCAGAAGCAAACCGCTCTTTCCCTGTCAGCATACGACCAAAGCTCCCACCGGGTTGGTTACCCGATCTTCCCTAAGGTTGCGCGTCCCCCGGCCAATACCACGAGGAGATAGGGATAGGAGTTGCTCGGCAAGATGCTAAGGACTACACAAAGGGATCTATTTTATTCCTGTAGGTAAGCGAGGTACCAATTGCCCAGCCATTTACCGTGCCATATAATGGAAATTCTCAAATAATTATTGTGAAAGAGCTCACAGCACTCCTAGATAATAAGTGGGTCTGTAAGGACGTACCAACAATTAAAAGAAGAAGAAGAAGAAGAAGAAGAAGAAGAAGAAGAAGAAGAAGAAAGAGAAAAAGAAGAAGGCGAAGAATTAAAAGAATACTTGTATAGGCATAAATTTATGAAAGTTATCATAAATCTTGGAAACATTTATTTATTGAGTCCAAATGCGCTCTAAACTTCATAATTAATCATATTTTTATGACAAGCTTAGCATGTGAGAAATGATGAATGTGTAATGAGCATGCCAGATAAAGACCATCCATCTTTTTCTTTCTAAATTCTTGCTCCAATTTGCATACCGGAATCAAATTATACTCTCATCTAGTAATGCTTAAAATGTTCTAAATCAAGTGGGTATTGTTTGAATCAAAAAATTAAGAACCATATTGACTTAGTCTTCAAATAGAAAGCATGTTCAAAAGTACTGACAGAAACAATGACAATTTTCTAAGGCTATATACCCTTCGCTTAGGGTGGGAGCCGAGTTAGAGTCAGCGGATTCAAAGCAGCATGCTGAAGGTGTGAAGGTGGGTTCGATTCTCGGTCGGTCTAGAATCTTTTCGTATTGAAAATTTCCTTGTCTGCCCTGAGCATAGAGTATCATCGTACTTGCTACACGATATACGAATGTAACAAAAGACAACTTTGGCTAAGAAAGCTCTCAGTTAATAACTGTGGAAGCGTGCTCATCGAACACCATGCTGAGAACCAGGATCTGTCCGAGTGAAGACATAATGCCAAAAAGAAGAACCATCCACTTTCTTCCGTTCTTGAATTGCCTGCTTCTCTGTTCACATGCACGCACACACTTCTAATTGGCTAAACTTAATCGAGCAACATTGCTCCCAAATCCATTTGAGAATCAGATCTTTGCTTCGTATTCCTAGGAAAACTAAAGCATCAGCAGCCAAGTCGGGCAGGATCAGGAAAGCTTTGTTCTTCTCTTGGTCGTCATGGATATATGCGCCTGCGGGTAGATACAGCACACAATCATCCTAGTACAAATAACACACCCCATAAAAGGAGCAATGCGAGTGGAGTGAACATATCCATTTTCATTGTGGCCAACTAGACGATTCAATTAGATTTTCTTTTGTGATGAGAACATCGGCATATGCCTGATAACCATATAATAAACGACTGTCTGTGCGCCACATAATGTGCAGGATGTTAATGCGAGGGCATATCAATAATACAGTTCTCGTGACGTTAGGCTTAATTGAGATTTACTTCATTGGAGTTATCGTGCGAAGCACTATGTGTGAATGTTTGATGACCCAAAAGTCAATTAAAAGCTGTAAGGTCGAAACATGAGATACAAATTTAACCTTTTGATTTAACTCGAAACACGACGCAATAAAAACGGATCAATTTTTCCTACAATAATCCTTTTGCTTCTTCTTCTTCTTTTTTCTGACGTTACGTCCCCACTGGGACAGAGCCTGCTTCTCAGCTTAGTGTTCTTATGAGCACTTCCACAGTTATTAACTGAGAGCTTACTATGCCAATGACCATTTTTGCATGCGTATATCGTGTGGCAGGTACGAAGATACCGTAATCCGGGGTAACATTGATCATTTTTTTGAATATTTTTTAAACATTTCGTTTAAAAAGGCAAATGTTGCAAATTTTATATTTTTAAAACTAGTACTGCCACCCATAGCTCGTGACTATATACTGTATTTTGTTTTTGAAAAGATTTAAGTATGTTTAAAAAAAATGTTTTAGGGCGATTTTTTGATTTAGCTGATATGGGGTAACATTGATCACCTATGTAAACAACGTTCGGTAATATTGAAAATGTCGTCACTTACTTAAATCATGGCCCCTGAAGCCGAATATGAAGGCCAAACGCTTACAAGTCATTTACTTTTTGAGTTATTTGAAAATTAAAAACACCTCGAACCACGGAATACGCCTAAAGGTAGTCAATTTCCTAAGGGAATTCTATATTCTTAACAGTAATTGGTTAATGTTGTCTAATTGAGCATACTTATGAATGTTTTGATTTCGGAATCGTTTTTGGCGATGCCTTTTTTAATAGAAACCGCATTTTCCTTGCTCATATCGTTTGCAGAACTTATGTGAGTCATGAATCTTCGTTAGGGTCATCCTTACCCATTGAAATGATTGTTTCGAAAAGTTGACAAATTTAGTCATAAGGTAAACGCAATTTCCGCAAAAATCTTCACTTTCATTAACTCATGGATATTAAAAAAGAAGCACCATTCATGATTTGGAAATGTTTCATCAATAAATGATGATACGAACTTTTCACGAGGTGAGTCATTCCGATCAATGTTACCCCGCTGATCAATGATACCCCGGATTACGGTACTCTATGCCCTGGGAAATCGAGAAAATTTCCAACCCGAAAAGATCCTCGACCGGTGGGATTCGAACCCAAGACCCTCAGCTTGGTCTTGCTGAATAGCTGCGCGTTTACCGCTACGGCTATCTGGGCCCTGATAATGCTTTTGCTATTGAAGTCAAATCTTAATAGTAATATAAAATACAAATATTGAATTGAAAAATATGCTAAAGCTGTTTCGGCACACTTTTTTCACGATTAATAGATTTGGACAATTTAACATTTAATTTTCTTTAAAAATTTACAAGCTAGAACAGAAAATTTTGTTGTCATTTTCATTCCACTAAAATTTTAATCATGTAATTATCGGCTATTTGCAGTATTCCCCAACTCATTTGAGAACAGGTAATTCGTGTTCCATATTTATTACAATACAGATAGTATTCTCAAGTAACCAGTAAGCTACAGGGTAATCATTTGATGACTAAGCACACCAAAGATATAGCCACAGACAAACAGACGTAACACTTACAACATTATTTTTTCAAAATCCATCGCACAGTTTACACCATCATCTTCTGGTGAACATGTTGCACGAAAAGGTGTTTCGTGCAACAAGACCGGCAAATGGCGGTAGTGTGAAACGTCAAACGCAATGAAAACCGATGCGCGAATTTGAAATTTGATCCGTTCCAACGAATTTGAAGGCTATTCTACTGGTCTTGCTCTTCTAGACATAGAAAAAGCATTCGACAGTGTTTGGCATGAAGGTTTGATTGTAAAATTAAAAAACTTTAATTTTCCAACATACATTGTTAGAATAATTCAAAGTTATCTGTCAAATCGTACACTTCAGGTAAATTATCAGAACTCCATACCAGAAAGATTTCCTGTAAGAGCTGGTGTTCCCCAAGGCAGCATTTTGGGACCAATATTATACAATATTTCCACATCTGACTTACCTGAGTTACCTCAGGGATGTCAAAAATCCTTGTTTGTGGAATACACAGGCCTCTCCGCCAATGGACGAAGCCTGCGTGTCATCTGTAGTCGATTGCAAAAAAGTTTGGATATTTTTTCTTCATACTTGCAAAAATGGAAGATTTCTCCTAATGCTTCCAAATCTCAACTACCCACATAAACCAAAAGCTCTTTATTTGAAACCTTCAAATAGACATGTTGTCACGATGAGAGGGGTTCCAATAAATTGGTTAGATGAAGTTAAGTATCTAGGGCTCATGCTAGATAAGAATTTAACTTTCAAAAATCACATTGAGGGCATTCAAGCCAAATGTAATAAATATGTAAAATGTCTCTATCCACTTGTTAATAGAAAATAAAAACTTTGTCTTAAGAACAAGCTTTTGATATTCAAACAAATTTTTAGGTCAGCCCAGGCCCGGATTTGGGGGGGTGCCGAGGGGGCAAATGCCCCTGGCCCCCCGATTAAGGCCCCCCCCCCCGAGGAACCAACATTAAGAACAAAAACATTTTGAAATACATTTCAATATTTCTCTTTAGACATTTGAACATATAACTAAAACGTTTCGGCCAGCTTTCCAATATTAAAATAAATTGTTTTTCTTCACCTAATATCTGAATCTCACAGTATGATTTGATCAATAAATATATTACAAGAAAATATGAATGTTAAGCCAAAATCTTCAAAATTATTCTCTAATTAGTTATAAATATTGGAATTTAATATGCGCTCAACGTTGTTGCATGATCTTAAAAAAATACGGCTAATTTGTAAATCACTGTTCAACTCAAAGATTTTATTGGGTTCGTATCAGAACTTAAAATTTAAACATGTTTGCAATTCTATCAGAAACTCGAAGTGTAAGAGAAATTCTGTTGTGACGCAGCAGTCTGTATTTTGAAATACCTATTATATTTTGTATGCCATAGTTTTCTTTGAATTCAGTATAAGATTAGCTTTGCTTCAGTAATGGCTTAATATAATTTATAGAATATACATACGATGTTCATACAAAATGTTAAAGTTCAAGGAACTGTTTAACAGCTTCTAACGAATCGACTGACCTGAAATTTGAATTACATCTCATAAATAACTTTAAACATGATTCATGGGAAATTGATCAAATTCTATTCAAGAGTTTAGAAAATATTAAAATAAATACTATTTTGAAAAGAAAAAAAAATGCCAGAAAATTTAAATTGGAATGTTTATGATTTGATTTGATTTGATAGTTAGAAGTAGGCATGCTTTTGCTTTTTTTTTCACTCAGATGAAATGCAAAACTTGGTAGAAGATTATACTTATCGTAAATTGATTGTTTTCAAAATATCTGAGTTTCAAAATATGGACATTGTTTGGCAAAATTTTTAAAAACTTAAAAACTTAGGCGCTTTTGCATATAGTTTGATGATTTATCCACAGATCTAATTTGAAGTTATTTCCAATATATCAGCCTAAAGTACACAATTTATTCTTGCCAGTACTGAATTCATTTTTGTGTATACAATTTATAGAATTTGCAGTATAAAATAATATGGGATGGAACCACGGTACTCGTGCATGTGTATATCGTGTGGCAGGTACGAAGATACTCTATGCCCTGGGAAGTCGAGAAAATTTCCAACCCGAAAAGATCCTCGACCGGTGGGATTCGAACCCACGACACTCAGTTTGGTCTTGCTTAATAGCTGCGCGTTTACCGCTACGGCTATCTGGGCCCCTTGCTCATCCGGGAGGTATATCGTGGTAGCTCGATTTTCGGTTAATGGCGTTGGTACCGGAGGCAAATTGGAAACTTGTAGTAAATGGAATCAAAAAATGCTTTGTAGTATAACGGCTTTGTAGATTTTTAGCAATTTTTCACTCTATACAAATTATATAGAAGTAGAAAAACGAGTCAGTCTTCTACGAATTGTTATATTGAACGGAAAAATCACCTAAAATCTCTATTGGAAAACTTGAAAACAGTTGATTTTTTCAATATATATAGCTCACAACCCACTTTTCATTTGGGCCCCTCATATTTTTGGACCGACCATCTCGGTCAAAACTAAAATTCAATACGTTGGTTTGTGGAATTCCACAACGTGCTGAATTTTGTATAACAGGTACAAAAGATACAAAATAGTCATTATTAAAAAATTACCATTTTACTGCTCAAAATACAGCTTTTACGTGTGAAATGCATAGTTTCTTGAACTGTGACAGAGTCGTTGCACGCTTCATTTGTATTGGCATAGAATTGAAAACATTTATTCCTTTGTAGTATAATGAGTTTTGTGAAGCACCATGCATCTTAATGATTAATGTAAATTAAAAATGATTGTCATTGCAAATAAATAAAGGTAACTTGGCATGTCCCAAAAAAGGTTCCGGGTCATTTCGCCGAACGAAATTTACCCGATTGCCGTTTGGCCGAACGCCATTTGCATTCTTTGAAAACATGGCACAGAAAATGAAGCATATTCGCCTCTGTTTCTGGATCAGAATGAGAGTGTGTCAGCGAATTTTTCAAGTGGTGACACACAGTAATCGGCACCAAACAGTGGGTGGTGTGTGTCTGTCTTGTTTTCGTTCATGGCTCGTTATCTTCCACGTACGATAAATTTCATGCGTGTTGTATAGAAATAGGCGAATAAATGGGATACAATTATGGGTCGTGTGTCAATGATCGTTAAACTCTCCAAAGCCTGATTATTATACCTGAATGCATCTATGATGCTGATTTTGGGCAAGTGGTTAGCCACGACAAAAACCACGCTATATCGTAGGACAATTCTCCTGGCCTGAGCTCAGTTGCGCGTAGATAAGCCTGAATACGCCTAGACTGGCCAAGATGACCCTAGACTAGCCGCCCACGTTGTTGGGTCAAACACACCTGAACAACGCAGTTATCTTAATTAATTCACTTATATCCACCGAAAAATGTAGTAAAGCTTACCTGCCCAACTTTGCCTTCCGTATTCAATTAAATTTTTCAATTATTCTTATTCCTGACGATTTTTTTAAATTCAGCTTGAAAACAAAATATTTGAATTAATACAAATAAGCATTTTAGAAAAATCACTCGCGAAGCTTACTTTGAATTTAGTTCACTATTGCACACTTTAATTTAAATCTCGATTGCTTTTCAAAGCTTAACTTGCGTTCCACTAATAACTTCCACAGTAGAATTCACATGTGAATACTATCACGTACTTCACCAATATGAAATTACGAACGCGATTCGAAGTGGTTAGAACCTTTAAATTAAAATGCAATTACTACTCAACGGACTACAATGGGTTTAAAACCTCCTTTTTCCATTGGTGAGATCTGGAGAGCAAGAGTTTGACCAGTAATTTTCTATTTCCAAATAGTATGGCTGCCTAAATTCTATAGAAGTCAGTGAAAAACTACTATGACGCAATTTGCTATATTTCATCGTTGCGCCTTCAATTATGCAATAGGGTAACGACTGTTTATTTTGTTCTCAAACGCTAACAGTTGGCGCCAGCGGCAAAAATTACAGACAACAACCTTTCGAACATTCAGTTTCTCTTACCGGCCGCCGAGCGGCGACACTGTTGTTTGTATCCCACTCACTGATCGCATTACGCTGGATTCTCAAATTTCTCAAACTTTCAACACAAGCGCATGGAAGAATGGTAGTCAGAGAACTGTCAAAACGTATGGAAAATAATGAAAATCGTAAATTGCTTGCAATTAGGAAACTGAATCAAAAAAGTAGTGATAAGAAATCAAGTGTAAAGTGAATACATAACTTTTTGTGTTTAGATCATTTTCCGTGGTGCTTTCTTTGCTTCAGGATTTCGTTTTTACTACCATTGAAAAAGAGCCATCTATTGTCTTTTCAATATTGAATATCACCCTATTGATTTTACTTGCGAGCTTTAGTTTATTTGCACATGCCGAAATATTTCTACACAGATAAAACGACTAACAGATGGCAGCACACATAAAAAGAGACATGGAGCTGTAGCTGTATTTGTATTTGCTAAACGGTACAGATTCATATTTTAATATTAGGAAAATTCATTGGCTTTTCTCGGTGAATGCAATACTGTACTCAGAGTGAAAGGGAGTAACGAAAGTAATGAAATGACAAGATGGAAAGAATCGCAAGCGAGCGATGAGAGAAATGAATAGAAGTTGAAAATTTGTTTTTAACAGAGGGCCATACCTATGTGTGAACAACACAATCGAAACGACAAATCGTTGCCTAACGTCCTGGTCTCGAACGACTAGATGTTGTAGTGTTGGTCACTACTAACACTAGACAGGCAAAAATTTGTCGCCTCGACCTGTTAACTATATTGTTCGGCATATATAACAGTTCTATCGATCGTTGGCATATTTTTCGGAGATTGATGTAGATTCATATTTTACAGATTGTCAAGGCCACACGGGACGTAATTAAAATCACTATACATTTAAAGGGATAAAGTACCAACTAACAAGTACCACTCGATATATTGATGTGAAAATATGTCACTCTAATCCTGTTTATGTAGTACATAACACATTCAATTTTCAGCTTCATCAGTTAAGTTAAACTCGAGATTTGCAAAGTTTTCATGATAATTGTAGTAATGAGTCCAAAGATAGAAAAAACGTGTTACCTTAAGAATAGGATTCACCGATAACATCATTCCGTACATTCATGGAGAAAGTCCATGGATCGAAATCGAATCCTTCAGTACCAGAAAATCCTGGATCGTCGAGAAATCGAAAAAATTCTAAACTCCTGAATACAAAACTGTTCTGAAGAAGTTGTCATTTATCGATTACATTATTACTTCCAGAAAGTTTCATTGACATTTGAGAGGGTGCTGCCAATATCTGTTCGAGTTGGCGCGAAATGCGTTTAATCATTCATACGATGTTGTCTAAGACAAGATCAACCTTGGCCTTTTATAGGCTCATTATCTTGTTGTTTCATTGTATTAGAACCCAAAAGGCATACATGTTCACTTTTAAAATTGGCGTAATATTCTCTAATGAGCCGGTTGAATTTTCAAGTAAATGCACGTCACGAACTTTCTCGATGAATGGACGTGTATGCACTGCACAACACCGCCAGTTTGGAATTTACACGGCACAGACAGTTTCCCCCTAAGGGCAATGGAACAATCAACGGGTATTTTGCATAATTAAGCCTTCCCTCCTGGGATGCCTTCCGGCTGAACGCAAAAATAGCCCCAAACTGTGGCAACATTCATCACGTTCATTAGCCATCAAAATTAGCTTTATCTCATCGCCGGATATGGCTTATTTATTTCCCACAAAAGCGCCCTGTGGTTTTTGCTATCGGGGGCTTATATCACGCACCTGCATGCCAGTCAGAATAATGTATCGTCCGCTACATTTCGCTGCTCAGCAGATGGCTTCCTGCTTCAACCGAGAGTCTCTAATGTGCTCATTGCAATTGAAACCTTGTCACATACCATAGAACACCGTTCCGAGCTGTACTGTGGCAAAGAGATGACATTTGTGGACATATCTGATATTTGATTAACGAAATTGAGAAAAGCTAACCAAAAGTAAGCCATCCAAGTTAAATCAATATTTCTTAACGAGTCCCTGTTGATAGATTTAGAAATGATAATTTCCATTGTGCTACTTTTCCACGAATATCGGTCTTCCTAACGCCAGTTCCCGTATGACCCTTTTCTCCAAATATACGCAACAAATGTTCTCTAAAATACTTGGATCATGATTTCACAATTTTCGATGAGTGCTGTCCGGTACTGGAGGATCTTCCCATCAAACGAAAATATCCATTCCGCACTTTCGACATACAGCCAGATGTCTGAAATTGATGACAAAATTTAGCTTAAATTCTAATTGTTATAATACATGCCTATACAAAATACTAAAGAAGCTTTAACCTACGAAATAGACGTATGTGTGAAATTACCAAGAATTCAAGGATAACCTCTCTCGTCGCGTTCATAAAAAAACGATGTGGATTTTTAGGCTTAAATTCGCGCGCGTCCTGAAAAGTTAAACTGTATCATTACTTTCATGCAACATGCTAGATAATCGAAATCCCTCGCTGATGCTTTCCACCTGAAGCAACCTAAACCTAAAGGATGAGAAAGAGCTTTCTTCTCATATGCTCATGTTCCCTGAAAAGGATCTGTTTTCTCGATTCACTTCTTATCACCGGTTGTCATCAGCAGTTGTTTCGTCTCTGCAAAGTGTTGTTTGGGGTTTGAGAAAATGCTCTTGCCCCATTCGTCCATGCCTGTCTGCGTCAAACGATGCTGAAGCCTTACAGGTGCGCTTTCGGTGCAAAAGTTCAACTCTCCTATAGGAAGATGTTGAATTTTGTTTCCTTTTTTTTCCAAAGTCAGCAACAGAAGGCTTCCTTTTTGGGAGGGTTCACAACATTTGCTCCTAGAGTTCAAATTCACCGAGGGAAAATGATTTCGAGCGATAAGAATCTAGATGGAAATTCAAAAGACGGAGGTTCTTGACATGGCTCATCCATATGTTTTTAATCATTTCTTGGAAGGAATCTCTAATCATCTTGTGGGAAATGCTGAGATTTTTGAAATAATCAGTTAAATTCGTTTTTGAATTTATTTTTTATTGAAAGCAAACTATTCTTCTTTTTTTTTTGAGAACCCACAAAAGTCCATACACACTTAAAATGGGTCGCAGAATTCTGTAAAATAAATCACAGAATGTTAACTGTGTAATATGATTTGACAGATTTTTCTGTTCAACATGAATTTATCCAATACAACTGTTAAACATTCACAGGACATTCAGTAAAGACAAAAGTTTAACAAACATCTGTGAAATCCTTACAACTTCGGTGAAGATCAAACTTTTCACCGGACATTGCTACTTTCACCGAAAATCTGTAAAATCAATCGTCGGCCATATTGACAGTTATAAAATTGGCAAGAATTAATGTTTGTTCAGTTAAGAGGGTGAAATAAAGTAAAACTTAGTCTTTGTGATTCACACTATAGATGATTTTTTGTGACTTCCAAAATAAGTTAGACGCTGATAGGTAATTATGATACTATGGATAATTATAACGTGGAATTAACATAATGTTTCGGCTGTGCGTTTTATATGTGAGAATGAAGCTACAATTAGGTGATTGAAATAAATAAGCATCACAGAAAATCCTAAAGAAATTACTCTACATTTTCACAGGACAATTGTATATATATACTGAATCGTCAGTGAAATGCCAGTGGTAAAACCAAACTATTACAGTAAATTTGTTAAAGAGCACAGAAATGTTCGGTAAAGGCAGCAGCACCACACTAACTGCACGGAAAATTTGAGAAAAATTACCGAACTCTTCGGTGATTTTGACAGTTGAACTTTTTCTTGGTTTAAAATATGGTATGCATAAGCTATTGGGTAGTTATTTGTTCCTCCTCGGGCTGCTGCCTTGGTCCAACGTCTCTTAGCCATTCATGTTTGTCCGTCAAGATACTTCCATCCTTATTCCGGCACATTTCGGCTCGTGGCACAAAGCCTTTGCGGGATGCATAGAGTTTCTTGCAGAACTTACGCGTTTCTTGAGCACTTTACAGCTGCCCCATCTCTTCGCACTCCAACTCTTCTTGGCGGCGCTTTTTATCCCGCTGCTTTAATACTTTGCGCGTAAAATTTGCGACTTCGGGTAGCTTGAGTCGTTGCAGATGGTAACGTTGCGGGCGTCAGTACTGAATGTTATTCACAACGGAAATACTTTGGCGCACATCAACGATCACAAGATAGTGATCCATATCGATGTTTCTGACGTCGATAATGACCGAGAAGTGGCTTCTATCTGTGATGTATCAAATGTGCGTGCGCATTCTGCCTTGTGGAGATACACTGAGAGAATTGTTTGTGCTATTTTTAAACATATTTTTATAACGCACATTTGATACACCACACTATCCAACAAAACGTGGTCGATATGCGATTCAGTATTTTGGGATGATCTCCAGGTGTACTGATACGGGAGACTGGGCTGGAAGTAGGTACTACGTATGGCCATGTTCTTGTAGGCGGCCAAATAAATTAGTCTAAGGCCGTTTATTAGAATTATTTTATATAATAGGCCCTTTTCAAAACGTACACTCAGAAATTAAGAAATATTTTGATGGAAAATGTCGTGATGGAGGACCATTAATACATACATGGGCGAAGTTTTAATTTGAGACGAAAATATAAATATCTACGCGATTTGCGTTTTTTTTTTTCAAGGAAATGACTATAGGCTCTCGATACGAATTTGAATAGGGTTCTAAAATGTTTAATGACATCTTGTTTTCATTTAATAAAAACGAAAGAGCATGTTACTGCAACTACTTTAGCACGTTTTCCCGCTCAAATAACGGCTATATCATATTTAAATTTTAATTTATAAAATCGGGTCCATAAATGTACCTTGACACTTTTGATCATGTTTGACGTTCGCTTAGTCGACAAAACACCACAGGGCTTTTAGTTTTAACACTGGGGTTGTTTCTATCTGACAAAATGGAAGGGACACGGAAAACAAAATACACTCAAAATTTGAGTTTAAGCTAAGGGGTGTGACAAAATCTAAAAAAAGCATAAAAAATGTTTTTTTGGACTTAAACAAACGAAAAACATAAAAAAATGAGTAAGCATGTGTTTCTGACCTAAGCTTAAGCATTTGGCATTAAAATTGGGACAGGGTTTAAGGACCCTATTGTGCGTCTTTTTGCATCGCCTTCTACCAATGCTGTCGATTTGATAAACTTGAGATAAATTACTTATCATAAACCTAATTTATGTTCATAAACAGGCCTGTAAGTTAACAAATCTTTTGTCAATTCTAAAGAATAATATCAAATTATTAATAATAGGTATTTTTATCATGTATATAAATGATACAAATTTGTGATTGTGGAGAATGTTATAAATGTATTGGTCATATAGTGTTTGTATGCTCCAAATTTACTGTAGTTAGAAAAAATATTGGCTTCATATCATTCTCAACCTACGGAGTCTGTTTTGTGCTTTGGTCGTGAGCGGTAGAATCATGCGTTGCTCCGATGGTTACTTTTTTCATACTAGTGTGCAGTGATTCAGCATATGTTTAGAGAAAATGTGGTTAGAGTGATTAAAGTGATTAAGGTTTAATTTGTTCAGACTTATGTTATTATTGTATAAAAATTGTTGAAATGATTGAACGATGACGAAATAATTAACAGAAAAGAAATGGTTAGTAATGCCCGAAGAGATGCTGTTGAGGTTAGGTGTGGTGACCCATGGAGGATGTGCAAGAATGCTGGTGTAATGGAATTGATTCTAGGAAAAATCGTAAAGAATATAACACAAATGCTTACAAATTAAAAGCGATTGATGTGATTTGGAAAAAAAATATGTTGGTTGGACCAAAGAAGATTGCATATTGGAAGTCAAAAAAAGTTAACGCATATGTGGGAGTGTAAGTGAAAACGAACAACGTTTCGCCGGGCTGCAAATTTCTAATAAAAGTCAAGTACTTTTTTAATTTATTATTATGACCATTATGTTCATTTGTCGTGCATGCTAGATTTAGCAATATATGATACAATTTATGATCATAAAGTAATTGTGTGAGACCTTCAATACATATCAAACTGTATTGAAGATACTCATATATTATTGAATTTGTTTCAAATGTAAATTCAATTCCTTTATATTTGATTGTAGCATCGCTTTGCTATATTCGTTAACACTGACTGCTACAAAGAAACTGCAACATGTGACTATGAAGGGCAACATCAACAACATCAGACATTTTCTCGGCACCCTCAGTACTCTAGTGCACAAAAATAATGAGCGAGACAAGGATACGAAGCAGTTGACCACGAGGTTTCGGAATTGTATCAAGAAGATGGACGTCAGTGCCGTCCAGCGCTCTTGTGAGAGCACCGCGACGTAGGTTGCGTGGTACGGCTGATCAGGGCCCCTATCTATTGACATTTTGTTTTAAGAATAAACATTATGTTTTCAACAAAAAATGATGAGTTTGTTGAATTTTTCTTTCTGTCTGACTAAAAAAATCTTATTTTTTGTTGAACACCCGTTATAACAACATTTTTAATTAAAGAAAAGGTTTTATGACTTTTGGAAATTCGATGGTTTGTATTGCATGAAATGTATCAAACGAAAAAAGATGAAAAGGCAATTCATATATTTATATTCTCCTGTTTATTTCCTACACCATGTAAAAATGAATTGTTGCTCTAAAAAGTTTAGTTACAGCAATAATAATTAATTTTAATGCTTTGTGATATACATACCATTTTCAACATACGTTACTTACTAGTTTACTCATTTGTGTAAAGGAACTCTTCCAATAAAAAAATGTTCGAAAAAGAAAATCATAAAGCGTGTTCCCTGAAAATCCATGTTTTCAGTTTTTGAATTTGCTCTACGTTGAAATTGTGACTGTTACATTAAACAAAATTCATGAAGAACTTTACAAGCCTAATTTATTTACTTAGTAAATATGTTGATAGATAAAAATATAACATAAATATACATAGGAGAAGGTATCGACCGTGATTGTTTTTATTTTATTGTTTTATGGCTATATTTTTTCTTGAAAAAGATATGCATTTTTTCAATAACTGTTTGATTACGACAAATACCAAATTAACTTTGATATATAACAAGTGATCTTGTGAGAATATTGGTTGGTATCTACTCTAAATAGGTATTAAGGTATTATCTACTCTAAATAGGTATTAAGAGTAAATTATGCGTTGCGATAGCTTTTGTTTGAACAAAGATATTCAATTGTTTAATGAAAAAGAACTTCCCCGGAAACAGAATATTATTTCCCGGGAATCGGTAATCCCATTTCCCAGGATTGAAATAGCAGTTTACGCAAGAAGTGGCAGAATGATGATATTTACAGTATGAGTTTTACTCGGCAAGCCTCATTGGATAACTGCGACGAGTGCTATAGAAATCGAGTTCTGCAACGAGTACAACATTTTTTGCAATGTCGTAAAAGTTCACTTGAGGGACCAGAAATCATTTCAAGTTGCGATTGAAAAACAAAAGTTGGGTTATGACCCATTACACAACTTAAAACAGTTTTGTAATGAAGAAATTGTGCGAAATCAGTTGCGTAATCACTCTTACGATACTAAATTCAGTGTAAGCCGTTTCATGACAGATTGGCGTGAAGAAAAACAGCCTATTACGATGAGAACGCAAAAACCTAATTACATGCAATCATAAAATCGTTTTATGATTCAACTCAATATTTTTGAGATAGCTATACTTGTTTGCGACTTCTTTTCGATACATTTTTAAATTTGCAAATGTTTAGCTATCTTCTTGCATTCGTTTCACTTTCTTCTATAGCTTGATAAAGTAACCAAAATCATGAAACAAAACCTATTCACTATCTTTGGTGTCACTAATGAAAGCATAATCTGGAAGATGCGTTTTTAGGTACCGTCGATGGAGGTGACAATGGGTTTAGGGGGTGAGATTGGGTCAAAACGGAAAAATATGATTTATGAAATATTTCAGCTAATAACGCTGATATTACTAAAATTAATAATTTTTATGTTAGGGAACATATTATTACACGTAATTCATCACAATATACATTTTTAGAAATAGTAGTTTTTGTCAACTATATCAATAAACTTGTATGTTGAAACTAGATAAAATTCACAACATTAAATTTCTCCTGTGCAAAGTATCATGCATTTACTGTATCCTCTATCGTTTTATTAGAAGGAGGTTGAAAGTCTTTTCTTTACACTTCACACGTTTTTTTTCCGGAATCTATTTGATTTTTCCACAAAAAAATCATTTTTTTTCGGTACGGTGTCTAAAACATCAAAAATGGGGGTGAGATTGGGTCAAGCAAGAACGTTAGTAAATCAAATTGCAAGTCCACTTTTTTGGCATTTTACGGTGCCGGGTGTTCTCTTTTTTCATTAAGATGTGTTTATTCTTTCTAAATACAGCATCTCTGAAACATCAAACAAGTCTACTTGAGTATTCCGTGCATTGAATAACAATGCAACGCATTTCGACAACTTCTCAGACCAGCAACTGTGTTTCGTGCGCAGCAACATAGTACAATTTTATCAAATGGATTTATTTTTGAAATTTCATTATTTATCAGTGTTTTTATATTGTAGAAACATCTCACGGAAGTACAAATGAGTAGGATCGCTGAAATACTGAGATTATAACGTCAAAATCTGCCTGAATTGTATTGGTCGTGGAATTTCGCACCAAAATTTAACTATTTTCAAAGGTTTAAAATAATCACTGTTTCACTATACCTTTGGGGAAAGTGAATAGGCTGTATGGCAATGGAGATGAGGCTTTGAAGATAATTTGAGGAAAAGAACAAGACAATGTATGTTAACTTGACGATAAATGTTGGGTTTACATATTTTTTCTCGTGGCTCTTCAATTTGTTGGTATAATTGTTCTTTTCAGTGGGTTTAGCATACATGTGAAACATCTTAGATATCTTTTCGTCTTGTTTATATCGTATTTCATCAATATTTTTCAGTTGTGAATGGCTTTGCAATAATATTCTCAAAAACAAGATATTTCAATTACAGTGACCCAAAGTCACCCCCTCTATGGGGTGACATTTACTTGTGATGCCGCTGTGTATAAATATTTTTCTTTAATTTTTTGAACCGTTGTTATTGAACTATCAAAGTACATACACACCAAATTTGAAGTTTATTGGAGTTAAATTGCGATATTTATTCAATAAATAAATCGTACATATCCCTTTTTGACCCATTGTCACCCCCAACGACGGTACACCACAACGACCTGCTTTTCCAAAGTCCCTGTGCTTTCTTGCGGCTTATTTTATTTCAACATTTCTAACATTCATCTTCCATCAATCTGTTATCAAAGTAAAATGAAATCGCATCGGGCCTGAAGCGAGAAAAAATTCCCAACATGAGACGGTGTACTGGATTCAGGGGATAGATGCCCGGTTCAATAAACGTCATATATAAGCGATGTGTTTTCCAGTAAATTGTGTATCCCAAAAAATCTGAAAGGGGCGATGAGAATGTTTGATACCCGGTCCAATGCCAACGTATGAATGGACGGACGGCCACAGGAGGAACGGGAAAACGGAGGCGAAAATGGATTATGATCTTCATCTTTCTTTTATTACATTTTATAACATTTTATCCAATAATAATAATAATAGTCGTAAAAGTAATGGTGACTCAGCATGCTTTCTAGAGTTGAGTTGATTGCAGCATGGCAAACATATAGACAAAATCTCAACCATGTAGAGAGTGACAAAAATAGTGCCAACCGGTTACCGAGAACACTTTGGAGATGGCTCAAATAGACAGGGTGAAAATCAATAGTTTTGAGCGAATTCTGCAACGGCTGGGAACAATAAAGGGAAATCATAAATGTATGTATATAGAATCCTTCAATGGATAGGGTGGTTCAAATTCGAAATGGCTTATTTTGTTAGTGACCTTAAAAGCTCATTTGAGGATTTTACGCAAAAACGATTTAATGCACTATTTGCCTTGGCCTTGGAAACAATCACCGAGTTTATCCAGATACCCTCCAAAAATGTTTTCGTATTATTCTTTGAACAGTTCGATAGATCTGACAGATTTTCTTTGAGTTGTCCCTCCTGTTTTTTGCACTCTTCTATGATTTTCTGCTACAACTTCATCAATGTACACTACCCATCATAAATATGGAATCGTGAATTGCAACACTCATACCGGAAATTTCAGCACCGTGAAAAGATTTGTATTACCTAAAACGAATATTATTGAGTGCTGCATTACTCTGTATTGTAACGATTCCATACTTTCGGTGGGTAATGCACGCTATTATACATATTTATTGAAATATACAAGTTTGAGTATGAGTTTTACATAAGGTTTTCATAGATTCCATCATAAACTACTCCAAAAATTTCTCAAAAAATATTTCAAGAATTTCAATAAGTCCACCATTTTCTAAGTTTTACTTATAAATTGTCCCAAAATTTCTCAACACATTTCTTTGAATATTTCCAGGAATAACACATGCAATTTTTCAGGTAATCAGCTATTTCTTTTTCAGGATCATTCCAAGATTTTTTTAGTTTTTCCAAACTAGAATTACCTACTTTTCTTGTATCATCTTCATTATATTTCTTCAGACATTACTTTTGGTTATTTTTCTAGGACTCTGCCATAAATATTTGTAATGTATTGTTTGAATGTATGTAGATATTTTCTTAAATTTTCTTTTGATTACGGGGTATTTTGGAGGTAGTCATTGATTAATCGTCTTTTATTTAAGTTCGTTACTAATTACCAATATAAATTCGGTACTTATTATCAATAAAGTTTGTAAACAATGTGAGTCCTTCAAAAAGTTTGATGTTCTTTGACACCGAAAATGTGAACAATTTGAAAAGGCTTCAAACCTTCTTCGGTGATTTATAACATTTATTACGAACCTAATGTAGTGGTTAGAACAAACGCCTCTCACGCCGAGGATCTGGGATCAAATCCCATCCTCTAGAATAGTCCCCAAGGTAGAAAAAGTTATTCTGTAAGAATTTCAGAAGGAAAATCAGACAAATGTTCAAAGGAAATCTCTCAAATAATTTTTGGAGAGTTTCCAAGAGGTATAGGAACAAAGATATTAAGTCGAAAAACTGTGAAAAAGGAAGAATCAGCAGCTGAAGAAACATCTAGATGAATTTAACAAGGATTCATGAAACGCACCTTGTGTTTTATGAAAAACAGTTCTTTCAAGACCATATGGGATAATGTTTTGTAGAAAACATATTTTGCAGAATACAAGACCACCCCAGTAAAATAAAGAGAGCCACGATCTCAACATTCCCATGTGCATCGATTCCAGTCACATATGAAGCTAATCCCAGATCAGATTCACACGAAACAGCTTCTTGAAATTAGCCATCATCACCAGAAGCTGTGTATATATAACTATCGGCTTTGCTTTTAGTGCGATGCTATAAGGAATGATGAAGCATCTGAGAGTCATTTTTTTTCGATGTTTAAAGATATCTGGATGAATAAATAAGCAACTTGAGTTTGTATAGCAATTTCAGAAATTGTATATTCAGTTGAATCCAATGTTGTAATTTGATTTATAAAAAAAGATAATTTGACGATAAACTGTTGTTCTTATGTGTACAGTTATGGCGTTTCTATAAATTAGTAGAAACATATTTTTTATTTTAACAAATAAAAATGTCGAGAACACAAACTATATTAAATGAATGTGAATTGTGAGGCACTCATAAATAATCGTAAACTAAGATCAATTGTTCATTCTTTAATAACAATGGGATTTATCATATGAGACGGGAATATTAAGTAAATCAAAGACATTTTATAATTGCATTATTTAGAACGCTAAACATCATTCATTAGCGTGACTTTGAATGTTTCATGTCAATTTCATAAGTAACGAATAGTATACTAATTATTGTTGATAATTATCTTAAAAAATGATTAAACATAATGAGTTGTTGAACAATAAAACTCAAAACTAAGAACATTATAAAATCCATAAGCGTACCTCAATCAAACACTTCCATACTTTTCAGCCGGCATTTATATCTCCTATCATATTTTTCGTTGTCTTATAATCTTGCAGTTGCCCTTCGATTTTTCATGTTGCCATGATTTGTTGCGAGCCAGTGGAGGAATTGATGGTTCTGGTTCATCCATTGGAAATTGATTCATGTGTGGAAATTGGATTTTTGCAGTAGATTGATTCCATACACAAGACTGGGTTTAGAAACATTCCTCATCGATTTGCGGCTTTATTTACGGTAAATCATAAATCGGTGGTATTGGTTGCAAAACCATGGGTCAACAGTTGAGTCCGGAGATTGAGGGTGGCCGTTCGGGGTCGGAGCGAGCTCTGATTTAAATTGATGAAATCGGTTTTATATTTTGCTGATCAAGCTTTTGCTCGTTTATCGTTTTCTGAGAATTTATTAGATGCACCATGAAGATGAATTGATGTGGGTATTGATTATTTATCAATTCAATCAACTTACATGTAAGTTCTCCCGCTTGTAAGCTGACTTATGAGCTTGCCAAAAAAAAAAACAAAGTTAATTTTGATGGTTTTGAAACGTATTGTATCTAACCATGTGAAAGAAATGACGTATTTATATGGAGAATGCATGCATGTTCAAAATTTAATTCAATCGAGTTTAAATCAAATCAAACTGAAGTTTAAATCCTATTTTGCATGCTCGATGGATTGAATTACCTGAAATGTATGATAAGTCACAGTTGAAATCTCATTTAAACTGTTCCTGGTCATTTGTCCGAATGCCATTTGGCCGAATGCCGTTTGGCCGAATGCCATTTGGTCGAATACCGTTTGGCCGAACGCCATTTGGCCGAAAGGGTCATTTGGCAGAATGCCATTTGGCCGAATGCCGTTTGGCCGAATGCCGTTTGGCCGAAAATGAATATAATAGTGAACTACAGTTAGAATGGATTTGAAATGAATTTCAAAGAACTTATTCTGCTTATTCTTAAAGAATGATGAATCATCATTGATATACAAATACTTAACTCTTTGGGGTTAGTTCAAGCAATAGTCAATGCTGAAAAAAGAATGCTCTAAATGTAAGCAATCATTCACTTCTCTGCTAGAAGCAGAGGTTTCCGCATCGCGTTTGTAGTCTTGTAGGCCTCTGACAGTATCTAAAACGGTTCGCAACTTAATCGGCCTTTTGCTGGATCGGGTTGTTTCGATCTCTCGAATCGTACTAAGGAAAATATTTCAAAGTTCTAGCAACCACAAGCCTTTGTTTATTTTTTCATGACGTAGAACCAGCGAGCTTTTTCGACGTAAGTTTTTACTGCGTCGTTAGGTTTACTGCTTAATGCAAGCAACGATTCAGAGTTCAGTTAACACGTTGCAATTTTAATCTAGGAGGAGAGAGACATCTCATCTAATTAAACCGTAGTGCTAAAAATATATATATTTTGAAAAAGACTATTTATAAACGAGTTTAAATTCCAATAACAATGAAAAACACTTCACTCTTGAAAGAATAGCCTTTGATCAAAAGAAGGAAAAATCTCTTATGAAAATTTGAGCACATGCAATACAAATATTCGTTTTATCAGTATAGCTACAAAGAACTGCCGATGATTTAAAGAAGGTAAAATTCCCAATGAAAATATAAGTTAAATTATTGCCGATATGAATGAAACCTGTAGAACTCGAAAGAAAAGCCTATGTATAAAAGACATGAAAAGATGAAATCATTAGGGACACTTGAAACATTATACAAATCAACAATTAAATTAGTTATTGGGCCACATTTATGAATCCATCAGCGTTGTAGCAATTTGATTTTTTTTTTCGTAATTCGGCCAAAAGACCCGTTCGGCCAAATGGCGTTCGGCCAAAACGACATTCAGCCAAACGGCGTTCGACCAAATGACCGGACACCCATTTAAACATCAATAAAATCAGTATTTTTTTACAGCTTTCAAAATACATGACACAAAATCCGTGACGTACTGAAAAATTTCTAAGAGCACCAACATATTCAGCAACCCCAATTTAACGAAGACTAATACTTTGATCATTCATGTACACCCGATTCAGTGGGTCACTGAAGGCCTTGGGACAAAAGAGGCTATTGCTGTTCTCATTTTTCTTAAAAATTCAGAAAATTTTACGTTTACTGTCAAATTTTTAGCGATATGTATTTTTTAGTTTTCGAGATATATTTTTTGAAAATATAAAATCAGTCATTTTTCATCGGCATAAACTGTAGGTCTCAGCACATAAGATTTTAAAATTAAGAAAAAAAAACATAATTTTTGAACAGCTAAGCCGATTTCCAATTTTTTTTTATGGAATGAAAGCTTGAAATTTTCAACTATTCAAAAAAAACTATAGAACTCTGAGAAAATATTGCATAAAAATACATATTTTTTTTAGGTTTTTGGGAAATTTTTATATATTCTCATGTAAACAATTTTTTTTTCAAAGTTTTCGATTGATCTTGATTCTATTACTCACCCCACAGTAGCATGCAACGAAACCAATCAATTTCATCAAACTATGTTTTGAAAAACGTTCAACATTCTGTAGCCTAAAATAATAACGTAGGTTATGGCTTAATTACGGTTCTCCAAGGAATTTCGGAAAATCTTCTGAATCAGATGACCTAAATATTGGACACAAATTCTTAAAAAAAAGAAGAGAAGTTGCGAAAAAATGGAGCAAAAATATTTAGAAAATTATGGCAATTTTATTTGTGTGTTAAAAAATGATGCTAGTGCATTGATTCCCAAAGTGGGCGAATTCGCCTCCCTGGGGGCGATTTTCACGTCCAGGGGGCGAAAAGTCTACAAAGGGGGCGAAAGTACTAGTAGCTGTGGGGAATTTGAAAACATCGACTAATAACATTTGAAGAAAACACTCAATGTATTAGAAGATTACACATCAATACATCATCTAAAAAATATTATTTCCACATCTAATTTGCCCACATTTTTACATTTTTTTTTATACTTTTGAGCATGCTCATTTTCAAACCACGCAGACAAAATTTTTCGTTTGCGTTATGCAATCCATTTTTCAGCTCTTATCAATTTAAACATGAATTCACGAAATATAACGCAGATCTAAGCAATTTGTAATCACAGATAACTTTGGAAGTATTGACAATGTCAAAACATGAGTAAATAAAAATAAATTTTATTGAAAATAAAAAAAAATGTATTTTTTCAGGCGGATTTCAGGACTGGTCAACTAATGCTTCGAATGTTGGTCCATGAAAACCCGAATTTCCACTCAAAATCAACGAATGTACTATCACATTCGTTGATTGCATATTTCTTCTATGAATATTCGAGACAAGCACATATTTCATGCGTTTATATATGTATAAAACTCACTCAATTAAAATTGCTTGGAAATTTGACCTATTTTTGGTACAATTTTGTTCAGATTTTGATCAAAACTTCAGCAAAGTATAGCGTTTAATACAAATATTCAAATCATATATCAGGGGGCGATTCTTAAAAATATAGCCCTCAAGGGGGCGAAAGTCAAAAAAGTTAGGGGAACACTGTGCTAGTGGATCCTGTCCTTTTAAGGGGGCAGGATCCGTCATTAATTTCGGAATTTTTAAAACCAGTTTTTTCGTTCAAAGTCAAGGAATTTCACACGAAAATGTGTTCCTTGTATTCTTTTATTCTCCTTGTATTTTATTTTGTATTCCTACCGAAACACAGCGAATACATTTTCAGCGAATAATTTTTAGTTTTTAACAGAAAAACTGATTTTGAAGCTGCGATGATGATGATGATTACGATGACGGATCCTTGAATGTTATGAAGTTGAAATGAAACTTTTTTCTCGTTTGTCATTGATGATCTTAATGCAAAACATTGTTCATGTAATAATTCGCAAATCAATTCCAAAGGCAGAATTTTATTAGAAGAGTGTTCTCCAGGATATTTCTCAATTCAATACCCTGATAGCTCTTCTTGGTTTTCCTCTTCATGAAACCCTTCTATAATTGATTTGGTCTTAACCAGCTCAAGTCTCGAAACGTTGATAAATATCATTTTAAAAGCAAGAAGGCATTGCATTACCAAAAAGTTAAGTGAAATTCGAATCCGTGATTATAGGCGATGATGTTAAACACTTCATCCGTTTTGAAAACGTGAGAAGGAGGCAATTCCTACTATGAAAATTAAATGACAGGATCTGCAAAAATAAATTCAAAAACGGTCTACTCAATTAAGAAACAAAAATTTGAATTAAAATTTCTCAGTTGGACCCTGACTCTAGGCTTTTTATAAATTATCTAAATTTACAAAGCCAATTCCAGAAGAGCCAGAACCCAATTCGGGCATTGATGGTCGGAATCGATTATCCGGAGTATCGATCTTTTTTCACTCCGTTTAATCAAATCCTCCGGATAATCAAATCACTAAGAGGAAAGTTTAAATCTGCGATTAAAAATAACTCAAATATTGTCTTATATCCTTTGTTTTATTAACATGATGCAGTGGCGTAGCCATAAACTATTTCTAGGAACATTAGGGACCTTTTTTAAACTCCTTTTTCCGACCTAAGTCCAAAACTGCTGAGCTATTCATACTGTATATACCAATACCAAATTGTCTCAAGTTTATGCATAAAAAACATAAAAACAAAAATACTCCGGGTAATCGAGTCTTAAACTCTGGATAATCGAGACACCGGATCACCGAGTCTCCGGATAATCGAGTTCGACCTATAATTACTAACCAGTGTCTGTATATATGCATATGTGGGCATAGAGTATCATCGTACCTGCCACACGATATACGAATGCGAAAATGGCAACTTTGGCAAAGACAGCTCTCAGTAACTGTGGAAATACTCATAAGAACACTAACCTGGCAAGCATACTCTGTCCCAGTGAGGACGTAATGCCAAGAAGAAGAAGAAGAACTAGTCCAATTGACGGTGAGTGCTGGGTATGACGTGCCCAAGGCTGGTTAATTGTACTCTGTAGCCAGGAGCAGGGCCTGAACCCGCCTTAGGCGTTCCTTTGGTAACTGGCGTGCCTCTTGTTCAGCAACTTCATTCCCTATCTCCTCGTGGTACTGGCCGGGGTACGAGCAACATCGAGTAGCCAACCCCAGTGGAACTTTGGTCGTATGCTGACAGGGAAGGATGGGTTTGCTTCTGTTGGCATGGAGCGTCTGCATTAGAGCGGCTCACAACAGCGTCTGTTCCCCATGTCAGGGGCGGCTGATCATCGTCCGAGTACCAGAGAAGGACTCTAAGCTAAACTGTAGACTATGGCCCTCCGCAAATCTGGGGAGTTGGTGTCAGGCTCTGGAAACCAACCGTTAAAACACATGAGCACAGGAACGTCAACGAGAGAATACGGACCAGAAAAATCGGTGAAGACCACAGCGCCGGACATGGACTAGCGATTGGAAACTCGGTACGTGGAACTGTAAATCTCTCAACTTTACTGGAAGTACACGCATACTCTTCAAACAACCGGATGCCGCCAATGTGTACGCGCAGCATCTTGAGGTGGAATGCCGAGAAGCTCAACGCATCTCGCAAAGACTTCGTGCTGCGAGCCGAAATGTGCCGGGATAAGGATGGGAGCGGACGGACGTGAGGTGATCGAAAGGTGGAAGCAGTACTATGATGAACATTTGAATGGCGCAGAGAACACAGCTACAGAAGGTCAGGACAGCTATGGCGATGGCTACGTCAGCACAGCTGACAGTGGAAACCAACCAGCTCCCACGATGAGGGAAGTTATTGGTGCCATTCAAGAGCTTGTTCGACATTCAATGCTTTTATCGAGCAATATCGCGAATCCGGTTAGGCGCATTCATTTCAAATTATATATTTATCGTTTACCAAAACGGATCCTTTACTCAAACCTTTCTCATATCCAAACTCCCAGTGTCTACTTGTGGAAATGCAGAGGACTCCTCGGCTTCCATAGAGCAAGTAATACGTCAACATTTCCCTCCCATCCCCAAATTAACCTGCATTCGGACGCAGCCGGCGCCGTTATTGTTTGTTATAATAATGAGAGCACCAGTACTTACACATTGATGATGCTACTGATCCCGAGTCGTGTCTGTTGATTCCCTGTGTAAGTACAGCTGTTCTTGCAATAACGGAGTAGCATCTGCGGGCGGTCAATCTTGCTCATGCTCATGCTCCCAAGTGCTAAGGACCTTCGGCGTGCGGTTTGTGGCGGCGAGGAATGAACCACGAGCTCGCTTAGCTCTACAGCAAACCCAGTATCCTGAAGGTGGCTAAAGCTGGAAGGATACGTTGGGCAGAGCATTCTGCAAGATTGTATGACAATTGCCAGAAAACCATTTGCCAGCATCAATTCGCCAGAAAAGCAATCCCCAGAATGTCCCATTTGCCAGAAAACCATTCCTCAGAATAATTTTTTTTTGTAATTAATTATCAGCCTTGATATCAATTGATTGACAAATTTATGGAAAATTTAAGCCTACCGACTTTTTCGATACTTGTCATTTTGGTATCTTGAATATACTCATATTATTTTGCACTTATAGCATGTAGCCAACTTTCAGATTATTTACATCAAGAGGAAAGGACTATTAGCACTGCACAGCTACAGCGCAAAATTAATTAAAAATTCAGCGTCACTTCTACAGTACTTCACTCGCATCGTAAATGTTGCGCCAAATAATATTAATATCATTGTAATATCAAAACAAGTATAAAACAACGCGACTGACCGATCCATGTTATGTAGTCTATTTTGTTAAAATCCTTCGCATACAATTATATGCAATTTTCACTACTTCAAAGATGTGCGGCGGAAGTGACGTAAGATTACCTCTTCTTGATATAGCGCACCTGAGAAAAAAAAAGCTGAAACGTTTGGCACGAATTAGTTTAGTTGAATGGATTCAGTAATATGAGAAGTGTATCTTTGCGGAAAAATATTGCAAAATAACTAAAAAGAACAGCCTTGCAGTGAAAGAAGGGAAATATATGTTTGAAATATGCTCAGTAGAGTGGTTCAAAAAATCGTTTTTGCTCCACACCGCTCATTCGATTCTAGATCAAATTCTGGGTGTCCTCCCAAAATTTGAGCTCATTCGGACGAAAACTGAGACTGCACAAGTCCTTCATGTTTATATGGGAATTACTATGGGAAAAGCAAGCAATTCATTCAATCGGTCATAGTGTTTGCCCATGTGCTCTTGGGGTTTAGAGCTACATTGATACTGTGAGATACTTTCATCAGCTACAACTTTGCCGAAGACCGTTTTCAAATCGGACGCTTCAGTAATTAGTTATTGATTTATGTCCAGTCACAAATTCAGTGCTCATTTAACTTCTCAACAGGCAACATTGCTGCACCTGGCGCGAAAGATAGCACGCACAAATCATGGCTACTATGTTTTACTGCTTATATCCAGTGTTACAACTCATTCAAAAATCAATAACTAGCTACTGGGGCGTCCAATTTAAAAACGGTCTTCGGCAAAGTTGTAGCTGATGAATGTATCTCACAGTGGCAGATAATTAATCGTTCCATAAAAAAATATAAAATTTCCATAAAAAATGCAAAATTTGCCAGTAAAGAAACAAGGGTAAAATAAACAGAAAAGTTAAAAATTTACATAAAAAAATAAGGATAGATGCATAGAAACAACAAAATTTTCCATAAATAAAAAAAATTTTGAGCAATAAATAGATTCGAAAGTGCAGTAGAATCGACAATAATCTCACTAAAAAATATCGAATTTCAATGTAGTTGGACATAACCCAAGCAGTGACATAAGTGTTCCTAATATTGGAAGATTAGATATCCCATGTTCCATGTTTCATTTCAACTTTGCCGAAATAATTAAAATTGTAGCGCCTAACGATGGGGTGTATTAAAAAACATTTTTTGTGATTTTTCGAAACCTCGTCTCCCCTCCATGTATGTTTTTTTGTATGAAACATTATTTTTTTCTATATGGCAAGAAATATTTTTTCAAACCCGGCCAAGCTCCCCGCTCTCCCCTCCCCTAAATTCTTACGTAATTCATTATCGAACTCTAAAATGCAATTACTACATCTACATACGACGACTAATTAGCTCCAATTGTGAAAACAATGCTTCAGTTTGACTGAAAATTTATGAAATCCATTACACACATTATTACTCATTATTGGAAAATTACGTTATTTTTATGGAAAGTTTTACTTAAATATTGAAATTTTCTACAACATTTTCATGTACTGATTGTCATTTTGAATTGCTCAGTTGGGTTTGTTTATTGCAACTTTGCATTTACTGCTATTGCTCTTTTTGATTTTTTGAATGGAAATTTTTGATTTATTGTGGGCGAATTATTATTTATTTATTGCAAATTTTGGCTTTTTTTGTGGAAAATTTATAATTATTTCTTGCTTTTTGTGAAGAAAATAGGGACATTTTAAGGTTTTTAAATGTAAAATTCGATATTTTTTAGTGAGATTATTGTCGATTCTACTGCACTTTTTTTATTTATGGAAAATTTTGTTTTTTCTATGCACTTCTTTATTTTTTTATGTAAATTTTTAACTTTTCTGTTGATTTCACCCTTGTTTCTTTACTGGCATATTTTGCATTTTTTATGGAAATTTTATATTTTTTTATGGGACGTTAATATTTTAGCCATTTCATCAATGTAGTTCTAATCTTCAAGAGCACATGGACAAACATTATGAACGATTGAATGAATTGCTTGGTTTTCCCATAGTTATTCCCATATAAACTATAAACAGCTTGTGCAGTCTCAGTTTTCATCCGAATGAGCTCAAATTTTGGGAGGATACTCAGAATTTGATCTGGAATCGAATGAGCGGTGTGGAGCAAAAACGATTTTTTGAACCACTTAGTACCGGAGATATTTTGGAATTTCTTGGAGAACTGCTACGTGGGCATGATTAATGATGCAAACCAAAAAAATAAACAGATATTTTTTTTCTCATATTGCTCATGTCACTTGCTATACGAAACAAGTCGGTTAAGATGATTTATGTTTTTGGAATCACTCGAATAATCTTCAATGCAAATTAGATACAGGTAATGGTTAACATTCCATGATTGAATTATTTTCAATGTAGCTTTTTCATTTGGGGACATGTATACACTCCCGTGCATAAGTTTGGGTTCACCCCCTAAAAAACATGCAAAAGTGTTCTGTCCATATCTCTGTGATTACACGTCCAGTTGAAACTCTCTAAGTCGCATTCGAAAGGCAAAGAGTTATTCTTACTTCGTATGTATTTTTCCAAAAACATTCTTAGAACTTTGTATACTAAATTTTTACTTAAAGTTGTGACATTTTTCAAAAAACACACTGAAAAATCATATTGAATTTCCTCAGGATTGGGTCGACCAAAATTTTCAATCAAAGTGTCATTAGAATCGTAAACTTATATTCTTTGAAGAAACGCTACGAAATTTTGGCGGAAAAATCTGAAAAGTATTCAAAATCAATGAAACAGTCAGTCAAGTCATCGTGCAAAAGTTTGGGTTCACCTCTCAGTATGGTGTATCGTGCAAAAGTTTGGGTTCACCTAAACTGACTTAAATCTGTGAAATCTCAAACCAATCATGTACACGCCATTATTTGCGCTCAATAAAGCTTTAAACTATTTAAATCGGTTGAAAAATGGCAGAGATATTGACAAAAATGATGTGTGTGCGGCTCAGGTGAACCCAAACTTTTGCACGATTTGCATCATACTGAGGGGTGAACCCAAACTTTTGCACGATGACTTGACTGACTGTTTCATTAATTTTGAATACTTTCCAGATTTTTCCGCCAAAATTTCGTGGGGTCTCTTCAAAGAATATAAGATTACGATTCTAATGACACTTTGATTTAAAATTTTGGTCGACCCAATGCTGAGGAAATTCAATATGATTTTTCAGTGTGTTTTTTGAAAAATGTCACAACTTTAAGTAAAAATTTAGTATACAAAGTTCTAAGAATGTTTTTGGAAAAATACATACGAAGTAAGAATAACTCTTTGCCTTTCGAATGCGACTTAGAGAGTTTCAATTGGACGTGTAATCACAGAGATATGGACAGAACACTTTTGTATGTTTTTGAGGGGGTGAACCCAAACTTTTGCACGGGAGTGTAGATTGTCCATTTCCTATATCCAGACATTTTTTGCACCAGTCTTTCTATGATTGTTCTAAACTGTATTTTTTTTTAAATTTCGATGACATAATATTGTTTACATTACTTCCATTGCTTCTTGTTACCTTTTTAGTACAGTTATGAAGAAAAGCTATGAAGCATTAGTCCTTGTATTGAAGAACAGCTTAATATTCGAAAAAGGGAAAATCATTAATAGAATGTTGAAAATACAGTTGCCTATAGAGGGTTGTCTATAAACAACGTGGTCATTTCTTTCGGATTGTTATCCCCCTTAAGGTCTTTTATCCATACAAAAATTAAAAAAAAAAAAGCGTGGATCGAGGTCATTGCCCAGACACCCTCCATCACCCCCCGTAAATGAGCACGTGTTGAATGGACGACCCCTGATAGCTTGATAAAATAGCCTAAAAGATGATTATCATAGCATTAAAAAAAAAACAGTTATTTCCCAGAAACTATGGAAACCTCGGAAATCTATAACAAAAAGAAGGTTCTTATCTTGCGTTACGTCCCATTTGGGACAGAGCCTAATCTCAGCTTTGTGTTCTTACCAGCATATCTACAGTTATTAACTGAGAGCTTTTTTTGTCAATTGACCATTTTTGCATATGTGTAACGTATTGCAGATACGACGATACTCTGGGAAATCAAGA
The DNA here is from genome assembly GCF_002204515.2 of Aedes aegypti. Taxonomy (NCBI): domain Eukaryota; kingdom Metazoa; phylum Arthropoda; class Insecta; order Diptera; family Culicidae; genus Aedes; species Aedes aegypti. The sequence goes on from NC_035107.1 coordinate 163,959,639, forward strand.
AAATTTCCAATTCGAAAAATACTTCACCCGGTGGGATTCGAACTCACGTCCATCAGCTTGGTCTTGCTGGATAGCTGCGCGTTTACCCCTACAGCTATCTGTCCCGATATGTCCATAATATCATTATTAGTTCAAAACATTTAATCAACCATAACGCCAAAAAACTTAACAAACAATTATTTTGCATATAATTATAAATCGTCTGCTGAAAACCATAATGATTCGGAGGATTTCACACACCTAAGTATTACTATGCAAAGCAAAGTAATGAAATAATATTTTTTGGGAAATGGTCTTTCTGGGGAATGACTTTCTGGGGAATGGTCCATTCTGGCAAATGGTTTTCTGGCAAATGGTCCATTCTGGCAAATGGCCTTTTGGCAAATGTCATACAACCTTCTGCAATAATGAAGTGCATGACAAGTTCGATTTTAATATAACAAAGACGACATTTAAAAGTAGGATAAGATAATTAATTTAAGCTACAGTCTGTGCAACCATTGAGTTGAAGGCAAAGAAGAATAAATAAATAAAATAATGCCGGACAACAGCCCTGTAAAGATGGTGTTCGCTTTGAATCCGGTCGGAACAAGAAGGCGTGGGGCGCAACGAGCTAGGTGGATTGACCAAGTGCACCAGGATCTGGAGAACGCAGGTCTCAATCGAGGATGGAGCTAAGCGGCCATGAACCAAGTGAGTTGGCGAAATGTTGTTGGCGATGTTTTATCAAGCTAATTGATGTAGAACCAACTAAATACGTAAATATATAATGTTGTATGCTGTACCAATAAGGACTGTTGTAATACCAGGAAGAAAGCTCTGCAGAGGATTCAAACTAAAATTTTGAAGATGATTCAGAAGCTGATTCTGGTATAGTATTGATGAGTTACATAGAATATGCAATGTCGAAACATTGGAACAATGTTATTATTAATAATTATTTTTGTTTGTGGCTATAGCGGTCATGCGACTCAAAAGAGTCTATAGAAGACTTTTGCAAATGATGAAAATGAATAGATGGATAGGCGTCGCAAGGGAGCGACAACTTTGAAATTTCATTAGGTGGTGGAAATTGAGCAAGCCATTTTAAACTCAGTAAACATCGAAGCATCCTGCATTCTACCTAGCTACTCTACTGGAGAAGGGTTGGCTCAAAGCTTTGAGTTTTGCTAACAACACAGGCAAAATACAAGAGGCTTCCATGTGCTCTTATACTGACGGCAATTAACCGAATATTAATAAATATTAATAATTTTAGACAAAAATCGTTGTAATCTTCTTTTGCTACGATTAATGCGTCATATATCAAGGTTAAGTTAAATTAAGTAATTTTTTTAAGCAGGTGAAATCAACACAAATGTCACACTTCTTAACTGCTACCGAAAATGTAATATGTTGTTGAGAAACGCCTTATTTAGATTCACCAAATTAGGATTATAGTGTTGCCTAAACAGAACACCTAGATATTAAAAATGAATGTAATGTAATCTAACAAAAAAAAAATCCCTAATTTTGAGATGCAAACACATTCTTGAAGGAGCACAGCGTCCAAATTCTACTGATCACGAATTGCCTCTCATTCTAACAAGCACAAATTAGACAATCTATCAACTTTCGTTTCACATTGACAAAAATTCTGCCCAAAATTTGCTTATAGTGCACAAGCAACGTGTAGCCAGTGCCGTAGCGTGTGGTTGGCCAGGTTGGCACCCGCCAAGGGCGCCAGCCTTTGGGGGGCGCCAAAATATGTCACACATTTGGTCAATTTTAAAAAAGAATTTGTAAAATAAGGCTGTAAATTCACAATTTCATAATGATTTTCTTAAGGTAAATATATAAAATTTCAACAAATCCTGAATTGGTTTCGATGATTATTTGATGTTTTGGATGATTCCCTTACAATAAATTTAATATTTAACATAGGAGTTATAGTGATTTTCAACGTATTTTTATAGCTAATAAAATTGGTTTGAGCATAAATTAAGTTTGTGGTGTTCAATTGGAGGTTCGTATTGAAAAGTAATAAGGAAATATTCTTATAAGCTTCATAAGGATTATAAAAACTTTTTGAAAACACGAAACGAAAATTCTGTTGGGCGTGAACGAAAGTTATCACATTTTTTTCGAAAACAATCTCACTAAATCACAGGTTGAATTTCCACAAAATCCTGAAAGAAACTCACAGAATCCAAAATTCTGAACAGGCGTTTCACATGATGCAAAATGAATTTTGGGTGGATTTTTTTCTGTAAACTTCTTTACAACTGGGCAGAATATTCAAAAGACCTAAACCTGGGAAAAATTCTCACAAAATCCTGAACAACGTTTTCAAATAATTTCATTCAGTGAAGAGCAATCATGACTAAAAACGAATAAAATTATGTTTTACCTAGTATAAGCATATTCTACACTGACTGACAATAGTTCGTGCCTTGTTTTTTTAAATGTTTGATTTAGTGGAGATGATTTAGCACTAATCAATTTAAGATCGCTTTACAATATCATTTTTAAAATCCAATTCCAAGAAGAGAAAGTGCTGGGGCTTCTAGAACAGCTGCAATCATCTTTTCGTAAATTTATCACACGAGTATTACTGAAAAAAGCTAATGAGTAAGCAGTACTTAGAAATTCGTAGCAAATTCTGCGATTTTTTTCCAAGCGCTCTTGTTAAATAATTCTACAGTAATTTTTCAAAAGGACCTATCGAACATTACGAGGCTCCTTTCCGCTATTTTGGTTTTAATCAATAACTGAGCTTTTTTACCCTCTTCTATGATGTTTTTTATTCATGTTTCTATTTGGAAATTGAACTTCTAGACACAAATCCACAACACCAGTTTTCTAACAGTTTCCTCTGACTCTACTAAAAAAATCAAAAATAGGCATGTTTTGAAAAATTTGCTACCATTTACTGTAAGACTCTTGCCAAAACAACTAAAAAATGTTTTCTGGAATACTGCCGTTATACGCATAATTGTCCCATGTTACTTTTTGTGCATTTTGACTTTTTGTCATCAAACAGATTATTTAATATATTTTAGAAAACACTTACCAAAAATTAACTTTGTTCAGGAAACTTAATGAAAAGCAAGCCAAGTCAATTTGTCCCATTGTTGAATTTCCACGCATAACTGTCCCACTACAGTATTTCTACGCATAATTGTCACACTTTACAATTCGCTGCGCTGATCTAAAACAAAATAGTCAGTAGGCAGTTTTTAATTAGCTGTTGTTTGGGAAAATCGTTTTGAACACTTTCTTACGTTGACTTTACACCCCATGTAGAACACTACCTGTTTTATGTGTTTGTAATATCGGGATGCATTCATCATTCATGCGAGCCTGACGTCAAATTCTATTGAAATTTTTAATATCAAAATTTTATTTCTCATCCGTTTTTCAATGAATTTCAGTTGAATTTTTGGGCCGATCACAAAATTCTTCTAGTTTTTGGAACCGCGGTCATCGATTAGAAATTTATCGTTATTTTGAATTCATCACAGGGAGTACTGAAATAATCCCACTTGAAGAATCAGGAACCACTTTAATTTCGAGTCCATGGCTTGCGACAAATCATCTTCATGATTTAGCAAACCAAGTCTAAATAAAAATAGTTCGACCGTTTTTGGATGACTTGGCCACATGCTGGGTTGTTCCGAATACCGGTTCATTGCTGGAAGTGGCCATATTATATTGGCGAATCTGAAACCTGGCTTGCGACATATCAATTTTCATGAATTTGCAAATCAAATCTAAAGGTGGTTCAAATGTATGTCGGATTGTTCCGAATTCCCGGTTTCCTGGGGGAAATGGCCTTTAAACCGTCAGTTCTGAAACCTAGTTGGCAACATCAAACTTCAAAAACTCTCAAATTAAGGCTGAAGAAGCATAACTCAAAGGTTCTTGGATAACTTGATATCATGCCAGGTTGTTTCGGGACTCTGTTCCCCAGAGGAAGTGGCCATTATATTGGCGGTTCTGAGACCTATCTTGTGACAAATCAAACTTGATGAAGTCAAGAAGTCAAAGTCAAGTCAAAAGAAAAATAGTTCAAGAGGTTTTGGATGCCCTGGCCACATACTGGGTTATTCCGGATAATTGGTTCTTCGGTCGAGTGGCAAACATGTTGGTGGTTCTAAAGCTTAATTTGCGATGCATCAAATATCATGATTTTGCAAACCAAGTACAAAGAAATGTTAAATCGTGTGAAGATTTGTGTCGTGAATTTTGAGTTAAATATTTACTTCGCAGAACAACCTCGAATTCACAGATGAGTTTCTGTCAAACCTGCAGCAGGAAGAGTCGATAAATGAATTTATAACATCTTATAAACTCTCTAACTTACTCATCCACTCTTTCTTACACTAACTCATACATTTTCTCATTATCACACATACAGAAAACTTTGCTTTCCATCCCAAACTATAAAATCGTATTTCTCCACTTCCCCACACGTGGCTCCGTTTGGCACATGTCACTTGAGCCGTCATTAGGTGCCTTAACATAGTCTTGAGGACATACGTCCTCTACATTCGGTACAATCTATACGCAAGGACGGTCATCTACAGCAGTATGCTTAGCACATAATTGGTCACTACTATCAGTGGGACTGTTATGCGTAGAAATTCACCAAAAACCCCGTATTTCTAGGCATAACAGTCCCACTATGAATTTCATAACAAAATTCACATTTTTCCCATAACACAAACTCTTGACTCTAATGAACACACTATTCTTCATACTATTGTAAAGATTTTAATTTAATTTGCTACACACCTGGTCAATACGAGGCCTAAATGTGCTAAAATCTTTAAACGCGTTTTTCTCGATTGCATATTTTGGAACATGGGACAATTATGCGTATAACGGCAGAATAGTTGTTGAGCAAAATTATTACAAAATTATTAGAAGACTCTTATTTTGTTCAAACAAATAAAACAATAGAAAGCACTTTGTAATCAGGAGAGTGGGAAAAAAAGGTTCAGCGATTTCAAGAATATTATTTTAATGCTATGCTCAATTTTTATTTTTATCATGAAAACATAACTGACCTAGGGGCGCCCAAAGAGAGGTTTGCCAAGGGCGCCATGAGGCTACGCTACGGCTCTGCGTGTAGCTTTCTCATATTTGCAGATGGTTTGTTCGACGAGATATATTTTCTGTGAAAAAGCATGTAGAAAGCGAGGCGAACATCTTTGATTGTAGTAACTTTTATCACAATCGCTGATTGAAATAATGTTCTACCTATTCAAACTTAACCAAAATTTAAATTCTGGGTTCAATTTCAAATCTTTTCTATCGGATTTCTTCAGAAAGAATTTTTTTGCCATTGTGTATTTTCATGTTTGTCATACAATGTATAAATTCACACAATGACAAGCGAATAGCGCCCTTCAACCTATGTCTGTGGAAATTCCAGAAAATGAAAACTAAGTACAATAGCACACCACACCGGGAACGCACAATCACGAAGAAGAAGATAATTAACAACAATGTAAAATTTCCAATTCGCCCCACCTAATTGTCATCATAATAATCAATATACACAGCTAGACTGAAACTGTGTGTCTAAAATAACGAGGGTGGCATCTCAAGCAATATTCAATCATTACTGTATACATTTTCCATATCGACAACGACCGACGATAAATTAATAATTGAACAACTGATTTACCCTGTCAGTATAACTCACCACTAATGGTCATTTGATTTGATTTTCCGATTGAATAGTAATTAGAGTCGCCTTCCATAAAAACAAGGTATTAATTGAAATGAAAACCCAAATCCCGGTTACCGTGCTCGCATCATGATAGGCACGTTACCTTTTACCAAAAATCATGGATAACAGATTCGGGAAAAAATACGCAACAACGTGTAATTTGTATAATTGAACATCCGATTCTTAGTTATAGAGAAATTATGTAGCAATCCGTGATTGTGCTCTCACAATCCTCGTGAGCAAGTCAATTAAACAAATTAATTCTTTGAAACCTTTTCCTGGCTCGGCTCTCACGTCATGTCAATCAACGTCATAACAATCTCCGCCTATGTGACCTACCATCGGTTGTCGTCTTGGCTATTGAAACATTTATCAACGCAAGACCACAAAAACTGAATTCATTATTGATTTTCCGCTGTATTTTCCCATTTGTCTTCAGCATCATTTGTCACACGAATTCCGATCCCCTATCAAGAGGTTATTGATTGTCGTGTCAGAGGAATTCCTGCCATTCCTTTGTCGGTTGCTGGTTTGGATGGTGGCAACAAGAGCATTGTCCCACTTTTTTTTCGCTCACAGCACCAATTGGCACGGACTGTCTGTCTATGCGGAATAGGTAACCTGAAAGGTACTCTCCGAGGATCAGTCAATTTAGTGAATTTTCTCCCATCCTATTCGTATCGTGACATGACATGGTGGTCCAAATACGGAAGTGGAGCGTCGAACTAACTTGGTTTCCTTCTCTGTTTCGTTCACAGTATCGACAACGACGGTAGAGGCTGTACTCGGACGCACGACTTCACTGCCCTGCGACATCACACCGGACGAAGCCAACGATCGCGTCTATATGGTTCTGTGGTTTCGAGAGAGTGCTGGCAAACCATTATACAGGTGAGAGTTTTATACATAGGTACACAGCTAGTTTAGATTACCGAAGTCGGTGAATTTTTACTGGGTTTTTGGTCGGTATTCAACAAATTAGTAAAAACGTAAGCTCTTCGTTTTTACCATATAAATAATAAAAATTTGGGCAAACTTTAACCGTATTTTTCGGTAACATGTTTGTTTGCTTAAGTCTACTGAATTTTTGTTTTTGGTACTTTGAGTGGCTTCCGTAACCCCAGCTCGATCCTCATTTCTATATTTTGAAGATTACAATTAGTACCATGAATACCTATAACAGCAATTTATTTACAAAGTAAACAAATGATGTGTTAGTGAAAGCACGCGTTTGGCCAACTCTGATCCATAAGTGTGTGCTATCCATAACTGTGGGGTGACTGTATGGCAATGAAATTGGATTGAGGAAGAATGTGGGATTCCTTGAGTATGCTTGCCTGGTTGGTAATTTGCACAAGCCGCAAACATTTTTAGGAAAAACTACGGAAAAATGCGTTTCTCAAAATATATGGCGTAAAACTTTCGTCATTAGATCATATGTTTGCGGTTAGCCTAGTATTTTGCAATCAATTTAAAACAAATTTTTCATAACTAGAAATACATTTCTAAAGTGACTAGATGTACAAATTAAAAATAAACCCCGACGATTTGCATGAGGTACCGTTCAAATTAGCGGGGGTGCACGGTATATCAATTTAAGCTGCCCGAAACTAGGGGAATGGAGGTGCTTGACCAAAATTGTTGTTTGTCCAAATTTAGTTTAGATATGTTACAAAATACATTCGTATTTTCAAATTATGACTATATTCAATCATGCGTACGTGATCCAAACTATTTTGCCATATTCAAAATAATTGCTAATTAAACTCAAACTTAAGGTGATTCGTCAAATTTTTAACGATTTTCAAGCATCTCTACCCCATTAACCATAAGCCCGCTTATTCGCCTTTTCGGCCTTATAGGGCTATTATACGGCTGATATGGGGCACGTCAGCGGTACAATAGCACTATATTAGCACGCAGGGCGAATTAAAGTGTCAATTGGTTACTTGGGTACTTCTTCAAAAAGGCATGCATATTTCAAGGATGTGTTATTCTACGCAAACAATACTCTCCATAACAGCTTTCTTTTCTTCTAATACACCATCTTGATTGGATCATGATTTCTCAATTTTTTGATTTTGTCCGGTATTGAGTGCTGTCCGTTACTGGGGGATCTCCCTCTAAGTTTCAATGCCGGTGTGTTCACTCTTCTGCCTCCTTCAGTACGAGCTATCCGCTGTACATGGATAACTTTCTCGCTAATTACCTCTTGCAAGCTGTCTTGTTCCTCCATTTGAATTAAATTGTAACAAGCAATAACGCACCTATTGACGTGCCAATTCAAATAAGGGACATCTTTCAACTCGGTTCCGTTCAAGAGTTTCGTCAACTTCACTAAAGCTGCTGAAGTTGTGAGCCGGACTTTGCACTCTCAGAGTGTTCTATGTACCTTGCATGTAGCACACTCTCTAATACTTCTTCTTATTCTTGGCATTACGTCATCAATGAGACAGAGCCTGCTTCTTAGCTTAGTGTTCATATTAGCACTTCCACAGTTATTAACTAAGAGCTTTCTTTGCCAAAGTTGCCATTTTCGCATTCGTATATCGTGTGGCAGGTACGATGAGACTCCATGCCCAGTCAAGGAAATTTCCATTACGCAAAGATCCTGGACCGACCGAGAATCGAACCCAGACACCTTCAGCATGGTTTTGCATTGTAGCCGCGGACTCCAACCACTCGGCTAACGAAGGCCCCATCACTCTGTAATACACCACCGGAAAATTCACAACCCGGAACGCATTGTAGTATTGGACAGCTACCAATCAACCATTACTGCCTTACTTTCGATAATTATCGAAACTTTTAAGACTTAGTTCTTGTTCTTCTTTTGTGGCGTTACATCTCAACTGGGACAGAGCCTGCTTCTCAGCGCTCTTATGAACACATCTATAGTTATTTTTGCATGTGTATATCGTGTGGCAGGAACGAAGATGCTATATGCACGGGTAAATAGAGGAAATATGAAACCCGAAAAGTTCCTCGACTAGTGGGATTCAAACCTTCTACCCCCTTAAACCTTAGTGACAATTAGTCGATGATAATATTAAAAATAAGCTTTTGGTCCACTCAAACCTTTACCCTACCTCAATCTAACGAAATTGACTGCTCGATAGATGTACCAAACAAATATAACAATCACAATCGTTCTATAATATCGTGCACGTTTTAGCAACAATGGTCAACCAACGTATTGCAGCATATGACATTCAGGCTGATATTAGGAATAAGTTGAGCCGATTGATATTTATTTAATAACCTGTCAAATCGATTTGATGGGTTTGTTATCCACGTTGTACGTAATTAAATACATGATGATTATGCAATGATCAGCATTCACAGCAGTTAGATAATTTATGTCCATAATTACTAGTCATTATATCCTTCTATTAGTTTGCATACATATGCCAAACTCATGTTCGTCAGTACAACAAGACGGTGACCGATTAAGCGCATCCATTCTGATTTTATTGTTTTCATTGCGTTCTCGATATGGTAATCCGCCAGAAAAAGCAATGTACATAATGTTTCGTTTGTCAATTTTAATAAGTAAGTAAGTTCAATCGCAGATTGTGCTGGGGATAATAGAAATCAGTAATATTTATTTTTACTTTTATGCTCAAATTCTGAGCAACATCACGAACAAATTATTTAATCCCGTAAGTCGAGCTCAATTAAAAAAAATATGTTGAAGTATTTCTGGTAAGTCTGGATGCTATTCAAGTAAAATATTTTCACTGAAAAATTAATATCGACTGAGATTTGATGAAACCAGCCTTGGCGTCGTAAAAATTGAGTTTCTTAGTAGTTCCTTTTTGACGGGGGCGTTGCTATTGCCAGGAGGGCGTCAATTATGTTGTCTCATAAGAAATATCACAAAAATTTTAATGTATTAAAACCAAATATATCACAAATACTTCCATATACAGTCCAAACAAATATAGCTGAATAACCTTAGTTAAAATCTCTGTAATAAATAAATAAATTGCAAACAAACGAAAACCATTATGCAAACAGAGCAAACAGTATATTTGGCTTTAACTTTTTGAAAGGCTTCTACGTGACCTGTGTTTGCTGATGTTAGTATGACCCTTTAATTTGTTAAACATAAATTGAACTTATTAGAATGTCATTCTGTATTTTTAGACTGTCTCTGAAATCAAAGAATTGATTTGAATTGAAATTCTCCCAACACCTGGCGTTTTATTAAATAACAAACATTATTATTATTATAGCTTTATTAAGAAGATTTTCAGCCCTAGGAGGAAATAACAAACAAAATATGATTAAAGTTGGTTAAAGTGGGTTAATTCATATTTCTAAACATTTTAAAATTTAAAAATCTTTACGATATCTTACCATTTAAATTTTCATCACTTCATTATTTACAAGCATGATTAAAATATTATGAGCAAATAAAAATTAAATCTGCAGTAACATTAATTTTATTACAAAAATGTTTGTGAGCTTCGTGTCCGTGCGGCTAATGTCGTCAGGCAGTTTAGTGCATCGTGTCATGGAATGTGGGTTCGATTCCCACTACAGCCAGTGAAACTTTTCGTCAGGAATGTTTCTCGACTGTACCATTGGAGCATGCTTGTCCGTTGTCTAGTGTTAAGTTATAGTCTGTGCAGCTTAATGGCTGAAGACAGTGTCCGTGTTTTTTAACAAAAATTTGTTTAAATTGCGATGACATTTTTTATTTCTCGATGTTTTGTATAATTTTTAACAAGTTCTCAAAAATGTTTTCTATTTGTAGAATATATATCGATTGTAATCATTGGTCTTAATTTTCTGGAGATATTTCAAAATTCCTAAGATTGACGCGTGCCATAACCCACTCAAATTACTCAAATTGATGAAAGTATTTTTTGAAACATTTAAGCAAATAGATGCAACAGTTTTCGATTAATGACCATTTAAGTTTCTGATTCCATTATGTCCATAAAGCTCTCTTTTTTTATTTTTTTATAAGGCTGATACAAATATTAATTTTCTTTTATGTCACCACCCCCCTCAAAAAGTCGAAAATATTGAAGTAATGAGTACTCTTGCTTTTGTTTGACTTTATAAGGTTTTCGAGGCAAGGAAGCCGTTGAAACAACTAACCTATGGTAAACCTATACGAATGTCAAGAAAGAGGTTTATTTATTGTCACATTATTTAAAAAGTAGTCGAACAAAAAATTGTTGAATTAACTTTTTTTTTTGTTCCTTATTTATTTTTATCCCCCCCCCCTCGTACCTTCCAAGTGGTGTCGGACATAAAAGGAAATTAAAATTTGCATCAGCCTAATTTTGTATATATTTTGAAGACAACATAATCGAATTGCATTATATTTTATTACATAATTTTTTATTTTTTTTATGAATGGCGGAAAAATAAGTGTTATGTGAGAAGTGTTGGCTCTCCTAGGAACAACGAAACCAGGTGACCAATGATCAAAAGATACAAGGATTCGCAGAATATGAGAGTACTTGTTTCGATTCAATTCCAATTTCAATTCAACATGATGACAACTATCTTGGTGAAAAAAAATCTATTCTATTGCTCTTCAAATAATAATCTCGTTTTACAGTCGACACAAAAGCGATTGAAAAATTGTTCCATTATTGTAAAATATGATGTTTGCATTGATCTAAAAAATCGTTCATTCGGTAAACATCATTGCTCAGTTTAAGTAGCTGCTTTCACTTAGTTCTTTTCTAAGCTTCTAATGGTGGCCTCAGAATTCAAAACGAGCGGTGTACTAATGACACAATTCAAGATGGAGGCCAAATTTGAAATAGGCGCTAAAATTTTTTTAATTCAAGCTACATCTTTCCTCCATGCAATACACTAAATTTGCTGTGTTTTAATGGATATTCTTCTTCTTCTTCCTGGCATTACGATCCCCACTGGGACAGAGCCTGCTACTCAGCTTAGTGTTTTAAGAGCACTTCCACAGTTATTAACTGAGAGCTTTCTTTGCCTTAGTTGCCATTTTCGCATTAGTACATCGTGTGGCAAGTACAATGATACTCTATGCCCAATTGAGTGATGCAAATTTTGAAATTTTGGCTCCCCTATGCTTAAACGATTTTAATTATGGTAAAAAGCATCCTCTCAAAGTTTGAAGTGATTCGGATGAAATTTGACTGTGCACACGCCATTAGAAGTTTATATGGGGATTACTATGGAAAACGCCAATCTTATGTATTCAGCCCTCTATCTCTTCGTCATCATATTTTGTGGAAAAGTGAACAAACTCTTCTAATGTGAAATTTTCCCAGCTACAACTTTGCCGAAGACCACTTTTAGATTGGACGTCAGGATAAATTGTTGCATGCTTCACTATCTGTCCGGCAGGCAACAGTGGTGCTCCTGGCGGGAAGAATAGATCAAAGTAATCCAGGCTACTATGTTCTACAGCAAAAAAGCAGTGTTGCTATGAAAATAATTGAATGATCATCTCAGCATGATATGGACTTTGTTATCAATAATAACAAATTATCCTTACGTCCAATCAAAATGTTGTCTTCGGCAAAGTTGTAGCTGCGAAGTTTTCACATAAGATGTGTTACCGGCAACACTGTTGACCGCGAAACGGTAGTGAGACCACTGTCGGATCCCTCGCAACTGAGCGGTAACCGCCGAGTGGAATGACAGATCGGAGAAAAACAAAATCTGCGTCAAAAAGAAACAGCAAAAGCATTAGTTAGCAGTTCTTTCTTAACAATAAAAGTATAATTATCAAGTGAATTCCATAACTGATTGTATTTGTAAGTGAAATTTAATAGTGAATTTAATACTGTACAACTGTCGTGTAAACTGATCGAATTTGTTCCTTTAGATAGCACAGTGAATCAATCACGAAAATCCCACGCAGTAAGTGGAGAGTCGGTAGTTAACTGAGGTATGTCTGTCAGGGACCGTGAATCTATTCTTTGCCAATTTGAGATAACCTAAAATACCCACGTGAATTAGTTGTAACAGTTACTGTAATATTTGTACATGTAGGACAGTATTTGACGGTGTAACAGTTGAACGAATCAGCGAAGAATCATAACAAGAACACTGAAAATGTGAGTAAACTGTATACTGTAACTGTGAACTTTGTAATAATTAATTTAATAAATTACAGCTTTGAAGCTGCTAAGTCTGCAACTGAAAGGAACGGTGTTTGTTCTGACCATCGAGAACATTCTTCAAAGATTTTCATCCGAAGTTGGATGATTGTTGCCCATCGCTGTCCCGAGGAGAAGTTGATTACCCGGAAGATTTCCATCAAACGAACGACCCACGACTGAAGACCACTATCGTCATCACAGCCGACGGGAAACTGGAGGTTTGATTGCAGCAAAAACCAAGTCAGTAAAAACCCTTTTTTTATATGCCTGCACCACAGTTGGTGTCCCTACCGTTAGTATAAAAGTAAGTTTGCCTTTAGAGAGCTGAAATTAGACAGAACAGCCTAATCATGCCTAGAAACGGTAAAAATGTTACAAAATCTGAGGGGATAGATAGGCCGTGTAAGAAATGCAATAAAAGGGAGGGTGACGATAATTGGGTCTGCTGTGATGTATGTGAGATGTGGGAACATTTTCAGTGCGCGGGTGTGAACGAATCGATCGCGGAGAAAAGTTGGAAGTGTAGTGATTGCCTTGCCGACTGGGACGGTACCGACATTACATCGAAGTCGGGAGTATCGTTCAATGAATCATCTGTAAGCAAGAGCAGTAGTCGAGCATCACAAAGATTGCAGCTCAGTTTGCAGCACCTGGAGGAGCAACGGAAGCTGAGCAAATTGCGAGCTGTGGAAGAGCGGAAGATGAAGGAAAAAGAAGCAAAGCTGAAAAAGTTGCAATCGGAAGAAGAGCTGAAGCAACTAAATGAAGAGCAGGAATATTTGAAGCAAAGGTACGACCTACTGATGCAGATTGAAGACGAAAAGGATCCATCCAGTCGACGGAGCGGAGTGAGCCTGAAAAGCAAGCGGAGCACAGTTAGGAGCGGTGTAAGTGTGAAGAGTAAGCGCGACCAGTTGGAAAAGTGGTTGAAGCTGGACAGTCGAAGCCATCCTCGTCAGGACCCCAAGTTGCCCTGCCGGTTCACACAGTCAGTGAATCAAATCAACAGTCCGTGGTAGTCAGCAAATCACAAACACCAGCTGTTTCACTGCAGGTTCCTGCTCCCCCGAACGTGGATTTACTGTGTCCTTCTGTATCAGCAAACATGGGAAATGTCACAGCGTTGGCGAAATCATATGAGCAGCTGTTGTCTGGGCAAACGGTCACTACATTGAACGAAGGTGCAACAGGAGTTCCAACTGTTGCTGTATCACAACAGCGTGGAATATCAGTTCCGTTTAGGCCAGTGGTTTCTGAAATTTCGAACGGGATGCTTTCAGCTATGCAAAACGTTCGAGTTTCTGATTGCGTTGCATCGTGTTTACCCAGTAATACTTTCTCAACGCAGAATACGTTTATTCCTGGAGTAACTGGTAGTGCGCCACAATCTTCAGTCAGCTCAAGCGGTTGGATGGCAACAGTTTATGGAAACCATCCATATTATACAGCACCCATGACTCATTTGATACCGACGAATGCGTTAAATCAAGTGAACGCATCGCAAGCCGGTACTAGTAATGTTCTTCCGCAACCATTTCCAACCAGCTCAGTGGCACCAGCAGTACCAACTATGTTACCATCTGGAGCATTCGTACCAGGCTTAGATATGGCACCATCGAGATCTGTTGTGGGACCAACAAGTGCCCAACTGGCGGCCAGACAAGTGATGCCTCGTGAGCTGCCGAAGTTCAATGGTGATCCACAGGAGTGGCCTATGTTCTACAGTTCATTCAAGAACACTACCGAGGTTTGCGGATACACCGATGCGGAGAATTTGGCTAGATTGCAGCGAAGCTTGGGAGGCTCTGCTTTGGAGGCGGTACGCAGTCGTCTTCTACTACCGGCATCTGTTCCATATGTGATGGATACGCTGCATAAGCTCTATGGACGACCAGAGATACTGATCAGTTCGCTACTAAAGAAGGTGCGAAAACGTGCCACCACCCAAGGCGGAGAACTTGAGTACGATTGTCGCTTACGGATTAGCGATTCAGAACTTGGTCGACCATATTATCTTGGCCGATCAACAGGCACATTTGTCAAATCCAATGCTACTCCAAGAATTGTGTTAAGTGATCCAATATTTCATTTGTTGCAAGCATTTTTTTCTCAGTGTAGCGCCCGTTAAATTCCTATCCCTCGAAAGAAGCAACTATCTTGATATTGTTTTTGTTTTCTTGAAAGGCGCTTTCCGTTTCCATGTAGAGAAATTTTCAGTTTTATTAAAGTTACCCGTCGTGTACGGTCGGAAAAATACAGTCCACGCTTATAATTTTCGACCGCAAAGATTCGTCCGAAACATTTGGTCCTTGGGAAGCCGGATGGTGAATCGCGCGGATATCGTTGATCGTTCGTGAAATCGGTGGAATAAAAGTGATTTCTGGCTCTGGAAGAAGTCAGAAATGTGAATTAGCGTCGGCCAGCGGGCGGACAAACGATTTGTTCCAGCCTACTTAGCGACGAAGAAAGGTGATTTCCGGCTCTGGAAGAAGTCGGAAAATGTGCTTCATTCTGCTGGGGTAAGGCAGACGTGTTTTTGCAAAGCCACGAGTGTCTAAAAGTGATTCCCGGCTCCGGAAGAAGTTCGAAAAGTGTGGTAAATTTGAGAGCTGATGCGCGGCAATTGAAGTGTGGTTCCCGGCTCTGGAAGAAGCCGAAATTTGGGTTTGCAGCCGTCAGCGAAAGTCTAGTGGTCGCACAGCGACAAAGAAAAGTGGTTCCGGCTCCGGAAGAAGCCCTCAAAGTGTGTTTGGTGTGGTGGGCGGTCCCTCGCAGCGGAGGGCAAAGAAGAGCCAGAAAAAGTGATTCGCTTCTAGCAACGGTAGCCATTTTGTGCTAGCCGAGAAGAAACCGCATGGTGATAATTCGACGCCGGTGCTCCGGTGAGTGAAGAAAGAATACAGGAAGAAAGAAAAGTGAAAGTGGCATGCAGTTGCGTTCCGGGAAGCTAAAGAGAGTTTTGTTCTTGTCGCCCGTTGCCTCTCCATTTGGATCCCCCGCTGTGTTTTCCACTCCTAGAGGTGCAACTGCCGGAGCAGTTTTGCCACCGGTTCAGAGCGTGCGCGAGCAAAGGGAAGAACAAGAAGCTCGGCATCGGGATTCGAAAATGGCTGATTCAGTGGCTGCTCTTGAAAAGTGTTTGGAATCAACAGCAGGTAAGGTCGATAGGATTCGACGAGCGATTGTTGCTGCCGACCATGATTACGGTAAGTTCAACATACATGCCCTTAAATTATACGTTCGTACCGTGGATGCAGCCAATGATGAATACGGTAGTTTATTGAATCGAATATATCTGGTTGATCCAACGCAACGGAATATATTTGAGCCCAAATACATTGATTTTGAGGAGCTGTTTCAGTTTGTACGCATTTCCTTATCGGAGATGATACAGCAATATGAAGACGACCAGAAAGCTGTTGCAGATGCGGCCATTGCGGCGACGTCGAAATTTGAGAAGGCCAATTCCATATGCCAACCAAGCACCAGTGGAATAGTGCCTCCAATGCAGATGGTACCGTCTCTTTTGTTGCCACAAGCTCCGCTACCGACATTTGATGGTAGCTACGAAAACTGGTACAAGTTCAGAGATCGGTTTATTGATATTGTGGACAAGTGCACTAACGATTCGCCTGCCACGATATTACATTTCCTTGACAAGGCCTTTGTTGGAAAGGCCAAAGGAGCTATTGATCAACAGACGTTGAACGATAATAATTACCAGGGAGCTTGGATCATTCTTGCAAAGAAATTCGAAAATTTGCGAATGGTCGTTCAAACGCACATTACACAGTTGCTATCGTTGAAGCCGATGACTAAAGGGAACCATGCGGAGTTGATGGGGTTACTCGATACCGTAGAAAAACGACTACAATCACTGGAGTTCCACAATTTGAAAATGATGGACAGGCTGTCCGAGGCCATCATTGTGACTCTGGTTATCACGAAGTTGGACGCGGATACCCGTAGAGCATGGGAAGCGACCGCGGAACATGGGCAGCTTCCAGAGTACAAAAAGACCATGGACTTCCTCCGAGAACATTGCTGGAGCGATGCGAGCAGTCGATGAGTCTGAGACCCAAAAGTGTAACCTGTAATCCTCGAAACCCTGCTGTCAGCAGCAAGGTTCACACAGCAACAGTTCAGGAAACCAACAGCTGTCTACTCTGCAACGACAATCATACGATCGATACGTGCAACATGTTCAAGGAGTTGAGCGTAAACAACCGATATTCGAAGGCCAAGCAATTTGGTCTATGCTTTGCTTGCCTTAAACGAGGACACCGAACTGCTAACTGTAAAATCGATAGCAAACATCTGTGTTAGTGCAAGAAGAAGCATCATCCTTTGATGCATTTCGAAGCTAAGAAGACACCAGAGACGGCAACGGGCAATGCTGAGACAAGAACGGTTCCTGAGAGATCCAGTGCATCCAGTAGCGAGCCGCAAACCGTGGCGCAGTGTGAAATTCAGAAGGAATCCAGCGTAGCAGTGAAACAAGTTTTGTTGGCGACAGCGTTGATTGATGTGTTCGACAGCAGAGGCGTGGCCCACAGGTGCCGTGCTTTGCTTGATTCCGGTGCAATGGCAAGTTTCGTGTCAGAAAGAATGTGTGACTTCCTGGGTCTGCAGAAGGAGTGCGTGAATGTTCCGGTAGTAGGCGTCAACGGAGCAAGAACGACGGTGAGGTTCAAGGTTACAGCTGTCGTGAGTTCCAGATCGGCGGCTTACAGTTTTCCCTTGGATTGCTTGGTGGTGCCCCGTATCACTGGCGCGTTACCATCATTGAAGGTGAATGCAGCTGCCTGGCCGATTCCGAAAGATCTGAAGTTGGCGGACCCGAAGTTTTTTGACCCAAGCCGAGTGGATATGCTTGTCGGAGCCGAGAAGTTCTATGAGCTGCTGCAGTCGCGCAAGATTCCAATTGGGGAAGGTCTCCCACTGTTGCAGGAGAGCTTGTTGGGTTGGTTGATCGCCGGACCAGTGTACGACACGCAGGGCTTTGTCAGCGTACAGGTGAATCAAAACGCGACGATTGACGGATCGGAAGGTCGACTAGAAGAGTTGATGAAGCGATTTTGGATGATCGACGAACAGACGTATGATCCCTTGGAAAACGACGATTGTGAGCGGCACTTCAAGGCGACTTATGCTCGAGCTGATGATGGCCGATACATTGTGCAGCTACCATTTCGAGAAGATGCGGGTCAGCTGGGTGATTCCCGGGCTCAAGCAGAGAAACGATTCAAGGCATTGGAAAACAGAGTAGATAAGAATCCTGAGTTGAAGCAAATGTACTCTCGCTTCATGCACGAGTACCTCGAACTTGGCCATGCAAGGATTCTGAAGGAAGACGAAGTACATATTGAGGGGGCATATTATCTTCCTCACCATTCCGTTTTGAAGCCCGACAGTTCGTCAACGAAACTGCGAGTGGTGTTTGACGCCTCCGCCAAGTCTACTACGAATTTGTCCCTTAACGATCTTTTGATGGATGCGCCGATAGTCCAGAGCGCTCTATTTGACATAGTTCTGAGGTGGAGATTGCCAAAATATGCCTTTACTGGAGACGTGAAACAGATGTACAGACAGGTGTTAGTACATTTTGACCATACGAAATTCTTGAGATGTCTTTTTCGAGATAGCCGATCCCAGCCGATCATGGATTTGGAACTACAGCGAGTGACGTACGGCGTGGGTCCGGCCGGTTTCCTGGCAACGCGGTCGCTGATTCAGCTGGCCAAGGATGAGGAGCAGGACTTCCCAAGGACGAGTGCAGTCGTTCTAAAGTCTTTCTATGTGGATGATGCGCTTACCGGCGCAGACACTCTCCAGGAAGCGGTGATGCTGAGGAAGGATCTGCAAGAACTACTGTGCCGTGGAGGATTCAAGCTGCACAAATGGTGTGCCAACGATCCAGCGATTCTTGAAGGAGTGCCATTGGAAGATCGTGAAAAGCTAATGAACTTTGAAGATAGTAATGTGAATGAAGTGATTAAGACTCTCGGACTATTGTGGGACCCCGCGAGTGATTGTTTTGTGTTTCGGGTAAAACCACTGACGGACAGTTCGGAACCACCGACAAAGAGACAAGTACTTTCCGAAATTGCCAAATTTTTTGACCCGCTCGGTGTCTTGGGTCCAGTGATAGTGTTGGCCAAGCTAATAATGCAGCGACTGTGGCAAAAATCAATCGACTGGGACGAACCAATTCCGAGTGAAGAATTAGACAATTGGAACAAGCTGCGGTCAGAGTTGTGTGGGATGAGTAATATGCGGATTCCTCGTCGCGTTACCGTCGATAATCCGTCGGTGTTTGAGTTACACGGTTTTTCGGACGCGTCGCGTGCGGCATACGGATGCTGTGTGTACTTGCGTAGTGTTTTCGTGGATAGCGTTGTTGGGGTGACATTGCTGTGCGGCAAATCCAGAGTTGCACCGCTCAAGGAACTGAACCGAAAGGAGAAAGAAGGAGCACCGCCGGAAGAACTAACGATACCGCGATTGGAGGTGTGTGCAGCCGTCCTGCTTGCAAACCAAGTGAAAACAGTGCGCGAAACCTTAGGAATCGATATTTCACGTGTCGTCCTGAGGTCCGATTCGAGTATAGTGATAAGCTGGATCAAGAAGACGAAGCCAAATCTACCAGTGTTCATTCGTAACCGTATCGCTGAAATCCGTGGGTTGTCCGCCAATACTGAGTGGCTTCATGTTGGGACAAGAGAAAATCCAGCGGACTTAGTGTCACGGGGGGTATTTCCTGCGGACTTTTTGAAAAGTGACTTGTGGTGGAACGGACCGGGATTTCTTCGGTCAAGTGTTGACGAGACGGCTAATGACGAACAAGAAGACTATAGTGAATCACCGGTTGCCGTCGAGGCGATGGCAGTTGTGATATCGTCATATGATGATTTGTATCAAGTGATTCAGAACAGTAGCAACTTTCGACGATTACAAAGAGTGTTTGGTTATGTTATGCGCTTCATTCGTAACTTTCGTGCGAAGAGAAGCGGAGGAGAACTTCGTCGTGGAAATTTGACCGTTGCCGATCATCGTGACTCGCTGTACACTATGGTGAGAATCGTTCAACATGTAGTGTACCGCGAAGAGATCAACAGCGTATTGAAGGGTGACCCTGTAAAAGGTAAGCTGCGCAACTTGTGTCCTATTTTCGATGCAACGGAGAAACTACTTCGAGTAGAGGGTAGAATCAAGAATGCCGTGCTTCCATACGATCAGAAGCACCCGTTGATCTTACCGGAGAAGAATCAGTTTACGGACTGTTGGCTCACCATACAACAAAGAGCAGATTCCGTTTTTATAAACCGTTTATTTGAGTTCAATGTGGGGGCGGTTATAAAATTCCTGGATGAGAGGAGAGTAGCTATGAAATATAGAGTTTTTATAAAACAATGCATCTACAAATTTTACTCACGTTTACTACGCGCTCGGAGTCAGACAACAATTGATACTCTGACGGTTATTGTTGCATGGATACCTAAAGTTAATTTTAAGTTAATATCTTTTATGGTTGATTCAATTATACTATACAAACGAAAATAATAATCACTCACCAACTAATTATTTGTGTGATTTTAGATTTAACTGCCGTAATGAATTGCTCGCCGTTCGTGTAGGTTAAGCTAATAGATAAGTAGTTTAGAATAGAAATTCAGCATGTTCAGTTCATAATAATTCACTCTTACCGTACTAATAGAAAATAGCTTATTAACTTTTATCATTAACTAACAATAGATTAAGATTTTACTAACTTTAGACATAAGTTTGTTTTAGATTAAAGAATTGTGCCAATTTGTCTTTGTTCACGCCTCGTTATTCTAATTTCTTGCCATCTCATCTCCTTGACAGTTTGCCAAGTCCATATAGGTACTACAGTTTCCCTTTGTAATAGTATTCGTAGAAGCGTTGCCAGTCCGGTGGAACTGCGCGTTGACAACACTCCCCCGGGGTACGCCAACTTCCGGTTGGCTTATAATGCTTCGCGGTGAACATCAAGGACTGCCAGCTTCGTAGCAGGCCGTTCGTACACTCCGTTAGCTGTTTGAACGGTGGCAGATCGGATGCATCCATCTCGTCCTTTGTTGGTCAGAATGATTCGTCCCTTTGGCCAACAATTTCTGGGAAGTCTTGGGTCAGCGATGACGACTATGTCGCCGATCGAAAGCGGCTTCGTGTGCGCAAACCATTTTGTCCGCCTGGATATTTCTGGGAGATAATCACTTACCCAGCGTCTCCAGAACTGATTGGCGAGTATTTGAGAGGTTCGGTAATTGCGCTGTAATGTAGAACCACTATCATCTAGGGTTGAAAGAGGTTTAGACCCATTCGATGACCCGAGAATAAAATGATTTGGGGTCAACGCTGGAGCAGAATCGTTGTCGATTGGTACATGGGTCAGGGGCCGAGCATTCACGATATTCTCTATTTCCGTGAGTGTGTTCCTTAGTTCTTCGTCCGTGAGCTTCGATGCAGGACGAATTGCCATTAGGTTAGTCTTCACCGTACGGATCAATCTCTCCCAGCAACCACCCATATGAGGTGCAGCAGGGGGGTTGAAAATCCATTCTGTATCAGGACTCACAAATTCGGCCATCACAGGTTGGTTGATTGCAGCCACAGCTTCACTTAATTCTCGGTTTGCACCGATGAAATTTGTACCTCGGTCACTATAGATTCTCCTCGGAGTACCCCTGCGAGAAATGAAGTTTCGTAGACCCATAATACATGAGTTAGTACTGAGGGAACAGACCAGCTCAATGTGGATCGCTCGGACGGTCAAGCAGGTAATCAGCATTCCCCAACGTTTTTCCGTCCTCCTACCGACGACCACCTCCAGAGGACCAAAGTAGTCTACCCCGACATATGTGAAGGGGCGCGTGAACGCTGCAAGTCTTGCTGCTGGAAGGTCCGCCATGAATGGCGGTTGTGGAGCCGCATTTTCGTTTTTGCAACGCTGACAACCTTTGCGTGCCTTGGTGAAGGCGACTCGAATGCGGGGGATGTGAAACTTTTGTCTCAGTTCGTTTATAACAGTTTCGTGATTACAATGATGGTATTTGTAGTGATAGTGCATAATTACTAGCGTCGTGATGTGGTGAGTACGTGGCAAAATAATTGGCTGCTTGGTGTCGTGACTGACAAATTGACAAGCGCCGATTCTGCTTCGCATCCTCAGAACTCCCTGTTCATCTAACCATGGGCTCATTTGATACAGCGGACTAGATTTTGGAAGAAGTTTTACAGAAGAAGTTGAGCGTTGTTGCTGCAGAGTAGTTACTTCGTCAGGGAAACCTTCTTGTTGAGCAACACGAAATAGATACGCTTCAGCTTTTCTGAGTTCCATCATTGTCAGCGGTCCTAGAAAATTTTGTTGCTGTTTCGCTTTCAGTCGTAAGTTAGAGATGTAACGAAAAACAAATGCCATGCTGTTTCGTACGCGCTGCCAGTTCGAGAAGTTGTTGTACCGAATAAGTGAAATGTGTGGAGCCGTGCGATGAACCATCAAGTGTGGACGAAGCTCTGTAGTGGGCGGTGAAACTAGACGAGGGGTTTGAGGCCATTTTGTTTCTGAACACCATAGAAAATCCGGACCGGTGAACCATCTGCTGTCTGATGAAAGATCCGGCTTTCCGTCCCACTTAGTCCCATCGTCGGCCGCGTTAAGCCTGGTCGGCACCCATCGCCATTCCTCTGGCTCAGATGTTTCGAGAATCTCACTTACTCGGAAGGCTACAAATTGTGAGTAGCGACGATGATCTGAATTGATCCAGTGAAGCACGTCCCGAGAATCTGTCCAATACACTCGTCGAGTAATCCGAAGCGTTAGAGAGGAGATGATGGTCTGCGCTAGTCTTGCTCCAAGAACGGCACCTTGAAGTTCCAACCGAGGTATGGCAAGGAACTTTAATGGAGCTACACGAGCTTTTGAAGCTACAATAGAGCACTGCGTAGATCCGTTGTAGTCGAATCGAAGGAACGCTATCGCAGCAAACCCGTTTTCGCTTGCGTCGACGAACGTGTGGAGTTGGATGTCGGTACAGCTGCTTACTGCTAACGGAGAGCTGTAACAGCGTGGAAGGCGGACGTTTTCTACTTGGGGAAGAACGCTTGTCCACAGCTGCCATTTCCTGTACACATCTCCTGAGACTTCTTCGTCCCACTGCACCTTCGATCTCCACACTTCCTGTAGCAAAATTTTGAGAAATATTAGGAAGTGTGCGATAAGTCCTAAAGGATCAAAGATCGTCATTAAGACCCGGAGCATTTCTCTTTTGGTGGGCGGTCTTTGGCCCGTTAGAAGAAGTGAATCGTATCGGTTCCACCCTACTTTGAATAAGAATTCATCTGTTTCCGTACTCCACCACATTCCGAGGACTTTCTCGACGGCAATTTCGGAGGAAAGATCCATATCCTTCTCAGCCGTATCACCTTCGTGCAGTGCCGTAAGAACAGTTCTGGAATTGCACATCCAATTGCGGATCTCAAAGCCACCTTGAGAATGCACATATTTAACCTCTTCCGCTAACCGTATTGCTTGATTTTCCTCATCGACGCTCACTAACATGTCGTCTACATAATGGCGCTTTGTTATTGCTTCCACAGCAATTGGATGGGTGGCCCGGAAACGTTCTGCATTTACGTTTTTGACGTATTGGGCACAGCTAGGAGAACAGCTGGCCCCAAAACTCATTACTTGCAACACGTAGACAGCCAATTCGCCGTTCTCGTCTGTCCAGAAGAATCTGTGACAATGTTGGTCCTCGGTTCGCATCAAAATCTGATGGAACATTTCACGGATGTCTCCGGATAATCCAATTCGACCTTGGCGAAATTGTAGGAGTATCGCCAACAGTGAGCATAGCAGATCGGGGCCCTTTAACAAGGCGGAATTCAATGAAACGTTGAATGATTTGGCGGCTGCGCCCCACACCAATCTTATCTTTCCTGGCTTGTTGGGGTTCGTAACAGGGAATATAGGCAGGTACCAGGTGCGCGGGTACGACTGTTCAAGTTCCTCTGGTGTCAGCTTTCTGGCGTATCCTTTGGCAACATATTCAGCAATTTTTCCGTTGAGAGTCTCTGCTAAGTCAATATCTCTGTCCATTCGCTTTCTGAGCTGTTGATGCCTACGCAAAGCCATCGCTTGATTGTTTGGCAGTCGTACGTTGTCGTGTCTCCAGAGCAATCCTACTTCGTAACGATTATCGAGAAGTTTTGTCGTCGATTCGAGCAGATATTTGGCGCGTTGATCTTCGGAGGAAAGGAGAAGATTCCCATTAGGCTTCGCGACACCAAGACTGTCCAGCGCAAAGTATGCCTTCATAGCCTGGTGAAGCTGGTCGTCTGAATCTTGATTTTCAGAGCATACGTGGACCATGCACTGGGCGGACCCTCCGGCGTCACGACTCAACCTTCCACAAACCGTCCAGCCAATACGGGTCTTGACACCAACAGGGTCCTCGAAATTTCCTTCTTTGCATTTGAGTACTACTCCGACAGAAACATGCTTCATTCCTATCAGAATACGTGGTCTAGCCTCACGATATGATTGGATTGGCAGCCCACGCAGATGGGGATACAGTCGCTTCAATTCTGCAGCCTCCAATGTTTGAAATGGTAATAGCAGTTCCTTGACGGTCCTAACAGATGTAAGGGGGAACCTTTTGTGTTGACTATGAACTCCAGCGATGTCCAGATCGACAACTCGGGAGCTACCTTCGTTTCGTTCCGCACCGCCGGTCCATCGAAGGCAAAGTGGTAGAGCGCCACCTTCAAGTTGTAGTTCTTCTGCCAACTCCTCATCTAATAGTGTAAGCTCCGATCCTTCATCAAAGAACGCATACGTTTCGACGGATCGACTTTTTCCATAAAGTATTACCGGTAGGTAACGAAAAAGAACGGAACTAGAAGTTGTACGGTGGACGTTGCAATCATGTGTCTGGGTACCGATTTTTATTTCGGATGACTGCTGTCCGGACGGCTGTGTGCACACGTTTGCACTCGTGGTCGCTACCTTTTTATCATTGTGAAGTAGCTGATGATGCTTCAGTTCACACCCATCCTTTCCACATGGTTTCACCTTACATACTCCTTTGTGACTGCGGAGACATTTTCGGCAAAGTCCGCTTTCTCTAACTGCAGCCCATCTTGATTCTCTGGATAGTTCTAGAAAACGCCTGCATTTTTCAACTGCCTTGCACCCGCCTTTGCATATAGGACACGTCTCGTGATCCATTCGACCCGATGCTGGCTTGAATTTACCCGATGAAGGGTGAACGCTCGATGATTCAGAATGGGCGTTTAGGAAAGCATTTCCTTTCTTGTTTCCACGAGAATCGCCCCGAGTCGACTTTGACTCTAAACCAACTGGAGGAATAGCAATTGTGCTTGCTGCTTCGGCTAAAGAGTAAACCCAGTTTCCAAACGCTGCTAAATTCACCGCTGGTAGTGTTTGGCGGTAGCGTGCCCAGTCCAGCTTGATGGTTGGTGGAAGCTTGGCAACGAGCTGATGTAACAGAGAGATGTTGTATAAATACTCTTCCATCCCACATGCGTCGACCGTCGCACAAAAGTTACGGACGTTCACAGCAAACTCAACGATAGTTTCAAATTTATCCTCTCTCATAGCTGGCAGATGGTTAATTTTTGAGATTAACGAATGTACAATCGACTCCGGCTGACCAAAGAGCATACGCAGAGTATCGATTACACGCTGAACGTTTGACGGATGCATGAGCAAACTTTTCACCGCCTCATACGCTTTACCCTTCATGCACTTCTGCAGTCTGATAATATTCTCATCATCAGTAAATCCGCACATCGCAGTAGTATTAGTGAAAGTTGATAAGAATATCGGCCATTCTTCGGGTTGTCCGGAGAACGGAGGCAAATCTTTCGATATCGCTTGTCGGGCAGCGAGTTGTTGGCTGTTCGGTGCTTGATACTGGTGCGGATTTGGGTGGGAAACGATTATCGGAGATGGCATACGATTGCGTTCAGGTGGCGGGTATACTGAAGTACCCTGAGGCAGTGGCAGGTACGATGGACGATAAGCAGGAATTCCGACTTCACGTGGTAGACTGGCGGACGACCTATTAGCATCGCTGAAAAGTTGGCTAGCATGGCTAGGTGTGCACCTAGGGCCTGGTCTCATGCTGTACTGAGGCGAATTTGGTTGTTGAACGGACAGGTTCGTAAAAGGTAATTCTTCTACATCCTCTGCTACTCTTACTGAATTGGAGTATTTCGTATGAAGCTTGCCATCCTGAAGCAGGGTATTCGTCTTTTTTATCCAACTCTCGACTCTACTGGAACCTGTGCCATACGACGAACCAGAGCGGCTGCTCATTTGCTCGAGAATGCTATACTTCTTCTGTATGTATTCTCGCTGTAGTGCATTTTCTTCATCAAGTCTCTGAAGTTGCAGCATCAGTGACTTTTGTGTAGAACTCGACCTTATGGTCCCGGCCGGAGTTCCCTTCGGCTGGTTTTCGCGTTCTGCATTGGATTTCTGTAAAGAATCAAAGGCTGACACATCTGCGGTTTCTTCTACAGCTGGCGGTAAATCGGAAATGGGAGCTTCCTTTCGTGAAGCGCTCCTTGTGGTTACTCGTAACGTGTTCGTGGGTCGTCTTATCTCCGAAGAAGACGCCTTTCCATCGCTAGGTTTGCGTTGCTTATTCTGACTGCCGGTTACACCACTCGTTGATGGGAGTTGTTGACCACTTGTCAAGGTTGTTTGCTGGAGCCCGGTTGCATCGGCGCATTCGGGACAACACCAGCTCACCTTCTCAACATCTTCTGTCACTCCCACGCATGAAAAATGATGCCATTCATGGCAGAGATCGCACTGCACCATAGCACTATCGTCGGGTTCTCTACAAGATTTACAAGACCATCCTGGGCGAGTCTGCACCACTTCTTCCGTCGTAATTGTCACCACTGGTAAGCTTCCTACTCCGGCGGGAGTATCACTTCTATCCTTATCCGATCTATCGCCTTTCGATCCACCGTATGCGCCTGATTTGCTGGTATTGCGGCTAGACATTTTGTTCGGCTGAACTAAACGAATTTTATAATTTGTTGGCTCACCATACAACAAAGAGCAGATTCCGTTTTTATAAACCGTTTATTTGAGTTCAATGTGGGGGCGGTTATAAAATTCCTGGATGAGAGGAGAGTAGCTATGAAATATAGAGTTTTTATAAAACAATGCATCTACAAATTTTACTCACGTTTACTACGCGCTCGGAGTCAGACAACAATTGATACTCTGACGGTTATTGTTGCATGGATACCTAAAGTTAATTTTAAGTTAATATCTTTTATGGTTGATTCAATTATACTATACAAACGAAAATAATAATCACTCACCAACTAATTATTTGTGTGATTTTAGATTTAACTGCCGTAATGAATTGCTCGCCGTTCGTGTAGGTTAAGCTAATAGATAAGTAGTTTAGAATAGAAATTCAGCATGTTCAGTTCATAATAATTCACTCTTACCGTACTAATAGAAAATAGCTTATTAACTTTTATCATTAACTAACAATAGATTAAGATTTTACTAACTTTAGACATAAGTTTGTTTTAGATTAAAGAATTGTGCCAATTTGTCTTTGTTCACGCCTCGTTATTCTAATTTCTTGCCATCTCATCTCCTTGACAGTTTGCCAAGTCCATATAGGTACTACAGTTTCCCTTTGTAATAGTATTCGTAGAAGCGTTGCCAGTCCGGTGGAACTGCGCGTTGACAACAGGAAATTCGTGCACAAATCATCCTCATCCGAAGGCAATATGTGATCAATTGGAGTGACCAGATCTCGGATTGGATTTTCACCGCGTGATGCACGAGAATTCATTC
This sequence comes from Aedes aegypti, assembly GCF_002204515.2. Classification (NCBI taxonomy): domain Eukaryota; kingdom Metazoa; phylum Arthropoda; class Insecta; order Diptera; family Culicidae; genus Aedes; species Aedes aegypti. The sequence goes on from NC_035107.1 coordinate 163,987,354, forward strand.
GCCAGGGAGTCACCTACTGGGAACATAAGCTGTCGAAGAGGATCGTCATTAGAAACGTACACACCGCTAGGAAAGATAGTCGACAACGCGAACAAAAGCCATCATCACAATAAAGTGAGGCTCTTGTGCATGACATTCGCATCGGTGGATATGGTGATAAGCGATCAGTGAGTGGGAAAACCGTGAGTTGACCAATACGGATCAACATAAATCGCAAATTTCCGAACCATGTTTCGATCGCTCCGTTGCCTACAATACCTACTAGAATGTTGTGAATGCACGTCCCGTCTATCGTAGCGTCAGTGATCGTTTAATTGTACTTCAGTACACGAAATCTATAGTTTCATGTTTGTAATAAGTTTTCTTACTCGCAATAGTTAAGTAAGGCCTATCCACGCAGATGAAGATATCAGTAGACATGTTGTCAGTGTCCAAATTATAAAAAATGAATTAAGTAAAACTTCAGAGAGTATGAAGTGTTACGGGGGGGAGTGTTACGCAAATTTGCGTATGAGAAATTAGAACACTGTTTGAGAACCACTGTCTATACCGCAACTATATATGCAGAACAATACTGTCACGAAGCATATCGTAGATCTAGTGTGGAGATGTCTTTCAGCTAGGATGGAAGTAATTGTCTTCCTGAGTAGGTTACCGAATTTGTAAGTTTAATGTATATTTGTAAAGATAATTTTAATAAATATGATATTTTAGCGTTTTAGCTGGCTTAACAGAAAATTGGCCTGCTAAGAAGAGTCGGTCCGAAACCGTTTGTTCACATCTCCCGCAACACGGACACTGTCATCGAAGCAATCCACCGAGAAGAATTACATGTTGGACAAAATGGGCTGCTAGCGAAGGTAAGACAACATTTTTGGCCTGTCAACGCCAAACGAACCATCAAGCGTATCGTCTGGAGATGCATCACATGCTTCAAGCGCAAACCAAGAGACGTCGAACAGCTCATGGGCAATCTACCGATAGCTCGTGTCACTGCCGCTGAACCCTTTGTTCGGACCGGGGTAGATTACGCAGGCCCCTTCCATTTGAAGCAAGGTCGCTTGAGGGCACCTATCAAATCATATGTATGTGTTTTCGTATGTATGACAACAAAGGCAATTCACCTTGAACTGGTGAGTTCCCTAACAGCTGATGGCTTCCTAGGAGCATTACACCGCTTTGTTGGACGCCGCGGAAATGTAAGCGAAATGTTCTCAGACAATGGAACAAATTTCATTGGAGGCGAGCGCCAACTGACCGAATTGCGACAGTTGTTGAAGTCCCAGTTATTGGAGAATAAGATTGACGATTTCTGCCAGCCCCGTGGTATTCTGTGGAGATTCAATCCACCGAAGGCGCCTCACCAGGGTGGGCTCTGGGAGGCCGGAGTGAAGAGTATGAAGACCCACCTGTACAAAATTATGAACGAATCATATTTTAACTATGAGGAAATGACAACACTGTTAGTTCAGATCGAGGCCATCCTAAACTCTAGGCCGTTAATCGATCAAGGCAACGACCCCACGGGATATGAAGCATTGAGTCCTGCCCATTTTCTAATTGGTCGCGAATTGACAGCAGTAGCAGAACCACTTTACGATGGGATCAAGGAGAATATGTTGTCACGGTACCAGTTGGTTCAGAGGCGCAAGCAATCATTTTGGAAAAGATGGTCGTCTGAGTACATTACTGGATTGCAACGACGCAGCAAATGGTTCAAGACTCCTACGGTGCTGCGTGAAGGTCTACTGGTGATTATGAAGGAGGATGATCTGCCGCCGCAGACTTGGAGACTAGGTCGGATCGTCAAGACTCATCCTGGAGACGACGGTGTCGTACGCGTGGTCACTGTTAAAACCACCAGCGGCACATATAAGCGAGCAACTACGAAAATTGCCATTCTACCCGTGGAAGATGTAGAGCGTGATCAGGACGTGAATGGTTGAGCCATCCGGCTCCGGCGGGTGGATGTTAAGTGATCCAATATTTCATTTGTTGCAAGCATTTTTTCTCAGTGTAGCGCCCGTTAAATTCCTATCCCTCGAAAGAAGCAGTCAGAGCAGAGAAGCCGAAGCAGAGGGAGAAGCTGTTCACACATGCCAATGAATCTTCTTGTGCATCGAAGGAGACGTCTGCGGAATGGACAACTGCGAAAACCTGTTCCTATTGTGGAAATGATAATCATCAGATCCTGAACTGTTCCAGTTTCAAATCGTTGGATATCGGAGCGAGATGGAAGGCAATGCGCCAGAAGAATTTGTGTCGGTTGTGTCTAGTTCCGCATCGTAAGTGGCCATGCCGCTCAAAGAAGGAGTGCGGAGTCGACGGCTGTCGTATCCGACATCATACGTTGCTACACAGTAGCCAGCCTAGTCGAAGTAGACCTGTGGAAACCACGAAGCCGACCGAATCAGTACACCACAACTACAGGGGATAGGCAAAATGATTGAGATAGGCAAAATTTTGCCCAAATTCAAATGCTTATAACTTTATGAAAAATGGATGAAATTGGATGCATCTGGAAGCAGTCGACGGCAAATTTGGTCCAGTTTTAGGAACTTCCTTGGCCATGCATATTGGCCACTGGACACCGGAGATGTTCCGGATTTTCTGAGGTCATGTCCAAATGTCATTTTTTCTGTCGCTTGTATTTTTGTGCGGTGTAAAGTTAGATAGATGTTTGCAATTTTCCTAGAAACTAGAACTAATAGGAAGTTGAATGCCACCGGACGCATTAAGATTGGTTGGAAATCTTCAGAAATATGACCATTTCCGTAAAACTGGTTCCGGAAAGCATGGTCAGTCATGTTTGTATTTCCAATCATGTAAATATTATCCGGAGCTATATCCAAGCGGACACCAACCTTAAAAATGATGTTTCCTGCAGCGTATTCAGAACCATTAGATGCACAGACCACTCTATAGAACGTTCCAGGTGCCCTGGGGGAAGTGGTCAATTAGGAACATATCCGGAACCATATTTTTTTTTTTTTTTTTTGTCTTTATTAGAGTGTTTTTTAACTGACGCTAGTTCAACACTTTGTCGGATTAGAGAACACCAGAACGGTGCCTCGAAAAGGGGTGTGCCAGAGGGGCAACACTAAAAAGGTAGAAGTGACCCAGAAGGGATCACTACTCGAGCCCAACCAAAGGGGTCTCGCCGAACCACAGCTTCCAAGGTTTGCCAGTATGTCAAGTCCTACGTCAAAACATTTTGTAATTTGTTATTCTAAGAATGCTACCAGTATAAATACTGTACACTGCTAATTTGTTATTCTAAAATGTTTCCTTAAACCAAGTTTGTGTAGCTGGTGGACTAATAGGACGGACACGAAAAAGTGATACTTGTAGCAGTTTGTTATCGTGGGCGTCAGATCATGTTGTACAGGCCAGAATCTTTCAAAAAACGCAATAGGGCTTCCAGGGCTGCTACGTCATCTCCCAGGGCTTCACGAATGCTTCTTGAGATCCCATGAATATTCCTGGAAAACTCGTATAATGGGCAGACGCAGATTACGTGTTCTACGGTATTCCTTATGTGACAACAGGAACACATCCGGCGGAAAGATCCATTGCCACTCATGTTGTGTGAAAAACGCGTGTGCCCCGTCCTCAGCCGAGATATCAACTGTTGATCCTTCAAAAGAGGAAGGTCTTTCCACCGTTCGGTGGACGATTTCACCTTTCGTAGGTACGGTGAATTTTGCTGATTCCATTCCATACTCCATGTACTCCTGAATTGCTTTGTTAGCCACCTTTTAACATCATCGAAGGGTACATTATCTTCGTAGCGGGGGCAGGAAAAACCAGCACCAGCTAGACGATCGGCAGCTGTGTTGCCGGCTATACCACAATGCCCGGGGATCCATGCAAAGGTGGTGTTGGGTCGAGCATCGGTGATCGTGCGCTGAATCCAAGGGTGTGAAGGCCTGTTTGACTGCAATGCGGATACTACGCTAGCTGAATCCGTAAGAACAATTATTGGTCGGTCGGATGGTGTAGTGGCTGCTAAATACACGGCTGCGGCTTCCGCTGAGAATATCGAGCAAAGTGGTAGCAGACTAAGGCTAACTGAAATATTAGCGCCGAAGACGCCAAGGCCGACGCCTCTCATGGAAAGAGAACCGTCGGTGTATCTGTGATCATGATTTGGATATTTTGTGCGTAGCCAGTCCAGAACGGTTGTTCGAAGAGCTATTGAGTTGTCCCCAGCACGAAACTGGTTTCCAATCGTGGTATCTACGTTAGGTTTAGGTGAAAGCCAACAAATGTCTCCATTCCAGTGGATCCTGGCCACTGGGGGGAAATCTACATTGGCAGCAGTGCGGAGGATACTGTTCCCCTCAGTGAGGAGGCAGATCCTGTCGTCCCCGATTGTTTTTTCGATAATGGCAGCGGTTTTTTTGCAAATCACTGCGGATATAAAGAAGCGGAAAGGAAGGAGGCCAGCTTCAGTGCAAGCAGAGTCAGCAGGCGTGGATGGAAGAAGTCCGGATATGATGCGAATGTATCCATGGTACAGTGGTGCGAGTGTTGTTATTAATCGTTCCCTTGCAATGCACGTTAGCTCAAGGCCATATGTTAATCGGCTGTCAACAATGGCATGCGCAACGCGGAAACGAATATTACGGTTGTTCGAGCGGTGAGGGCGAGAGATTGTTCGAATCAAGTTGAGGCGCGTGCGGCAGCTTTGCTTGACCAAATCAAAGTGATGCTGGAGAGTGAGCGCTCGGTCAATAGTGACGCCGAGCACTTTCACCGTTTTCTTCGTGGGGATGCGTTGACCGTTGATACTTATGGGTACAGATATGCGGTGGTTAATGGGACAGACGTGGCATCTTACACTTTTAGGGGCGGACAGCTCGAAACCAGTTGCAGTGGTCCATTTGAAGATCGCGTTAACTGCCGCCTGTGCCTTGATCCTGACGCGGACTGGGGTTTTGCCGGAGACGACAATGAGTATGTCGTCAGCGTATACGAATACATAGATTCCTTTCGGTAAGGTAAGAAAAACGCTGTTCATTGCTATCAAGAATAGTGTGACAGCTATAACGGACCCCTGTGGCACGCCGGTCTCTTCGGGAAAGGAGTCGGATAGGTAGTCTCCAACAATGACTCGGAAAGATCGCTCAGACAAGAAGTTTTGGACAAATCGCAGAATGTGACCCGATAGTTTCCATTCAACTAGCTGACGTAGCACTAGCGGGGTCCATGTTCGATTGAAGGCCTTGGACAGGTCCAATGAGACAATTTCGGTGTGTAAGCCTTCCGACTGCGCTGTGTGTAAGACGTCGCCAAGTTGGGCAAAGTAAGTGCTTGTTCCATGCCCAGCTCGGAAGGCGTGTTGCCGATGATCCAACAAGTCTTGGGACTCCAAAAATTGTTTCAGCCTCCGGTTAACCATCCGTTCCATCACCTTACACATGCAGCAGGTTAGAGCAATCGGTCGGTATTTGGATGGGTCGTGGGTTTCTGCATTACTCTTTGGAATGGGAACCACGAGACTTTCCCGCCATTCCGGGGGGAAGGTGTCAGTGAGCCAATATTTGTTCATAAGTTCTAATAGCTGCAACTTACCCGAAGGAGGAAGGTTTTTTATAAGTGGGTAACCAATGCCGTCCGGAACCATATCAATATGGGCATCAAACTTCATGATTTTCAAAGGTTATGCTTTCCGAAGCATTTCCAGCATCACCGGCTGCCATAACCACTTTATAGTAGGTTCCAGGTGCCCCGGGGATGTGGCCAATTCGGAACATGTCCGTTCATCTGTTTAGAATCACATTCTACCATAAACAGTAAGATCCATGTGACTTGGAAAATGGCGAGCATTTTCAGAACCACAAGATATAATAATCACTCTATAGTATATTCCAGGGGCTCCTAGAGATGTGGCCAACTCGAAACATGACCTCATCCCCCATGGAACCTACTATACAGTGGTCATATAAATAAGTTGCGCTGTAAATACTTCTATTAGCATCACCTTCAAAAATCTTGATGTTTTTACCCATATTGATGTGTTTTCGGGCATGTTTTGAATTGGCCACATCCCCGGGGCACCTGGAATCTACTATAAAGTGGTCATGGCAGCCGGTGGTGCTGGAAATGCTTCGGAAAGCATAACCTTTGAAAATCATGAAGTTTGATGCCCATATTGATATGGTTCCAGATATGTTCCTAATTGACCACTTCCCCCAGGGCACCTGGAACCTTCTATAGAGTGGTCTGTGCATCTAATGTTTCTGAATACGCTGCAGGAAACATCATTTTTAAGGTTGATGTCCACTTGGATATAGCTCCGGATAATATTTACATGATTGGAAATACAAACATGACTGACCATGCTTTCCGGAACCAGTTTTACGGAAATGGTCATATTTCTGAAGATTTCCAACCAATCTTAATGCGTCCGGTGGCATTCAACTTCTTATTAGTTCTAGTTTCTAGGAAAATTGCAAACATCTATCTAACTTTACACCGCACAAAAATACAAGCGACAGAAAAAATGACATTTGGACATGACCTCAGAAAATCCGGAACATCTCCGGTGTCCAGTGGCCAATATGCATGGCCAAGGAAGTTCCTAAAACTGGACCAAATTTGCCGTCGACTGCTTCCAGATGCATCCAATTTCATTCATTTTTCATAAAGTTATAAGCATTTGAATTTGGGCAAAATTTTGCCTATCTCAATCATTTTGCCTATCCCCTGTATCACCACACGAAGTCGTTTTCCCTGTTCCGTTATCTGCCAGTCACGCTTAAGGGAAATGGAAAACAAGTGGAAACATACGCTTTCCTTGATGATGGGTCGTCGTCAACATTATTGGACGAGGCGATTGCAGTTCAGTTAGGGATTGAAGGAGAGCCGGACAACCTCTGGCTAGGATGGACCGGAAAGATCGGCAGACATGAAAAGAGCTCCAAAAGAGTTGGTGTAGAAATTTCTGGGACTGGCAAGCTGGAATCGTTCCAGATAAGCAACGTAAGGACAGTGCGTGAGTTGGGACTTCCCAGTCAAAGTTTAAACTACAGTGAGCTCTCAAAAACCTACCCGCACCTACAGGGTCTACCAGTTAGCAGTTATGCCAATGCAAAACCTAGTATTATCATCGGCATTGAACATGTACATCTTCTCACTAATCTGAAGGTTCGTGAAGGCGGAAAAAGTGATCCAGTGGCAACGAAAACTCGCCTTGGCTGGTGTGTCTACGGAAGAAATTCGGGGAACGATGAATCCGTAGAACAGTTAAATCTTCACATCGAGCAAGAGATGAGTAACAGTGACCTCTATGACTCGATGAAGAAGTTCTTCGCCGTCGAGGAAGCCGTTGTGACGAAGCCCATTGAATCTGAACAAAATCTACGAGCCCGCAGTATTTTGGAAGCAACCACAGTGCGCCGAAGATCTAGAGTCGAGACCGGTTTGTTGTGGCGTAAGGAGGACATCCACTTTCCAGAGAGCTACCAGATGGCGATGAACCGACTCCGGAGACTAGAGAAACGTTTATCCAGAGACTCAGAGCTTCGAAGGAGAGTGAACGAACAGATCGGCAGTTACGAACAAAAACAGTATATTGCTAAAGCGTCTACAGAAAAGGTCGCCAGTCTGAATCCTCACCGGGTCTGGTACTTACCCCTTGGGGTAGTGATCAATCCCAAGAAGCCAAGTAAAATCCGTATGGTTTGGGATGCGGCTGCGAAAGTTGGTGGAGTTTGCTTCAACGATATGCTCCTTAAGGGCCCGGATCTTCTAGTGTCTCTTATGGAGGTTCTGTTGCGATTCCGACAAGGGAAGATTGCTGTTTGCCCTGATATCCGGGAAATGTTTTTACGTATTCTCATCCGAGATGAAGACAAATGGTCACAGTGTTTTCTTTGGAGAAGCAGTCCTGAAGACGATGTGCAAGTTTACGTGATCAACGTTGCAATGTTCGGTGCCACGAGCTCTCCATGCACAGCGCAGTTTGTAAAGAATTGGAACGCATCCGATTACAGTGATCAGTACCCCAGGGCAGTAGAAGCAGTAACTAAGAACCACTACGTGGATGATTTCCTCGATAGCGTCAATTCTGTAGAAGAAGCAGTAGAGCTGGTGAAACAAGTACAAGACATTCACGCAGCAGCCGGTTTCCAATTCGGAAAAGTACTGTCCAACAATCAGGAGGTACTAGATCGAATAGGAGAAACAAGTTCGGAGACCAGTAAGCAACTTCCTCTCGACAAAGACGCAGCCTATGAACGAGTCCTGGGTGTGACGTGGATTCCATCTGAGGATACATTTACATTCAGTCAGCACGGAGTAGAGGAAGTGTTAAGCATCGAGTCGGCGATTCCAACAAAACGGCAGGTGCTGAGTATCGTTATGAAGCTGTACGACCCCTTAGGATTCGTCGCGCACTTTGTTGTGCAGGGGAAAATACTAATGCAGGAGATTTGGCGTACTGGCACGAACTGGGATGAACCAATCTCAGAACAGTTACACGAGCTGTGGACTAGGTGGATCGAACAGTACCGGAAGATCAACGAAGTGAGTGTCCCCCGTTGTTTCTTCGGAAAATTCGGGCCGCAACAAGTCAGTGATATCCAGATTCACGTCTTCACGGATGCAAGTGTGTCAGCATGTGCATGCGTGGCTTATTTAAGAGTGACGGCTAACGGAGAGAGTCAGTGTTCATTAATAGCTGCAAAAACCAAAGTAGCACCGCTCCGTTCGCTCTCCATTCCACGTTTGGAACTGCAAGCAGCTATGATGGGTTCACGCCTGTTACAGAATATCTGCTCAGCGCTTACAGTTAACATTCAAAGACGTTTTTTATGGACAGATTCAGCCACAGTTCTTGCATGGCTTCGCTCTGACAGTCGTCGCTACCACCAATTCGTTTCCTTCCGTGTCGGCGAAATTCTGTCGCTTACTAGCGTGGATGAATGGCGCTACGTACCCTCTCGCGAAAATGTAGCAGACGATGCGACAAAATGGAGCGCAGGTCCATCATTCGATCCAGACTATCGTTGGTATCAAGGTCCAGCATTCCTGCAAGATCCGGACAGTCAGTGGCCAACGGAACGATCAGAAGTTACTGTGGAAACAGACGCTACATGCGAAGAAATACGCTTCGTTTCAGTCCATCGCACAGTTGAGGAAGTGATAGATGTACAGGCAGCAGTTCTACATCCCGAGGATGCGAACAGTTGTGAGGAGCGTATGTCGCAGTTGTCAGTACTGTAAGATTAAAAGGGCAACTCCAGCACCACCGTTGATGGGACCGCTTCCAAAGGTTCGTCTGACTCCGTTTATTCGGCCGTTTACGTATGTGGGCGTGGACTATATGGGTCACTTCGAAGTGAAAGTCGGACGCAGTATTGTCAAGCGGTGGATATGTCTGTTCACCTGCCTTACAGTTAGAGCAGTTCATTTGGAGCTAGCCCATAGTCTGTCTACTAAATCCTGTGTGATGGCATTCAGAAGATTCGTCAACCGACGAGGAGCTCCACTCGAGGTCTTCTCAGACAATGGCACCAACTTTGTGGGTGCCAACCGTCAGTTAACCGAAGAAATGCAAAGGATTAAGGCTATTAACGAAGACTGTGCATCTACCTTCACCAATGCTTGCACGCAGTGGCACTTCAACGTTCCTGCTGCCCCCCACATGGGAGGACCATGGGAGAGGATGGTTAAGTCAGTGAAAGTGGCTATGGCAGCTATTTCGGACAGTCCACACCATCCTAGCGATGAGGTGTTTGAAACGATAATGCTGGAAGCTGAAGGGATTGTAAACTGCCGTCCTCTCACTTACGTTCCGTTGGATGCAGCTGATCAAGAAGCGCTAACTCCAAACCACTTCTTGCTGTACGGTACGAGTGGAGTCAAGCAACCAACAGTTACAGTTGATCAGCCGGTAACTCTCCGAGACAGCTGGGCAATCGGTAAGAATATCATGGACGAGTTTTGGCGCCGATGGGTGTTGGAGTATCTGCCGATGCTGACAAAAAGGACAAAGTGGTTTGAGAACGTGAAGCCGTTAGAGCCGGGTGATTTGGTTGTGATAATCGACGAGAAGATCCGTAACAGTTGGGAAAGAGGACGGACCCTGGAAGTCTTTCCGGACAAATCTGGCCAAGTGCGACGTGCAGTTGTACAAACAGCTCGAGGAGTATTCACCAGACCTGCTGTTAAACTGGCAGTTCTGGACGTTGCAGGTGATAGGACGAAGCCGGAGGAAGTTGCTCCGGAAACGGAAGTGGTTCACGGGTCGGGGAATGTTACCGGCAACACTGTTGACCGCGAAACGGTAGTGAGACCACTGTCGGATCCCTCTCAACTGAGCGGTAACCGCCGAGTGGAATGACAGATCGGAGAAAAACAAAATCTGCGTCAAAAAGAAACAGCAAAAGCATTAGTTAGCAGTTCTTTCTTAACAATAAAAGTATAATTATCAAGTGAATTCCATAACTGATTGTATTTGTAAGTGAAATTTAATAGTGAATTTAATACTGTACAACTGTCATGTAAACTGATCGAATTTGTTCCTTTAGATAGCACAGTGAATCAATCACGAAAATCCCACGCAGTAAGTGGAGAGTCGGTAGTTAACTGAGGTATGTCTGTCAGGGACCGTGAATCTATTCTTTGCCAATTTGAGATAACCTAAAATACCCACGTGAATTAGTTGTAACAGTTACTGTAATATTTGTACATGTAGGACAGTATTTGACGGTGTAACAGTTGAACGAATCAGCGAAGAATCATAACAAGAACACTGAAAATGTGAGTAAACTGTATACTGTAACTGTGAACTTTGTAATAATTAATTTAATAAATTACAGCTTTGAAGCTGCTAAGTCTGCAACTGAAAGGAACGGTGTTTGTTCTGACCATCGAGAACAAGATGAGTGTGTTCACTTTTCCATAGATTATTATGACGAGCAGTTAGAGGACTGAACACAAAAGGTTTGCCTTTTCCATAGTAATTCCCATATAAACTTCAAATAGCGTGTGCACAACCAAATTTCTTCCGAATCACTTCAAATTTTTGTAGGATCATTTTCATTATAATTGACATCGTTTAAGCATAGGGGAGCAAAAACTTCAAAATTTGCATCAGTCTTATGCCCAAGGATGTCAAGGAAGTTTTCATTACGAAAAGATACTGGACTGACCGGAAATCGAACCCAGACACCTTCAGCATGGCTTTGCTTTGTAGCCGTGGATTCTAACCACTCGGCCATATATGAGGAGATATAAGAGATACGTGAAGAAATGCATTACATTTGTCGAAAAATATTGCAAAAATTATGGAAAAACTTTTTAGTAAGCTAGCGTACGAGGGGTCCACCAATTTAAGTTAAGTGAGTTTCGGAAAATTAAAGCGAACTACGACGAAAAATTTCATTCTAATGATGATGGTTGCCCAGATGGTAAACGCGCAGCTATTCAGTATGACCAAGCTGAGGGTCGTGGGTTCGAATCCCACCGGTCGAGGATCTTTTCTGGTTGGAAATTTTCTCGACTTCCCAGGGCATAGTGTATAATCGTACCTGCCACACGATATACACATGCAAAAATGGTCATTGGCATAGTAAGCTCTCAGTTAATAACTGTGGAAGTGCTCATAAGAACACTAAGCTGAGAAGCAGGCTCTGTCCCAGTGTGGACGTAATGCCAGAAAGAAGAAGAAGAAGAAGAAGAATGATGGTTGCACGGTTTCAGCGATAATTATTCAAGTATAATTAACGAGACATTTTTTTGACGAAATATTATTCGTGTACTCAGTGCTTTCAGACTAGTTAAATTTGTAGACTTGACTGCAAAGGAAAGTTACAAAATTATTCACTAAAACAATTTTTTTTAATATTCGATGTTTACAACGTTTAGTTGTGTTTAAACGTGAAGTAATGTATGATATAAATATAAATAATTAATTCGAAATATATGATATAAATAGAAATAATTAATTTGAAAAAAATAGTTAACAGGAAACACTGGTCTGCTGTGTACTTTTGTGCAAATTTGGACAACGTTTAATATTTTTTGAAATAAACTGGATTTGTTGTAAACTTTCAAATAATTTTTCAAAAATTCCCTAAGATTGACAACTTTTCTAGGATTTTGTCCAAGATTTTGATTTTTCTTTTAATAACTCTTTAGTGGATCATAAAGGACCTCTGAGTTTCTACAAAACAATATAGAGCTATACATAAAACATGTTATTTAATGTTTGATTTCTGCGAACCCATCCCATCAACATCATCGTGGTTTTTGCCTATACGTTTATATAATGCCATAAAATATATGTACATTGTGACCCTTAATGACCACGTAGTTTTATCGAGGAATCTCTCGAGATAATTTAATCAGGAATTTCTTCAATAATACCGAAAATTAAGAGATCAGGTGCATACTGTTAACGACCTATAGACAAATTCCTTTATATCGTAGTGTATATTTTCTTAAAGAATTGTGCTACTTTCCCCCAAATATCTGGTCCCCGAAAATCGCTTCCTCGCAAGCCCGTCCCCTAAATGTAAGTTCTCCGTATACCCCGTTTCCCCGGATAGTCCATTTCCCCAAAAAGTTTTTGGCATCCATAATTATCACAACTTCATTCATTTTAGAGTAATGCACTTGTATTTATTTTATGCACTCGTATTTATTTTATTGGCAGTACTTTTTCACCTTTCTATTATCTAGTTCTTTCTATTTTACCACCTTTTCACTGAGAACTATTCCTGCACCTTCATGAACTGTTTCGCTTTTCGGAGAAACGAGTTATTCGAAAAAAAGGCTTTCGAGGAAAAGTATCATTCGGGGAACAGTCGTTCGTGGGAACGATATTCAATGAGAAGTACCACGATTATTTAGCGTATAATTTGTAAAAATAATATGAAACTAAATAAAGACATTATGAAACACACTTCAACCGGAACGAGCTCACCATTATAAAAAAAAAAATCGGCTTAAATAATACGTCAATCAACATTGATACTGATTGCATCGCTCGTGTCTGCAAGAACAGATGGCATAATTGAAGGACCAAACACTACTCTTCCATTGATTTACATTTGACAATAAACCAAAAAAAAGGATTTCTACAAGGCGTTAAGATGCACCTGATTTACATGAAACAACGTTGAATTACTGCAGGGCGTTGATACAGATTGAATATTTTGAATGATTATTTGAAGGGCGTTTAGATCCACATCATCTATGTGGACTAAGTTTCAATTACTGCAGGGTGTTGATAAAGCTTGGAATTCTCAATTATTGTCGTACGGGGCGTTGAGATGTACCTGATTTACATAGGATAAAGTTCAATTGCTCCAGGGCGTCAATACAGCTAGAATATTTCTATTGATTTTAAACAGGACGTTAATATGCTTCAGATCTGGCAAAGATCATTGTGGAAAATAGTCAAACTACTCCAAAATAGCAGTTGATAAAGCTAGGATTTTCTATTAATGTCCTACAGGGCGTAAAGATGTACCTGATCTACGTAAGGCAAGTTCAAATTACTCCAGGTTGTTGATATCACTTGGAATGTTCAATTGATGTCATAATTGGAATTATTTAAGATGCATATGATATACATAGGATAAGATCGAATTAATCCATGGCGTTGGAACAGCTTTTACTTTTGAAAGATATCCTACAGGGCGTAAAGGTGCACTTAGTCTACGTAAGATGAGGCCAAATTACTCCAGGGCGTTGATGATGCTTGAGTTTTTGATTGAAGGACTACAGGGCGTTAAGATGCAACGGATCTACATGGGAAAAGTTAAAATTCTTCAGGATGTTGATACAGCTCTGACTTTACACTTGATGTCCTACAGGACGTTAAGATCCACCTGATCAACATAGGATTCTGTCAAAATTCTCCATGGCGTTGAATGAGCTTAGAATTTCTATTGATGTTCACACTTAATTTAGAATGCCGAATCTCAGCTAATTTTAACCGAGATCCGCACAGCCGAGAAGTCAGCAAACAAATTTCCTGGGATCTCAGCAAATAAAAGCCGAGTATCAGTAAATCGTGCTTCGTTGCTAAGCAACCGGACAATTTGTTAGCTGAGTCTCGGTTAAAATCGGGAAACCGAGATTTGCACAGCCGTGCTCGTGAAAAAAATCTAAGTGTGTAGAAGGTGTTACATATATGTAATGTCAAATTACTTCAGGGTGTTGATACAGTTTGGAATTAACCATTGATGTCCTACAGGACGTTAAGATGCTCCTGATCGACCTAGGGTTATGTCAAATTACTCCAGCGCGTTAATAGTGCTTGGAATTTCAATTTATGTAACACAGGGCGTTATATGCACCAGATTTCCATAGGATAAGGTCAAATACATCAAGGGCGTTATATAGTTTGAATTTTCAAATGATGTCGTACAGGGCGTTAAGATGCAGTTAATTTATAAGAGACAAGTTCAAATTACTCCAGGGCATTGATTCAGCTTGAAATTTTCCATAGATGCTCTACAGGGAGTTAAGTTGTAGCTGATCTACATGAAACAAGGTCAACTTATTTTAGGGCGTTGCACAGTGGCGGTCCTTCATACAAAGGTCGGACAAAACCTCAAATACGTCTCAAATTGCTTGATAATGGTAATCTATTAATTATCTTGGATACCTGATATCATCCCGTTTAAAATAACAGTCAAATTGAAAATTCGATTTTCTAGTGAAATCGGTCCAAATTAAGTTTTTTCATCCAATCGTATAAAAAGGCTATTACTACATTTTTTTTTGTTGTAATGCAGAACTTTGTGCATAAACCTGAAGGTACAAATTTAACTTTCTCATAGTAATTCCACTAAAGTTTCAAACGAGTTATGAGAAATTATAAAGATTTGAATGATGAAATCGATAAATTATAATGAAAAATGAAAATGGAATTTTCACCTCTAGGGGCAAAATGGGGCAAGAAAAACTATTGCACATTTGAAAGTATGGATGATTTGTAACTTCATAGTGAGTGACTCATTTTCCCGAAACACTTCACATAAAACGTACGAAGTTTTGAAAATTTAACAAAATTTTGGAGAAATATTGTTTGAAACATTTTTTGCTACAAATAACAACTTGATATGTTAAAATTTATATAATAATAGCCAAAACTAAGGCTTATAAGTACGCTTTCAAATGGAACCTATTGAGCTTAAATCGGTTATGATTTCGTTGTGATACAGCTGTTTGAAGTTTGCTAGGTAAATCATAGTTGATGAATTTCGAGCAGTCCAATTTTGCTGACTTTCCCACACTTACGATGCTGCCAAAAATCGAAAACAGAACAGATCAATCTCAAATTTTTAGAAATTGTCGCTCAATAGTATTGAAGTCTATAAAAAATATTGACGAGTGATTTTAAGAACATGAATTTTTGAGTGCGTTGATATAGCTTGACAATTTCAATTGATACAGGGCATTGATAAGCCTGAGATTTTAAATTGATGTTCTACAGGGCGTCAAGATACACCTCATCTAAATAAGATAAGATCAAATTACTCCAGGGCGTTGATCCGTAAATTTTGATCCTACAGGACGGTTATATGGTCCTGATCTCGCAAAGTTCTATATGAATTAAGTGAAATTACTCCCGAGCGTTGTTACAGGTTGGAAATTTCTATCAATGTATTAAGGGCCCTTTCACATTACCTACACTTGTAAATTTCTAAAAAAAAATCTGAGAAAAGCTTCTTAGTCGTCGACTAAGCGCGATTAAGCTGGACGACAGGGCTGGATGAAACTATATACATTTTGAAGACGAATCAGCTAACGATTGAGAGTCTCGATATTAAAGATAAAAATAAAAATTAGGGGGAGATCCGCCAGTCAGTAACGAACATCTAAGCCGCTAAATTTGTAATTCAAAAACTATTTATTTTATACGGTCTTGGTGCCTACTTAAAATAAGTATTATCGTTTTTGAAGCTTACGAAAATAAATTTGAAAATATAAATATTTTGACATTGTATTTTGATTATGTATTTTAGTATCAAATTTACCAATATTAAAAGGTGGCACCCAATACCGGACACGATCTGGAAATGCCTCGAAATCTGTAAATTACATCATTGTACATCATTGAAAGTTTTTACTCTAGTATTCGTGTTGTACTGGCAATTCAATGAATTTGCTACCAAAAGCTACGAGGAGCAAGAAGGGTTTAAACAATCGGTGAAAAAATGTTACGTCCTTTGCTGACCAAATTTTTCAAATTATATTAAGTTATATTTATTTTACCTTAACACATTTTTTCTTGTTTATTTTGATTCGTCTGAAAGCAACAGTTTGAAACATTTCCATGCCTCTAGTGGGATTAATTTATATGCAGACACAGCCCACCTGACTGGAGAGAAGATAAATTTTCCCGTAAAATGTAATTTATCAAAGCTTTTGAAATTCTCTCCCCGTTTTTTTTTTTGTCTCTTACCCTACCGCCTTCAACCCCCTTGTCTGTTGACCTTCTTTCTGTGGTAAAGTCAGGATTTTGCTATGCTGGCCCAACACTTTCCAAGCTAACGGTAACGGTACCGTCAACCAAAGCTTCCACTGAGAGGTGGGTGTGTGTAACTGTGGTCGCATCGCATGATGTTTCACTTCACACAAAGACGAAGAGGAATGGTTGCACATAAAAGGATACTAAGGAATAATTAGGAGCAGGCATAATTCATTGCCTCTAGCTAGAATAAGCTTTTAACGGCTCGTTGCGGCAAGAGAGTTGTGACAAATGGATTTGCATATGGCTACGCGTGAATCTTTTATCAGATTAAACGCCGGTAAATGCATGCTGAATTAATGAGGAGTGGAGGGAAAATCGTTCACGCCATGAGAAGCACATCTCATGCTTCGAAGTGATATATATGTATAGCAGTAGATAGTTGCCCTCATGGCCCATGTCTATCCATTTAATCTTGTTCAAATATCTGATATTGAACCTTCGTCGGCTATCCATCTGGATGACATAAAAAGGTAAAGTCCTTTCTCAAAGTTATGAAGATTGGGTCCGCACAAGTGAAACTTTTTTCACGCTTTCGTTGATTTACCTTTATCATCGGGACAGGATATGAGCTTTTGCGAATAAAAAAAGGGGAAACTGCTATGGATTTCCCCAAAAAGGATATGAGATGTGATCGAATACGTGGAAAAGAAGGTGCCATTCGTATAAGGCTTCGATCGGTGGCTTCGGAAGATGAAAGAAGGCAAACCGAATGGATTATTGATATTAGATTGTCAATTTTAAACATAAATAGGTACATTCTTCTCCTCCCTCCGTGAGTATATTGAGAAAAAAGCATCCTGGGCAAATGTGTAGGAAAATAAATTGAATTCAGTAGAAAATGTTCTCCCCTGGTTTCGTGTTGGAAACCCGTAAACGTTCATTTTTTTTAAGAAATCGGGATAAAAGAATAATAGATAGAAAAGGTCTATTTCTTGAGTCACAGTCTAAGAAATTGGCTGAAAGGATTTTTATTCGACATGCTAGATGACTTCTAGTGTCCGACTTCGGGAAAATCCGGAAAGGTTATTTTATTTCGCACACGTGGCGCATTCACTATCGACACAAAGTTTTGCAGGTAGCAACACAAGTTGAAAATAAGGAATGAAATTAGAAAAGTTTGTAAAATTGAAAGAGCTACAGCAAGTCTGCCAAACGTACGACCCACTGCTTCGTTTTGTGCAGCCTACGAAGAATTTGAAGATTCTTCTTATTTCTGTTTTTCGATTATTCAGTCAAATCAAATTCTAAATTATGTAAACAATCCTTTGAACTATAGGTGTACAGTTTTAATGGCGTTATCTTTTAAAATGACAGAAATAACTAGCTGAAATGTTTTTTTTTTAAATCTGGAATCGTTAATCAAAAAATATATGTAAAACAACATAAAAATAAAGCAAAAAAAAATTACTCAGGTCCGTGGATCGGGCTCTGGAGTCCTGCAGGTTGAGCAATCCACTTTTCACTCTACAGCATATTATTTCTGCTCATAAATTTTGAAAGTTTATGTCATTTGATGCATGTATTGATACGCTTTTCAAGGCCCAAACGCAATGATAGCGGAACGGCAACGGAAAGCGGAACCGGTTCGCCAGCATAAACTATAGCATGCTTGTCGACTCAGACTTGGTTCACTTGCAATCGTTGACAGCTCAGTCGAAATGGCGTGATTCATGCTGGCGAACCGGTAGCCAGTAAATGCGCAGTAAATGCGCAGCTATTCAGCAAGACTAAGCGGAGGGTCGTGGGTTCGAATCCCGGAGGTCAGTGATCTTTTCAGACTGTAATTTTTTTTTGACTTTCTTATACTAGGGTATCTTTGTAGCTTCCACACGATATACACATGCAGATATGATACATTGGCAGTGAAATCTCTCAGTTATTAACTGTGGATATGCTCATAAGAACACTAAGCTGAGAAGCAGGCTCTGGAATCGCTCTTCAGATTGACTTTAACATAGTGTCCAATATACCTTTTCGTCCTCAACCCTAACAAGGCATTTTCAAATAACGTCATTTCATTATTTTTTTAGTAACCACCCTTAGTTCACTTTGAATAGGTAGGGTAACCGTCCTATTATGGAGGACTTAAGCACGGTGTTGAAATTAAAACCGTATTGCAGTGTCCAAATTCTAAATATTATAGTATTTTGCAATGTTAAGTGTTAAAACTATCCTTTATCTGGAGTATAGTGAAGTAAAAAGTAATTTTTTGAATCATACATACATTTTTTTGACATAAATTTGAAGCTCTTCCTCTGTCCTATTATTGCGGTATTTTGTCCTATTATTGCGGTAGTGCCGTCCTATTATTGCGGTATACCAAAAATCATAGAATTTATTACATTCAATATACATTCAATACCACACAATGTTCGAGCATTGAAATTATGCTCCCTCCATGTTAATGACACTGCACGGTACTGTCAGTTTGTGTGACTTTGGACATAACTATGAGGAAAACTAATTCATTACTTTATGTCACGATTCGAAAACAAATCATCAGAAATGAATGATTTTCTGCCGGTTTCGTCTCCTCTTTCGTCGTGGGTGGACAATGTTTAAGTGAATAGACAAGGTTCTTCCATCTGAGCCACTAGTCGCTATATAAGAAATGAATTTGTTGACTTAAGTATAACCTACAATTTTGATGCCTTCAAAAATATTTTCCACTAGTAACACAATTTTAAAGAATTGCTTCCTTGCAATCATCTTATATTTTAGTTTTCTACGTATTTTGGCATGTGTTCCGATTTTCAGTCAGTTTACGTAATTGTTTGGTAAAACATTGTGTTTATTTGCAAAATATTTGTGAATAAGAGGAATAACAGGATAAAAATAAACATAAACCTTTTGTTTGACTAACTAAATGTATGAATAACCCAAATTTGTGTCTCTAATTAGTATCCTAATAATATAATTAATGTTTCCAGCAATTACATTTAAAATGACTATTGAAATATCGAATTTTTGAATGAGATTTACAGATACCGCAATAATAGGCAAAAGCTATTTTCATTGTCCTATTATTGCGGTATATGCTTTTTCTCAAAAATATATAACTTTTATTCAAAATTCAATATCTATCATGTAACTACATCCACACTGAACTGGTATACCCGCTACATATAATTGTTTTGGTTCTAAACTTAAAAATTTAAGTTTATGAAAACCCGCCCGTAGATAGAGAGACTGGTTAAAAATGTAGGCTTTTCTTGATGCATCATTTAAAACTGTTCTTCCAATGATCAAAATCGTTTAATTTTTAAAGCATTCATCTGGTACAGCTTGGGAATACTATAAGCTTTCATCGTCATCAATAATATCCATAGAAAATAGAGTTTCCGATTAATAATAAGGGTTTAATTCTTATACCGCAATAATAGGGAATACCGCAATAATGGGCAAATTACCCTACAAGTTATTTGCCATAAATTGAAAATTCTTAAAACAGAACAATGCCGGAGATGTTCCGGGTTGAGCTGGGGTTACCGGGATGCAAATTGTGGAAATGTGATATTTTTTATTGGCTGCATTTGTGAAGTATCGACTGTATAGTTTAATCTTTATATCCCGGTAACGCAGTCTTTATTAAGATAAAACGAGGTGCTTAATTGCCCGACGTTTCGACACGAGTATTGTGTCTTCTTCAGGGGGTGAATATAGTTTTCGTTTTTTGTCCTATGTTTTGTCTAACTATAACAGTCTAACTATAACACCAGACAGTTATAGTTAGACAAAACGTAGGACAAAAAACGAAACTATATTTACCCCCTGAGGAAGACACAATACCTGTGTCGAAACTTCAGGAAAATAAGCACCTCGTTTTATATAAAAAAAGACTGCGTTGTCTGAAAAAAAAAGGTTTATTGATAGCAGTTACGACAGCGAAGTTTCCATGTACAATGTAGGATAATAACTGATTGTCATAATTTAAACCTAATTTTAATTAGTGGTCCATTCCAAAACCTCGTTGCCGTTTCCGCCGGGTCCATTTCCGTTTTTTTTTTGTTAAAAACATATCGTCTTACGTTTTAAACTTCGTGGATTCGAATTGATACGCCAATAAAGGAAGAATTATCTTGATGAAGAAACTCCAGAGCATCTGGTACAAGTTCCGCCAGGGCCTCTTTGGGGACATTTCCTATCTTTATCAAAATATACCATGCGACATCTCAATCATCATGAATTCGAGAGAAATTCTCAAAAAATAAGGGATAAATTCAGCACGAACAGATTTGCCCACTACAGAGCTCCTGGCACAAGTGCCAAAGGACCTTCTTCGTCTACCGAAAATTCTAACGGGAAATCATCAGATAATGTACCCACTTCAAGTGATATGTCTGCCTCTGATTTTAATTTTCTAACTGAACAATTGAATCTAATGATTGATGCAATGTTCAAAGCCACCATTATGACTGAAGCAGACCATGTCTGTGTAAAATTTACTAATCAAATTGTTTTTGGATTACGTTTTTCTAATGGATCCGACAAATAATAATTTAAATATTTTAATTGGAATGCTCTTTCCTTCAATGGTAAAGAAGACGAGCTGTTTATTTTTTTTACAGCTAATAACGTGCACATAGCAGTTATTACTGAAACATATTTGAAACCTGGATCTAAACTCAAGATAGATCCTAACTTTCTTGTTTATCGTAATGATCGCCTTGATGGGGTTTGTGGGGGAGTTGCAATCATCATTCATAGGCGTATAAAACATCAACTGTTTTCGTCATTTGAAACTAAAGTTTTTGAAACTTTAGGCATTTCTGTTGAAACACAGTTTGGTAAATATACTTTCATAGCTGCCTATTTTCCGTTTCAATGCTATGGACAGCAAGTTAATTTGCTCCAAACTGACTTGTGAAAATTTATCTCGCAATAAGTCAAAATTTTTTGTCATTGGTGACTTTAATGCCAAACATCGGTCATGGAATAATTCTCAAAGTAATTCCAACGGCAGAATTTTATTTGATGAGTGCTCTTCAGAATTTTTCAATTCAATACCCTGATAGCCCTACGTGTTTTTCCTCTTCTAAAAACCCATCTTCGATTGATTTGGTATTAATCGACTCAAGTCATCTTTGTAGCCAATTAGTTACTCATGCTGATTTTGATTCTGATCATGTCCCTGTTACATTTCAAATATCCCAAGAAGCGATTCTAAATCCTATCAGCTCAACTTTCAATTATTTACGAGCCGACTGGAATATATATAAAACGTATGTTGACTCTAATCTTGATGTTAACATTTCTTTAGAAACTAAACTTGATATTGACAATGCTCTTGAAACTTTAACAAATTCCATTGTTAAAGCCAAGAGCATTGCAATTTCAGAATGTGAAGTAAAATTTGAATCCGTGATTGTAAACGATGATCTTAAACTCTTGATCCGCCTTAAAAACGTGAGGAGAAGGCAATTTCAACGCATTCGCGATCCTGCTATGAAAATTATATGGCAGGATTTGCAGAAAGAAATCAAGAAACGTTTTGCACAACTAAAAAACATAAATTTTGAAAATAATATTTCTCAATTGGACCCTGGCTCTAAGCCCTTTTGGAAATTACCTAAAATTTTGCAAAAACCTCAGAAGCCAATACCGGCATTGAAAGAGGGAAACAAATTATTACTAACTAATTGCGAAAAAGATCAAAAACTTGCTATGCAGTTTGAAAGCGCGCAAATTTTAATTTAGGACTTACTAGTCCAATTAAAAATCAAGTTACTCAGGACTTCGAAAATATTCTCAATTAAGAGAACGTTTTCAAAAATGCCTGGGAGACTGATTTGGAAGATATGAGAACTATTATTAAAAAAATTCAAAAATATGAAAGCTCCTGGCAATGATGAAATTTTCTACATCCTCATCAAGAAACTTCCAGAAAGTAGCTTATCATTTTTAGTTGATATATTTAACAAATGTTTTCAATTAGCATATTTTCCTGACAAACGGAAAAATACTAAGCTTGTTCCAATTTTAAAACCAGAAAAAAATCCTGCAGAAGCTATCGTCCAATCAGTATGCTTTCCTCCATCAGTAAACTTTTTGAAAAGGTCATTGTGAACAGAATGATGGCCCACATCAACGAAAATTCAATTTTTGCCAATGAACAGTTCGGATTCCGCCATGGACATTCGACCACTCATCAACTCTTACGTGTAACAAATTTGAACCGTTCCAACAAATCTGAAGGCTATTATACTGGTCTTGCTCTTCTAGACATAGAAAAAGCATACGACAATGTTTTTTCCAACATACATTGTTAGAATAATTCAAACTTATCTGTCAAATCGTACTCTTCAGGTTCATTATCAGCACTCCGGGTCTGAAAGACTTTCTGTAGGAACTGGTGTTCCTCAATGCAGCATTTTGGGACCAATATTATACAATATTTTCACATCTGACTTACCTGAGTTACCTCAGGGATGTGAAAAATCCATGTTTGCGGATGACACAGGCCTCTCCGCCAAATGACGAAGTCTGCGTGTCATCTGTAGTTAATTGCAAAAAAATTTGGATATTTTTTCTTGATACTTGCAAAAATGGAAGATTTCTCATAATACTTCACGATGAGAGGGGTTCCAATAAATTGGTCAGATGAAGTTAAGTAACTAGGGCTCATGCTAGATAAGGATTTAACTTTCAAAAATCACATTGAGGGCATTCAAGCCAAATGCTATAAATATGTAAAATGTCTCTACCCCTTATTAATAGAAAATCAAAACTTTGTCTTAAGAACAAGCTTTCGATATTCAAACAAATTTTCAGGCCAGCCATGTTGTATGCTGTACCAATATGGACTATCTGTTGTAATACCAGGAAGAAAGCTCTGCAGAGAATTCAAAATAAAATTTTGAAAAAGATTCTGAGGCTTTCTCCCTGGTGTAGTATCAAGGAGTTACATAGAATATCCAATGTTGAAACATTGGAACAAATGTCAAATAAAATAAATAATAATTTCAGGCAAAAATCGTTACAATCTTCTATTGCCACGATTAATGCGTTATATGTTTAGGTTAAGTTAGGTTAAGTATATTGAAAATGTTTTTTTTTTTCTCTTATAAGCAGGTGAAATCAACTCATCTGTAAAAAATCTGAACTGCTACGGCAAATTAAATGTAATATTTTGTTAGCAAAATGTTAATAAAATCTTAAATTTGTTTTACCAAGTTAGGATGATAGTGTTGTCTAACACAGAACACCTAGATATAAAAAATGAATGTAATGTTTAGAATGATACTGTTAAAGAAATTTAGAAAAATATGGTCAAAAAATTGTATTATATACACTTTAGATTCTACAATAAGTTTCCAAAAAAACGTTTTGTTGTAAAAATTTACTAAAATATTCCCACTCTCTTTGTTTAAAATATGCACAAAATGTGATGTTTGAACATTTTATGGCAGTTCATTAATTAAACAGAATGTTTACTAATTAAACCAAAACAAATTGGAAACATTTATTTTCAAATGATGTTTACTTTAAAATTTTGAAATTCTAACAGAGGCTTTCAATCATGGTACAATAATTTTGAAGCAAATTTTTTCAAACTAAGGCGTGTTTATTTTATAAAGTGGACACTTTGTCTAGCTATATCTTTTTTATTTATTAATAAAATCGTTATCAGTTTTCTGTGCATCGTTCAACTATCATTCCATATGGTTTTAAAAATATAAAATCTTACAGAATACTTTTGGTTGAAGAACTACATAGTTTTCCAAAAACTCCTAAGAAAAATTGTTCGTCAAAGTTAAGCATTATTTTTCGCAAAACAAAAATCCTCATTTTTCATGATCAATTTGTATGTTGGCATCCCTTACTATTCTACTAAAGATAGAGCTTTAGAAATATCAATAATATTTTACCATTCTCTGACACTAGGTCACTCTAATGATTTATGCTTGATGACCAAATATGATAAAACACCATCCTTTTACTCCCAGCAAAAACGTTAAGTCAAATGCGAGTTAAAAACTGGTTTAAATTACTTAAAAAAACTACATTTGTATGAAAGAAAGCTAAATCTTGAGTTTTAATCGCATTCTTAGGTATACATTTTACTCTTTTAGGTGGTTATATAAAAAATCTCGTTTTTTTTAATATCGTGTACGCATATTAATCAATTTAAAACAAATTTTTAGCGTTTTTCTCCCAATATTTTGATAGGTAATCTCAGAATAACATGATATGAAAATAATACATGGAAAATAAATTCGATTTTGATACAGCAGTGTTCCCAACTTTGATGATTGTCATTGTACTTTGGGAGGTATTCTGGAAATACAGCATTTGTTTTTTCTGTTGTGCTTTAAATGTGACGTAGGGACTATTTAAGCAAGTCTTTTTAGTCTTTTTTAAGTCTTGGTTATTTGTCATATTAATACTTCTATCAGAACAAACTTTAAACCTAAAAATTGTACTCATTTTAATTTTATTTATATTTAAAATATTTTTCTTCAGAAAAATCGATGAAAAATGATGTTATGATTTCTGTAAAATTGTTGTTCTAAAATTAACTTGATATTTTTCTGTAGGCTTCTATCAATCAGAATGTTTTTGAGAAACAAGCCTTTTTTGAAAATAATAAATATAGATTGTCGAATTTTCCAGCCAATTCCTAAAAATCATTGTTTTTGATAACCTCCAAAAATCGACTGTTCTAAACGTTGTGCCTTATTAGTGTTAAATTTAATTATTTTGGTGGCTTTTTTATTACCACAATATTTTACAACATAAGTCGAACGATGTACAGAAAACCGATTGCGATTTCATTGATAATTTAAAAAGATATAGCATGCGCAAGGTGTCCACTTTACAAAATGAACAGTCCTTACAATAACATTTGCAAGTTGGTAATAAAGCTTTTCGTAAATAAACAGGACTTCGAAATTAGTTTGTCACAGTCCTTAATTACTTTTCGATACAGTCCTTATATTGTGAGTGAGTGTTTGCTCCCACTCCAGAGAAAAAACCAAATTTGTCAGACGAAAAATTCTTCTCTGATCCAGTGAGTTTTGCAGTTGCTTGTTTTGTACATAGTCTACAGATTCGGGCAGCCATTGACTCAAGACGCTGGCGCTGTGAGTGGTCCCATTTTACTCAATTTGGAAACTCCGTAATTAATTATTTCTGCTTGGATACTAATGTTCCACATCAGTTCCGTCCATCAATACAAATTTGTTCTTTGTCAAACTACCAAGCTATACAATCCTTCAACGGAACTGCAGAACCTTTCCTTTCCCAGAGGAATATGGCCTTTCCTTGTATATGTAGAGTCTGATAGCCCTTTAAATTTATGCCACCTCTGACATGATGATACGCGGACGGTTTGCTCTCTCCCAGGAGGCAGCGACCTACATAAGGCATAGCACGGTGTGTCTAAGTCCATTATTGACGAAAAATGGTCCAAGAATTTGGCGCATTCAAAAGATGCAGTGTTCAAGCATCTTCTACGTGAATTTGAGAATATTTTAACGAAGAAACATGATGTTATCGTGACATGGATATTTTGAGTTACTTTGGAAGAAATATGCACATGCTTCAAAATATTCTTAACAGTGTTTCAATAGTTATCAACCTGCACGTAACAACCAGGTTTGCATAAAGCATTCCAATATGTAATATCGAAGCATCTTCTCCAAAGATTTGAAATAATTTCATCGATAAAATCAGAAGTTACAGTTATTTGTATATTTACCATCATATCCATGAAGTTTAATAAAGAGCTTATGTATGTGCTATTGTTATATTTATTGATTATAAATATGTATTCTGGATTGATATTCTAATTTAAGCATAATTACATTCATATTGACCATATTTTATCGAAAGACAAGATAACAAGCGTATTTTGAAGGATTGAACCTAATTCAAAGCTAGTTTTGAATATTAAACTAGTACTTTCAATGTTTCTACCATCACTAAATGCAACAAATTCATCTCAATATTATAAGCGATGTAATTCAAGAGCCTGAATGTTTAAAAAAAAGTTACCAGCACTACTTTCTACTACTACTACTTTCTTTTTCGTTCTTGACAACACGTCCCCACTGGGATAGAGTTTGCTTCTCAGCTTAGTGTTTTTATGAGCACTTCCACAGGTATTATTTTAGAGAGCCTACTGCGCCAAAGTTTCCATTTTCGCATTCGTACATATATCGTATGACAAGTACGTTGATACTCTATGTCCAGGGAAATGTTCCTGGACCGACCGGGAATCGAACCCAGACATCATCAGCATGGATTTGCTTGGTAGCCGCGGACTGGGCTAAGAAAGGCTACATCTAACTGTTCACTTGCTGAACAGATTTGCGAATACAGCAAGCTTTAAGCAGACAATTTTTGAGATATAGAAGAATAAACGATTTTTACTAGCGTCACCTAGCGGATGTGTTGCCAATCAGTTTTTTAACACAAAATAGTCCTTGATCTGCTGAAAAGAAGACACCAATGATCAGAATTTTAAGATACACACAATTGAATAATAGTAGTTTACGCAACAAGTTACAGAATGATGATTTTTGCAGCATGAGTTGTACATTTATCCAACGAGGCTCGCCAAGTACAATGAATGCAGTAAAAATCGAGTTCTGCAATGAGTTGCGTACAAATATTTTTGCAATTTCTCATCGTAATAGGCTGTTTTTCATCACGCCAATCTGTCATGAAACGGCCTACTTTCCTGCACTGTAGTCTGCAATGCGGGAATAGTCATTACGCAACTGAAACCAGTGCTGTAATGATCAATTATGCAACGCTTTCTCATTACGCAACTGTTTTGAGTTGCGTAATGAATTATTACACAACATTTTTTCATAAATTGTAAAATGATAGTGAATGCATTCCGATATAATTTCTGATACCCTCAAGTGGTCTCCCGAGCAACACACATGTTATAATTGTGTATTATCAACTGATATATGACTAATTTTGGTCATATATCAGTCGATAATACACAATTATAACATGTGTGTTGCTGGGGCTTCTACGAAATTGCAAAAAATGTTGTACGTAACTCGTTGCAGAACTCGATTTTTACAGCACTCGTCGTAATTATCCTACTCGGCAAGCCTCGTAGGATAAATTTACGACTCGTGCTGTAAAAATCATCATTCTGCTACTCGTTCCGTAAACTACTATTTTGCAATTTCATAGAAGACCACTTGAGGGTATCATAAATCACATCGGAATGCATCCACCAGTATTTTGCATTTTTTAACGATAGATAATGATTCATAACGCAACTCAAAACAGTTGTATAAAGAAAAATCGTTGCGTTATAGTCATTACGCTACTGATTTCAGTTGGGTAATGACTATTACCGCACCACACATTTCGGTGCAGGAAAGTAGACCGCTTCATGACAGATGGGATTGGTAAAAAAACAGCCTTTTATGATGAGAAAAGTTGTTACTAGCACCACCTTGCGGATGAACTCTCAATTATGTGAAGTCCGTTGAATGGATTATAAGGCCATTTTTGGACGCCTTGTGCCCACACTTCTTCCGTTTGAGGTCAGGAGGGATGTTTCACACTAAGATTGTAAGACTTCTAATAGTATTAACTTGAAAATTTATTTCAAAATAATTAATCAACTGGTCTTCATATTTTGGCCATTCAAATATTTAAAGTGCTTTCCGAACTTCAAGGGATTATAAACTATATATGTTGAATGCCGAATGCCTATCTTATGCACATTTTTTCGTTAATAATGTCAATTTATATAGAAATTGTATATAAATGAGATTTTTATTACATCGTTACTATGTGAATCGCTGTATCTTCTGATTTTCTCAATTTATTTCAAATTTACAGAGAAGATACTTGGATATCATGTGTTCTGAAAGCTTAATGCAAACCTGGTGGTTATTTGGTTAGTTTACACATGAATAATGGCGCACAGTAAGGAAATATTTTGAAGCGAGTAACTTTCGATTCCCTCATTAAAATATTGCTGGAATACTATATTTAAAAAGCTGGGTGCCAATTTCCTGGACATTTTTGTTTTGTTAAAAATGGTGTCAGGCAAACCGTGATAGGACATTCCAACCTACGTTCATCGTGGTTCAGCTGGTAGCAGAAATGTGTGAACACCTTCTCCACCCGCTTGCGACAACTTTCCCTGTCTCGTGCAACTGTTAGTTGACCGTGTGAACCTGGGACGGCATGCTGCAAAGATCCCGCCCAGAATGAGAAATGGTGAGCGAGAAAAGGTGTTGGAAAATTTATTTTAATGGGAAATCATGTGAAGCGTGAAAAAAGAACGGATGTATCTCTTCGGGGTTTGTTGGATATGAAAAAACAGCAGGGCACCACCTGGGCGCACTACGAGGGAAAGGTTCGTTTGAGGATGGTCATTTCCTGACCGTTTTCTTTGTGTTCATAATTTTCTGCTGCGTTGGCGTGATTCTAGCGAGGTTCCAGCCGTTTTTTTTTTGTTTGAATCCGTGGCAAATTTACTCCGATATGGTTGATGATCTCAGGTCCTATGTAGGCACGTTCGTCTTCTGCGTATCTCGAATGTGGCTAGTTAATTATAGACCACAGGCTGTGAAGAGTAAATCTGGTGGTGGTACGGATAAGGCATCAGGGCTCCAGACGACAATAACAGTGAAATATAAACGGCACATTGTAAACTATATATTTTCAGCAAATACCTGGAAAATTGACAACTTCGAATGCGGGGTGCTAGCAGTGGAACAATTTGAAATTTTCCTAAAGATTTCAAGATAAGAACTCATAATTAATGATTTTTTTAAATATATAATTATATATTTATTCAATGAATAAAATTGTCTTCAAGTACGGCCTTCCTTAGCCGAGTGGTTAGAGTCCGCGGCTACAAAGCAGCGCCATGCTGAAGGTGTCTGGATTCGATTCCCGGTCGGTCCAGGATCTTTTCGTAATGGGAATTTCCTTGACTTCTCTGGTCATAGAATATCATCGTACCTGGCACACGATATACGAATGCGATAATGGCAACTTTGGCAAAGAAAGCTCTCAGTTAATAACTCTGGAAGTTCTCATAAGGACACTAAGCTGAGAAACAGGCTTTGTCCCAGTGTTGACGTTATGCCACGAAGAAGAAGAAGAGTAATGTTCAAAATGTAGTATTTATATTTTTTTTGGCAATATTTTGCAACCAACTTCCCAATTAAGCGTTCAAGAATTCTTTTAACAGTTCAGATTTCCATTTTAATTGACCATTTTTAGTTTCTTTTTGGAATTTTCTGTTCTACTAGGTTTAATTCATTAAGCTGCCGTGACAATAATTACTGGAAGGTGTTTGCATCGAACGGTATGAACCTTTCCAGCTAAACAACTCTTGCGTCTATTGAGTCTGATGGAATAGGAATTCATAAACAGCTTGTGTGACGGAGCGGTTCGCGCAGTTATCAAGATTGTTTTAATTTGTTTCAATTTTCACCTCGCGTTTTCGTAGTTTTGCTGTTATTTATTTATTTATTTATTATATTCCACCGTCTTCGTCTACGGCGTACAGTGTCTTAAAGTTAATTAAAATTTGATTAACCTAAATTTTTAATCTTAGTTCTGAACATCACTTTCGACAAATTATAATCAAACCGATCACTAACGTCATGAAAAGCTTTAACACACAAACTTAGAGTTATTTTGACCATAAGCAGTCCTGTGATAAGGAATTGTCAAGAAAGAGGAACTACGGAATCGCCGTGGACGAACGTTGAAAGAGACTTCGCCGAGAAGAGTAGGACAGTCGAGGTTGCCACATATGGTGTCAAAGATAAACAATTGCTGCAGCTGGATTACCCTAGCCGACAGAGTTTCCAAACTCTAAATGAGTCGGCAGCGGTCTGGGTAATGAGGAAGATTGGTAGGATCAATCCACGACAGGTGGCGTAATGCAAAACGCACAATTTTTTTCTGAACTCGTTCAATCCTCAACGTTTGCGTCTCATGGTATGGTGACCTCACGGGAGCTGCGCACTGCGTATGCCGGACTAGTGCACAAAATAGGGATTTCAGCGCGTAGATGTCGGTGAAGTCCGAGGCGTGTCGTCTAACGAATCCCAACGCTGACCAAACCTTAGCAGTGATAATTCCGACGTGTTCGTTAAATCTGATTTTTGTATCTCCGAGATCGCAGATTGATTGAACGCTTCAATTACGGCATACCCTGCAGTATATTCATGCCTGTATTAATGATTGCGGCGAGTGAAAGATATCATTTTGCATTTGTTGCTATTGATTCGCATTCTGTTGTCACTGCACCACACAATAATGGCGTCGACATCCGCTTGCATAGCTATGCAGTCCAAAGCAGAGCGAATTATCCGATATAGCTTAAGATCGTCTGCGAAGGATAAATTGCAAGACGAGAGCAGCTGATACAAAAAATATGAATATCAGCGGACCGAGGACGCTTCCTTGCGGTACTCCCGAGGATATTTCGACGTGCTAGAGCTTGCGTATATTGACCGTCACGTATGCCGTTCGATTGGAGAGATACGAAAAGAGCCATTGAGTTGTCCATCCTGGAAATCCGAGGAGCGACATCTTTTCGACGGTACAGTGTCGAAATCCTTCGCAAAATCTATGTAGATTGAATCTACCTGCTGTTTCCCTTCCACCTCGCGAGATAATGCGGTGACATAACACATGAGGTTCGTTGTAGTCGATCTATTCCTCATGAACCCGTGCTGACTATTCGATATGATTGGCAATGCGGCGTTGTACAGGATGTTATACATGAGCTTCTCGAGCACCTTACTCAAGCAGCATAACAGCGTGATACCTCGGTAGTTTTCAACACGGTTAGGGCTGCCAGATTTGTGGATTGGTACAATAATAGCATTTTTCCACGCCCAAGGAAATTTCCTCTCGGCGAGAGATCGATTGAAGACATCCGTGATTGGACCTGCGAGTGTGGCCACGAATCGTTTAAACAACAACGGGGGAAGATTGTCGTCTCCAAAACCCTTCTTGACGTCGAGGTCGTTCAAGGCGTGCGAAACATCTTCTATTGAAAATTGAGGTAATGGCGGGGCACCGGAGAGACTTGAGTAAAGACGCTTTCAAAGAACGCTGCAAACAAGTCGGCTGCTTCAGAATTTGTGCTGGCTGAATGTCCTGAATACTCTACGTTTGCAGGAATGCAGTTATCAGAGCGCTGGCGTTTGATGAAGTTCCAGAAGGACGAGGGGTTATGTTTTGCATAGGATTGGATTCGAGCGATATAGTCATTGTGGGTGGCAAGAAGCAACGTGTTGTAGCGGATCTCTACATCACGGAGATGACTTTTGTTGGCAGTAGATCTGGACGAGAAGTACCTGGTCCTGCTCTTTCGAAGGACATTGCGAAGGTTTCGGAGCTCTGTGGTCCACCATGGCTTATTGTAGACGGATTTAGTTGCGCGTTGCTTACGAGGAACATATTCTAGGATTACCTGCTTTGGATTGTTGTAGAATGTCGTGAAAGCGTAATCCACCGAACTGTCTGGACGGATCTCCCAGCTGATAGAGGATAGAGCTGGAATCCAAACGGCGAAGTTGCAGCGCTGGAAGTTAAAGCCAATGTCTTCAGATTGGTCGTCAAAGACATCGGGAAAGTTTGTGCTGAGAAGCACGACGAATGGCATATGATGTGTGTCCACTACTAAAAGTGGGAGTGGTGGCTCGACTAGATCGAGATGCTCCGGTAAATTAACAAAGATTAGATCTAGTAGATTACCGTTGGCGTTCACGATGTTGTTCATCTGCTGGAGACCGTTTGCAATAGTGGCCTCGACGAGTGCCAACTCTTGCTCAGTGGAAGCGTTTGAAGGAAGTTAGCCGTTGAAATCTTCGTCCAATTGTAAGCGGAGATTTGTAAGAATGAAATCGCCTATCTGACTCCGACATGGACTCCGTAATTTGCTGAATGACTGATTAGCAAGCGGAGTAAAAATCAGGTCCAGAATTTGGCGAAAGGTATATTGTTCAGATGATCAGCTAACAACCTTGCAGTATAATGCGAACAATAATCTGCTCGATATGCTCGCAACCAGTGCATATTACCAGCTCACACTGGAATGATTTCTTGACGGCGATAAGAACTCCTCCACCTCAAAGAAAATTATATATGGATAATTCACTGCGGTCGCAACGGAATATGGTGTAACCAGATGAAAACTCAGCGTTACTGATGTCCGGTCTAAGCCATGTTTTGGCGAAGGCGAGGATGTCGTAGTTACAGCTTGTAGGTGCCAAACGCAGCTTAGCAGTCTTAGTACGTAGACCCCTGACGTTTTGATAGTAGACTGACGTAGGGACCTTCACTATCGGGGATGGATTCGTTGCCCAGACGCGTTCGTTTCGCGTGAGGGTGCTTGAAACTGACCTCGCGATGTAGAGGGCCGACGCTGCTCGGATGACGATGAGCTAGAAGCGGCAACAACATCAGCGAGTGAATTGTTTGATGAGGGAGCATACTTGCCATTAACTGTGAGTTGGAAGACCCCTTCACCACACCCACGTACAGAACTGGAACGACTGTCGGTCGTTGGCTGGAAAAGCTGGACTGCTGTGGGGGGTTCTGGGGCTTTCATGTTACTGGATGTTGTGTGTCCCACTATACGGCCGATTGAAGTTGAAGACCGTTGTGGAGCAAATCGCATGCTGAAACTGGTGAACGGATCAAGAATCGAACGGCATACGCTTAAATCAAACTTACCTGTGTTAACGGCTCGGAAGAGCCCTCCCCAAGTCCCAGACACAGGGCCGGGACGACTGATGAGCGGTGGCTGCTGAGGCGCGACTGTGCTGGGTGGGTGAGGGCCTTCCATAATACCAGCCACAGTGCGTCCCGGTGTCGATGAGACATCGTCCGGTTGTTTGAGGATAAGGCCAGAATTGGATGTGACTGACACTAGTCGTGTGTGTTCGGCGCTCATAGCAATCCGGCTGGATGAACAGGTCTCAAAGAAGCTGTCTACGCTGCATCGCGGATCGTGCTCAGCTCTTCTATCAAGTTCAGTACCCTGTGAGTGGCTGCAAGCTGCACGACTTTTGAAGGGACTTGTTGGGCTCGTTCGATATCTGCGTGAGGAATTTCTGCCAGCGGGAAGGGATTTAGGGAACGAAAAAGAACTAATGTCATAATACTTGCCAGGACAAGCAAGGTGGATAGCCCCGTCGCCGGTCCCGAACACAGGAATGGAACGACTTTGACGGCTGGAACAAGCAGCTATACTGGAACTAAGGGTATGCGAAATACCGAATGATTCCGTCAAATACGCTTCGAAACGAAATTCCGCGGAATTCCACGGAACTCGCACAGGCGAAATTTGTTTTTTGATATTTCGTTTCGTTTCGCCAAATTGTTAAAATATTACCACGGAAAATTTAAAACAAACGGAATAAAACGGAATTTCGCGAAATTCGAGTTTAATTTCGAACAAAAAAAGGCGAAGCGTTCGCTTCTACTCCTAGCTACAGTCAAAAATGGGTCCGTATTATGATGGATCAAATCGACTCATATCATGGATCAGAACACTATAACAGCAAATTATCTGCGAGGCAAACGAATGGTGTGCTAGTGAAAGCATACGTTTTGGCGTTTCTTTAGGAATCGTCTTATCTTACGAGGGAAGGTCACGATGGTGTTACACGGGGTTTTCAACCGGACTATTTTTGTAAGATTCTACATGTCGAAATATGAAAAACCCCAAAGCCTTTCGGGTGATGTACCAGTGGTGTAGCCAGGAGGGGCGCAGAAAGGGTCGATTTTGTACGAATATAATATTATTGAGTCAATTGAAAATTTGTCAAAAAAAAATTTCTCAGTATTTATTACGTTAGTTATGAACATAATTGACATTGATGTATGTTTGTAACGTATTTTTATGCCATTGGCGTAACTAACATGGAATATGGACACCAAAACAAATTTGGTTTTATTGAAATAGTATACCAACAAGAAACCCATCCCGATTGCGCCTATGGCATGGAAAAAATACATCATACATCAATGTATTCTGTTCTCATACAACATACATCAATGTCAATTCTGTTCTCTACCATCACAATAATTACTAAAAAAATATTTTTTTCAAATTTCCAATTAGCTGAATAATATAATATACGTACAAAATTGCCCCTTTTAGAGCCCCTCCTGGCTACACCACTTGCCCATCACCCGAAAAGCTTTGGGGTTTTTCATATTTCGACATGTAGAATCTAACAAAAATAGTCCGGTTGAAAACCCAGTGTAACACCATCGTGACCTTCTCTTGTTAGATTCATAACTGTGGTATGGGTTTCAATGCCCCACAAATATGAATCAACGTTTCTAGGCATATGTATGACATTTTATTTCCTACGAATGGAACAAATGTGTTTAAGCATGTTATTGTTGATTGCGATGCTGTATAGATTTATGGTTCGCGTAGGTAAAATGGGTTCTGCGTAATTGCTACTCTATTTGATGAGATATTCTCTGTTTAATCCAACTTTGATCCATATATGTGTGCTATCCATAACTGTGGCATGACTGTAGTATTGACTGGTCCGCAGGATTTGATAAAGTGCTCTCCCGTTGTAAAGTTTCCAAAAACGCCCATTTGCCCTAAATTCCTCGCAGCGAGTAGCCTAGGAAAGGAACAACTGCGTTTGATGAACTACCGTTATGTTATCTTCCATAAGAAAGAAGAGATCAAAACCACAGTTTCCTCCGGGGAACATCGCGTCTCCTTTTGAGCAAGTCCGTTAATATATCGCAAAAATTGTTTGTACCGTAATCCGGGGTAACATTGATCATTTTTTTGAATATTTCTTAAATATTTGGTTCGAAAATGCAATAGTTGCAAATTTTATATTTTTAAAACAAGTACTGCCACCCATAGCTCGTGACTATATACTTTATTTTGTTTTTTGAAAGGTTTAAGCATGTTAAAAAAATGTTTTAAGTGATTTTTTTATTTAGCTGATATGGGGTAACATTGATCACCTATGTAAACAACGTTCGGTAATATTGAAAATGTCGTTACCTACTAAAATCATGGCCCCTGAAGCCGAATATGAAGGCCAAATGCTTACAATTCATTTACTTTTTGAGTTATTTTAAAATTAAAAACATCTCGAACCACGGAATACGCCTAAAGGTAGGCAATTTCCTAAGGGAAACTTACATTCTTAACAGAATTTCGGTAATGTTGCCTAATTGAACATACTTATGAAAGTTTTGACAACGGAATCGTTTTCGGCGATGCCGTTTTTAGTAAAAACCGCATTTTCCTTGCTCATATCATTTACAGAACTAATGTGAGACATGAATGTTTGGTAGTGTCATCCTTAAACATTGAAATCATTGTTTAGAAAAGTTGCCAAATTTACGCATAAGGTAAACGCAATTTTTGCAAAAATCTTCTTTTCATTAGCTTATGAATATAAGAAAGAGAAGCACCATTCATGATTTGGAAATGTTCCATCAATAAATGATATTGCAAACTTTTTATGAGATGGGTCATTCCGATCAATGTTACCCCGCTGATCAATGATACCCCGGATTACGGTACACAAATGCCAAAAAAAGTTGTGGAGCGTGAGTCCCTGATGTTCTAGATTTGCTCAGATGGTGCAGATTATTGATGCGCGCATTAGTTCTCTCTCTTGCTTCCCGCTATGACGTCACTTTTTACTCTTCATAAGAACAGCGGGAGAATAGAAGAGAATACTAATAGCACGCATCAATGAGTAAAGGCTCTCCCAAATCAACGCGTTTTTTTCCGCGATGGCGACGAAAAATCGCCGAGATTTCGTTGTTGTGGCATAGAACTCTACATGTAGCAGCGAAATCGCAGCGATTGTTTGTCGCTGTCGCCGTAAAAAATCGCGTTGATTTGGGTGATCCAAAGCCACACCTCAAATCTTCAAGAGTACAAATCTAAAGAACCAGACGTCCATTCAAGCTGAAAACTATCGATTGGTTACTCGGTGGCCAATCGATCAAGTGTTCAGTTTGAACCGCTGTCGGGTTCGTTAGATTTGTGCTCTTGAAATTCTGAGGTATGCCTTCGATTAATATTCACCTTAAACAACGAAGATGCATACATTATTTTATATCGAAAAATGAATCTACTCAGAAAAAAATATTTAATTTTCAATGTGATGTAAACTGAAGTCTACTGTAAAAATAAATCAAATTCGTGTGTTGTTACAGCATCATGTAAATTTAAATGAATATACATTAAATTTTCAACTAAAATTGGTCGAATACTACATGATCGTGTAAATTTAAAGTGAATTCGATTCAAAAATAATGGATTGATCGTTGAAATTTAGGTTTATTTTGATGCTCCAAATATGTGCATGAAAATAAACTTAAATTTACAACATATTTTTAGCTGTGTAGGTTTATTCACGCTGTACCACACCACCAACTCCTCTTTCCTCTTATAACGTGACATAATTTCCTCACGACCCCCAATTGAAAAAAGTGCAAATATTGATAATATATCATTACAAGTATTGGAAGCCAAAAAGGTCTTAACCTTTTCAATACCGACATCAAGTTTCAAAATTCTCTAGTTTCGCCATCTTTCGATCGATTTTGATGATTTGTTTTAGTAAAAATCACAAATCAGTTATAAATTTGATTCATGCATTGCATGCACCATCAAAATTGGTTCCGGATATAGATTCAAGTTTAGTAGGGTACCTAGGGTATTTCACAATGGAAAAGCGCAACAATTTTTTTTTTCGATTTTCGCACATCTAAATTTCGAGAAAAAAAAATAAGCCAAACATTAAATTTAGCTCATTGAAAGACGGATTGTTTGAACGAACATGGGTGAACTTGTCAATCTTATTTGCGGTTCCTCTATGCTATGTAGTCCAGGTTCAAAACTTTTTTTTCGAAATTTTCAAATATTTTACTCTCGAGGCTCAAAATTTAGTGAAAATGTGATTTTGTAGTCAGTTTTAAACAAAGAATCTGAAAATGAGATAACATCAACAATCCTTAATTTTTCCAGAAATCGTCCAGAAATTCCTTCACCGATTTTGGAATAGGTTCATTTCTCCAGTATTTGCTCTACAAAATAATAGAAATACCTTCAGTATTTTCTACAAGGTTAACTCTAAGTTTGCATTCATCCAGATTTGATCCCTCCAAGAATTAATTCACAGTTTATGCAAGGCTTTTCCAGAAAATTTATTAGGAACTTCTAATTTAACCCCAACAGGCAATCCTGGTTAAGTTGCTGCCGCAATATCTCTTGGAGTTTATTACTTTTGCAGTTCTTTCAAATTTATCTTGATTGATTTCTTAGGTATGTGTTGATGGATTCTTTAAAATTTAATTTAATTCAGTACTCCAGCAAATACTAAAGCAAATGTTCCAGTGATTCCTCTTTTCTACTTACTTTTTTTCTCCTTTCTAGCGTTATGTTCCAACTGGGACAGAGTCTGCTTCTCAGTTTAGTGTTTTCATGATCACTTATCGACTTGTGTCCCCAATCACATTCATTCAGCATTTATGGTAGCTATTTTGAGGCCACCTGTTCAGAACGAATGCCGCTTTATCTTGAAAATGATTTTATCATAACGTCGATCTTGCCGGATTTATTCCAACGAAAACAAAACAAAATAAGATTGAAAACACGTCTGTTATAAATTGCTTCGTAGTGCTTGTTAAATTTCCGAAGTGATTTACTTTGATATACAGTCGACTCTCCACATCTCGATGTTCTACATCTCGATATCTCTCCTTATGTCGATGATTTCCTCGGTCCCTTCATTCTGTATAAGGTACCGTGGGGGAAGTGTAGCAGTGGGGTAAGTGGATCATTCGTCCGTAATAAGAATAAATACTTTAATATTCCGAATGTTTTCACACCTTTGCTTCATTTTAGGTTATATTCTCACGTACACACTGATACTACTCCAAAACTGATATTACACGTGCACTAACACAAGTAAACTTGTTGACTGCAAAAATCAATTCATTTCACCATGGTGGGGCAAGTGGATCATTTGGCGCAAATTTTCAAGTCCCGCATGCTCAATAGATAACAATCAGAAAAATCAAAATAATTGACGATTTGAAGTATAATAGTCCCTCATTTGTCATGCATAGAAAAAAGTTTGAATTACATTATTAACGTTAGCTGTACACACCAATGAAGTTGACTATTGATTTTTCTGTATCCACTTACCCCACGGTACCTTATTAATTTTCTCTCCATAGTTCGATATCCTCCTTATCTCGATATCTCCATATCTCGATGTGGTTTCGTTGATTTTCCGTTCCCTATTTTCTCTCCGTATGTCGATAAGCACTTTATCAAAGGATACTAGACCAGATTTTCGTGATTAAAAAATATTGAGGCGCAGGAAATGACGTCTGCTTGTTTATTATTATTCCTATTTTCCTAACAACGGAGCGGTTTTCAATCTAGTATTCATTAAAAATATGTTCTATTTCTCGATCTCTCCCTATCTCGATGGTCCCTTCGATATCGAGATGTGGAGAGGCGACTGTAGTGCTTAAATCTTTAATGCCGAGTTAGATTTACTTTGAAATGGGATGAAAAAGAAGTTAAATTGCGTGTCCCCCTCCTGAAAGTGATATATTTCAAGTTATTCAGCATTTGCTAAAAAACCGCCATAAGAAGAATAAACCATATTCAACATTTCTTGGTTAGTTTAATCATCATACCATAGCATCTTATGAGTGAATTCATGGAGATAATTAATTTGAAAATAGTGATATTGTGGCAACCGAAGTGAAATTGATATGGCGGAACCATAATTGATAGATTGTCATCGACAAATGCTGTTTTGTTATCATAATTACACAAAAAAGGCACACAGTTATGATTCGGCATTTGTGGATGTAAAATTGCCTTAATAAATGCTGATTGAATCTTTTTTTTCGCTTTTTATGGTAACTAAGCAGCATTCAACAAAGTTTGACATTTCGGGCGTGCGATTTTGAAGAGTATAAGCAAAAAAATGAAAACGGATATCAGTTTTGCATTTTCCCCTCAGGAGTAAGTGTTCCTTCGTGATAACGCAATATAAGTGACGTTATACTGGAGTGACAAGTATTAAATTGCAGGTGTTTTCGCATCTAATGAGCCTGAATACTGATTTTAGAGGTATTTAAGTAAGTCATCAGAAATCAAGTGGAAGTCATGTAGTTTCAAATCAGATTTTATGACAACAAGGTGTATTATGTGTGTCTTTTATCAAAGCTGTAACAAATAAAAGTCGTTCAGCCACGGCAAGCAGTTGAAATAAGGTATTGTTTGCTGCAATAAAGCTGTTTTTTTAGCTACAAAATTTTGACTTTATGTTTTGTCTCTAAAAGGTTTTGAAAACAGCGAAGAGTCGAATTACAAAATATCACCTTTTGGCAACGTTAAATGTCGCCTCTAAGAATTGTAACAATCACAATAACAATAACTGTCATAAAACATTAATAAATCCACACGAAAGCCAAGTTGCTGTTGAATTGTTACTTGGTGTTGTTAGCAAACTGGAGTGTGAATTTATTGCAGTAGATTTTGAGAGGTTTCCATCGCTAGAGTCTTGTCGTCGATTCTGGGAACTTTCGTAGGTCCCCAAAAATCCTGTTCGGATTGCAGGTTTTCAAATTCTCTAAATAAAATATATTTTTTATTCATGCGTACTACAAACTTACCCGCAAAATGATAACAAATCTCTTGTTGGACTATTTTCGATCTTACGACTTTTCGGTATTCTAGGGCATAGAGGGAGCCGAAAAAATGCTCACTGGGGCGGCACTGGGGCAAATTGTTCGGGTTCCTCTCTTTCGGCACGAACGGTAAAACCGAAAACCGTACAACACGGTCGCGTGCTTTTTATTTCGACACCATCTTCGATTGAACGGGAGAATCTGGCAACACCAGCTCAGTACATATGTGATTTTGTTCATGGCCATCGTTTTATATCATTTTTGTACGATATTGTCTATTTTAATTCGTGAATTTTAGTGAATCCATACCAGGAATTTATTTCCAATGTAATTTGTTTAAAATCTTGCCCAATGCTACAATTTCAAGTGTGAAAAATTGATTTGAAAGTTTATCAGTGACCACCGGGAAAAATGGCTGACAATGGATCCGAGCATAAGGAAGTATTTTTTCTTCGTATCTCCCTCTCTCTCCTATTTCAAATAAACTCGAGCGTATACACATCCAATCCTTTAGTGGGAGAGGAGTACCAACTTGATATCAGTGTAGTGTGAGTGATTTTTGGCATAACGATGACCGTGTGCAGTAGTAGTGTTGTATTATGCGGAACAATGAAAGTGGATGGTATGGCTTGCGATGAAAGTTCAACAGATGAAGGTTTGGTTCTTGATGTTTTTTTTAGGTTGCTTGACATTCCCTTCGCTCAGCTGGACCAATGTGCTGCTGAAGTGTAGGTACCTATTAGGTACTTCCTATCGTTGTATAAACCTTCCTGTTGCCACCACGAAAATGTTTAAATTGTTGCTTTTATGACCAGCACGAGTGAAAGGTACAGGGTGAAATTGTAAGTGTGGTAGCGTGCTTCATCGTATGGGTGAATATGCTGTGTGAGGTATGTTATTTGTGTATGGGAGGTTGGAGATTGAGAGCGTTCAACTACTTCGTTTACTGTCCACTAGTATATGTGTTTGTGAAATCAGTGCATGCTGTTTATTTATTTATTATTTTCGAGCGGCTTTGGTTTGTCGGTGGATGGATCGATAATAACAATCTCAGCTCGTTCAATTTGGCGTTCACCGAAATGAAGGTGATGTGTACGCGTGATGGTTCATTTTTTGCAATGGTTTTCTTTGAGCCCCATGGGCTGCGGGTCTCCGTTTCCACAATTTACCGTTTCACTTGAAACATCGAAAATGAAATGCGTGAGTGAATCGCTGTACTCTTCCTGATTGATGTTGGGATCAGAGCACGTGGAGGAAGTGTTAATGTTGATCTGTTGGTTTTTTTTTCAGCAACATTCCTCTCACCCACCAATCTGAGAGTGAGAGACGTTTCGGACGATCTCTCTCTTGATACTCTCAAATCGCAATGAAAGTGTATGTGTAAATGTCCATGTTGACACTGTGTGCGAGATGCGAGAGAATTCTCATCCACTGTGTTCTGCGGTGACTGGTGTGACTCCGGTAGTGTGACTCCCAAGAGTTCCAATGATTTTTTTTTTTTTTTTTTTTTTTTTTTTTTTTTTTTTTTTTTTTTTTTTTTTTTCTTTTTTGCGTTGCCGTAGCGCAGGATTGTGTGGAGTAAAGGACTTTCAACTCGCGGGAGAAGTATTCGGGCGTCGTGAAAGATTTGCACATCTGGTGCGTAGGCGAAGTTAAGCTTGTTCATGAAATGGAACATTGCGAGTTTGAACGAATCATTCCCTCCGTTGATGGGCGAACGTGGAAGGTGGTTTTATACATGGGATGCGTTGAGAACACTCGTGCGGTATGTGTTATACCTTGGACAGACATCTGATACATATACCATGGTA
The DNA here is from genome assembly GCF_002204515.2 of Aedes aegypti. Taxonomy (NCBI): domain Eukaryota; kingdom Metazoa; phylum Arthropoda; class Insecta; order Diptera; family Culicidae; genus Aedes; species Aedes aegypti. The sequence continues at coordinate 164,029,345 of NC_035107.1, forward strand.
CAAGTTGTCAAGAAAATTATTCCAAGGCTATCTTGAATGAAGACAATTATCAGTATGGAACCCATTTCAAGATAATTGTACAATGGTACATATACCACAAGTGTGTCATAAGTATTAGACGCGTGCGTTCAAAAGAATAAGCTTAGCCTTTGCCATGGACAGCATGAAGGATCGTACCGCGAGGGACAGAGTTACGCCGAAAAAGCCGCCGCGCGTTACGATTAGTGAACACAATCGGTTTCCGTTGATCACAACTTTTTTTTTTCCTAAATATTTGATTTGTTTTTATTTGTCGCTACCTGTCGAGCAGAGTAGTGTTTGATCCTTGTTGCTTGCTCCTGCTGGGGCGGGCGACGAGGGCAGGATCAAACATGTCGCGCGTCGTTTACGTTCGAGTGGAAAAGCGCCGCGAGCGCCAGTTGTGTTTGATCTATTGATCGTGTCGCTTGCTCCTGCGGGGGCGTGTGATGAACGATTCTATACCATTACCCGGAATACCATTACCCGGAATGCAATTTACCGGAAGACCATTTACCGGAATGTACCATTACCCGGAAAAACCATTTACCGGAATGTACCATTTACCGGAATGCACCATTACCCGGAAAGCTTTCATTGATGCGCAGCACAAATTATCACGCTAACCATGGACATTCTCGACTCCCTCGGTTTCCATAAACACTATTTCAAAAGACATCTCCAAACAGCTATGGACCAAATATGTTATTCTTCTTGCCGGCTTTACGACTCAACTGGGACAAAACCTGCTTCTCAGCTGTTCTTGGAGCATTTTTGCAGTTAATAGCTGAGAGCCTATGTCAACCGACCTCTTTTGCATTCGTTCATAGTTTGACAAGTATGTTAGTACTCTAGCTCTGAAGCATTGTCAAATTTGTCAACCAGAAATAATTTTGAACCGTTGGTATTCAATTCCACCAACCTCAGCTTGATCTTTCTGAATAACTTCACTTTGCCGCAACGTAAGCCTTAAATCACGATACCAAAATTTGATATAACATGTAATTTTATTGGCGACCTAAATAGAAAAGAATCGCCTGATATAGATCGGAAAACTATGTCTTCAAATTTAGGCCATGAAACTAAACATTACAGGCAAGAATAGAAAGAATGAAAAGAATTATTAATTTTCTTTTATGTCCGAGACCACTTGGAAGGTACCATCATTATAAATCGAAATCGAAAAAGGCGTTACAAATAAGGTAGGTTGCAATTGAATAAATGGAACATCTCAGCATTCAAAAGTGTTTGGAGTTATGATGGATTTCCTATTCCCTTACGTTAAAACAGATCAAAATCCAATTTTAATATTGTATTAATATATAAAAAACCACTTATCTTGCGAGGGAAGCAACATACAACAGTTCAATTCTCATGTCAGCTATATGGTCTGAGGAAAGCTAAAAAAAATCAAGACCAAAACTAAGAGTACCTTGGTGATTGAGAGTACCCGAGCAGAAGAAAATAACACTGCGGAACACGTTTCTGTCTCCAGCACCAAAATACCGCTATTCACTAAATTAAGGGTTGCAGAAACCATTGCCGTTTTCAGAAATATCATAGCACGTCTAGTTTTTGAGATATTGGCTGTTGAAAATGCAAAAAATTACTATTTCAGCCAACTTGCATGCAAGTTTGCCAGCTTGTAAGGTAATATATTGGTTTAATTTGCCACAGCATTCAAACTTTATGTGTATAACAATACTTATCATCAAAGTTTGTAATACTTTCGTTGCGGAAAAGTTATTTTTTGATGGTTTAGAGAATTGTTGTATTATGCCATATAGAAGAAACTAAGAATTTTGTATGGAGACTGCAAGCATGTTGAAAAAATTGGTTTAATCGAAATTTAATCGCGCAATTTCAATCAAATTATATCTGAAATGAAAGTTTAAGTTCTATTTTGCATTTTTGGTGGATTAGATTACAAAAAAGTTTGATAAATTGTACTTTAAATTTCATGAAAACATCAATAAAACCAGTGTTTTATACAACTTTGGCGACCTGTAGCTAAAAATTGTGACGTGCTGGAACATTTCTGAGAATGACACTAGATTCAGCAACCCCAAATCTACTAGAGACACATAATTTGATACTTGAGACACGCAAAAATGTCATTTTTGTTACGCTGTGTAACTACTGAATACCAAATTGAGGTATTCCATACCAGATAATTTCCAATACTTACAACCTGAATGAGGTATGAATGAGCTCTGCATAAGAGGTAAAATACCTCAAATAATACCTTCTGCATATCCTACAAATACCAAGCTGATAATTAGATCAGATATTGTAATACCTAAATAATACTTGTTGGATTTTCATATAAAAGTGAAATTTTTCAATACTAGTTCAATACCTCCAGCAGTCCTCAATAGCTGTCGAATACCAAAGTGAAGTATTTTTAATTGTTTTAAACTTTTTTTCAAATACCATTATAATACCAAAATGAGGTATTGATAACTGAACAATACCTAATTGTGGTATAATACCAAAATATGGTATGCATAAGTTACTGGCGAGTTATTCTTTCCTCCTCGGGTAGGGACACTATTCGCCATTGGAACGTCCATCTTTGTAACCTCAAGAGATCTACTCTGCCCATAACTGCAAAACAGTCACATTCGACAATTTTGACAAAATTGAGTTAATACCACAGAATACTTCATAAAGAGTCATCAAATGATAAATTCTTTCGATCAACTTACTAAAATCTGTGAGATTGTTCTAGAAAATTCGAAAAAAAAAATACCAAGTTGTTTTGTCACATTGGTAATTATAACCGCATAACAGTCACATTGAGATTATAAATAAGCCTCGTAATTTGATAGCAATGCAAATTCTCTCAGAATTATTTCCTGACAATTCACTTAATATGCGATATGGGTTGTACAAAATATCAGCCTCAAATAAGCATTTTTGAGTTCCTGGTAATTTTTAGAAATTTTAGTTTCCTCCCATACTACTATAAAATACACACTTAGTATTCCATTTTCTCAATGCCTACTTTTGTCGAATGTTACAAATATGCAGTTATGGGCAGTACTTTTCCTTTGAATTTGATTGATTGTGCTATTTTTCTCCGAATGTCATAACCCTGAATGTCTGTATCCCGAATTCATTGCCAGTGTAATAAACAATAAAGTACAATAAGCAATCAAAATAATAAGATATTTGGTCATTTTCGACTAAACACATTTTGCCAAAAATGTCGAGATCGGTGTAACTCGAAAGAACCGCCAACCAAATAAAGAAGGGTGAATATCAGATGACCCGAAATGGGTCATTCTAGAAAAAGAGATATACGGGGGATTTACAATCGGTTGATTGACGTTCGGCGAATTGATACTCGGCGGAAAGTATTAAAAATTCTAATCATTGCTTATTTATTAACATTTGGACACTTTGAGAATCGACGGTCGAATAGTAAACGTAAAGTTACAAGCTGAAAAGATAAGTTGAAAGAACAGCTTATTTTTAAAAGAAGGGTGAATCATTTATGAAATGCAAATATATGAAGATGGTGCATATTGACATGATCAAGTATGAATATATCTCCCGGTGCTTATGTATTTTGAAATAAGAACCATATCGTTAGTGGTCATTTTAAATATTTTCAAGTCAACATACTGACCTGAATGACCGTAAAACGGTTAAAAGGACGGTAATGAAAAAAGTCGAGAAATGGAGATATAATTTTCCGGTAAATGGTCCTTCCGGGTAATGGTTTTCCGGTAAATGGTTCATTCCGGTAAATGGTTCATTCCGGTAAATGGTTTTCCGGGTAATGGTCTTCCGGTAAATTGCATTCCGGGTAATGGTTTTCCGGGTAATGTCGGAGAACCGTGATGAACACTTCTTCTGCGTATAATGCGATTATCGAATAATATCGCGAATCCGATTAGGCGTGATTATATCATGGATCGCATCACCAAATATAGGTGACTCCCAGATCTTTACCTTATCCCACTAACCCAATATCCTTTCCATGACAACTGTGGAGATTCAGAGGTGATCTCGGTCTCTAGTAACAACGGTTGTCGAACTAACATTCCTTCCCTTCCCCGATGACCGTAAGGACGTGGCCGGCGCCGTTATTGACTTTTAGATTTTGAGCTCCCGATTTGTGCACATTGAAGAATGGTAAGCTAATCCCAAGCCCCATTCATTAAATCTCTGTGCTACTTCGATTGTTCTAGTCAATCACGGAGTAGCAACTACGAATTGTGCGGTCATCTATGCTTATGCTTATGCTTATGCTTTGACGCCATCTTCGATTGAACGGACAGCACTCGAGCGAAAAGAAACATTCAACCCATTTTTAGAGAGTCCAAAGAGCAATTCTCTTGGAGAGAAAAAAAATACTCTCTTTAATTTAATTACAGAAAGGTACTGAAGTCATTCTAATTTTTTCTGAACTTTCGTTCAACAGCAAGGGTGACGGGTAAAATTATATTAATGTTACGTTAATGTGACGAGATCACTTCACAAAATTGCTTCAATAAAATCTCATGAAAAGTCGCAAAAATGTAGATTCATATAGTGAACTATTCACGTGAAAACGTGTTCATCATATAACAAGTTACTTTAGAATTTGGTATTTGCTGTACAAAATAGTTGCAATACACAAGAATGTAATCATTGAAAAAAATACATGAAAATTCCATTTACGATACCAGAAGTGTTTTATAGCTTTTATTTTCACAAAAAAAAAACGGACAAAGTTGACCATACTTTTAAAAAATGGGCATCTTTGAGCTTGTTTGACCAATCTTTCAAAATTTATTATTTCAGTTACGTTTCGAATGTTTCGGCAGTAGTGTTTAGAATAATTTGGTTAAATCTCGGTATCCCGGGAATTCTCAGGATTTTGAATACATTATAAAAATTCAGAACCCCGGATTTTTTTAAAGTCCGGAAAACAATAACCTCCAGTTGCTAGTTATACGTACCTGCTCGAGCTGGATTACCGTTTTATGACACACGAGAAAATTGTTCTGAAAACCCCTTGGTTGGTTTACGCACAAAGCTACGTCAGCGGCCGTGATCTCGAGAAAAAAAAACACGAAAGGATAAAACCGTAGAGCTTATTATGAAACACGCTGCAAGGATAATTAAAACTTTTATGATTTGCATGAACGCGAACAACACGCAGTTTCAGAGTCTGCGATGAAAATGAATGCAGTGAAAAGGTTGTAGGGACAACTGATACCAGGCTCAATAAGGGGTCGTCATTAAAGTAAGCAATCACTTAAGGAGGTCGGGCTCATTAGATCGAATATCTTTAACCATGCAAAAGTTTCCAAAAAATGGATTATGGTTTATGGACCATCCCTTTGCATGCTCTGCCTAAAATGAAAAATCATATTGAATAAAAAAAAACATAATTAACTAGCATAACGGTCATTCTCTGCCTTTTTTGTCTCTTATATCTACAGCTACGATGTTCGAGGGAGACAATATGCCAAAGCACTCTACTGGTCAGATGGTGCAGCATTTGGACCGCGAGCATATTTTGTGACAGTATCGAAGCCTGCTGCACTCACCGTGGAAAATATTCAACTGGACGATGAAGGAGTAAGTATAGCGCATTTCTGTACGACAAGGATATCAATGTATTTTCATCTCATTGTCGAACATGAAATGATAGATTTTTTTATGAACACGCACAAACGATTGAATATGAAATTGTGTCAACATTTGCCAAGTGTTAATAGAAGCGTTCAAATCCATAAAAATACCGTAAACACGCAATTTAACATTCATTCAATAATTCTATAAAAATGAAATATTGAAAACATATAACAGTTTAAATAATGTATTAGTGCATCAAAATAGATCACATAAGAAAGACATTCGTAAAAGTAATGTGAAATATCGAAAAACAGATTTTTGACAGAACTGAACATTTTAAAATGCTACTAAATGAGCGTTGAATGGCGTTCTTACGATATTTGTTGCAAACAGCTCTGTAGTCGTAAAATTTGAGCTTCTTAGTCGTCCCTTTTTGAGGGGGGCGTTACTATAGCCCAGAGGGCGCTTCTATTTCCAAGCGTTATTGATGTTTTCTCAAATATTTTAATATATAGGGATCAACTGTGATGGAAGTTATATTGCTATGGGTCTTTGACTTTCAATCCGTACAGATCGTAAACGGAAATCCAAAAACCCTTAGCAACATTTTAATATATAAAAATTACAAATATCACAAATATTGTAATATACATTCCTAACAAACGAAAACCAATATGCTTTTGATCGTATTTAGTTTGTGTTCCATTTTAATTAAAATATGGAACGAAGAGATCAAGTACATGGGCTTAAAATTATTTAGTTGAACAATTTGCTAATGTAAAAAGTGAAATTTATTTAGGTTATTAGGTATAATATGCCTACCCTAAGGAAAAATCGCTCTATCGCAGTAGCAAATGCATTAGTTCTATCGTTTTTGATGTCCAGGTGTTATGTTATAAGTTGGTCATGCTCTGCATGCAACTTTATCTTGCCAGGTAGCTTCTAAAAAGATTACAATACGTTTTTTGTAAACGGTCTAAATTTTAACATTTCAAAACAAACCGGGCAATATGCCCCTCCCACAGAAAAACGTTCCACGGCATTGTACAAATGGTTTCACCACTTGCTTAGCTTAAAAGGGCTCATTAGCAGTCGTCTTCCGGTAATTTTTTTTGTAATAAGTACAATTGTAAAGAAAGGGCTCAATTTACAACGAGGCTAACTTATCGGTTTAGAAATGTTATGCCGAAAAGCTGATTTTCGATATTTTTGAAATATTTATTGGTTTTTCATACTTCTCAAAGATCTAATATGTGCAACATCATTTTTTCGTGGACATTAAAGATATATAATCATATTGTCTGTTTCATGGCCAACAAAACGCACCGCCAACTTTTCAACAGACCGACAAAATCGTCGCCAGCAAACGAATCAAATGAGGTAATTTTCCGTTATGTTGGTAAGACTGATGAAACCTCAAATTCGCAGAGGCTGGATGGATGGCGACGATTTTGGCGACGGTTTCACCGGCGACGATTACAATTCGTCGCGTTCGATAAGGTGCAAAATTTACAATATTTACGTGTTAAAGATGCCTCAATCCCTTGAAAATGAAATGGGGCGTATTGCCCGGTTGGGGCGCATTATCCCGATTTATCCTAGTGCTACCATAACAATGCCTTATATACTACTGTATATGTCATGTGACTATTTCCTAGAGTCTAACAACTTAGACTATTACGATGTGGCCTTTAAAAAGAAATCTCAATCCAAGAAATAAAAACAGTCTTTTAGAACCTATCACTCAATGTGAAACGGATCATCTAGTACCAATCCAAAAACCTCATAAAACCGTTCATTTGAAAACGTTTTTGTGTCTGCCTCAAATTAAAAAAAAAATATGTTCGGCATTTCTCCTTTAAAACAATATATTGTTATTGCATTTCGCTTTTCAAACAAAATTGTGAAAAATTTAAGCAAATTGATGCAACAGTAACAACCATTTATGTTTCTGGTACCATTGTGCCCGTATAAAGCCCTTCAAAAGTCAAAAGCATAATTTTGACAATACAACTTAATTATATGATTTAATCAGAAATTCGTTCATTCGGTAAATATTATTGAACAGTTTATGCAGCTGCTCAAACTCAGTTTTTTATAAGATTTATGATGCTGATCTCAGAATTCAAAACGAAGCGCTAACGGTCAAACACGTTTTTCTGATAAAATTTAAAATGGAGCCAAATTCGAAATGGTCGCCAAAAATATTGTAAATAAGACTACATCTCTCCTCCATGCGACTTAGGTTAAATTACTGTAGGATATTGATAGGATTTGTAATTTTCAATTAATGACCTACAGAGCATTGAGATGTACCTGATCTACATTGAATAAGGTTAAATTACTCCAGGGTGTTGATATTGCTCAAAATGTATGCTCATTTTAACATGCAATTGATGTTCTACAAAGCGTTAATATGATCTACATGATACAAGATCAATTACTAGCTTGACAATGCCAATACAGGGCATTAAGATGCACCTGATCAATGTGAAATAATGTCAAATTACTCTAGAGCATTGATACAGTTTATAATTTTCAATGCACACAGATCGTTAAGTTGCACCTGATCTATACAGAATAAGGTCAAATTACTCCTGGACGGTAATACAGTTTGGAATATTCAATTGATGTTCTAAAGGGCGTTAAGATGCACCCGACCTACATAAGATAAGCTTGAAATATTCCAGGGCGTTGAACAGGCCAATTGATGTCATATAGGATGTTCAGATGTACTAAATATACGTGAGAGAGGAACAAATTAATCCAGGGCGTTGATATTTTTTGACAATTTTGATGACATCAATCAGAGCGTTAAGATGAACCTGATCTTCAAAGGATAAAGTCAAATTACTCCACGGCGTTGATACTGCCAATTTCTATTGATTCTTAACAGGGCGTAAATATGCTCCAGATCTTGCAAAGATCAATATGGAATAGGATAGAATTACTTCAGACCGTTGATATAGCTAGGTCGATTGATGTTATACAAAGCGTTAAGATGTTTCTGAACTATGTGAAATAAGGCCAAATTACTCCAGGGCGTTACAAAAGCTTGGAATTTTGAATTGATGTCCCACAGGGCGTTAAAATGCAATGCATATTCCAAGATTTATCAACGTCCCGGAGTGATTTGACCTTGTTTCATGTAAATAAGATGAAACAAGGTCAATCACTCCAGGGCGTTGATATATCTTGGAATACTCAATTGATGTCCTACAGGGCGTAAATATGCACTTGGTCTACGTAAAATGAGATCACATTACTCCAGGTCGTTGATAAAGCTTGAATTTTCAATTGATACAGGGCGTCAAGATGCACTTGATTTACTTGGGATGAGGTCAAATTAATCTAGGGCATTCATAGAGCTTGAAATTTTTATATAATGTCCTACAGCCCTGTACGTTAAGATGCTGCTGATCTATATGAGACAAGTTCAAATTACTCTAGGGCGTCGATAGATTGTAGTTTTCAATCGATGCAGGGCATTGAGGTACACCTGATCTACGTAAGACGAGGTGGAATCAGTCAAGGGCGTTTGTACATCTTGACATTTGTCTCACAGGGCGTTAATATGCAGCTGATTTACATGGCACGGATCAAAATTACCAGGGCGTTGATAATGCTTAAAATATTCAAGTGATGTGGGGCGTAAAGATGCACTTGGTCTACATAAGGGAGGTCAAGTTACTCCTAGGCGTTGATAAAGCTTGAATTTTTCAATTTTGATCTACGTGAAATAAGGTCAAATTATTTTAGGGCGTTGATAAAGCCTGGAATTTTCAATTGATGTTCTACAGACCGATAGAAATGGTGAAATGACTCTAGGGCGCTGATACAGCTTGTAAATTTCGATTGATTTTCTACAGGGCGGTAATATGTTCTATATGAAGTTCTATATAAAATAAAGTAACATAACTTCAGAGCGTTGGTAGGAAATTTCTTGAAAATGAATCTTATGGGGCGTTAGATTGTTGTTGATTGCGCACATTATTTTCTATGACTTCGGGTGAAAAACTCTAAAAAAATCTGAGAAAAGCTTCTTAGTCGTCGACTAAGCGCGACTAAGCAGGACGACAGGGCTGGTTGCAAACTTTTTTTGCTGACTATTTATGATAATTAATTAAATTTAATCGAAGACTTTCTCTGCTTAAAATTATTCAACAAGCCGAAATTCAGCTGAAAACTGTAACATATATACAATGTTAACAATCAAAGCACGTGTCATCAATACCAGTTCATACAATGCAACCATTGAGTATAAAAATAATACATGCAATCAATCAACATACGTTTTTTTTCTCTTTTTGACAGGTTTATCGTTGTCGAGTTGATTTTCAAAATTCACCGACCCGGAATCATCGGATAAACCTCACTGTTACAGGTAAGCACTTTAAGTTAATGGTATTGCAGAAGTTCTTGCTGCAAGCTGAAAATGAATACAGAATATTAAGATTACAGAGCATATGAAACAATTAAGATGAAAATTAAGTCGTACCGCATTCGGAGTAATCATAGTAGTTTTTTTTTGATAATTTTTAAAAATTTCATTTAAAAATGCAACATTTGTTAGTTTTATGTGTTTGACACAAGTACTGGAACCTATCGCTCGTGACTGTATATTATACATTGTTTTCTGAAAATCTTGAGAATGTCCAAAACAAATGTTTAGAACAATTTCTTGATTTATATCACTTGCTGAACTGATGTTAGGTATGAATCTTCTGAAGGGTCTTCCATACTCATTGTTTGTTTCGAAAAGTAAAAATTTTACGAATATATGAAAAACTATTTTCATAAGTTTATATTCATGAAGGACAAGCACCATTATACACTCCAACCTCTTTTTACAACCGTTTTTTTACCGACGGTTCTTTTTACGACCACTTTTTTACGACCGAAATTCAGATTAAAGACCGTTTTTATAAATGATCAATATCTTAAAAAAGTATTCAAAATAGAGGGTCATGATGTTCTGAAAATTGATCAGTAGTTCAAGAGCTAACATATGGTGGTCATTGAATTGCGGAATTCTGCCACTAGGTGGCGCTAGTGAGCATCGACCTTTTGTTTTGCGGATATCTTTGGATCCTGACCACTTAGAAAGATGGCGTCTTCGTTAAAGTTGTTCAGTAGCTCAAGGACTATCATCATAAAAGCTATGAGATTCAAAATTTTGCTACCAGGCAGCGCTAGTGAGCATGAAACATTTATTTTGCGGTTATCTTAGGATCCTGGCCACTTAGAAAGATGGCGTCTTCGACAAAGTTGTTCTTTAGCTCAAGTGCTATCATTATAAAAGCTATGAGATACAAAATTTTGCCACCAGGCAGCGCTAGTGAGCATGAAACCACAGACAAACAGACGTAACAGCTAGAACAATTATCAATGCAAAACATAGTCACATGATAAGTTACGCCCAATGCTAAAAATACTTCATTTGACCAACCGCGAACTAGGTGGCGGTAGTGAGCAAACGTCATACTCGAACAAAAGCGATGCGAGCGCCATTAGTGGCCCGTCGGCTAACTACCAAATATTAGAATTGGGCGCTATTCTGCTGTGCGATGAAAATAATTTGAGTGTTACGTCTGTTTGTTAGTGATGAAACTTTTGTTTTGCGGTTATCTTAGGACCATGGCCACTTAGAAAGATGGCGCCTTCGGCAAAGTTGTTCAGTAGCTCAAGCGCCATCATTATAAAAGCTATGAGATTCGAGATTTTGCCACCAGGCGGCCCTAGTGGGCATCAACATTTTGTTTTGCGGATAGCCCAGGATCCTGACCACTTAGAGAGATGGTTCCTTCGGCAAGTTGATCAAGCGCTATCATTATAAAGCTATTAGATGCAAATTTGCCATCATGCGGCGCTAGTGAGCATGACACATTCATTTTGCAGTTATCTTAAGTGCCTGGCCACTTAGAAGGATGGAGCTTTCGGCAAAGTTTTTCAGTAGCTCAAGGACTATCATTACAAGAGCTATGAGATTCAGCTATGGCTACTTAGAAAGATGGCGTCTTCGGCAAAGTGGTTCAGTAGCTCAAGGGCTATCATTATAAAAGCTATGAGATTTAAAATTTTGCCACCAGGCCTAGCGCTGCTAGTCAGCATTAAACTTTTGTTTTGCGGTTATCTTAGGATCCTGGCCACTTAGAAAGATGGTGCCTTCGGCAAAGTTGTTCAGTAGCTCAAGCGCTATCATTATAAAAGCTGAGCATGAAACTTTTGTTTTGCGGATAGCTCAGGATCCCGGCTACTTAGAAAGATAGCGTCTTCGGCAAAGTTGTTCATTAGCTCAAGGGCTATCATTATTCTAGCCAAGAGATTCAAGATTTTGCCACCAGGCGGCGCTAGTGAGCATGAAACTTTTGTTTTGCGGATATCTTAGGAATCTGGCCACTTATAGAGATGGCGCCTTCGGCAAAGTTGTTCAGTAGCTCAAGCGCTATCATTATAAAAGCTATGAGATTCGAGATTTTGCCACCAGGCGGTGCTAGTGAGCTTAGGAATTTTGTTTTGCGGATAGCCCAGGATCCTGGCTACTTAGAAAGATGGCGTCTTCGGCAAAGTTGTTCATTAGGTCAAGTACTATCTTTATTCTAGCCAAGAGATTCAAGATTTTGCCACCAGGCGGCGCTAGAGAGCATAGAACTTTAGTTTTGCGGATAGCTCAGGATCCTGACCACTTAGAAAGATGGCGTCTTCGGAAAAGTTGTTGATTAGCTCAAGGACTATCATTATTCAGGCTAAGAGATTCAAGATTTTGCATCCAGGCGGCGCTAGTGAGCATTGAACTTTTGTTTTACCGATAGCTCAGGATCCTGACCACTTAGAAAGATGGCGTCTAACCGCAAAACAAAAATAATATTCTGATGCTCACTAACGCCGCCTAGTGCAAAATTTTGAATCTCATAGCTTTTATGATAGTTCTTGAGCTGCGGAACAACTTTGCCGAAGGTGCCATCTTTTTAAGTAGCCTGGATCCTAAGTTAACCTCAAAACAAGAAAATCGTGTTTACTAGCGCTGCCTTGTTGAAAAACCTTGTATCTCCTGACTAGAATAATGATAGCCCTTGAACTACTGAACAACTTCGCCGAAGGCGTTATTTTTCCAAGTGGTCAGGATCCTGAGCTATCCACAAAACAAAAATTTTATGCTCACTTGCGCCGCCTGGTGGCAAAATCTCGAATCTCTTGGCTAGAATAATGATAGTCCTTGAGCTAATCAACAACGTAGGCGTAGACGCCATCTTTCTAAGTGGTCAGGATCCTGAGCTATCCGCAAAACAAAAATTCTATGCTCACTAGCGCCGTCTGGTGGCAAAATTCCGAATCTCTTGACTAGAATAAAGATAGTACTTGAGCTACTGAACAACTTTGCCGAAGACGTCACCTTTCTGAATAGTCATAATCCAGAGCTATCCGCTAAACAAAAATTATATGCTCACAAGCGTCGCCTGGTGGCAAAATCTCGAATCTCTTGGCTAGAATAATGATAGTCCTTGAGCTACTGAACAAATTTGCCGAAGACGCCATCTTTCTAAGTGGTCAGGATTCTGAGATATCCGCAAAACAAAAGCTGCATGCACGCTTGTACTGCCTGGTGGTGCAATTTCACTTAACCAGTGTTGCCAGCTACGACAAAATTTTGAACTCTTCATGAAAAACTGGATTACAGTTGAAGAGTATTGCTATATTGCTAAGCATTCTATTTTTCTATTTCGCTCAAGTTTTGGGGTTTTGATCTTTTCTTTATTCTTCTTAAACAGTGTTGCCAGCCACATGAACATTTTTGATTCGGCCAACTGTAAGGCACGCAACACTTCCTTCAACTTTGGTGAACATTCGGTATCGTTATCTTTAATTTTTTTTGGTATTTGCATATCATACCCCCATAAAATTGGCTCTTTTGATAACAATCAAGCAATGTTGCCATATATTACCAATATATGAAAACCTGAACGGTCATTTTGGAAAGTTCTCAACTCATGCTTCAACTTTGCCGAATATCTCGAATCAGTTTTTTCGCATCTAGACATAGCATTTTTCAAAAACATAATTATAACACTGATTTTCTACGACCGATTTTTTTACGACCGGTTTTTTTACGATAACGGTCGTAAAAAGAGGTTTGGGTGTAAGTTTTTAAGTGAAAAATGTTGTTTCGAACTTTTTATACGAGGAAGATCATTCCGATCAATGTTCAACCCGTTCTACGACACTGTGAATGCGGTAGAGAACTACACTCTTAAATCAGAATTCTATGAACAAACTTTCCGTTTTAATATCAGTTAAAATTCATTTTCTGACCGCTTGCTGTGCGGATCACAGTAAAATAATGAAAATTTGCCGAGATCAACTGAGTATGTAGTACAGTCTAACCTCCATGAGTCGATATTGAAGGGACCATCGACTCAAGGAAATATCGAGTCATTTTAGTATGGTTCCATGAGTCGATATCGAGTAATGGAACATCGATTCATGGAGGTTTAACTGTATATGCTTTCATTAAAACACATGCAAGAAACCTTTTTGACCATACAATAAAATCCTGAGAGATGAATGTTTTAAACTAAGTATTTCGTGCAAATCTGATTATCTGCAAAATTATACGACTTATACTTAAACTTTTGCATGACTATTACTTGTAAATCAGCATCCGTGAAATTACTAATACACTAAACTGGTTTAATAATCAAAGAGCCATACAACGACCGAAATTATCCAATTGACGCTTCAAGATTATAATTAAAGACAAAGCCCATAACTATATCACATTCTGCTGAAAACATAGCGGAAAATGTTGAACAAGATTTTTCCCCATTAAAAAAGTTTGGATCTTCAACATCTAATAACGGTTGAGTAGAGGCTGGATCCGTCTCGCGAAATGAGGGAGCTTTTGATGTTGCTTGGTCCCGGCTCGTGTTGCCGCTATTCAACACTTGATGGCAATCCCCTTCTTGGAGATGAACAGAAGTCAAGCTGAATTGGTGGTTAGGAAAAAGGAAGCATGAGGGAAATCAACCCCGATTTATAAACGGTTGAGCTGGATAGTGGAAAGGGAAATTCTCGGAAGATTTTATAACTTTTATCTAATGAGCACTGTTCTACATATCTTTGTAAACCATCGCCGACAAAGTGGTTTCGCTGAGGCTCCCATCGCCGAAAGGGGTTTTCAACCCTTAATCAGTGCAGCACGGCTGTCGAACAAATTAAAGCATTTACTGTTAATTTTTAATAGGCTAGCAGAAAAGTTGTAGATTATAACCGGCACATTGGACAACCTTCTTTGGGTAGATTTACTCATCCTTCTCTGGGTTGCAAGCAGTTTGACTTCAGACTCATTGTAGAAGGAAAATATGAACATTAATACTAAAATCTGATGATGGTGTTTTCAGTAAACCTTTTTTAACATATACTATTCTTCCATTTAGTTTTACATTTCTACTTATTACATTTTCTCAGTTAGTCTCTCTGCAGTTTGTAAAAAAATATTTTCAGAATTCTTAATAGCCAAATATCAATTTCACTTGAATTTATAATCAGTTGTCCATTTAAGTATATCAATCGTTTTTTATCTATCTTTATTAGCGGAATTTTTTGCCCTGGGTTAGTTCATCTCGGGACCAACGAACTTACTTCCCTTCCGAAGGAAGTCATAACTATAACCTTTACGTCATAAGTGACTATTTCGAAGACATGATTTGACCCAAGTCCTCGGCGTGAGAGGCGTGAGTACCAACCACTACTCTAGTAGACCTGTGCGCCGCCATGCCACGCCGCCGCCGCTGGTCCATTTCACGTTACGGTCCATTAACGTCACGCCGCTGATTTTGTGTTTTCCCGCCGATTAATGTTTTAACTCGAAAAATTTTATAACATTAAAATAAGTACTCAAGGAAATATTTAGGTTAAGCGTATAGTAAGCGTATTGCATATGGAATTTCTATAGGAAATGGTACATAAATAAGTCAAGAGATTTCTCTAAGATGTTCTCCAGGAAATTATCCAGTGAATTCCTCAGGAATTCTTTTACGGATCCCATCAAGAATCATTTCTGAGATTCTCTTGAGAATACTTTCTGGAGTGCGAACTTATTGATACCGTTGGACGAGGTTACTTTTGATTCCGGGGGCTTCTTTGGACACCCACGTTTTGAAATTATTTGCACCATAAATATTAATCTGAGCAGTTTTGTGTCTTCAGCACTTTTTTTAGCCAATGTTAGCCAATCATGTCAATGCATGATTTTTTTCGGAACAACATCAACAGTAGCAGGTTAAACAAAAAAAAACATTTCAAGAAAATCCGAATAAATATTTACAAGGTATAAAACATTGGCTATACAAACAGTGTTTGAGTTTTTCCCAAGTCGTGGAATATTGGGAGCATCACAAAACTATCGTATTGTTATGTTTCATAAAAATGTGTGATATTGTCCTGCTTAAAATAGTTGTTTTATTAAAATAATTGATCAAAGAACTTATTTTTACGACTTTTGTTTTATTATAATGTTTTGGTTTGTATACTGCGGGCGGTCAATCATGCTCATGCTCATGCTCATTATAATGTTTTGGTTTGTATATTTTACAAAATTAAAACATTAAAAAATATATTTTGAAAACTGAATAGACATAAAACACTCATACTTCAATACGTTCCAATGGTAAGTTCACAAAATAATCTCTTAAAAAAAAATCCGTCATATTTTAAATGAATTTGCAGTACAAAACCATTGCATCCTTCAATTGCAACAAGAAACTACTCTTAAGCCGATTCTAAACTGCTAATAATCTAAAAGCATACTACAAAGGCCAACTTTTATTTCCTTACGATCTTGCAAAGCTTTACTTAATAGATTGCGTTTTTAATGATAATTACTTTTTGTTATAGATATTAATGTGATCCTTCTACATATCGTACGTGAATGAAAAAAAAACAGTTTTTGTTCATAACTCATTAATCGTCGAAGTACGTAGTAGTTAAAGGGTGTCCACGATGAAATTGCCACACACAAAATTGATTCGCAAAATTCGAGTTTTCATCCGATTGCCATCAAATTTTCAGGGATTGAAAAATAACTATTAAACTTCATTTTATTATTTTACTCGTATTTTATTCACAGCCCATGCGCAAATGTCCGCACCGTGGCCTTATTCCCGGCCATAAGATTCTGCGCAACCTGTGAATCAACCGTGTTTTGCATGTAAACCCATACTTTCTTAAGTTCCTCGACTGTCTTCACTACCTTAGGTCGTTTAAGAAGGTGCTGCTTCATAATCGCCCAGTACTTCTCGATGGGGCGGAGCTCCGGAGTGTTGGGAGGGTTGAACATTTTCGGCACGAAATTGACCTTATTGTTCGCATACCACTTCAGCACGTCCTTGGAGTAGTGGCATTAGGCCAAATCCGGCCAGCCGCTTCTGGAGGCACTCTTTCATGTATACCTGTCCGTTCATCGTGTCTTAGGTCACGAATGGTGCACTCCGCTTCCCGCACGTGCAGATGGCTTGCCAATCCAGGAATTTCTTCGCAAATTTGGACATCTTCTGAGTGCGGACATGCTCCGGAACGCTGAACTTATCCTTGGCCGTGGAAAACAGGTTGCCGGGGATCTGTTTGAAGGCCTCAACTACTCGGTTGTGATTTTTGGTGTTGTACGGAATACTTTTTCCTTCACTTCTGGGCTTCCGATCGGTGGTCAATCGTTCCTCGAACCGCTTAATCACTCGCGACACCGTGGAATTCGCGATTTCCAACGTTTTAGCGATGGAACAATGCGAGAGATCCTTGTTCTCGTGATGAATGTGTAAGATTTTATCACGTACGAGCTGTTCTTTCGACTCCATTCTCGCAAGTTTTGATCACAGGACTTTAAAACTTGCAGGATGTAAATAGTGCACTATGAACTAAATCCACCCGAATTTTCATTAAATTCTAAATTTAAAAGTTAGAGCAATTTCATAGTGCGGCAATATCATCGTGGACACCCTTTACATCGTTCGTTTGTGTCAACTTAAAAATCAAGCATTCGTAACTGATAGTTGCATATGAGAGGAAGTTGAAAGTTTAAGTTTCATACTGCAACAGAAAATTGTGAATAACATGTTTCGCTGAAATTTGTTATATATGTATAATTGTCTCGAGCTTTTTGCAGTTTTCTACATTATGATTATCAATTTAAAAACGTTCAAAAACATCACTATAGACGATAATCTATATAATCAGTTTGAAATTAATGAGAAAAGATCATTTTATTATCAAATTGTGAAAATTACTGGAAATATCCAAAGTAGCCCCTTTTTTGTCTTAAAGGACACACTTTTTTCGCTATTCAAGCATTTTTTGTTATTTCTTGATGGATTTGCTTCTTATTTTGCACATTTTTTACGCACATATACAACTTATATATATGCAACAATTATCAATATATATCCATAAGAGTAACAAATCCTCAAAGTTGAAGAATGTGGAAACAATTTCAGAAGAAGCCCCGTTTGACGGTAAATAATTCCTAGAGTTCAACCAGGATATCATTTCCTAACATTTATTTATTTTTATTTATTTATTTATTTCGTCAAGCATGGGTAGACTACATACAATAATTACAATGCTTTCTTACATGCTATGGATTACTTCTATTGTTCTTTAGTCGTGTTTTAAGCTGCTCTTTGGACATAGTAATGCCAATGAGTTCGCAATGTACATTATACTGACGTATCATACGGTTTATTGGTCCGTTTTGAGCATAATGCGTTCTGCATGATTTTTCTGAAAATAATTTTCTTGTTCTTAAATGCCGAGAGGGTGTGTAGAAGTTTAGTTGAGAAAGAAGTGCAGCAGAGTCTAAACGGTTCGAAATAATGTTGCTTTTAAAGAGAATCATTGCGAATTCCCGCCGTTGTTTAAGTGTTTCCAAGTTGATGAGCATACAGCGTGCTTCATATGACGAAAGTGGCAGTACTGTCCAATTCAATTTCCGAAGGGCGTATAAAAGGAATTGCTTCTGTACTGATTCTATGCGTTCTTCGTGTACGACATGGTACGGGTTCCATATTAGGTGACAGCATTCCAGAATTGGTCTTACATATGTAGTATACAATAGTTTAATAGTATATGGGTCTTGAACGAGTAGAAACCTAAAGCGCTTTGAAACCACGTACAGGATAATGTGCTTAAGAGTAGCAAGTGCATACCGGACGGTATCTAAAGAGGCCGTGTGCATCATAGCCAGGATGACGCCCATCGGGCTCATCATCAAGGAAGATGTTCAATGCTTCAACCAAAGGGGTACCAGAGGAGTCCGCGACACGTGTAAAGAGGAAACGCTCAGAAGCTGGCAGCACGAATGGGATAACTCCATTAAGGGTAGATGGACCCATCGGCTAATACCAAATGTGTCAGATTGGTATGGTAGAAGCCATGGGGAAGTGAACTTCCACCTGACGCAGTTTCTGTCAGGACATGGTTGCTATAGACAGTACCTGCATAGGTTCGGGCACTCAGAATCTCCTGCGTGCCCCAATTGTGCTGGTGTAGAGGAAACAGCGGAGCATGTCGTGTTCGATTGCCCCCGTTTCATTGTTGTGAGAGGTCGCATGCTCACTACATGCGGAGGGGACACGTTCCCCGACAATATTATAGAGAGAATGTGTGCGGATGCCGAGTGCTGGAATGCAGTAACTACGGCCGTCACTCACATTATGTTAGAATTGCAGCGTCTATGGCGCGCCGACCAAGAGTTGGCTGCAGAGGATTAGCCCTGCCGAGGCTGGTCCCTTGTAACATTGTTTAAGTCGGCTAGGAGAAGCGGTTTGCCTAGGCTACTTCTGCTACACGTGTTGTGCTATATGCACTGGCCCCTTCCCGAAGAAATACCGTAAGGTGGTTCCGGGGAGATGAGGGTCTGAGTCCAAGGGTCATGTCGATGCACTGTTCACCACTTGAGCAATTCTAAATGAATTGCTCAAGCACAGTGCATAGGCTCGTTTTAGCGGGTCGTCGTTGGTGCGTCATCCCCGCATTCCCTGAGTTATCTTCTCAGGGGATCTGTTTGCAGATTTCCCCCTTGTAAAAAACAAAAAAAAATGGGTCTTGAAAATTGTTGCTGAACCTCTTAATGAAGCCAAGCATGCTGTTTGCTTTATTTATTATGGAATTATAATGTTCTACAAAAGTGAGTTTAGAGTCTAGGATTACGCCCAAATCCCTTACAATTTTACACTTCTGCACTATTTGATTTCCTAAAAATACTTCAATTGGTGGTGTTACATATTTTCGACTAAATGCTATTGAATTACATTTTTTGATATTGAGCTGGAGTAGACTTTTTTGCATTAAGTGAAGAATAAGTTAATGTCATTCTGGAATTCTTCTGCTTCGCTAGAATTACTTACTTCCATGAAAAGCTTCAAGTCGTCTGCATATATAAGAAATTTTATTTTTCTAAGTAAAAAGGAAATGTCGTCTACGTGCTTGCCATTGTCCATTTCGTTGAGAATGAAAGATACAAATTCTAGCAGATTGGAAGATGTTGAGCGGCCTTTAAAAAAGCCATGCTGCCTACAAGTAATTCGGTTTTTTACTTGCTGGAAAATTTTGTCGTTTACGAGAGATTCGAAGGGTTTGGGAATACAGGAGATAATGGCAATTCCGCGATTGCCGTATGTCAGATTTTGTACCTGATTTGAAAACAGGCACCAAATATGAGGATTTCAAAGCTTCTGGGAATTTTCTATTATTTAGAGATATGTTGAAAAGGCGTTCTAGGGGAAAGGTAAGTTCTTCTGAGAGATTTTCGAAGAACACGGGTGCAATGCCATCCGGTCCTGCTCCCTTAGTTGCGTCCAGGTTTTTTAGTGCCGATAAGATTTCTTGTTGTGATAGTTTTTCAATAGATATACTATTAGAAATTTCTGGGAAAAAGGAAAAGAAATTGCGGTCGCGGTCTTCTTCAGAGTAGGTGGTATACACTTCTTTGAAGAAATCTGCCAAGAGGTTGCAGATATTGGAAGAGTTTTCACCTACGTTTCCGTCAAAATGCATTTGCGAAGCGAAATTGCTACTTCTTAATTTTGTGTTTACGTTATTAAAAAAGTTTTAAGGACATGATTTGACTTCGGATTCGACCTTACGATTATATTCTTCATGTGCGGAGTTAACGACTGAGTTGAGTTGGTTACATATGTCATGATAATTTTGTAAGTTCGTGGCAGTATTTTCTTTTTTGTATAATTTATGCGCTTTCTGTTTCTTGTTCTTTAGGTTTTTCAGTTGTACGTTAAACCACACCGGTAATTTATTATTTTGTATACGTCTTTTTCTTCTTGTTGGCACTGTTTTATTAATTATTTGTTGAATAATTGAATGGAACTTGTCTACTTCGGTGTCGGCATTTCCTTCAATACTTATAATATGTTGCCAATTAATTGTACATAGTCTACTTTTGGCTTCTATGGTTAGTGCTATTAGAACTTCTCGATTTTATTCAAATATTTCTGGTGGTTTCAGATTCAAGTATATTTTAAAAATTACCTGGGGCAGACACGAATATTCTGAAAACCTTATTATTTTTGTTTATTTTTATACTTTCAAGACTGGATATATACTACTTACTGGATGTCCGGTCTCTGTGCATTCATATCGACTTTTTTTTTGTCAAACTGTGTTATATTTCGCTCAACATCCACAATTTAAACATTTCGACAAGAACCTCCCAGTGTCTGCTAGGAACCTCCAGACATCCTCAAGAATCCTTTGAAAGTTCTGTGAAGCCCCCTCAAAACCAAGAATCCACTAAGGATTCTCCAATGTACAATTAATAAACTCATAGACCCAGCAAGTAAGCAACACTAGGATTTGTACGAAGGATCACAAAATCGTTTCGGGATGTTTATGCGATAATCCTCGATCTACTGTGCAGTAGTTCGCAGTGTGTTGGAGTACGCCGTACAAGTCTGGGCACCGTATCATCAAGTTCAAGCTGACAGAATCGAACGGGTGCAGCGATCTTTTGTGCGTTATGTTTTGCGTCAATTACCGTGGAATGATCCCATCAGATTACCTCCCTATGATCACCGTTGCAGGCTAATAGGATTGGAGACGTTAGCATCGCGAAGAGTTATGGCACAACGAATCTTCTGCTTTGACTTACTGACAGGAAACATTGACTGCGCAAATCTTCTTCGACAGATGAATTTCCATGCTCCGGTTCGTCTTCTACGACAAAATACGTTATTTTATCTACCAACGCATCGTACTCTTTACGGTCATAATAATCCTCTCCATAGCTGCTGTAGATATTTCAATGATGTGCATGACAAGTTCGATTTTAACATAACAAAGACGACATTTAAAAGTAGGATAAGATAAGCTACAGTCTGTGCAACCATTGAGTTGAAGGCAAAGCAGAATAAATAAATAAAACATTTCAATTATTTAATAGGACCCGTATCCTTGGTTGAGGATCTTGTATAAAATGTTGGATTTTCTCTTAAAAAAGTCTAACTAAGAGGGGACGTAGCACTTATTAATTGTAAAATTGTAAAAATAATAATTAAAACATTCTCAATCGTATGTATCACACGCTTCAATGCTATTATTGAGAATAAAGTTAAGCTTGGACTGTGTTAGCATTTGTCATGGGGTGCATTGTAATTATAAAAAATAAATAAATAAATAAATAAGATATAGTGAAGGGGCCCAGATAGCCGTAGCGGTAAACACGCAGCTATTCAGCATGACCATGCTGAGGGTTGTGGGTTCGAATCCCGCTAGTCGAGGATCTTTTCGTAAGGGAAATTTTCTCGATTCCCAGAGCATAGAGTATCTTCGTACCTGCCACACGATAAGAAGCAGGCTTTATCCCAGTTGGGACGCAACACCAGAAAGAAGAAGAAGAAGAAGATATAGTGAAACATGTAATTGCATGATAATAACAACTGTGAGCTGAAAATGCGAGACAAAATTTATGATTGAAACTCTGTGTGAGTCATGAACTTTTGAACTCCTATGCAATCTACGAAGTATACCATCACTACGCTACCACTCATGTGTCAGTGCTTGTGCTTTGTACGAACAAGTTGTTCCAAATCTGAAACAAATTCGTAGGTCCTAAACCGTTGTATGATGGTTGCCTCCTCCCCGTCCGTTACCGAAGTCAAAGATCTGGGACTAACCCATTACCCTTAGAAAAGATTGACGCATCCTCCAACAGTTGAGAGCTGTAATGGCCACGTCCTTGCGAATGCTGAGGAATGGAAGGGATGGTTAAACCTTCCATGTGCATTGGGGTCATTTTTGGCCAATCGGCACGGTAAATAAGCTGTAACTTTGTAGAGAAAAGAGATATAAATCTGAAATTTTCTGACTTTTCCTAGCTTTTGAAAACGAACATTTTCGTGCTAAAAGAAGCTTTCAGCGACCTCTAGGAGCGGCGCTACCAAAAAAGTGACACATTATGCATTAAGGGTCAAACATGACCCATGGCTTTGAAACGCTCTCAAAAATCCATTTTTTAACCGATTTTCGTTCTTTTAGCTTTATATGAAAGATATGGAACTCAAGAATGGAACCCTGGAAATTGTTTGTCAGTATGGCCATTCTGGGCACAAGGGAACCTGGAACCTGTTTCAGAAGGAACTGGCGTATATCATATTCAGCAGTTCATACACATGTATATAACGACGGTTCGAATTTCAAGGTTTTTCATTCCGATTTACAAGAGCACCAAGAGGACCAATATTTAAATTTGGTCGGTACCGGTTCCGCTAGGGTGTGATGTGGACATTTTCAGACCATCATATAGTACCATCATGCGACGGCTCAAAATACATGATTTTTAATCCAGATGTAAATGGACGCCATGCCATATACCTGGCGTTACGCACCTAGTGGAACAGAGCCTGCTTCTCAGCATTTATAAACGGAGAGTTTTGCCATCTGACTATTTTTGCCTAGTATATCGCTTGGCAAGCACGATGATATTGTATGCCTGGAAAGTCGAAAAAATTTCCAACCCGAAAAGATCCTCGTCCGGTGGGATTCGAACCCATGCCCCTTAGTTTGGTCTAGCTGAGAAGCTGCGTGTTTATCGCTGGGCTTCCCAAACATAAAAATATTATATTAGAATATCATTTCCGTTACGGCCAAATTAGAAAAAAAAAAATGATTATACAGTCAACTCAGCATAACTGGATTTTGAACGGACCAGAGAATAAGGGAGGTATACAGTAAAAGGTAGAGTAACCTGACCAGTGGATTACAACAGAGTTGAAACAGATTTTGTTATTACTTTAGCGCGTTTTTTTTTCTAAAAAAAAGTATGTTATAATTTTGAATGATTAGTAGTTAAAATAATAAAAATTATAACACAATTTACTCTAAACTAAACTAAACTGAAACAAAATGTGTTATAATTCAAACAAAAGTGTAACTCATAATGTTTCGAATCAAAGCCAAATATAACTCATTTTGTTATTTTCCATTACTGAATTATAGCAAAATTTGTAATTAGCAATTGCTCTCACAAATTTTATGAAAAATGTGTTATAATTATGTTCTAACTAGTAACAAACTTGAAGCAGCTTTTGTTAATATAACTGGTTTGTTTCAATTATGTATAAATTTCTTACATGAATTCAAAGTAGTTCTAGCAAAAATGAAACAAAATTTGATATTTGTAATAAATCTTGATATAATCGTGCTACAATATTGTTGTAATCCAATGGTCGGTAGTAGATAAAATAACAAAAAATACAATACAATTTCCTCTATACTAAAGAAAATTGAAACAAAATATAATATAATTTAAACAAAAATGTGACTTATTATGTTTCAAATCAAACAAAAACATAACTCAGTTTGTCATTATTTATAACTTAATTATAACAAAATTTGTTATGTTTTTTACATAAATAAAAGCGCACATGTAAGAGTAACTTTTCTCAGATTTTTTAACACGATTTGTTTTATAATTATGTTATAAATTTAAACAAATTTGGAATAGCCTTTTTTAATAGAAGTGATTTTGTTTTGATTATGTAAGGACATTGTTACAACTCAACGTGCATGAACAAAAATGAAATAAAATTTGATATTTGTAACAAATCTTGATATAATTGTGATACAATTTTGTTGTAATCCACTGGTTGCATACTGTGCACGTGCTGCAGCCTTATGTGCAGGAGCCATAAGATCCAAGATAATCTCTACTGTAATCCTTACAGCGATTTTTCCATGGGTTTCACAAGTGGTTACCCTGAGATTTCTCCAAGAAACAAATTTTGTTCGCTACCAGACCGTTTTCGATAAAACTCCAGAAATACCAGCAATTCCATCATGAATATTGCCAGAAATTCCTCCAGGGATTTTTCCAAGGATTATTCCAGGAATTCCTGCAGGGATATTTGTACAGGGATTTCGCCAAGACTTACTGCGGGAATGTCTCCAGTAAAATTTTAACTAGAATTTCTCCAAGAATTTCTCGAACGATTCCTCAGGGAACTTTTTCAGATATTACTTCTGGGCCACTCAGGCTTCTCAGACACCCGTCTTGAATCACATTACAAGATTATGACATATTGTAACAAAAGCTGTTAAATTAACAGAAGTTCATTTAACTTTGTCAAGATGGCTTTGTTCTTAACTTGTCACATATTTTTGTATCAGATTAATTACATGACATTTGTTGTATTTCTTGTATTTCTTACATTGCATTGTAAATTGTAAATAACATCTAAAGCTATGAACAATAAAAAAATTTGCAATAATGTTGTTTTGTTGTGACAGGTCGGTAAAACGTTTTGTAATCATATTGGTATAATTTAAATAGGATTTGTTATATTCTATATTTATTTATCGTTAAATTTGTTATTCCAACTACTAACGGTATATGTTTGATAACAACTGGTCTTATAATAAAAGCAGCCCTGTCGTCCTGCTTAGTCGCGCTTAGTCGACGACTAAGAAGCTTTTTTTTTGAATTTTTAACCCGAAGTCATAGAAAAAAATGTGCAAAATCAAAAACAATCTAACGCCCCATAAGATATCAATCGAAATTTTCAACCTGTACCTACCAAAGCTCTGTTACCCTATTCCTTTCAGAACTTCATATAGAACATTTTACCGCCCTGTAAAAATTCCATCGAAATTTTTGAGCTGTATCAACGCCCTAGAGTAATTTCACATTATTCCACGTAGATCAAAATTGAAAACTACAAGCTGCATCAACGCCCTGGAGTAATTTTACTTTGTCCCATATAGATCCATAGCATCCTAACGCCCTGTATGACATCAATTGAAAATTCAAGCTTTATCAACGCCGAAGAGTAACTTGACCTCCCTTATGTAGACCAAGTGCATCCTTACGCCCCACATCACTTGAATATTTTAATTTTATCAACGCCCTGGAGTAACTTGGATTCGTGCCATGTAAATCAGCTGGATATTAACGCCCTGTGGGACAAATGTCAAGATGTACAAACGCCCTTGACTGATTTGACCTTGTCTCACGTAGATCAGGTGTACCTCAATGACCTGCATCGATTGAAAGCTACAATATATTGACGCCCTAGAGTGATTTGACCTTGTCTCATATAGATCAGCAACATCTTAACGTACAGGGCTGTAGGACATTATTAAAAAATTCAAGCTGTTTAAATGCCCTAGACTAATTTAACCTCATCCCAAGTAAATCAAGTGCATCTTGACGCCCTGTGTGACCTCAATAGAAACTCCAAGCACTATCAACGCCCTGGAGTAATTTGACCTAATCCTATATCGATCAAATACATCTCATCGCCCTGTAGGACATCAATTGAAAATGCAAGCTTTATCAACGTCCTGGAGTAATGTGACCACATTTTACGTAGACTAAGTGCATCTTTACGCCCTTTTTTTTTTTGTTTTTTACAAGGAGGAAATCTGCAAACAGATCCCCTGAGAAGATAACTCAGGGAATGCGGGGATGACGCACCAACGACGACCCGCTAAAACCAGCCTATGCACTGTGCATGAGCAATTCATTTAGAATTGCTCAAGTGGTGAACAGTGCATCGACATGACCCTTGGACTCAGACCCTCATCTCCCCGGAACCACCTTACGGTATTTCTTCGGGAAGGGACCAGTGCATATAGCACAACACGTGTAGCAGAAGTAGCCTAGGCAAATTGCTTCTCCTAGCCGACTTAAACAATGTTACAAGGGACCAGCCTCGGCAGGGCTAATCCTCTGCAGCCAACTCTTGGTCGGCGCGCCATAGACGCTGCAATTCTAACATAATGTGAGTGACGGCCGTAGTTACTGCATTCCAGCACTCGGCATCCGCACACATTCTCTCTATAATATTGTCGGGGAACGTGTCCCCTCCGCATGTAGTGAGCATGCGACCTCTCACAACAATGAAACGGGGGCAATCGAACACGACATGCTCCGCTGTTTCCTCTACACCAGCACAATTGGGGCACGCAGGAGATTCTGAGTGCCCGAACCTATGCAGGTACTGTCTATAGCAACCATGTCCTGACAGAAACTGCGTCAGGTGGAAGTTCACTTCCCCATGGCTTCTACCATACCAATCTGACACATTTGGTATTAGTCGATGGGTCCATCTACCCTTAGTGGAGTTATCCCATTCCTGCTGCCAGCTTCTGAGCGTTTCCTCTTTACACGTGTCGCGGACTCCTCTGGTACCCCTTTGGTTGAAGCATTGAACATCTTCCTTGATGATGAGCCCGATGGGCGTCATCCCGGCTATGATGCACACGGCCTCTTTAGATACCGTCCGGTATGCACTTGCTACTCTTAAGCACATTATCCTGTACGTGCTTTCCAACCGCTTTAGGTTTCTGTTCGTTCTAAGCGCTTTTGACCAGATTGGTCCTCCATACCTTAGTATGGATAGCGCCACGCTTGCCAGCAGCTTGCGTTTGCTGGCAATTACAGCAGAGCTGTTAGACATCATCCTCGAAAGCGCCGCTATAGCCGTAGATGCCCTTTTACAGGCATATTCAACGTGGCTAGCGAAGCTCAGCTTGTCATCGATCATTACCCCAAGATGCCTAAGGGATCGCTTGGACTCTATGGTGCAATCACCTACCGAGATAAGCGCCCGTTGCTCGGACTTGCGGTTGTTGACCACCACCACCTCAGTCAGTCTCGATTGCCACCTCAGCTGTTTGAACGACCGACTGGATGGCGTCCAGAGTAGATTTACCTTTTCTGAATCCAAACTGGTTGTTGGACAGGCCGTCCGCACTCTCCGTATACGGTACTAGTCTGTTGAGAATCAACCTCTCCAATAACTTGCCCGTCGTATCTAGTAGACAGATAGGTCTATACGCCGACGGGTCACCTGGTGGTTTCCCCGCCTTTGGTAGTAGCACCAATTTCTGTCGCTTCCATACATCCGGGAAGATTCCTTGATCAATGCAGCGTTGCATCGTGGTTCTGAACATGTCCGGATCCGTGTTCACTGCCGCTTTTAAGGCAACATTCGGGATACAATCGGGTCCCGGTGCCTTGTTTGACGCGAATGATTTCACGACTTCTGCCAGCTCTTCGTTCGTCACTCTCGCCACTTCTTCTCCTTCATCTGCCGCATACGGCGCTGGGGGCCATGGGCTTATGGGATGGTGCGGGAAGAGTACATCGATTATCGATCGCAGCAACTCGGGCGATTTTTCTTGGGGCGCTATGGCTCCTTTGGTCTTAGCCATTACCACTCTGTAGGCGTCACCCCATGGACTAGAATTGGCACTCTCGCATAGACTTTCAAAGCATGCCCGTTTTCGACTCTTGATTTCCTTTTTGAGAGCCAACTTTGCCTCTCTGAATGCAGCACCGCGTTCCTCTCTTTGTGCTTCTGTGCGTGCGCGTTGCATTCTTCGTCTAGCCCGAAGGCAGATTGCTCGAAGATTTGCAATTGATTCGCACCACCAATACACTGGCGGCCTGTTCTCTCTAGGAGGGGTTTTTCTCGGCATGGAAGCATCACACGCTCGTGATATCATAGCAACTAGCTCTTCACCGTTTAGGTCCAGAGTGTTTCGTTCGCGCCTCAGGGCTTCAGTGAATACTTCGCCGTCGAAGCGCGCTGTTTTCCATCCTCGGCCGTTGATTTTTGCTATCGCAAAACCGTCATTTGCGCTAGAGACTACTTCTTGGATTGGGTATCGTCCTGTCGTCCCTATAGCTGCTAGCTGTTGAGACCTATCCGCCACCCAGTTCCCATTGTTGGCTGGTATGCGGTATGGGTCCGATAATAACACCACGTCAGTCTTGGTTTCCGAGACTGACTGCCAAAGCAGCTGCTGGGCTGCATCACAGTGGTTTAAATTTAACTGTGTTACTTCCGTTTTGGCTGCTTTGATACTCCGCTTGTGCCCGGACATTTGGGTCCGCCCGTTAAGTGTCCGTTGTCTGCTCTGCCGACACAAATTAGGCACTTAGCGATTTGCTTACAATCGCTTGCCCTATGGCCTTCAGCGCCGCATTTTCTGCACATCTTACTTCTGTCGGGACCATTGCAATTCCACGACTTATGGCCCTTCCCGAAACACTTGAAGCAAACTTCAGGAGGCTGTTGTATGCTCAGCCGGCAAACCGACCAGCCTACCTTGAGTATGCCCAAGTTCTTCGCTTTGTTGGCCTCTGCGACCGGCAGCCTGATCGCCGCCACCTGGGTGCCCTGCGGGCCCTTTCTAAGGTGGATGGCCTTACTGGCTACGTCGATGTCACACTGCTCTTTGAGGGCAGCCGAGACCTCCGCTGCATCGGTGACCTCATCCAGATTTTTACACTGGAGAGTCGCTTCAGCAGTAAGGGATCTTACATCAACCTCGTCACCAAGTACTTCTTGTGCCAGTTGCTTATAGACTGCACCCTTTTCCTTGGCGTCCTTCTTTAAGACTAGGATCATTTCACCAATCCTAGTTCGCCTTATGCTTCGCACGTCTGCGCCCAATGGCGATAGCTTCTCTGTGCTTCGCATCGCCTTCAGAACCTCGGCGTATTTTGCTTCCTCCGTTTTGATAACGAGGGCTTCGCCTAAATTCCTACGTTTCGCTGTTTTCGGTTTAGCGCTCTCCTTGGGCTCCGTTTTCGGTTTCCTCTGTTTTTTCTTATTTCCAACTCGTATCCACGGGTTGCTGTTGCCTTGCGCCCGTGGTTCCTGTGGATGCACTGCCTGGTTCCGGTTAACCCGTGGCTCCTTTTTCTTGGCTTTCTTGGCCTTAGGATTGGTGTTGGCCTCTCCTTTGTTGCCATGTCCTCTTGATCGCGGGGCTTGGCTCGTGCCAGCTTTTCCGCTTTGGAGGACGGCCGCGTAGGTCACTTTTCCCTTAGCAACCATACGTCTTTTCGCCACGTATTCATCCCCGGAAGCTTCCCTTTTCCGCATCGCGTATCGAATAATATCATCAGATATATTCGCGTTGCCTGTGAAGGAAAACACTTCGGTCTGACACGACCTAGTGTCTTTTTGGCCTTCTACCTTGCCCAGTTGTTCCTTGGCTTTCTCGTAGTCCTGCTTTGCAGCTAGGACTGATTGTCGCAATTTCAGTAGACTTGTTTTCAAGTCTTTGCTGATATTTGTTTTGCTTTTAACATATTCGATGATGACATCAAGTTGCTCAGCAGCTACCTGCATTTTAGGGAGGTACTCCTTATTGCGATCCATGGCCTCGATTAGTCCCGGGCCATCGGTCACCACACATGTTGCACTGGAGCGGCCAGTGCCTGCCGTCGTCACAGTATCTAGGCTTTTGCCCACACTGTTTTCAATAAAGTTGGTCGCCTCCTTCCTTGGCGGGAACCTTAGCCGGTTACTGATAGGTCCAGAAGCCTCTCCTTCACATTCCGCTAGTTGTTTGTTTTGGTTGATCATCTCTTATGGGTCCCCCTAAGAGCCGCTATCCATCTCCGCTGGAATAGTCGCCTTTATAATCCCATGGTTATCTATGCAAGCAGGGAGGCCATGCTAGGGTTGACATAGTCCTTTATGGGGTACTATGTTCAGAGCCGGATCGGCGCAGGTCAGGTAATGGCATCTGAGCCTACTCCCGCCCAGTTGGAACAACCAGGTGACGGATTTGGAACGTACTCTAAGGCCTGCCACGGTTTTACGGGACGGGGGCAGCCTGCGCCATTAACCCACTCGCCGTTTCGGGCCAGTGTCACCCGACCCTACTAAGGGAGTAGAATGTCGCCGCTGTCAGCCTCAAAGCATATTATCCAGTACATATACCGTTACTTGTCCTTTGTCGTGCGCTGCCAGTATACATAATTGGGGCCGTACTGGCGTTGGTCCCAATGTGCTCGAAGCACTCCTACTCGTAATTCCATGCCTTGTCCGTTTGTATCGCGACCAGTATGCCATAATCAGGATCTCACTGGTATCAATCCTGATGTGCCGGTTGTCACTCCTGTTAGTTTGGGCTAGGGTACTTTAAGCGGCACCGGTCGCTGTGACAGAGTTGCATTCGGATTTTTGTTGTTTTTATGAAGGTTCATCAGAGCCCACTGCGAACTTCACCACATCCTGGGCAACTCCCCAACTCGCAGAGGTCCTGGGGGGGGGGGTTCGTTAAGCCCCTGGACTGTCGTCCCTGCTGCCCCTTTACGCCCTGTAGGACATCAATTGAATATTCAACGCCCTTGAGTGAATTGACTTTGTTACATGTAAATAAGCTGCATTTTAACGCCCTGTGGGACAAATGTTAAGATGTATAAACGCCCCTTACTTATTTGACCTTGTCTTACGAAGATCAGGTGCACCTCAATGCCCTGTATCGATTGAAAATTCCAATCTGTATTGACGCCCTGGAGTAATTCGACCTTGTCTCACGTAGATCTTAGATAAGGTGCACATTAACGCCCTGTAGGACATCAATTGAAAACTCCATGCAGTATCAACGTCTTGTAGTAATTTGGACTCGTGTCATGTAATCAATTCATATTAACACCCTGTTCGATATCTATTTTCCTTGTCTTACGACCTTGTCTTACGTAAATCAGGTGCAACCTATCCACACTGTATCCATTGAAAATTCCAAGCTGTATCAATGCCCTGATGTAATTTGAGCTTATTTTATGTAGATCAGGTACATCGCAACGCCCTGTAGGACATCAATTAAATATTCCAAGCTTTTGCAACGCCCTGGAGTAGTTTGGCCTTATTTCATATAGTTCATAAACATCTTAACACTTTGTATAACATCAATCGACCAAGCTATATCAATGGTCTGAAGTAATTATGTTTTATTCCATATAGATATTTGCAAGATCTGGAGGATATTTACGCCCTGTTTAAAATCAATAGAAATTTCTTAGTAGTATCAACGCCCTGGAGTAATTTGACTTTATCCTTTGAAGATCAGGTGCATCTCAACGCTCCGTCATAGTTGATCCCTCTGATTGATGTCATCGAAATTGTCAAAATATATCAACGCCCTGGATTAATTTGTTCCTTTCTTATGTATATCATATAGGACATATGCCATCAATTGGAAATTCTAGCCTGTTCAACGTCCTGGAATATTTCAAGCTTATCTTATGTAGTTCAGGTGCATCTTAACGCCCTTTAGAACATCAATTGAATATTCCAAACTGTATTACCGCCCTGGAGTAATTTGACCTTATTCTATGTAGATCAGGTAGATCTCAATGCTCTGTAGGTCATTACTTGAAAATTTCAAGCTCTATCAACATTCTGCAGTAATTTAACTTAAGTCCACATTAATGAATTGAATCGTAAAGCCATGTAAAAATCAATCAAATTTTTCATTCTGTATCAACGCCCTGAAGTGATAATACTTTGTTTCACATAGATCAGCTGCAACTTAACGCCCTGTAAAAAAAAACAATTAAATTTTGTTTGCTCTATGACCTTAACTAACGTATATCAAGTGGAGAGTAGTATTTGGTACTTAAGTTGCGTCGTCTGCTCTTGCGAAAACGAGCGATGCAATCAAGATCAATGTTGATTGTGTATGCTGAGCAATTTATTTATTATGTTGGTGAGTTCTTTCCGTTCTATAGGGCTCATTCATTTATTTCATAACTCTAAAATTGATCATTTTGGACACCAACCCACCCTTTTGTAACGCTTTTTATATGAACATTATTCAATTTTTGTAAGGTCCGTAACATCCTTAGGACTCCCACACCCAAAAGTTGAAACCGTCATTATATGCGTTTTCTGCGTCTATTGATGGCGGAAAAGTGTTCTTCTGAGCGACATGACGTTTTTGAGCGTCTATTGATAGGCAGATAATCCGGTCATTGAGTCGAGCAGTTTTTACGGTACAAATGGGGAAGTACAACTTGATATGCTTTTTGAACCACGCATACCAACAAGCGGGTTTAGTGTTGTGGTATAGTATTTGGTTCTCACGCTCATGACCATGGATCGATCCTGGTTGATGTCGCATGTGTTATTTTTTTCATGTGCGTGCATCACCAACACATGTATTAAAAAATAAAACTTCCACACATATGCCTCTTTTAAGTGCATGTATTGGAAGTATGGAAATACGCAAAAAACCGAGAGGGTGCAAACCAGATTCGAACCATAATCATCGGATCGACTAGCACGCTGTGTATCTACTGCTTCAAACTTACTACTGAAATGATGTGTAACCAAAGTCGATGTGGTTTTACGTTTCATATGCATGATTGCTCATGCTGTTGATAAACATGTGAACATGTGTTATCCCCAGCAAAATAAAGATATACAGTCAAGTCTCCTTTAAAGCGTTAATCATCGTATGTTGAACAAGTTTAATGTATATTCATAATAATTTATCACCTACCAGAGTAGCCACATTCTCTATTGTAGAACTTACTTAAGGACTGTTCATTTTATAAAGTGGACACCTTGTGCATTCTATATCTTTATAATATATCAATAGAATCGTAATCGGTTTTCTGTATACAGTATCGTTAGACTATTATATTATTGCACGATGGTGTTATAACAAAAAAGCCATCAAAATAATTATAATTCACACGAATAAGGAACAATGTTTAGAATGGTCAAAGATTGGTAGGTCTGGAGCCAAGTACACAATTCATTCATAAAAATTCGGATTTTTGGTATGTGAAAAATATTGTTTAAGTTTGAAGAACATCTTTTCTAGGAAGTTTTTGTCGAAACTTCTTTGTTCTTCTTTGTAAGATCTTATATTTCCATATAAGAGGAAAATAATAGTATTACGATGCACAGCAAACCGATTATGATTTCATTGATAAACTAGCTAACCCAGCGTGGCTAGTCACGTTCCATAAGAATTTTCAAGCAAAAACCTCTTTCAAAGATTAATAATGTTTATGTTCAATTGCAAAATGATAACATGGAAAGAGAAATTTCTCTGTTGATAAATATGCCATTGGTGTATGAATAATAAGCTGAGACACGCATGATATTTATGAACGCAAAATCGCCCAAATTTATGCTCTAACCATACTCCATTGTTATAGTGCCGTTATTCTGATCTGAAATAATTACAGCCTTAAATGCTGTTGTGAAATATTTCAAAAGTTCCAGAAGCTTCTATAAATTAGAGAGAAGAATCTGACTGAAAATTCTAGAATATTCTATTGAATCCCGATTAACCAGTGCTACAATTTCTGTATAGATCTTTGTGCTGCGATGGCGATCGTCAACGATATACAACGAATCGAATTGTAATTAGGGGACTATCGACTAATGAATATATCGAGTCATCGAACAGGAATGCTTTGGAAAGCTCTTTTAGGGGACCATTAAAGTTACCATAAAAAATATTTTTATTTTGCCTTCATAAGTCGATATCGAACCATGGAACATCGACTCAAGAAGGTTGTGTAAATAAAAAAAAAACTAGAATATTCGGCCCACAATCATGTTTATCTTTCCTTTGCAAATATCTTATTTGTTTTTGAACCGTATATTGAAATGACGAAACCCGTAATGAATCACATTTTCAACTTGCATCGGCATTTAAGTGCGGTCGAACAGCATAAAGTTGGTTTGTTTACATTTTGATTACCGTCCAAGTTCATAAAACCGGAAAACTACAATGATAAAAAGATCGTGACTTTTATACGAATTAGGAAGGACAAAGCTCCGGAAAACTCTAGAACACCCTGTGCAATAGCTGTTATAGTGCTCCACAATTTGCAATAGGGTCCTAAAATGGTTAATTAAATCTTGTTTTCATTTAATAACACGAAAGATCATATTACTGCAACTACTTTAGCAATTTTTCTCGCTCAAATAACGGATATATCATATTTAAACTTTAATTTCAAAATTTGATCCATAAATGAACCTTGACACTTGAGATCATGTTTGACGTTCGCTTAGTCGACAAAAATATCACAGGGGTTTTAGTTTTAACACTGGGGTTGTTCCTATCTGACATTTCGGAAGGGACACGGAAAACAAAATACACCCGAAATTTGAGTTCAAATCAAGGAGTGTGACAAAATCTATAAAAACATAAAAAAATGTTTTTTGTACTTAAACAAATGAAAAACATTAAAAAATTGAGTAAACATGTGTTTTTGGCCTGAACGTAAGCGTTTGGCACTATAATTGGGACAGGGCTTTAGGACCCTATTGTAATGTTGTTATATTCAAATGTACTTTTGCAGTGCTCTTAATTTGACTGTTGTTGTGCTCTTAAATTGCTGTTGTATGCTGCTCAATGAAACCTTTCAAAGCGTTACTGACAGACAGAAAACTCTGGGATTTTATATACATGATAAAAAAGATATAGCATAAACAAGGTGTCCTCTTTATAAAAATTAATAAATGAATAGTCTTTAAAACATGAAAACTCTGTGGAATCTTTTGCTGGTGCTATTCAAAGAAAACAAGATCACGGTTCTACTTTCACATTGATAAAAAAATATCGATCCAATGCTGATGAATGCTACCCAGAATGAGCCGATTATAAGAAACCGTGCCCCATATATGGGATTAAATTTTAACCATGGTTTTAGTATAATAGTAAAAGAGCTTTCTATAGATGAATCGATCATTTTGACTCAAGAACAACTTCTGCAAATTGGCTATTAGTTTTTGCAAGCAATTTATTTTAAGAATTATGGCACCGATATGTTGATTTTAGAACAGAACGTTCAGTGGGGAGATTGTAGTAAACCGTTTGGAGAAGTCAAGAGAACATGTATACTGATTTTTTTTATCATGAAAAATATGAAAACAAAATTTCATTTTTATATAACGCAATAATCTTTTTTTATCATTTTTAATTTTGACTATCTATGAATTGTGATAGGAATTAGTTGTTCAGGACAAAATTTCAGAGACATTTTCGATAAGAAAGTTTTTCTAAGAACAACTTATGCTGCCCATAAAGGCCCATATTGAAAAAAGTAGGCACTGAGAAAATAGCACTCAAACTTTAAAGTTTTTCTTTCATACAAATGTTTATAATTTTCTATTAGGGGCCGTCCATAAATAACGTGGCATTTTTCACTGATTTTTTACACCCCCTCCCCTCTCGTACCGTTTCATCACAAATGCTGATACTTCCCCTTGGAAAATACGTAGCATATCAAGCACCCCCCCCCCTTCTTCTTCTTCTTCTTCTTCTTATTCTTGGCATTGACGTCCTCACTGGGACAGAGCCTGCTTCTCAGCTTAGTGTTCTTATGAGCACTTCCACAGTTATTAACTGAGAGCTTTCTATGCCAAAGTTGCCATTTTCGCATTCGTATATCGTGTGGCAGGTACGATGATACTCTATGCCCAGGGAAGTCGAGAAAATTTCCAACCCGAAAAGATCCTGGACCGACCGGGAATCGAACCCAGACACCTTCAGCATGGCTTTGCTTTGTAGCCGCGGACTCTAACCACTCGGCTAAGGAAGGCCCCCCCTTTGTATTTTTTATTATTTTTCCTCAGTGATTGGGTTGAAACAAAAAATTAGAATTCAGAAGTTCAATACAAAATTTGATATTAATTACTGACTAAAATGTAAGGATAATCTAATCTAACAGTATGATATACAGTAGCGCTCGAAAGTAATTTGGAAAACAGTTTCAAATAAACACAGTTCCTGTTACATAATTTTGGTATCTAGTTTCATATAGGCTAAATTGTATTACTTTTGCTGTTGTCACAAAGACAAACAAGTTTACTATAGAAAATGTGAAAAAAAATTGATTGGATTGATGAAGCTCGTTATTGTTAAGTTAGGGTACAATATATTTTTAGTTTATTTTTAGTTAGAACAAAAATTTCGTTATTAGAGGATTGTTTTTTTTTTTAATTATTCTTTGTTAGGAAATAGATTTCAATGAAAATGAACAATACAATATATTAATTCGAAATGAATTATTATCCAAATTCAAATCCATTTGGCAATCAGTGGCCAGATATAGAAAAGATTACACTTGATATATTTGGGATGTTTAGAAAATTTTAGCGATTATTATACAAATTATTTATCTCTATTAATATTTCAGCTGAACTTCATTATCTTTCTTCATAATAAAATAAACCTACACAACCTATAATGAAACAGTTAAATAATAAAAAAATATCAAATTACCAAGTTATCAATAAAATTGAATGATAGGGCAATTTCGATATCACTCGAATCTGTTGTCCTCATTAATATTCAGGCTATTCCATCAAGAGCATTGATACATCAAAACAAATCGATGAGTTGATTGAGTGAGATCTCCTGCAACATTGAATGCATAATACACGGTATAAATATCTTGTTTCATGTAATATTTGCCGAAAAGAGCATATTTTATTGTCTTGAAAACGGCTGACTTTATGACTTGTTAACAAATGAGAAAACAATGTACTCCAAGTAGTTAAAGCATTGATTTTTACTTTATTTATTAAACTTTGATTTTGTTTATTTATAAATTTATCAATTAAGACAGGAATATAATTTAATATTTACCTAACCATTTAAAGCTTTGAAAAATCTGTTTGATTGCATTTATCAAGAAAATCTAAAATTTCTCAGATTTCTTTTCAATCTTGATGAATGTTTTGAAGCTGAATCATCATTTTATAAACCAAGATTATAAGTCAAACAAAACAGAGGACAGAGACTGCATCTCAGTGTTCTTATGAGCACTTCCACAGTTGTTAACTGAAAGCTTACTGTGCCAATGACCATTTTTGCTTGCGTATATCGTGTGGCAGGAACGAAGATACTCTATGCTCTGGGAAGTCGAGAAAATTTCCAACCCGAAAAGATCCTCGACCGGTGGGATTCGAACCCACGACCCTCAGCTTGATCATGCTGAATAGCTCCGCGTTTACCACTACGGCTATATGGGCCCCGTAAAGATCCCCCTCTCCCCTAAATAGCAACGTCATTTATGGATGACCCCTTACATTTCTTCCTGACATATTTAACACAACCGCATAGCTTACTAATTTTGCTTCTAATGATCAGCAAAAAATAATAAACTTGAACACAATTCACGTTTGCAGCTGAAATTTAAATTAAAAGTTCATATGGAGACTGGTATGCCTTTATTTTTCAATATGGGACTGCACCAACTTCATATTTTCCAATACATTTTCAAACAATGTGTGTTTATTTTTATATGCATAATAAAATGCAGATTAAAATAAGTTTTATTGCACTCATTCGATAACTGTCAAGCAATGATACATAGTTTTGACATCATGAATGCTCTAAAGCATGACTTTAAATCGACAATATGTTGAGCATTATTATTATAAGTAAATTTTCTGGAATGTAGAAAAAATATTGTTCGGAAAAGATCTTCACGAGTTTTATTTAGTTATGCGGCTTGGCAAACCTCTGAACGAACACCAACACCAAAAAATCCACTTAAGGGTTGAAGAAATCATTTCGTGACGCGTTCACCATTATTTTGCGATTATGTTGTGCACATAAGTTTTTTGAGAATTATTATTTATGTATATCAATTCCAAAAATATAGAAAATCTGGCTTTTGTGTAAAATGTTGAGTGCGATAATTAAACCTTATTGTATTTTCTGTAAATTCCAGTTAGGTACTATTGCATCTTCTTTACAAAAGAAATATAACGGTAAATGTAAATGACTACTAATAAGAGCGGTTTCAAATTTAAAAAAAGTTTGAAATTCCAATCCCCATATCTTTCTTAGGGGTCGTCCATAAACCACGTGAACATTTTTCCTGACTTTTCAGTCACCTCCTCCCCCCTCGTGCTTTTGTGTGGTTTTGACGAATAACCCCCCGCTCGCCCAATGATCATGTGTTTCATTTGTTCATGAATGAAACAGAAATTTGAAAAATGGGAGAAGAGATATTTATGAATTGGTTTGCTATTATTAAGCGAAATGTGAGATTATAGTGTGACAAACTTCTACAAAAATCCCTAACAAAATTAGCTCAAAAAAGATTTGTTTCTACTGCAGTGTTCCTTATTATTGTTTGAGGAATCAGTTTTCACTTAGATATAATTTTGTATTAACATTACAGTGCTAACATGTGGGGAACATTTTTTTTTTTCAAATTTTGTCATAGTAATTTCCATAGAAATCTTAATCGTCTTCTAATCGTTGTTGGTAAAGAAGATATAAAATATTTAATTTTAAAACTTTTTTTTTAAATTTGAACCATCCGACTGCTAATGAAACCTTTCAGGTTTAGTTGATGGTGGAATTTTCTTTGAAACACAAATGGGTGGACCGTGGTCTTTGGCTAGATACCCCCTCCCCGCTAAATGATAACATAGTTTATCAACGGCCTCTATTTTGATAAGTAATTGTTAAAAGAATTACGGTAATCCAGTTTGCTGTATGCACACTTAGATGTTTGATTACAATATTACATCGTCAAATGAATCGAATCCCACAAATCCTGGGTCTCCTACTTCGAGGAGTCTCATACCGTCCCCAACCATGCGACTAATAGGAGACCAAAATGTAAATAAATGAAAAGTAAATCAATCAGCAAACGTCAACGATAAAATTCTGCTTATAAAGCGCCCGACTGTTATAGCCAAGTGTGTTTATTTGTTTCTCCCTAATATATTACCCAATCCAACACGCACGGCATGAAATTCTATTTTCACTGCAAATGTATAAGTCATTGCCGATAATAGAGATATACAAACATATAGATTTTGACTCTGGTATAAGTAAGAAATTCCCGCAGCACCGCGTTGGTACTTTAAATATATTTATAGAACATATCATCTCACCCCTTCTCGCACTTGGCTATCCAACGGGTGTTGTATTTTGCTCCTCTTGCAGGTTGTCCTCCGTGACAAGATGGTTCCATGTTGTGTGATGTAGAGAACTATGTATATGAGAAACTGTAATAGGCGAGTGGTATGGGTTTATGTTTAAGGATCCGAAGGTTGCGGTTTCGAATCCAGATACTGTTATTATTTTTTTGTTTTTCATATTTTGGTGTCTAAGGCAAATTTCTTGTGGCGGAGCCTTGGGGCAATCGGGTATATGGGGTAGCTAACAAGGGAAGGTCACGATGTGTTACACGGGGTTTTCAACCGGACTATTTTTGTTGGATTCAACATGTCGAAATATGTAAAACCCCAAAGCCTTTCGGGTGAAGAGCCAGGGAGATGTAGTATGTTGTTAACAAAATGTTAATAAAATCTTAAATTTGTTTTACCAAATTAGGATGATAGTGTTGTCTAATAACACAGAACACCTACACGCAGCGAACTGGACTATCGAAATTCATACTTTTTGCCTTATGAAAGATGGAACGATTATCGCAATACGAACGCTTTATGTATCGTTTTAACATCACTCCACACCAAGGCGTCGATAGGCGCGGGGTGTACGTACGAGTCTATCGATAGCAAGGTCCTTGGTTTGATTCCAGGTTGCCGCGAAAACTATTTTTGTTTTCAAATTTCGGTTTCATAAGGCAAATTTATGAATTTCAACCCGATTCCTTGTGGCGAATTTTCATAAGGGGTTCCCCTATGTTTATCGATAGTCCATTTGCCTGAGTGAATGAGGCCATTTGAAATCACAGATCTGACTGTTATTTTTTTAGTTTCAGTTCAGTCATTTAAAACGACAATATTTTCACTTGTCCCACTAGTTTCCAAAATTTTCAATATTTACCTTGAACTTTGGCACAAAAATTAAATTTAAATATAACATAGATTTAGTAGGAAACAATCTGAAAAATATAGTAGATCTTATTCATTTTATTTTTTTTAAGAACCCTCTCTATACGATTTCCTTTACCCATTTGTCACACGGTACCTTATTTCGATAGTCACTCAAGCAAAATGATTATCTAAATACAGGGACCGGAATCTATTATGATAATTCGCCACAAGAAATCGGGTTGAATTTCATAAATTTGCCTGAAGAACCAAAAAATAAAAACAAAATATATCCTCGCGCTTATTCAGAATCGAACCAAGTACCTCCCGATTCATAAACCAGTACTAACTTCACGAACCTATCGACGGCTTGATGGGAGAAGTGACAAAAGCAATATATAAAGCGTTTTATATTGCAATATTCATTCCATTACTCTGACATGTCCACCATCCATTTGCCGCGTGACCATTTGCCTAAGTGTGCGTTTCCGATGCCATCATTCGGCTTCGGATTGGTTGTGCAATTGTGTGGGTCGGGCGTAAACATTTAGATTGCTCGAATTTTCAAGTCCAATGTGCTCGATTTCAATTGACGGGTTTGCCCGTCTACGCTTAGGAGGCGAATCTTACCATCAATAGGTGGATTTAGCACCTAATACGCTAGGAGGGAAATCCGCCATCCGAATTATTTTGGGTGCACCCACCCCCTCAAGCGTTATGATATTTGTGAATGGGCCCATACGTTGTTTATTATATCTATATTTTGTCTCATATCATATTTCCATACTATTTGTCAAACGATTTTGCTACTTTTCCTCGAATGTCGCTTCTGCGAATGACAGTTCCCGAAAAATCTTTTTTCTCGAATCCCATTTTTCCGAATGACCTGTCACTTCGAGAAGTGATGCAGTTCATGAAGGTGCAAGAATAGTTCTCAGTGACACAGTGCTACCAGATGACTGGTCCGACTACTCTGAAATGTAGGAAGTTGTTAAACGGGATATTCGGAGAACAGACATTTAAGGGATTGACGTTCGAGGAAACGACATTTGGGGAATCAATATGTAGGGCAAAGTAGCACAATCCCTTAATTAAATGGGCTGTATGCGCTTTATCCCAAATATTCGGTATTATTTAAGAAATTGTTGGTTAAATTATCTTGGGAGATCCTTCGATAACAGCACGTGATTATTAAGAGGCCCAAGACCACTCTCGAAGTTTGATGAAATATATTAATGTTTAAAGCTGAAAACATTTTCAACTTATATATTCTTAAGACAGTCAGTTCATACCCTTGTTTATTATAATAATAATTTTCAAGTGAACTTTCATAATCAGGTATGCAAAAAGAGCAGCATTTTCGTGTTATTAAATTTGATAAAATTCTGTAATTGATACTTGACAATTCCAAGATTCACAAATATATCCAACGTAAAACTACAAAAGATAAAACCATAGCGAAATATAATGAAATCCAGAGTTGACTTTTTATTCATTTTGATACCACTTCCTTCAAGAGCGATATTTTGTTTTAATTTAAGCCAGCCGTAGCGGTAAATGCGCAGCTATTCAGCAAGACCAAGCTGAGGGTCGTGGGTTCGAATACCACCAATACCACCGGTTGAAGATCTTTTCCGGTTGGAAATTTTCTCGACTTCTTAGGGCATAGAATATCTTTGTACCTGCCACAGATATACGCTTGCAATAAATGGTCATTG
The DNA here is from genome assembly GCF_002204515.2 of Aedes aegypti. Lineage (NCBI taxonomy): Eukaryota > Metazoa > Arthropoda > Insecta > Diptera > Culicidae > Aedes > Aedes aegypti. Next base: position 164,071,736 of record NC_035107.1, read on the forward strand.
GCACAGTAAGCTCTCAGTTAATTACTGTGGAAGTGCTCGTTCTGTCCCAGTGGGGACGTAATGCCAGAAAGAAGATTTGGCTGAAAATTGAACACCTCTTCTTTAAGTTAAAAAAAGTTCGAACGTTATGTATGTATAAAATATGAATACTTTACGTTCAAATATAACCAATCATTTGAAACATTGAATCTTAAGTATTAATTTATTTATGCTTAACTTTAAAACTTTTCTTTGTTTCCTAATCAAATTTTCTTAGTCTGACAGGACTGAGAATACGCATAATACTTCGTTAAAAAATGTTTCGAGTTATGGTTGAGTAATTATCGCTGAAATGTGATTGCCATTGGCATACATAATTAGAATTACAGTTTGTGTCGTATTTCGCTTCAATTTCATAAAACTAGAGGAGAAGCGTTTTGGTTAATTAAAATTGCGAGGCGAATGAAGTGGCTAATCAAGTTTAAACCCTCATAAATAAAAAAAAAAAACAATAACTCAAAATGCTGAACCCTAGGTTTGACAGTTTGCAAAAAGCTCAGTTTTTTGACAAAAAATCAATGTATTACTTCACGTATCTTTCTTCTCATATATTCCTTGAAACACAAAGCAATCTTAGGGGCATTTCGAATTCGACTCCGATTTTGAATTTTATCAGAAAAACGTGTTTCACCGTTAAGCATCAAAAAGCTTATAAAAACCTGAGTTTGAGCAGCTGCATAAACTGTCCAATAATATTAACCGAATGAACGAATTTCTGATTAAATCCAAACATCATATTTTGTACAAAGCCAATTCGTTCTTAGTCAATTTATCAAACAAAAAGAATACAAGAAAGTCAAGTAATAAAAAATATCATATATGATGTATACTATTCAGTTGTACATATTGTCAAAATTATGCTTTTGACTGTTGCATCAATTTGCTTAAATTTTTCACAATTTTGTTTAAAAAGCGAAATGCAATAACAATAGGGGTATTCACTTAAAGTAGCGTAAACTGAGATATTGGTGATGAAACATTTCAAATGAAATATTCCTTAAAAAAATAATCCTTACGATAAAAAAATAAGACGTATATAATCTAGTTACCCAACCAAATATCAGGATTAGACTGGCCCAGCTCAGAATGGGAGAAAAATAAAGTTGTATGATTCCACGGAGCACCCCCCACGATTATTTCTTGGGGTAAGAGGAAGCCTTTCTGAAAAATTCAGCTCATTTGGTCGTTCCATGAGCTGCCGCAATTGAATTGAAGTTAATATGGGATTTTCAGCTCAAACATATGAGCAACAGCACATCATCTACTGTTTGGTTCATGAAAATTGATGATCACGTTCAATTGGACACATAATGTTAAAAACACTACTTAATGTAATAGCGAAAAATATTGCAGAAGATTGTACCATGATCAAAATTAATAAAGTTGGTGTTTTAACCATCTGAAGTATATCGTGCAATACTGCTTGTATTTCTTCAACATAGCTTGGAGGTAGCCACTAAGCGCATCATAGCCACCTATGACGCTGGGCGAGCTGAACCACATGTCGCATGCATATAAGTGACTGTACGGGAGTGCGGATCTAAGCCTAACTTTCAACAACTGAAAGAGTAATGAAAATGAGATTAAATCCAGATACAACCTTCTGCAATTTGTTCATTTGGGTATCAACTAGTGTATTTGTCATTCTGGGCTTATTTGAACGCGAACAATTAGTATACGGGACGAAACAGTGACATAGGATCAATTTTCAATATATTTGAGAAGAATATCCCATACAAACTTCAAATCGAATGCGCCAGCTGGTGGAGCAACCAATTGAGTTGAAATTTTGAGAGAGCGTTTTTCTAACCCTAAGGCTCATATCTAGGGGGTGCCCCGTTGAGATTTACAACTTTTTTGTTTAAGGGCCAGTCTAATCAGGATTGTCAGATGTTTGTTTATTTAAATTACGAACTTTTATTGGCAGCGTTTCAACGAATGGACCAATGCACAAATTCACTTATTTGACGTTTGAGTGGTGCCGATTTCACTAGTTTCCATGGTCACATAAATAACACGGCACCGCCAAAGTGTCAAATAGTGAACTCGTGTATAGGTCTATAGTCAACCAAACTTACACAGTTAAAAATAATGATGATTACACGACATGTAAACTTCATTTATGCCATGTAAACACGAAATCATGTAAATTTAAGTCCGAAATAATGTAAAAATGTGTTATATGTCATGTAATCACTTAGGATCCTGCTGGATTACATGACATATAATTGAAGTTTACATGACATATCATGTAAATATCCATGATATTCCACGCTCCAATTATGTGCATTATATGTCTCAAAAATTTACACGTTTCGTTCGAACTGTGTAGTAGAAGACCGTTCAACTTTTGCTTTACGGTACCCAGAGTTCTTCCCGGATCGTCACCGAAGCTCAACGATCGTCACCGAAGTTCAACGAATTGCACTTTGTGATGCCTACTTTTTATCGCCAAAATGGCTACGACTGCTTCTGAATAACTCCCTTTCCAAGTGAACCCAACTGAAACATCTTATTTGTTTCAGAACCGAAAGCAACGCGGTCTTGAACACTCAAATATTCAAATTCCGAACGTCTCTACCGGCTAGAACCAAATTCGATGGCAAACAGTTGGATTTAATGCACGTTGCGTTCAGTTTGGTCAAGTCAAAACTCAGACGTAAAAATGCTTAGACTTCTCGCATAACCTGTGATCTCGCCCTGAAGGTCATTGGTCGCCGAGTGTGCGGCTCCTTGTTTCTAAGCAAATTAATGGACCAGGCTGAAAACTATTACCACTTAGAGACAGTGGAGGATCTTCTCTTCATCGTAACATTGCTAAATAACGAGAAAATCCTCCAGTATGCTCGATAACAACAAATTACACACTCGATTGTGGATGAGATCACAAATTTTGCAAGACTTAGACATAGCTTTCTGTCACCAAAAGGTAACATTCGTTTCTCACTGTGACCATTCAACAAAACGAACAATATCCGACAATACCCAAGTAACAATTTCAGTGCTTTTTGATCTTAGATGTTATTTATGGAGGTTTTATTAGAGATGTATTCATTCCTAACAGATTTGATAAAGCATTGCAAAGTGCCAAACGTTCTTTTCGGTAAAACCCACTTTTAAATGCTTTGTAGATATCTACAAGAGCTCCCGTTAAAACTTATTTGATGGCCACATTTGTTGATAATAAATTGTATTTTGAAGAAGCTGTGTAGTGTCTATTAAAACCTATATTTAAAACCTCATCTTGCTTGTCTTGTCAAGGCATACGTAAAACTTCTAAGACTATGCTAAGTCATGTAAATCTCAACTGTCTGATGAATATTATTGGAATGCAGTCTGCGTGTGGTTATCAATATCATTATGTTGATAATGATAATCTTGTAGTGAATTACGGATAAATCAGAACGCAAACATAGAAATGACAAATATTCCTCTCGAAGAATTAACAGACTATCGCATACTTTTCCCATACTTGCCTGAACTTCCCGTTCTAGAGGGACAACTATGCTGCACACAACAGCTGAGCTACACGAAAAAAGCTTTCATTTTTCCGACACTTATCACTTACCGTTTTCTGAATCAGTACAACCGATCAAGCACGAGGAGCTTTATTATAACAATTATTCCAATAAAACAGTGGGATACATAACGGCACAAATTTAATTAAAATGAATTGCATCACAAAATTGAACCTTCCGATTTGTTTACCTTTTTGACAGCACTAGCTTTTATGAATGATTATATTGTTCGGAATAATCACTATTTGATCTTAAACCATCCCAGACAAGACCAGCAAGATTTAACTGGATGGAATCCATTTTTATTGTTGCCGTTTCGGATTGATAATTACAATATGCGTGGGAAAATTCAATACATGATTGAGATGAGCATGAAATCATTTTAAAAATGGAATGGAGCAAAATATTGGATAGCCAATAATGATGTCGTAATTGTGGCGCGTTGCTATAAATCGAAAAATTTTATGTCATTCCACCAGTAAATTTTTATTGGCAGGAATTTCACGCGATCGTAAGGAAATTTTCTGCCACGCAAAAAATGGTTATTTTAATTGATTATTATGAGTCGGCAGACATCATGATGGTTTCAAAATCAAAAAAGGTTATGGTTTATAAATAAATTATTAGTTGATGTTTGTTCATTCATAAGCCCTTAACATTGGTTTTATTCCGTGTATAAGGATATCGTAAAAGATTTAATACCGCTATTATAGCTCAATAAGGCTATACAATAGCTGTTATGAATGTTTTATAGCATACTAAAAAGGTAGATGTATTCATACGATACAAAACTAAGAAGTTTAGAAACGGTTTTTAGGTATAGTCTTAACCTGAGAGAGACTCGCGAAGAGGAAAAATATCAACGTCATATGCAGCCCAGATTCCCCTCTCACGAAACGTCAAATGCAGCCCCACCGTTTTTATGGCTGAAAAAGTGAAAAGTATTGTGTTCAAAGTAAACTGTTATTAAAAACCTCAGTCGGCGGAGCAGTTTTTTCCAAAGTTGCAGATACATCTAAGCAGAAGATTAATTATTTCTAAGGTCTGCTACGTTTTCTGGCGTGAAATTTCACTCAAACGGCTATTTATGATTCGATGTGATGCAAACTCAATCATTTTTTTGCTGAGAGGTTCATGTGAGGTTTTGAACAGCATGCCCATAATTAGTATAAACACAAAATGGAATAAGAAAAAACTCAGCAATCACAGAAAAAGAAGACCGTCTTCGCGAGTCTCGTCTCAGGTCTTAACAACCTCCTGTAGTGGGGCCTTTTCGGGCTTTACGGAGTTTTATCAAAGGTTTATTAAGGTTATTAAGACTAATAAGTTCTAAAATGAGTTTTAACTATATGGTGGTAACAACAGCTTGTAGTGAATGAAAAAACTAAAAATATTACTTGGGTACTGTATCTTTGTCATTCGAAAGTATTTGTTCTTCGTCCATGCTCACATTCTAACGTAATTTATCCCCAGCAATTTTCAAAAAAAAACCTCTCCTCTCAAATCTATGGGCAATCCTACTCGCATCAACGTTTTCCAGTTGTTTTTCCTACTTTGTCATACTGGGTTCCGAAATTTGTTGTTTATTTGTAAATAAAGTACCTTTTTAATGGTAGTTGCTAAGATGACCAACGCATTCTTGGATCGGTTGACTGTTGAATCTCAACAACTTGAAATATTTCCTTAGCTGCTTATGCAATTTTTTGAAATATTTAAAGTAATTACCGTAAGGACGCCATTCACCGCTCATTTAACAGCATTTCAACACATTAAATTCTGTCAAAAATCGGTTTTTCGATATTTTTCGCAACTTTTTGTGCTAGACGCAAGACAAAACATTTGTTTTTGTAGGAAAGAAGTTGAAATGTGACAACGTATAATGGTACGCAATAACATGTCTGTCAATGATACATGTGTAGGGCGCCATTAACCGCTCATCCTAAATATGAGGATCTATATACACAACTAGTTGGAATTTATTTACTTTCATTAGCTGGTTGTTATCTTTGTACTATAGTACAACAACATATTAAAGCGTGACAGCTAAGAAGCATTTTTCGATCTGCCATAATAAAATCATTGTTCAACTCGTGTTTATCACCCTAAACAACCTAAAATTATTTTTTATAAATAGTGTATAAAATTAAATCATATGAATTTCATTCTGATACAGTCCATTCTGGTATACTAATACATGTTAATGACTTTTATTGCGAAAATTTGTTCAGATTTTTTAAAATAATTCAATGAGCGGTGAATGGAGCATGAGCGGTGAATGGCGTCCTTACGGTAGTTTATCACCATAAACGCAGGGATTTACGCCGTTAAGTGAATACCCCTAATATATTGTTTTAAAAGCAAAATGCCGAACAAAAGAAGAAAAAAATAAATTTGAGGCGGATACAAAAACGTTTTCAAATAAACGGTTCGATGAGGTTTTAGGATTTGCACTCGATGATCTGTTTTACATTGAGTGATAGGTTCTAAAAGACTGACTTTATTTCATGGATTGAGATTAATTTTAAAGTACACATCGTAATAGTCTTAGTTGTTAGACTCTAATAAATAGTCACAGGCATTGTTATGGTAGTTTCAATTGGTACAAGGAGTAAATAGTTTTCACTTTTTACATTAGCAAATTTAGCAACTGAATCATTTTAAGCCCATGTACTTGATATCTTCGTTCCATATTTTAATAGAAATGGAATACAAACTAAATACGTGCAAAAGCATATTAGTTTTCGTTTGTAAGGAATGTATATTGAAGTATTTGTGATGTTTATAATTTGTATATATTAAATGTTGCTAAGGGTTTTTGGATTTCCGTTTATGATCTGCACAGACTAAAAGTCGAAAACCCATAGCAAATATAACCTCCGTCATAGTTGATCCCTATATACTAAAATATGTGTGATATTTCTTATGAGAAAACATCATAAAGCCTGGAAACAGAAGCGCCCTCTGGGCTATAATAACGCCCCCCTCAAAAAGGGACGACTAAGAAGCTCAAATTTTACGACGACAGGGCTGAATAAAAGCAAATAAGAGCAAAACTGTTATAATCTTGTTTCTTCTATCTGGTCGGGGACTCTTCTTAGCATTCCTCCAGGAATATTTCTACAAGGATTTATGCAGTGATGTCTTTAGGGCTTCCACCAAGTTAGAATACAACGATTTCTTGAAGCATTACTCCAGATATTTCTCCTTCTATTTCTCCAGAATATTCTCGGGTAGTCTTCTCGAGATTCTTCTACGAATTATTCCTGAGACTTCCTCCGGGATCGCCCCCGAAATTCTGCTGGAGAAATTCATCTAGGGATTCTACAATAAATAACTTCTTGAATTCCTATCGGGATTCCTCAAAAGTTTACTTTAGGAATTCCCTCAGGCATGCATCCAGGAAATCGCTACATGAATTCTTCTAAGGATTTTTTTCATTTTGATGTCAAAATTGCAATTGATGTCAAAAGTTATAAGTTAGAATTATGTCGAATGATTTCGATTCCTTATATTACATTTTTTTTACTAATTTGGTAATAACGGAAATAAAATTCAAGTATGATAACTTTATGTTTAAGAGACCCATATAGCCTCAGCGGTAAACGCGCAGCTTTTCAGTAAGATAAAACTAATAAGCATGGGTTCGATTCCCACCGGTCGAGGATCCTTTCGGGTTGGAAATTTTTTCGACTTCCCAGGTATACAATATCATCATGCTTGCCAAGCGATATACATAGGCAAAAATAGTCAGATGGCAAACCTCTCCGTTTATAAATGCTGAGAAGCAGGCTCTGTTCCACTAGGTGCGTAACGTCAGAAATATGGTGTCCATTTACATCTGGATTAAAAATCATGTATTTTGAGCCGTCGCATGATGGTACTATACGGATGGTCTGAAAATGTCCACATCACACCCTAGCGGCACCGGTTCCGGAATACTCCGAAATACCGACCAAATTTATATATTGGTCCTCTTGGTGCTCTTGTAAATCGGAATGAAAAACCTTGAAATTCGAACCGTCGTTATATACATGTGTATGAACTGCTGAATATGATATACGCCAGTTCCTTCTGAAACAGGTTTCAGGTTCCCTTGTGCCCTTGTGCCCAGAATGGCCATACTGACAAACAATTTCCAGGGTTACATTCTTGAGTTCCATATCTTTCATATAAAGCTAAAAGAACGAAAATCGGTTAAAAAATGGATTTTTGAGAGCGTTTTAAAGTCATGGATCATTTTTGACCCTTAATACATAATGTGTAACTTTTTCTCAATGCATTAGGAAGGTTAAAAGCCTACTTAAGAAAGATGCAGAGAACTCTTCGACCTCTCATAGGTGTTACGGGATATTGTGGAATGTTAATGGGATGGGAAAAGCCATAGGATACGTTTTGGCAGACGTTCTGGCACCTATGAATAATAATTTGGCATTGGTTCATATTGGAACAAACTCACCGAATTCTGCATTTGAAACCTGGTTACAATCCAACGTTCAATCGACCGTCCAAATAAAATGTTCTACACTCGGGGTGGTGTAAACGATTCTGATGGCTTGAATCGCCTTAGCAAGCAAAACACGTGAATGAAAAATTGAATGCGAAAAAAAAAACAAAACCGCATGCTTGGGCTTCCGAATCGCACTCCTGAAGGAAAGTAGTTTTGTATGTGTATTTTTTCTGGCAGACTCGAGTGAGCTGGTCACACAATTTGAATTTCTGATAAAAGAGGTTGTTTTTTAGACCTAATGGAGATTGAAGACCTTATGAAATGTTGCGAACGCATGACCATTGACCAAACCGAAGTAAATAAGCGCGTACCCATAGTAGTTGGTGGGATTTAGGAGAATGTTTACGAAGATTTCTGGAATGTAGTGGGTGTGTTGCTGACCTGTTTTTCAAATGACTAAAGCAACAGACACGATGATGTATACCAAAACTTACAAATTTTAATTGTGCTTAAAATGGAGCATTCCGAAAACTAAGCATGCCAGAAACAGAATCCTACTGTATTACCCAATTAAAGCTATAATATGACAAAATCTACTCCCTGCTTCACAACAAGAAGTATTTGGTGTTACTTGGCAAGGTAGGCACAAAGATACTCTATGCCCTGAAAACTAGAGGATTTCAAACTCAAAAATATCCTCGACCTTTTGACTTGAAACAGAATAATCTTACTGCGCGTTTAGCGCTATGCCTGTATGGATTACATAAGAATATTATCAATTTGATCGAAATTCCACACCAAAATGCTCCACAATTATCCTCCTCAAAATACAGTCACCCCACAGATATGGATCAACTATGGGATATTTTTCAGAACAAAAATGATTAAAAAACATGGTGATGCTGTACAAACCAAAATTACCTTCCTGATACTGCAGAATAAGTTGTTTTTGAGAATACACCTCAAAATTAGCGATAATTTACCAAAAAGTGTCGATTTAAATTTTTGCTACACATTACTCGCGTCATGATTATTGGGTCATAATATAATCAAATGATGAAATGAAATAGATAAAATCGATAAAATAAAAATTGCAATGAAATGGATGAAATAAAATCACATAGTTTTATGCATATTTTCTCAACAATTTTCGGAAATTGGGTAAATTTACGCAGTTCTTACAGCGCGAGGCATATGCAGAGAAAACTACGAAATTTTGCGTTATATTTTTTGGCGCTATACGCTAGCATTTTTATTATCTATCACTGAAGCTATTCGTTGTTGAAAAATGTGTTTATACTTTGCTCTTAATTGCAGTGCCACCTCATCAGATACTTGTTTACGATGCATCAGGCCGCGATGTAGCAGGAGCAATTGGGCCTTTACAAGAGGACGAAAATCTCATACTGACTTGTGAAGTAAGAGGAGGTAAGTTTCAAATTGATTTTAACTAGTTTAATTATTCAGAGTACAACACTCGCGCCGTGCTGCTGCTTATTGGTTGGAAAACAAGGTTTTGATGGTATAATATTATATTAAATCATTAAGTAAAAACTCATTGTTTTATTTGTATGTTTATTTCTTTGATACGTGAACTAAAAAAAACGTAATACAGCATGAATAGCGTTGACTTAAAACAAATAGTAGTGCTGTGGAAAAAGGAAAAAGAAAAAGGTTATGCTCAAATAAATATAATAATTTGTTCGAGAAATCACAGGAGTCAACCGATGTCAAAAATTCAATTAAAAACATTTTTTGTTTCTTTCTTTCATTCCTTGAAAGTAAAAAAAATGCTTGGTCAAATTTTGAATTAATTAAAAACTTCATGGCTCTAAATTGCTCGTAATTTAAGATTTGTGTCGCCCAAGTAAAACAATTGGCTTCACATTTCTCTCGAAACAAAGTCTTGTATGGTTTCTCAAGGATGTACATGATATACATAAGATTTTTCTCGGTTAATTAATCTTACCTCTGGTGCCATCTGCTTCCAGCATTTGTGATGCGAAAAGGCTCGTTCACATTGATTTGCTCCTTGGATTGCGTCTCGGCACTTGTTATTGACAATCAGCGCAACTGAATTAAACTCTTTTGGAATTTTGTGATAAACCTCAATCATGTCAACTTCGCCGTCCGGTTTGGTTGCGCCAAACTTGCGAAACATACAATCCATGTAACATTTGAGTTTGTCGTCATCCTCGAATATTTCCGGTCCGTTGAACCGAGCTATAGACTCCTCGCTGACACCGGTTTCGGTGACACATTCTCCATGCTGACTAGCCGTCATTTCGATACCCATAGATCGGGAAAATTCTCCTGCTTTTTGTGGTGCTGCGCCAACTAACCATGGCTGGACCCAACAGAATATTGCTATCAGTATACAGCAGTAGTAGAGGCACGGTCGAAACATCTTTTTTTTCTAATTAGTAACTTGGACACGATTACACTGCACTGATTTCTATGCCAACCTGGCTGTTTTATGCTACCTTTTTCATGGAGCTAGATCACTGTTTCTGTTAGCATACCAAAAGTCATTCGAAGCATAAAACAAGTTGGCATTCCAAATAAGCTATTCTACACACGATAACAAGGTGAGCGTCAGTTAATACGTTAATAACTACCCTTCATGAGCAAATTATCCATCGCGTCTCGTTGTCTTCAATGAACGTCAATCACTTAGTAATGAAAATGAGCATTATAAATGATTTAGCACATGTATAGGTAGACACATGTCAAAAGCAGTGATGACTCATTTAACTTTCAGTGAGCAAGCTTAATAATTAGTGGTTCGTATGAAATCTTTTGTTCTCCAGCAAGTACAAACTAAAGAAATAAGTTGCGTAAGCTATAAGGTTGTTATATCGCTTTAATCACAAATACGCATTTTCCGAAGGTGCGATAAACGTCGGAGCCAAACTTTTGAGCAGTATTTACCCTGCGTAACGTAAATTGGTCTGAAAAGTTAAATTGCATTTAGATTAGTTATGATAAACTGAACAAGCTTTGATAAGCAACGCTTCGGCTTCAATGGAAAGAGTATTCCCCTACGTGCGGAAAAGGAAACCGAAAGATAGAAAAGTTATTTGCAAAGTTTTGAACATAAATAGGCACTTTTTGAGCGGCAAAATGTCGTTTTTATTTTGTCAGTCCCCCGAGTATCGGATAATGCGCCTGAATGTGTATTTCGATACTTGGAATTTGGCGCGAATATAATGCGAGTTCAATGTTCTTTTCCTTAATAGGCAAAACTCGCTGGAAACGAGCCAACAATGGCAAAATACCTAATGTTATTAATAGCTAATTTATAGATTTTTTTCATCCACTTGTCTCCTAGCCGAATGGTGGCACTCATAAAATTTCGCTTGCGGAAGTCATCAGCTGCAACTGACTCACAACCGAAGGCATAAATATTAGCTTTAACAATGTTCAGCGCATCGGTTTCTGCGGACCATACGGTTATCGATACATGCAGCCTTGTGTACAGAGAAGAAGACTGAAGAGTTTCAAGCATAAAACCAGCCTGCCCACATAAACTTAGCCCAGTAGATTCTGCAGTCGACTGGCATCTGCCAGCAAGGCAGGACAGAGGAATTCACACAAAGTGCATTATGAGTTTGGATGCCTTACTGCATCTGTGGAGCACGGAACCGCATAGATTATCCGGAGACCGATAAGCCTCCAATGGATAGCGGTAATACCAAGCTTCCGTAAATGGTTATGGATACATTTTGACTATTTACCAACAACTGACCGTTTGTGTGAAACGTGTGTTACCGCTAATCATGGGCTCGTTTGTGGCTGGTTGTACTTTGGTATGAAGCAAAAAAAAACTTCAAGGTTTCCGGCTTTTCAGCTTGAATTCACATTGTTGGTATTATTTCGGATGTTTTTGAGCAACGCGCACAAGATCTCCATAATATAGATGAAGAAGGGTAAACTTTATTATCATATTATTAAACAAATAATTTCTGAAAATTCTAAACTTAACCAGAACTTTGAAGAACAAAATATGCGTTTTAAATGTACTATAGTGGATCATTTTTATTACTTAATTGATAATTCAAAATAAAGAATCCAGAAACGCAATCACATTTTTTTTGGCAAGTAGACTTTTTTTGAAGAAAATATTTTTTTTAAATTTCTTTATTAGTATCATTTCAAACATTACATTCATTATTTCTTATATCTAGGTGTTCTGTGTTATTAGACAACACTATCATCCTAATTTGGTAAACAAATCTAAGATTTTATTAACATTTTGTTAACAACATATAACATTTCATTTGCCGTAGTAGTTCAGATTTTTTACAGGTGAGTTGATTTCACCTGCTTATAAGAGAAAAAAAAACACGTTTTCAATTTACTTAACCTAACATAACCTAAATATATGACGCATTAATCGTGGCAATAGAAGATTGTAACGATTTTTGCCTGAAATTATTGATTATTTTATTTGACATTTGTTCCAATGTTTCAACATTGGATATTCTATGTAACTCATTGGTACTATACCAGAGAGGAAGCTTCAGAATCATTTTCAAAATTTTATTTTGAATTCTTCGCAGAGCTTTCTTCCTGGTATTACAACAGCTAGTCCATATTGGTACAGCATACAACATGGCTGGCCTGAAAAATTGTTTGAATATCAAAAGCTTGTTCTTGAGACAAAGTTTTGATTTTCTATTAATAAGGGAATAGAGACATTTTACATATTTGTTACATTTGGTCTGAATGCCCTCAATGTAGTTTTTGAAAGTTAAATCCTTATCTTGCATGAGCCCTAGATACTTAACTTCATCTGACCAATTTATTGGAACCCCTCTCATCGTGACAACATGTCTACTTGAAGGTTTCAAATAAAGAGCTCTGGGTTTATGTGGGAATATAATTAGTTCAGTTTTGGAAGCATTAGGAGAAATCTTCCATTGTTGCAAGTATGAAGAAAAAATATTCAAACTTTTTTGCAATCGACTACAGATGACACGCAGGCTTCGTCCTTTGGCGGAGAGGCCTGTGTCATTCGCAAACAAGGATTTTTTACATCCCTGAGGTAACTCAGGTAAGTCTGATGTGAAAATATTGTATAATATTGGTCCCAAAATGCTGCCTTGAGCAACACCAGCTTTTACAGAAAGTCTTTAAGACCTGGAGTTCTGATAATTAACCTGAAGTGTACGATTTGACAGATAACTTTGAATTATTCTAACAATGTATGTTGGAAAATTTAAGTTTTTTAATTTTACGATCAATCCTTCGTGCCAAACACTGTCGAATGCTTTTTCTATGTCTAGAAGAGCAAGACCAGTAGAGTAGCCTTCAGATTTGTTGAAACGGATCAAATTTGTTACACGTAAAAGTTGATGAGTGGTCGAATGTCCATGGCGGAATCCGAACTGTTCATTGGCAAAAATTGAATTTTCGTTGATGTGGGCCATCATTCTGTTCAAAATAACCTTTTCAAAAAGTTTACTGATGGAGGAAAGCAAACTGATTGGACGATAACTAGAAGCTTCTGCTGGATTTTAGTCTGGTTTTAAAATTGGTACAACCTTTCTCATTTTTCCATTTGTCAGGAAAATATGCTAATTGAAAACATTTGTTAAATATATCAACTGAGAATAATAAGCTACTTTCGGGAAGTTTCTTGATTAGGATGTAGAAAATTCCATCATCGCCAGGAGCTTTCATATTTTTGAATTTTGTATTGATAGTTCTCACTGCTTCCAAATCAGTCTCCCAGGAATTTTCGAAAACCGTTCTCTTGATTGAGAATATTTTCGAAGTCCTGAGTAACTTGATTTTTGATTGGACTAGTAAGTCCTAAATTAAAATTGTGCGCACTTTCAAACATCATAGCAAGTTTTTGAGCTTCTTCGCAATTTGTTAGTAATCAATTGTTTTCTTCTTTCAATGCCGGTATTGGCTTCTGAGGTTTTTTCAAAATTTTAGATAATTTTCAAAAGGGCTTAGAGCCAGGGTCCAATTGAAAAATTTTATTTTCAAAATTTTTGTTTCTTAATTGTGCAAAACGTATCTTGATTTCTTTCTGCAAATCCTGCCATATAATCTTCATAGCAGGATCGCGAGTGCGTTGAAATTGCCTTCTCCTCACGTTTTTAAGACGGATCAAGAGTTTGGAGCAAATTAACTTGCTGTCCAGAGCATTGAAAAGGCAAATAGGCAGCTATGAAAGTATATTTATCAAGCTGTGTTTCAACAGAAACACCTAAAGTTGCAAAAACTTTAGTTTCAAATGACGAAAACCGTATACGCCTATGAATGATGATTGCAACTCCCCCACATGCCCCATCAAGACGATCATTACGATAAACTAAAAAGTTAGGATCTTTTTTTAGTTTGGATCCAGGTTTCAAATATGTTTCAGTAATAACTGCTATATGTACGTTATTAGCTGTAAGAAAATTAAACAGCTCGCCCTCTTTACCATTCAAAGAACGAGCATTCCAATTTAAAATATTTCAATTATTATTTATTGGATCCATTAGAAAAACGTAATCCAATAATCCAAATTTGATTTGTAAATTTTACACCAACTTGGACTGGTTCAGTCATAGTGGTGGCTTTGAACATTGCATCAATCATTAGATTCAATTGTTCAGTTAGAAAATTAAAATCAGAGGCAGACATATCACTTGAAATGGGTACATTTGATGATTTTCCGTTAGAATCTTCGGTAGATGAAGAGGTGGAGTAGGAGTTACTTGTGACGGCTGGTTTTTTTTCCATTTGATTTGAAACAAGTAGAATGGGTACTCATAGTACGAATAGGGAAGGAGTTCAAATTACCGTCAACGATATCGGCAAAGGATCGGAAATAAAAAGATTCGATCGTTAACTGAAAAATTAGTATTGTTCGATACTCTACCAGGCAAAGACCGGAAATGACCGTTATCGTAACGGATATTATCTTTCATCTGCCTGGGACGAGCCTCGACGACTCTCCTTCGGGAAGAGCATACCCAAAAATTGGACTTATGATTGCCCCCCACAATTCGAGCATATAAACTTGGTGGTACCTTCTTTCACTGGACAGACGTCCTTGGCGTGAGAAGAACCTCCGCAAATCATGCATTAAGCATCCATGCGACAATTTGTTGTACCATGACCCCACTTTTGGCACCGACGGCACTGAGTGGGGTTCTGGTAATTTCATCCAGGTTTCTGGAAATTTTCCCATGTCACACGGACATCGAACATTAGTCTAGCTTTTTCTAAAGCTTTAATATTATTTATAACTTTTTTGTTAAAGTGAACTAAATAATATTCTTGAGAAACAATGCCAGATTGGATTCTCTTTTTCATAATGATTACTTGGACTGGAGAAAATCCAAGTAAATCATTTATTCCATTTTTGATCTCTTCAGGTGACTTATAGTCCGGTTTTGCAAGAACAGCTGTACTTACACAGGGAACCAACAGACACTACTCGGGATCAGTAGCATCCTCAATGTGTAAGTACTGGTGCTTTCATTATTATGACAACAATTTAAATAAAATTCACAGCATGTCAGACATAGCTAACATTTTAACATAAATGTTTGAATAACTTTTCCATGCCTAACTCCAATAGTAAAAACAACTTGACTAAAGTGAATTTTTTGGCAAAAACTTATGAACGATTTACCTAAAAATATGTAAGCTGTACACAAAAACTGTCATATGCAAATTAGTTAATCTCGTCCAAATTTGAAACTTTATTTTTTTAATATGCCAATTATCCTAATTTGAAATAAAAAAATTCTCTAAGAACTCTTGTTTTGACAAATCACTCAAAAATAAATGTTGAAATTCATGCGATGTTTGAAAAACTGTGAAAATTTCATGCAGAATTTATCCCTAAATATCTCCGATCTAACCCTGCCTCAATGCAAGTATCATCCATTTCATCAGTTTCAGCATGATTGTCATGTCTATAGCTTTAGTCTGTTTTCATACTTACTTTGGCAGCAAAAGCAAATCCACGTAGGGAATGATTTTTTCAATTTGTTTAATTTTATCTGGAGGCTGCATTCGAAGGAAATAGTTTCGTTCGACTATGTAAATAAGACGAGCTAATTTGTGTTATTATATTTGGTGGATTCAGTAACAGTTCAAATTTTAATTCAAAGCACTTCAATACCATAATAATACCAAATGAAGGTGTGGACAATATTTAATTAAGGTATTATGCCAAAATATTGTATGTATAGGGTCGCAGAGAGCCATAGCAATGAATGCGCAGCTATTCAGCAAAACCAAGCCAAATCAGAGGTCCACCGGCCGAGAATTTTTTCGTAAAGTAAATTTTCCCGACTTCCCAGTACACAAAGTATCATTGTACCTAGCACACGATATGAACATGCAAAAATGGTCAATCGGCAAAGAAAGTTCTCAGCTAATAACTGCGGAAGTGCTCATAAGAAATATAAGCTGAGGAGCATGCTTTGTCCTAGTTGGAACGTAACGCCAGAAAGAAGATGAAGAAAAATATAGGTGCGAGTTATGGACCAATGCACGAGTTCACTATTTGACGTTTGAGCGGTGCCGTGTTAATTACGTGACCATAGCAACGAGTGAATTCGGCACCGCTCAAACGTCAAATTAGTGAACTCGTGCATCGGTCCATTCGTTCTTTCTAGGAATGCCATTCATGCTTACTACGATTGCAATGCACGTACAAGCGTATCACAGAATTGTTATTATTCAACTAGAATTGCACTCCGTAAACATTCAAATGCGTTGAAAGTGGTCTATCGCAAGTTTTCGCAAAATCATTTGTACCCTACTTGAAAGCTCTTATTTTTAGCTTTCGAATGAGCTTATTCTCATCGCGGGTATTCGCGGGCTACTAATGTCTTAGGGTATTTTTATAGGAAATAATATGTTTTTTGAATATTTTTTTGCCTTAATTTACTTTGTATAAATTCAATTAAAAATTCTATTCAATTCAGGTGTACTTTATATATCTGCAAACAACTTCTCTGAAGATACCATGGCGATTTGAGCTCTCCTTAAATTCATAAATATCAGGTGAATTATGGATTGCAATTATTAATTTTCTCCAAAAATCATGTCCACGGTCCACTCAAAGAGTTGTATAAAATTCAAAATTCAATGAATTTGCCTAAAACTTTGGATTTAAACCACCAATATGATAAGGGAGTCGGGAACCGTTCGGAGAAAACAACTTTGATTTTTGAGGTTTTGGCCGCCTTCGAACCATAGTGCAGTATTGCATTTGAACGCGTTCAGTTTGCGTTCCAGTTCAAATTTTTTAACGAGGGATCAAGTAGGCTTGCATATTGAGCGGTTCGTAAATTTGAACCCGTAGGAGCGGAAAATTGAATGCGCAAAGAACATTAATATACAGTGCTGTTCTGAATAATAGCAGCGTATGTCGATTTTCATACAAAATGCTCAACTTTGACATGCTGCAGTTTTGTTCCCTTTCAAGCAATCGAGTTGAAATTTTCTCCACAGAACTACAAATATGCCCAATTTTGTAAACACAAAATTTCAAAATTTTCTAAGCCCCTGCCGGAAAGTGAGATACTAAGTGAAATTGTTCGAAAAAATAGCAGTTTTAAAAATTTTAATTTCGGCTTGACATTATAGTTTTAAATTGTATATCACTTACCATTGGAACAATCTCCTCCTACTTATCAAACCTACACCTAAACCGAAAATGTTTAAAATATTTGTAGAAGAAAAATTTTAAAATGAAAAACTGCTATTTTTTCGAAAAATTTCACCTAGTGTCTCACTTTTCGGCAGGGACTCAGAAAAAACTGAAATTTTGTACTTACAAAATTGATCATATTTGTAGTTCTATGGAGAAAATTTCAGCTCGATTGCTTGAAAGGGAACAAAACTACAGCATGTCAAAGTTGAACATTTTGTATGAAAATCGACATGCGCTGCTATTATTCAGAACAGCACTGTATTAAGGCAGTTGCACAACAAATTTCAATGCGAAAAATTCACAAAAGATATTATGGAACGTTTTAGGTTCCAAACATTTTGAGTGATCTGGACTCAATACAGTATGATGTTGTTTTTCGTGTTTTGAGTATCATAGTGCATTTTGAATTGAACGCGCTGTTCATGAGCAGTTTCAGAATCTTGCACGAGAGTTCAATGTTTGCTGCGTTCTCGTGCAAAATTGGAACGCTTTCAGTTCAGTTTTGGCTCGCGTTCAGTTTGAAATGCATCACTGGATCTCACTTCCAATAAACTCGATTATTAGACAGAATTTTGCTCTTTGTTATGATCATTGACCGAACTTTCACCAACTTCCTCCCAAAGTAACTCTAACGAGACCGCAAACATTTCCCCAGCAGTACTAAACCATTGTAGCCTTCAAAAACTTCAAAATCATTGCTTCACCAATTCGCAAGGCCAAAAGTGTCGTTCTGCAATTTCGAAACTATTTTGTACTTCACCGGTAAAATTACCGACGGAACATTTCTGGTTGACTCAAACTTTGGCGAAATATCTCAGACTGGATTATTCGTTAAAAACGGAAACCGGAAGCATGGAGGGGGTTAAACTTTTTCAACTCTGCACTATCGCTTTTTCTAGACTGGCACAATGTCTATGCTGTTGACCAGGAACTTTCCTTCTGTAGTTTGCAATTGCCCCATCGCAGACGGTAGCATGCACTGTCTTCTCGCTGAGGGCTTCTGTAGTAATGAAGGTTGAAATTGATGTTTTCAAGTACACCTTACGTTTACTGCTTACGTTTTCCTACACACTTAACGATGCAGCCAACCTTGTTCCAGTCCGCCACACTTGGGTATGTTATATGCTGTTAGGAAAAGCCGCAACCAACTTTATGATGCACTCTAAACTTTTCCTTTTCTCAGCACGTATATATGTTGCTTTGTACTGCCGTCATCCTACGCTTATCGAGCATGTGTTTGCTCTAGTGCTCTTCGTCGGGTATTAAAGCAGAGGAAATTGTTTCGTTTCTATATTATTCCACTAAATGGGCCCCCACATTGTTTTGTAACATTGCAGTACAGAATCTTACTCCTCCGAGCGACTGCGGTTGGGAGAAGCAGATATCGCCATGTGGAGGAAACTCCGAAGGAAACTGGACGTTTTTTGCTTTCTTTAGTGCTTTTCCCACTGATTGTGCCGCAGCAAACTGTAATAAAGGTAGAAATCCCAAAAGTAAACATGGAGCTCAGAACAAACGAGGTAACAACATAATTTTTCTCAAACAACCAAGAAAGCAGCAGAAAGTTTCCTTCACTGTAATCGAGTGGTGAGTTGAGCAAACAGGAATTCTATCTCTTCTGCTGGGATTGATTTAATCTTGCATGGTTATTTTATAGCCATGGAATTCAAACTTAGAGATGAGACCTGATAAATTTGAGTGCAATACCAAAGAGTAGGATATTGAGCTGTTGGAACAAGCCATCAAATGAAACATATTTGATACAATTAATTCCTTTTCGATGCTAAGCTAAATTTTCTGACTTAATATACAAATTTTGCTCTCTATTGTAAGCAATTAGAGGAATTAAAATCAAAGGATTGTCGAAGTGGATTTATAATAGAAGCCGTAACAAAATAATCATTTCAGCATTCTGAGTTTGGCAATAAAACTATTTTTTTACATAATTTTCAGGAACACTGAAGCTGCATGAAAACCGTGTCAAATCTTATCGCAAATGTTGTTATTTTAGGTTTGTCAGATTCGAATGACTCTAGATAATTACAAAAAATGCATATAGGGGAGATGAACGAGTTGTGGCCACCCTAAGGAAGAATATTGTTTATACATACACTCCCGTGCATAAGTTTGGGTTCACCCCCGAAAAACCATGCAGAAGTGTTCAGTCCATATCTCTGTGATTACACGTGCAATTGAAACTCTTAAAGCCGCATGCGAAAGGCAAAGAGTTATTCTTACTTCGTATGTATTTTTTCAAAAACATTCTTTGAACTTCGTATACTAAATTTTTAAATGAAGTTGTGACATTTTTCAAACAACACACTGAAAAAACATAGCTAATTTCCTCAGCATTGGATCGACCAAAATTTTAAAACAAGGTGTCATTAGAATCGTAATCTTATTGTTGCGTGGGGAGGCTTTCAAAATCTCGTCAGCAAACCAAATATTTTGTCGGTAAGCTTAAAGCTAAAATATCATTTATTATTATTAATTTATGAAGAGCAAATACAACTTACAATTGTTGGTGATCATTCTGGACTTAGGGATCGTATCACGAATTCTCGGGAAACTATGGGTAATCTCTACGCTATTCGGAATCGAGTTCAAAAATTAGCTAAATGTACGACTACTGCATTTAATTCAGCTACTTACGAGATAGTTTGAAAGTAATTTATATCCTAATTTTATTTAGCGAATCCAAGTAGTTCATCGATTCCTGAGAAGAAATTCTACTTTTAGTTTTAGGTTAATGTAAACAATATTGGAGCTTCAAATTTACCTCAGTAGGACGCGGAATAATAGTAATTCACTTATAAACTACAAATAGTGGAAATATGCAGCAATCCAAACTACTAACTACTAAATTTATGCTTATATCTTAACAGTATACTTTAGAGATTTTTTAATATTTTATGTTGTGGTATTTACCAAGGCAAGCGATTACACATTGTTATTGTTTTTACTCAATTTGCCAGACATCCCATTTCTTGTCGCTCCTCTTTACACACGGTCGTCGATAGATAGTATTGGTAATACCAATCGATCCCTGTGGTACCTACAATAGCTATCGGCCACAGTTGAACTGCAGCAGGGGGGTGACGTGACACTTATATTCTTTGAAGAGCACTCATGAAATGTTGGCGGAAAAATCTTAAAAGTATTCAAAATCAATGAAATAGTCAGTCAAGTCATCGTGCAAAAGTTTGGGTTCACTCCACAGTATGGAGTATCGTGCAAAAGTTTGGGTTCACGTGAACTTAAATACTTAAATCTGTGAAATCTCAAACCAATCATGTACGCGCCATTATTTGCGCTCAAAAAAGCTTTAAACTATTGAAATCGGTTGAAAAATGGCAGAGATATTGACAAAAATGATGTGCGTGCGGCTCATGTGAACCCAAACTTTTGCACGATTTGCATCATACCGAGGGGTGACTGTTTCGTTGATTTTGAATACTTTCCAGATTTTTCCGCCATATAGGGGAAGTGTACCAGTTGTGGCCACCCTAAGGAAAAATATTTTTTATACATAAATCAAAAGACCTTTGATTACACAGCGCAACAAAAATGATATATCTGCGTGTCTCAAGGATTAAATTATGTGTCTCTAGTAAATTTGGGGCTGCTAAATCTGGTGCCGTTCTCAGAAATGTTCCAGCACGTCACAATTTTTAGCTACAGGCCGCCAAAGTTGTTTAAAACACTGGTTTCATTGATGTTTACATGAAATTTAAAGTATGATTTATCAATATTGTTCGTTATCTAATCCATCAAGCATGCAACATAGGCCTTTAACTTTCGTTTCATATATACCGTTTTGATTCATATCACGGACAGCTTCAAATTTCGGACACTTTACTTTGTATGGGAAACATTTCACACGAAATGTTTCAATTTTTGCCATTCGAAAGTTCTCACTTTCGAGACTCGTTTTAATGAGCATTTTTTATAGATATCTATGAACATTTATAATGCCCAACTACCTTTGGTGTCCCTCAAGTGGTTTGACAATTTCAATCGATTATTTGACTTTTATATTTATGATTTATTTGACCTGTCCGGAATTTGAATCGAAGTGTCCGGAATATGAGGCAAAAGTGATGGAGCGTCCGGAATAAGAATCATGATAAGCTCACACATTTCTATTTATTTAAAATTATTCATGTTGCGGAATCAAAATATTTACTCACCATTCGAAAGTTGAGTGTTTTGAAGGTTCAATAACGCAGAGGAATCATAGGGAATGGTATATTTTACATGCTTTTTGATGAGTTATACCTCAATGAGGCCTTAAGTGTCCGTAATATGAATCAAAACGGTAATTTGGTTGAAATTGCACGATTAAATTTCGATTAAATTGTTTTTTTTTTCAACATACTAACAGTCTCCATACAAAATTCTTCGTTTCTCTTATATGGCAAAATACAATACTTTTGTAAACCATCAAAAAACAACTTTTGAGCATCAATAATATTATGAACTTCGTTGATAAGTATTGTTATACACATGAAGTTTGAATTCTATGACAAATTAAGCAAATAAATTGACATACAAGTTGGCAAACTTGCATGCAAGTTGGCTGAAATGCTCAAATTTCGCATTTTCAACTGCGAATATCTCAAAAACTAGACGTGCTATGATATTTTTGAAACCGGATTCAGCAACCCTTAATTAAGTATGTAGCGGTATTTTGGTGCATGTGACAAAAACGTGTTCCGCAGTGTTACTGTCAATACATTAAACAAAAGCTTTCAATCCATGCTCAGCAGAGAAAATATAAAAACTAATCAAAAACTTTGTTTTTGTGTTAACAATTGGGGTGGCGAATACTGGACCACTTGCACCAGTATCCGCCATATTTTTAATTTCTGTTCCTGAATTCGCCACCCACGTTGATTTCTTGTGGAGGGTGGCGAATCAGGAACACCATGGCGAAACAAAAAGCAAAGGAGCAGAGTTTCCAATCCCGGGAGCATTTCATGGGAAATAAGATTTCCATGGATTCCCGTTTCCCAGGAAATGTTTTTTATGTTTCCCTGGATTCCCATATTTCCCGGAATTTCCGTATTCCCGGGTAGTTGTATGAAAAAAAAGAATTTACCCATTATTTTCAAATAAAATTCATCGCGCTATTTACTCTAAGCGCTATTCCAACCAATGACAATAACAGATCACTAGTTATATTTTGGTTTTGAATAGTTGTTTTTCGTATTCGCATAATTTTGAGTAAAACCGATATTTTTTGACGATATGTTTTTCCAAAAAAAAAAAAAATTATGTTACAATACAAAACCAAGGATTTTTCCAAGAATTAGTCTCATACATTTTTAATGAATGTAACTGTCACATTTTTCAACGCAAGGCTTTAGTTGAGCAATTCTCGCTGAAACCAGGCCGCCATCGGCACCCATCGTTAGAATTCCAATTTTATGTCACTGATCGCTAGTTTTCGATAAAACTTAAGGGTGGTTCTTTCGTTTTTTTCCAAATTGGTGGACCCCTCGTACGCCAGCTAGATAAACAGTTTGCGAAAAAGCCCATTTTTTGATAAATCTTGGGTATTTCTTTACGTGATATGTCTCATATTTCCCTTGGAACACATAGCAAACTTAATGGCATCGTATAAAGAAAGAATATAGCTTTCATTTGAAGTTGAAAAAAAATTGGCGGTCATTTTGAATTTGGCCGCCATCTTGAATTTCGTTAGAAAAATTGTTTTTACACCATTAGCGCACCGCTAGTTTTGAATTCTGAGATTACCATCAGAAAGCTGAGGAAAAATTGCGTAAGATAGGGTACAGAAACTAGGTGAGCAATGGTATTTATCCTATGAAATGAACGATTTTCTATATCATGTTCTACGATTTTGACGTATATGGCGAGTGCAATCAATGCAAACATCGTTTTTGTACAATAAAGAAACAAGTTTGCAATCATTAGTGTATTATTCGAGTCAGATGAAAAATATGAGTATTATTTTGAGTGATAAAATATGGCGGCCATCTTGGATTTTGACGCCATCTTGGTTTTTTTTTTTTTTTTTTTTTTTCATTTTTACTGTTTATTTAACTTTTTACAACATTCACAAACATAACAATGTATAGTCTAACATACATAGTGTTTTTTTTTTTAATAAAATGTACCTTAATTCTAATCATTAACTAAATTCTGTTGGTGTTCAACAGATGTTAAGATAGTTTTTGAAATGTTTACAAAACAGTATGCGATTATTCCATCTATAATCTTGTATATCTTTCTTGAACATGTATAAACTTGGATTCTTATGATTTTTGACATTGTACACTATTGCTTCACATACTAACCATAATGCTGCTTTTAATCTACAATTATGTTTCCCTATTCCACGATAAAGTAGCAAATGTGGCGAAGTTATTTTAATTTTTAATCGGTTTTTGATTATGTCAGACACCCAGTTCCATATATCAGCTGTTTTTATACAATTCATAAACCGATGGACGTTATTATCTGGTTTTCCACACACATCGCATGAAAAGCTATCTATGTTAGCAAGATTGTTAAACATTTTAATTTTGTTCGGAATGATGTCATTAAATATCTCATACAATGTTGACCTAGCTGATAAACTTAAAAAGTTTTGATTGATGTTCTCCCATACTACTTCCCAATGTATTTGAGGATACTTTTTTTCAACCTTAATTTCAATATTCAGTTTAGTTAACATGTATTCATAAATTTGCTTGTTAGTTACTAGATGCGTCATATCTTTGATTTCTTTTGCTTTCTGAATAAGACGTTGTGTATTTAAACTTAGTCCTTTCAAATTGTGTGTTCTTATCAAATAGTGACTTATAGCAGTGGCACCTTTGAAAAGTAAACTTCTCACGAAAAGAGATTTACACTGAGTGTCTACATCTATTAAATTCAACCCTCCCTTAAAATAATGCAAGTATAATTGTGAGCGTTCTATTTTAAAGATTCTATGATAACCCCATAAAAAACTTCCCGTTATTTTACGTATTTGTGCAATGTGTATATTGCTGGCTGGTATGATTTGAGCAACATACCACAATTTCGAGAGAATATAGGTGTTTAAAACAACGACCTTTTCCAAAAGATTAAGTCTTCTAGACATATGAGCTTGGATTGTAGCATTTATTGCTTGAATAACTTTTCTGTAGTTGGTTTCGACTACTTTTCTATAATTGGTACCAATAAAAATACCTAAAATTTTCAATTCATCTTTTTCAGTGATCTTCTGTGGTCCTATCGCACAATTGTTAAAACGCAAAAAACCTGATTTCCTTAAATTCAGCTTTATACCAGCGAATTTAGAGAAACTTTCTAAAATTCCCATCACTGCATCAATTTCTTGGTCAGATCTAATGATCAAAGTCAAATCATCTGCGAAAGCAAGAACACGTACGAATCTGTTCAAAATCAGAATTCCTGATAAACTTTTATTTAAATGTCTTATTAATGGCTCAATGTATAACGTGAAAAGTAACATTGACAAAGGACAACCTTGTCGTACTGATTTCTCTATTTTAAAGGATTGTGTCAAAAACCCGTTTACTAAAACTTTAGAAAAGGCATTTTTGTATAGCTGCTTAATGCAGTTTACGACTTGTTGCGGTATATCAAACTTAAGCATGATTTCCCACAAACGTTCATGGCAAACCTTGTCAAAAGCTTTCTCCAGATCTAGACTGAGCAAAGCAAATTTGAATTTTTTTGACTGTTGAGCTTTAATTACAAGAGTACGAATGATGTCGAGATTATCTGTACAACTTTTGTTTTTGATACCAGCTGTTTGGCCCTCATCAATAATTTCTTCAAGACATTTCTTAAGACGGTTTGCGATAATTTTACATAAAAGCTTGTAGTCGGTGTTCAATAGACTAATTGGTCTATAATTGTTTATGTCATTCTTGTTTCCTATTTTCGGGATTAGTGTCACAATCCCATCGGAAAAACTCTCTAATGGTTTCACTGAACCGTTAAGTATTCCGTTGAAAAGCTTTAGTAGATCGGTTTTTAATGTAGTGTATTGAACTAGATAAAACTCGTAGGTGATCCCATCTGGCCCAGGTGCTTTTTTCAAAGTACAGCGTTTAATAGTATCTAGCAATTCATTTTCTGTTATGGGTTTAATAAGATCTTGTTTCGAATTTGCACTTAGAACTTTGGTTAATGAATTCAACATACAGTCAGCTGCAACATTATCATGCCTGCCAGCGAACAAATCCTTATAATGATCATAAACTATTTGCTTAGTTTCTAATTGATCACAAAGAACACCTTTATCATTTTTTAGCTGTAGCACATTAGGGTTAGATTGCATTTTAACAATTTTAGATACTTGGTAAATACCCATTTTTTCGTTCTCCAACATCGTGTTTGGTTTAAAATTGGAGCTTATGGATTTTAGGCGATTAGTTTCTATATTTATAATATCTGATTTGGTTTTTGCTAATTCATCACTCACATTTTGACCATTCATTTGTTTGATTTCTAACTGTTTCAGCTTAGCGTAACAAAGATCTTTTTGAGTTCGGTTTCGATTACTGAATTCAAAAAATTTTGATTTGTAAAATTGCCTTATCTTGTTTTTAACGTCGAAAGACCACCATTCTGCAAAATTATTATTGTACTTATTTCTGGATTTTAAACTATTATACACATTATCGAACTCTTCGGTTACGTCAGCATCTTGCAACAAGAAATTTTTAATTTTCCAGTACCCTCTCCCTACGACAGGTGACCTTAGATTGGGTTCAATTTGGTAACAGAATTGGATCGCATGGTGGTCAGAGAAAGGAATTGCATTAGTTTCAAATTTACTAATTTTTTTAAACAAATTGTTCGTTGAATAAAATCGATCGATGCGCGAAGCGGCATCATTCCTAAAAAAGGTAAATTGCTTTTTATGGCCTTTGATCTTCAGCTCAACATCCATAAGATTGAACCGATTTGTAAGGGTTTTTAAACCTCGGCAAACGTTCTTGAAGTTCCCACGTGTATCATCATTTTCCAAAATACAATTGAAATCACCGCCTACTATCGTATCGGTAGCTGCAACTTTACTCATGTGAGTAATTGTCTGAACTTCGAACAAATCATCCCGCTCTGCTTTGAACTGAGAACCAGCATGCGCGTAAATATTTACAAAATTAACACCATCAATAATCATCGAAATAATTCGCCCACATGGGCTTTTCATACAATCATGTACTTCAATGGATTTTCGTACCAGCAAGGCCGTTCCAGAGCATTTTCCATCCCGGTTTACAACGGCAAGGTGTGATGGTAAAAAAGAAAAATCGTCAAATGCGACTTCTTGTAGAAGAACTATATCCAAATCATTGGTCAAAATAAACTCTTTCAAAAGCGACTTTTTAACATCAACTCTTATAGCATTTATGTTAATTGAAGCTACTTTCCGAATTCATTTCAGAATAAATATAACGCCAAATTTTCAAAGTAATTAATCGCTATCCAAAAATCATAACAGTAAACGTTGCTGAAGTTGTCATAATAATAAAACGGAAGGTGATCCCTATTAAAGTGTAAATCGTTATCCGGGCTCATAACCTGAGACGTAGCCAAAGTTCCAATCCATAAAGCAATAGAAGTACATATCATTTTCCGATACCATGTCCATATAAACGTAGCAAAAGATTTTCAAAGCAGCCATAAAATACGAAGGAAATCCCAGCAGAAGTATAAAAACCATCCATAATCAAAACTCCAAAACCATAGCCAAAGTCATCATCACTTAAAAGTTCGCAAAAGACGGCATCCCTAATCTCAATTCTTCGACCTTGCCCTCCGATCTTTTCCCTTCGATTGAATGGGCTCGGATTCAATGATTTTTAGTGGATCACTATCCTTTTTCTGCTTCCGGCTTCTGGAAGCTCGCGTGTTACCTTCATCTTCTGTTGAAGATCCCTCATGTTGTCTTTTCGTTGCCGAGCAATCAACCTCCATGTTCGGCAGGCCGTCGCTATCGTCCGTGTCGACCGTTGCGCCAATCGTTTTGTCAGCATTCTGCGTTGCAGGAGCCTCAACCACGTGGCTCGATTCGCCTTCCTCACTGTTGCACACGGGTTCAGCCACCATTTTGGCAGCTGGAACTAGCAGCGTCATCTTACTTCCCTCAGTTCCAACGACTGGTGGCTTACTCTTCAGCATCGCAGCGAAACTAGGTGGTTGTGGCGGCGAAGACACAGAAGAGGACCCAGCAGAATCGGGCCGGCCAACTTCTGCATTTTCGACCACTTCCGTGTTCCGTTTGTTGTTCGATGTATTCCGAGGGCAGTCTGCCTTCAGATGGCCCTCCTGTTTGCACAAGAAACACTTATGCTTCACACCTTCGTAGTAGATTCTTCCTCGCCGGTTGAGAAAGAATAGAGTTGCCGGGATTTCTTTCTTGATCTCGATGTACACACCGCGGACTCCCGTAGTTAGGTCCAGTTCCAGCTGAGCTGGAAACTTTTCTCGCACCATCCGACGTACAACTCCATACTTTCCGAGCACATTATCAATCTCCTGGTCGGGAACTTCTGGCGGCAGATCAAAAATCCGGATGTATTTGCTACATCCTCCGGCGACCGACATTTTGACTTCGACCGTTTCACCACTTGAATACTGGAACACGTGATTCTCTGGATTTTGCATGAGAGCGTCTTTCATTGCTCGTTCGTTCATGAATTTGATGCAAATGCACCGTTCCTCGGAAATCTTGTAGCTGCTCTCCATTGTAAACTTATCCGCATCGAACGATTTGACGAAACGCGCCATTTCCACGACGCTAGGGCCGGGAGCACCATCCGGAAATCTGAACATCAGCGTATTCTTCACGAGACCGTCCATTGTCTAGCTATTGTTTCACTTTGTTTCCAACACAATATACAACCACTGTTAACCAGCTCTTTTGTGCAAAGCCTCCGATCTAATAGAAAGCGTCTATACTGAACGAGATCTGATCGTCAACTGGTTTAAAGTAGTAGAATGAGTTTTCACCTTGTTAGCACTCAACTTGTTGAATTTTAATGCCATCGTTACACTTACTCTTCTTCTTCTTTTTCCTGAGGTAACGTCCCTTCTAGAACAGAGCCAGCCCCTCAGCTTTAAAAACAAATTATCAATTAGGATTTTTAACGCTTATTTGCTACCTGAATGATTCTTCTGCATATCTTTGAGTTGAAAAATAGCATTAATTCTTTCATTTATTTGGCCTGAAGCCATTGATAGAAATGAACAATCAGTTGAACAGCTGAGATAAGATAAGAAAAAAAAAATCTGATTGTTTTTCTTTACGGAGGCTTCATAATTAAACATGATGGGCGCTAAGATGGTAAAAAATCATGTAACTGCTAAAAACCAAAATGGCGTCGAAATCCAAGATGGCCGCCAGAGTTCACAACCTCAAAATGATATACCTGCGTTTCGGCATTACGTCCACATTAGAACAAAGCCTGCTTCTCATCTTTCAATTTCGCTGATTTTCACATGCATGTTGGGTGGTATTCTCTGTTTGAATTAATTGCACTCGCCATATACGTCAAAATCGTAGAACATGATTAAGAAAATCGTTCATTTCATAGGGTAAATACCATTGCTCACCTAGTTTCTGTACCCTATCTTACGCAATTTTTCCTCAGCTTTCTCATGGTGATCTTAGAATTCAAAACTAGCGGTGCGCTAACAGTGGAAACACGATTTTTCTAACAAAATTCAAGATGGAGGCCAAATTCAAAATGACCGCCAATTTCTTTTAACTTCAAATGAAGACTATATCCTTTCTCTATACGATGCCACTAAGTTTACTATGTGTTCCAAGGGAACTATGAAACATATCACGTGAAGAAATATTCAAGATTTATCAAAAATGGGCTTTTTCGCAAACTGTATAGCTAGCTGGCGTACGAGGGGTCCACCAATTTGAGAAAACCGAAAGGACCACCCTTAAGCTTTATCGAAAACTAGCGATCAGTGACATAAAATTGGAATTCTAACGATGAGTGCCGATGGCGGCCTGGTTTCAGCGAGAATTGCTCAGTTCGCCTAGTGCTTGAAAGGATTTCTTCAATGTTGGTAAATATTTTTTGAGCTTCATACGATTTGTCAAGCATATACTCCATATGAAATTTGGTTAATGTTATTAACTCTTTAGGCTTCAATAACGTTCCAGATCTGTTTTTTTATTTGGGAAACATGAATAAATTACTCTGAAAACAAAATAATAATAATAACCATACAAGTTTACTGGTATAAAATAAATATTCTTCTTCTTTCTGGCATTACGTCCCAACTGGGACAAAGCCTGCTTCTCAGATTAGTGTTCTGATGAGCACTTCCACAGTTATTAACTGAGAGCTTTCTTTGCCGATTGACCATTTTTGCATGTGTATATCGTGTGGCAGGTACGAAGATACTCTATGCCCTGGGAATCGAGAAAATTTCCTTGACGAAAAGATCCTCGACCTCGAAAAATGTTTTTTTTTTATTATTTTCTGAGCAAATTTTGAGGTTTCTAAGAATGTTTCCGTATCGTCTTGAAGCAGTTAAGCGATTACTAAACAATTGACAACCATATGTATATGTCGTAAAACGGTATATAATCCGGATCGGCAAATAACTGGTACATGGCGAATACCGGTACATCTTCTCTATAAAAAAACAAATATTTCAAGCATCCCTTCTTCTTCTTCTTCTTCTTCTTCTTATTCTTATTCTTCCATTTCACCTGTGTTGGCTTGACCAAAACACAATATGCTTCCTTGACTTCAAAATTGGGGCTGTTTTGGTTTTGTAACTCATGCCGCTTAAATTTTGAGCCGGCCGTATACGACCGCGAACCATCATGAAAGCATTACGAGAACTGTTGATAAGAACAGATTCGATGGATATGGCTTGGTAATTATGGAGAAAATCTCCGTAAAATAAGCAAAACTCCTTACGACAGCCAAGTATCGATGCCAGCTGATTCCTCATCGTTTGCTAAGCGCATCGAACAACTGACTCTAGATGATTCGTCTGATGATCCGATAAACCGTTCGAGATCTTGTAACGAAACTTTCTTTTTCGAAGTATTGGATGCTGTTAACTGCTCGATTGCGCAGCCGCCGAAAAAGTTTGTAGTAGCAAATAATAAACGTGTTCAAATACTGGACAATCCTTCCACAATACCTGCCAATTTTTCTAATGGCTTTCGCACTGATGTTTCTACACCTGCAGCTTTACCTCATTGTTCAAACCGTCAGAGCAGAAATATTCTGGATGCATCGGTTTCTCCTACACGTACAGAGGGCGCAGCTAGACCGAACAATACTCTAAAAGTTGCAAGCAGAGTCCAACACTCGAACGATGTTGAGGCTTTCTACGCAACCCCTTTTGAACCTGAGCAAAGTGAATTGGAAGTAAAATCGTTTGTTGCCGACATCACTAATGCTCATCCGTCCTTGATAAAAGTGACGAAATTAGTTCCACGTGGGAGATTGCGGATCTTTCACTCGTGTCCTTCAAGATAACTGTTTGTTAAACCTATTCGAAAGTTGTTAGCGATGTCTGGTATTGGACGGATGAAATCTCTGTTCGTCCGTTTGAAGCCAACTCAAAAAACGAAACGGCCGTACGTCTTCAGAACTCGTCATGAATGACAAAATAACCACTGCAGCATCTGATCCTGATTCACCATACCTGGGACGCACAACATCAAGCACTTTGGAAGCCTCTTCGCCACCCATCATAGTCGAGAGCATGCAGCCAGCGCTCATCAGTCGTCCCAGTCCTATGTTTGGGATGGTCGAAGGGGTGTTCCAGTCTGTGTACTCAGGCAAGTACGAAGCAAATAAGAACATTACCTCTTCTGAAGACGTTCCCTCCCGCAGCGTATCTAGAATTGCCCAATCATCATTTACAACAGCCATTACTGGAGCTACAGATTTTCAGCAACAGCCGGAATGCACGTTATCATCTTGCACATTGGAAACCTTGGAGCCCCCCATCACAGTCGAGCCCATCCAGCCAGCGTTCAGCAGTCATTCCGGCCCTGTGTATGGGTCTGGCGAAAAGGTCTTCCAGTCCGTGCTATCAGGCAAGTACCAGCAACATAAGAACACTATCCGCTCTGATATCACTCCTGCCCGCAGCTGCCATGAATCGCACCTCAGCTCTCAACTTTCTACACCGGGATGCACGCCTGCTAGCTCTAAGGAAGGCCCCAATTCCCTCATCACAGTCGAGCCATTCTTGCCCCCGACCTGCAGCCATCCCGGTCCTGTGTACAGGCAAGAAGAAGGGGTCTTCCGGACGCACTTTGCAGGCAAGTACGCACACCGCCAATCAAATACGTTTGCAGCAAATTCTACCGCTTCCAGCCCCATGTATCATCAACTCCACCAATGGACGTCATCTCGAACAGAACCGGCTATCAGTACCGCCTCTGGATGTTCTACTCAGTCCCAAACTCACCAGAAAATCGTTACCAACTCGGAAGCCTCTTCAGACGTCCTGATCTACTATCAAAATGTCGGTGGTATAAATAGCTCCATATCAGACTATAAGCTAGCGTATAGTGGCGCCTGCTACGATATTTACGCTTTTACCGAAACTTGTCTGAACGATAATACCTTATCAAACCAACTGTACGACAACTCTTTCTAGGTTTATCGTCAAGATCGTTCGTCGACGAATAGTTGCAAGAGTTCTGGTGGGGGCGTCTTGTTAGCTATCCGCTCCAGCTTCAAATCACGCCTTCTGAATCCTCCGAATAATTTGGCACATGAACAATTGTGGGTTGCAGTTACAAACCTTGAAAATACTGTTTTGTTTGCGTCATCGTTAATCGACAAGCATTTGGCATCACTTGATTGGATTGTCTCGAAAATGGGCGTCAAGGATAACATCATTATTATGGGCGATTTCAATCTGCGTGGCATTACTTGGCAACGCGACTCGATCGGAACTCTTTTCCAAGATTCAACTTGTTTATCTATGTCGCTGGCAACGCGAGAGTTGCTGGATGCTTATAGCACTGTCAGACTCAAGCAGTTGAGTTCTGTCTTGAACGAGAACAATCGATCACTTGATCTGTGTTTTGCTAGCGAGGATTTGTGTCTTGATTGCTCTGTCGTGCGCGCGCCTTCGCTTTTAGTAAAAAACTGTTGGCATCACCCTCCACTGCTTATTACCATGAGAAGAGCGCCTCAACTTCACTTCGTTGACAGTGCTTTAAGTGTTTTCTACGATTTTTCGAAGGCCGATTTTTGCGGAATGAACGTCTTTCTCAGAAATGTAGATTGGACCCAGATTCTCAACGAAGTTGATGCTAATGAAGCTACTCTACACTATTGATCAGTTTGTGGCACTGAAAACACCTCGTGAACCAGTCAGACCCGCTTGGTCTAATTCACACTTGAAGCATCTAAAACGTCTGAAAAGAGCAGCACTCAGAAAGCACAGCAAGCACCGCACCGACACCACCAGAGCTGCTTATGCCGAATCAAACGCACTGTATACCAATATCAATGAACGTCTTCACGTGTGCATCTTGTGCAGATTCAAGATCGCCTCGAGTCCGACCCCAAAAGCTTTTGGCGTCATGTCAGTGACCAGCGGAACCAAACAGGTCTACCATCTTCAATGACTAACGGAGTTGATTTGGAAGCCAACTCATCAACAGAAACAGAGTAGTTTCGAGCTCAGTTCAGCAGTGTATTCACCGTCGAAATACTCACCGATCAGGACATCAGTACAACTACCCGCAATGTACCACAGCTGTCGAATCCAGGCCTTCCTGTATCAGTTACTTCCAACATGGTGATCAGTGCTATAGACAAACTAAAGTCTTCGAAAGGGTACGGTCCAGACTTCATCCCATCAGTTCTTCTTCAAAAGTGCGCTAGTTCTCTGGCGTTACCTTTAGCTATAATTTTCGATACGTCTCTGCTTACTGGCGAATTTACGGCTTGTTGGAAAGATTCATTTGTTTTTACCGTAAACAAGAACGGTTGCAGACAAAACGTTGGGAATTATCGGGGAATAGCTGCATTAAGTGCAATTTCTAAATTTTTTGAGCTTATCGTTCTCGTTAAACTTGTTCAAACATGTGCACATTATATCTCGCCTAACCAACATGGCTTCATGCCCAAACGATCAACAGCCATAAATTTAACTGTTTTAACTACCTTTGTAATTCGCGAGATACAAAAAGGTCACCAAGTAGATGCCATTTACACTGACCTGTCAGCTGCATTCGACAAAATGAATCATGAAATCGCACTTGCTATATTCGATAAGTTAGGATTCAAAAACAACTCAC
Organism: Aedes aegypti; assembly: GCF_002204515.2. Taxonomy (NCBI): domain Eukaryota; kingdom Metazoa; phylum Arthropoda; class Insecta; order Diptera; family Culicidae; genus Aedes; species Aedes aegypti. The sequence goes on from NC_035107.1 coordinate 164,105,725, forward strand.
TCAAATGGTTACGCTCGTATCTGATCGGCCGCAGCATGTTCGTAAAAATCGGCGACCACATTTCATCACCTTTTCCGGTTACTTCTGGCGTACCTCAAGGCAGCCATCTTTGACCGTTTCTATTTTTATTATATATGAATGATGTCAATTTCATTTTGAACTGCCTAAGTCTATCATATTTATTTATTTATTTATTTCGTCAATCAAGAGTAGACTACATGTTTGCTTAATTCTATGTTGTATTATATCGTTAGTTGGGCATCATCGCACGTATTGCGCTAAATTGCGTCGAATCAAATGATAACTTTTTATAATCAGCATTTTGAAGTGATGGATGTTAAAAAAACTTAAATGTGGTCTTAAAAAAACTTAAAAATAAATACGTTTTTGGTATACCAAACAATAGTTACCAAGGAATGTTTTTTTTTGTCATTCGACCAAACGTCATTCGACTAAATGTCTTGCGACCAAATGCCCAAAAGCCATACTGAACAAATGTGAAATATATACCGTAATCCGGGGTAACATTGATCAGTTTTTAGGATATTTTTTGAATATATGATTCAAAACTGCAAATGTTCTGAGTTTTATATTTTTAAAACAAGTACTGCCACCCATAGCTTGTGACAATATACTGTATTTTGTTTTTTGAAAAATTTAAGCATGTTTACAAAAATGTTTTATGTGATTTTTTCATATAGCTGATATGGGGTAACATTGATCATCCATGTAAACAATGTTCGGTAATATTGAAAATGTCGTTACTTACTTAAATCATGGCCCCTGAAGCCGAATATGATGTCCAAACGCTTACATTTACTTCTTGAGTTATTTTAAAACTAAAAACACCTCGAACAGCAGAATACGCCTCAAGGTAGGCAATTTTCTAAGGGAATTCTACATTCATAACAGTAATTCGTTAATTTTGCCTAATTGAGCATACCTATAAAAGTTTTGACAGCGGAATCGTTTTCGGCGATGCCATTTTTAGTAAGAACCACATTTTTCATGCTTATATAGTTTGCAGAACTTATGTTAGACATGAATCTTCGGTAGTGTCATCCTTAACCATTGAAATAATTGTTTCGCAAACTTGACAAATTTACGCATAAAGTTAACGCAATTTTTCAAAAATCTTAATTTTTAATGGCTCATAAATATAAGAAAGAGAAGCAACATTCATGCCTTGGAAATGTTTCATCAATAAATGATGATAGCAACTTATTACGAGATAAGTCATTCCGATCAATGTTACCCCGCTGATCAATGATACCCCGGATTACGGTAATAAACATGTGAAATATGTATTATCGCAGCTTCCATAATTTTCTCACAAAACGAAGACCAGAAACATTCCGTCGTTATAAAAATGTCATTGTCTATCATATTACTAGATTTTATAAAAATACATGCCTTAGCTGATGGTTGGTTGGTAACCCACGCTTATACATTGAAATAAATAATACTATGCATAGATGAAATTTGTCAAATTGATTAATTCCACTTGCGTCATAGCAAAATGATTGCAGTTTGGTGAATGAAATTACTACCCTAAATTTATACATTAATCGAATTGTTGTGTTGATTTACACAAACTGAATCACTTTCATCCAGAGAATTGATTACCGTTTTTGTCGGAAAAACAGACAACGTCCGTAACATTCAAATAGTTTGACAAACTCTATTTTCCTGCTCGCAGCCGAAATAAAAACAATGTCCAAGGGAATTTCAGGGTGGATGAAAAGTTTTGCAATAAATCCAGCAACATGCGCTTGTTCTTTTCGGCTCAGGTAATCGTACGAGAGAACCGACGAGCAGCCAGGAAAATATGAACTGAGCTAAATATTTGTGAGACCAAATTGGTTGGAAATTTAATTAAAATGCACATTGAGTATGTGCTACATATTGTTCAACATTTGATGGCAGCTTATTGCCAGCAAAAATGTTGTAGATTTTGGAAATAACCACGTGGTGCGTGAAGCGGTTGTTTTACTTAATTCGAGATAATTTCTTTTTTAATCGCGAGACTGTTCGTTAATAAAATGAGACAATTCTGAAAGATTTTTCAGCTTTTTTTCGGAAGTAGGGATTGTTGTCATCTATTTATGTCGATATAGAAATATAGATGTTATGATTATTATTTCTTCATACCAAATTAACTATTACAACTTTCGGTTCTGCTCTCCCAAATGTTTCACATCTGTAAAGTTACATCAAATAGTAGTGCTGAAAACAAAAAATAAAGTAAATTATATTAACAGCTGTGTCTATTCTAGAATCTTTATGACTTTACCGCAGGATCATTCTTTTTCCAGCATGAATGATACCACAATGATCTAGAGCAGTCGTCATCGCCTTTCACTTTCAAGCACCTCAACCCCATTTTCAATGCAGGTTGTTCGAAATCTTTTGGAACAATATCCAATATCTTCATGATGTCAACTTCACTTTTCTCCGGAATCCAGTATCCTTTTTCGCGAAAAACACAATGCAAGTAGCATCCTAGCTGCTCAGTTCCTTCGTAATCCCCGTCATCCCTGAATCGTACAATCACTGAGTCTTCGATGTCTATCAGCTGATGGCATCTCTCCAGAGCAGATTTTACCAAATTTATCAAATACATAGGAGGGTAATCTGATCCCCGGAGTGCAGTTAAATTTTGAACAGCATCCCCACACGACAAAAACAGGAAGAAGAAAAACGCGAGAAGTGTCTTTCGATACATTTTATGAGCAAATGTTAACTTTGAGACGACTCAACCCGAATAGTCTGTTCAAATAGATCGTCATGATTATTTACTCGGTAAATTCAATGTGATAGGTTGTCAAAAATAATTACTTGGTGGTTGATTTTCAACAGAAAAAAAACTCTAGTAAAGCAAAAACTGTAATTAATTGCAGCCGGGTTTCAAGACTGATGGAAATCGAAAGACGTTTGAGAATGATAAACTGATACTGACATGACTTTGTAACTTTGATGTCAGTGATTCTAAGCAACAATTATCAGCTTTGCAATAAAGTTGTTTTTACTGTAATGAGATAATTGCTAATCGTTCATGTTCATGCCTTCGAATGGATCACGATGACTTAGTAAACATTGGGCATGTTAAAAAATGACGTTTGCAGTAATTAAAGGGAGGGTTTATTTAGTTACTATCAAAGTGTGTTTATAGATATGAAAGAATAAAGGTAATGCATTCATTTAAATTTTTCGAACAACGAGATATTTAGCCCTTCGCTTGTTCATTTTTTGTTTTTATATTAATTGCAGGCAAATTAGGTGAATGTTGCTTATTTCAGTTCCATTTAAACCTCAACTCAAGTTTGCAAATACATTATACAAACAAGTGAAAAAACAGAATTGGGATATAAAAATGACTTATGAATTTGTTTGTTAATTTAGTTTAGATTGCTGAGATTTTCTTGAATTTAAAAGGTCATCTCACTAACATAGACGGTAAATATGGAGGACGAATAAATACTTCTATTTCTCATAATAATTTGTATATACATTTCAAATGGTATAACATCAACTTTTCTTCTATCGAACCTTAATTCTGGAAAATTTTTGATAATCCTTTTTGCTCCAAATTATATGGTAGACTTCATTGACTTCAAGAGTGTCACATTCACATACTTCAAACTCCCGTTTATTTTGGAATATTCGAATACCAGCTCAAACCAAGTAATAATTCTGAAATGAAAGAAAAAACAATACTTCATTTTGGACTTGATAAAAAGTAAAACATAGATAAAATAATGTTATATACACAATAAACTTATTGAAATCTGTGAAATTATTATAAAAAATAAGAAACAAAAGTTTTGTTTTGTCACATTGATAATTGTAACCGTATAGCAGTCATATTGAGATAATTCATATGCCGCATAATGTAGTAGCAATATTATTTCCGTCAGATTTATTTTATGGATAGAACCCAACATCTGATAAGAGCTGTAGAAAATTTCAACCTATAATAAGTATTAGTTCTAGGTAACTTTTGGAAATTTTAGTTTTTTCCCATACTGACACAAATACACTCTTGGTGCTCCATTACCTTATTGCGTACTTTTGTCGAATGTTCCGATATGTTGGTCATAGCATTGTAATTTTTTTCTGGAATATGGCAAAATGCTAAGGGAATGCAAACACCGTTATTTGAAACGAAATTTGAGGTCTTTCTTACAGTACACAGTTGGTCATATGCACACAAAATATTGAAAAAATAACAAGACTTAATTATGTTCGCAAATGTTTGAAGGTGGTATGATGCATTAAAAAGCAACAAGAATTCGTGCTGCTATAAAGTTTTGACGTTTAGAATTTTACATGTATACGGCGAAACACGTGTCAAACGTACAAAATGAAATTGAAACTTGGAAAAAAACCACGTGCTCCAGTGGGGATCGAACCCACGAATCCCTATTCGCTAGTTTGGCGTTTCAACCAACAAGCTGTGGAGCCCTTGAGAGAAATCGACACTCGAAGGTGAACTGAACTCGATTACCTCAAAGTACATGGAATCATCATTTCGCAGACTAAACTTCCTTCGGATGTGTGATATGTACATTTGACACATACATCGTCGTACACATGTATACATCAAAACAAGAGAGATGTTATTTTTAGTCATCGGTATCGTGACCAAATCGCTACCTACCAACCACTTATTGCTCAGAAAATTTAGTACGTGGTCGTCGTCACACACTGGGGCAGATCGCTGTTTTCGACGACTAAAACCTCTAATACTCTGGACATGCATCCTAGTGGTTTGGTGTCTTCGACAAAGTAGTTTGGAGTAATTAAGACTCCTTCGGATTTGATCTAGATAAGTTAAAACTGATCTAGAACAGTTATATCTTTTGACAAGAGCATCCTAGCAAAAAACATTGTTGCGCAAAGTTGTTCTTTGAGGCATTTTTGACATTTCTTTTGAAGACACTTACCCTCAATCGCTAACGTGAATGGCGCTGTATGACACTTTAGTAGATTAGATCTCCTATGATGATTTTGACGTCGTGGCTTGGGCAGCTGTCGTACTCGCGTTCGAGCTGCGCGTAAAACGCGTCTTTATCATCATCAGTGCTTCCGGAGTGAGGGCTGTGCACGTTTATTATGCTGAAGTTGAAGAATCGGCCTTTGATCCTCAACTTGCACATTCTCTCATTGATCGGCCACCACCCGATCACGCGCCTCTGCATATCGCCCATCACTATAAAAGCTGTTCCCAGCTCATGTGTATTGCCGCAGCTCTGGTAGATGGTATGATTACCTCTAAACGTTCGCACCATTGATCCCTTCCAACACACTTCCTGCAACGCTACGATGCCGAATCCGCGGTCCTTCAGCTCGTCGGCGAGTATGCGTGTGCTCCCGATGAAGTTGAGAGATTTACAGTTCCACGTGAGCTTCCAATCGCTAGTTCCTTTCCGTCGCTGTGGTCTTCGCCAATTGTCCTGGTTCGCATTCTCTCGTTGATTATTCGTTGCTTGATTTTTTTACGGCTGGCTTGCAGGGCCTGACACCAACCCCCTAGATTTCCGGAGGACCATTCCCCCTAAATGTTCGGAGGACCATAGTGCACAGTTTAGCTTAGAATCCTTCTCTGACACTCGGACGATGATCAGCCGCCCCTGACATGGGGAACAGACGTTGTTGTGAGCCGCTCCTAACATGGAGTACAGACGCTCAAGGTTTGCAGAAGCAAAAGCAAAAGCAAACCCCCTCTTCCCTGTCAGCATACGACCAAAGTTCCCACCGAGGGTTGGTTACCCGATCTTCCCTAAGGTTACTCGTACCCCGACCAGTACCGCGAGGAGGTAGGGATAGGAGTTGCTGGGCAAGAGGCTAAGGACCGCACAGAGGGGTCTATTTTATTCCTTCAGGTATGCGAGGTACCAATGGTATGCCATGCCCAGCCATTTACCAACCGAAGGAGTCAAAATATAGTACAAATTATGCCAAAATACTTTGTTCAAGACACCAAACCTCTAGGATGCATATCCAGAGTACTAGAGGTTTTGGCCGTCTAAAACAGCGATCTGCCCCAGTGTGTATCGTGTTTCGTATGACTTACGACTTTGTCGCGGTCTCATACTTTTGGCCATATTTTATTAAATACAGTTCATATAATACAACATAAGATGCTAATACCAGAGTGAACGCTACTGAAATCAGTTGCGTAATGACTATTAGCCACGCGTTTTCATTACGCAACTGAAAACGGTAAATCACACAGAATTTTTCTGAAATTTTCAAAATAATGGTGTATCCATCCCGATATGATGTATGATGCCCTTAAGTGGTCTCTTTGATGCTACAAAAAACCGTGTACGCAACCAGTGGTGGAAAAGTTTGCATCACGAAGAAGCTCACGAGTGTATACCAATGCAAAACAAACATGACAGACTCGCGAACAGGCTAGGTAGCAGCAATACCGTAAGGGCCAATTCTCAAATTTCATAACGCTGAAGGGGGTGGGTGGGTGTCCCCATGATGTTACAGCTCATACAAAATTATTAAAATATTCTTACAAAAAAGCGTTACGAGGGGGTGGGTGGGTCTCCAAAATGGCCATTTTCGGCGTTATGAAATTTATGCACAAACCCTCAGCAATCAAGGTAGTCGACAAGTTCTCGCTGATATTTGGCAGCGCTTCCCTTAAATATTCACAACACGAGCGATCAAACGAATGTCGAAAAGAAAAATGTCATTTTTTTTTTTTTTTTTTTTTTTTTTTTTTTTTCTAAATTTGTTTGTGTTACATAATAAATGACTTAAATTATAAACTTCTTATATTTCTAATCATGGCATTGATCTCCCTGCGTTAAGTGCTATCAACAAATATTTAAATAATTTCCGAATTCCGTTTCAAAACCATTTCGATTATTCCATCGTATCTCCCGTATTTCTTTTTTAAAAATAAACAATGATGGTTCACGTGCCCTCAACTTGAAGGAAATTGCTTTAGCAGACAACCACAATGCAGCTTTCAACTTCTTTGAGGTTGGATGGATTCTAAATTGGAGAATATCCTCTATATCATTTACGTTAATTTTCATTTTTTGCCTAATTATATTCGTACACCAATCCCAGATCATTTTGGCTTTGGGGCATTGTTTGATACGATGTTCATTAGTATCTGACAAACTGCACTTTTCACAGACTGTAGCACTTATATGACCTATATTATATGCTTTAAGCTTCTCTTTATTAGGCACAAGATCGTTAATAAAAATGTATAAATAAGCTCGTTCGTTAAGAGGTAAGAAATTGGAACTCACATTTTCCCATACGTTTTCCCAATCAAGCTGCATCTTGGTTTCAATGGCTGGAAGCTGTCTGTTTCTGTCAATCAAATATTCATATAATAGATGCGTTGTTTGAAGATTAAGATTTTCATTTAGAAGCATACCTTCGCGCAACCATTCACGAGCATTACGCGATAATTTTCCATTAATGCTATCTTTCAGAAGATAACACTCTTCCATGTTACGACCATTTTTGTCGTAGTTATGGAACACATTTTTCAAAAAAAGTGCTTTTGTTTTAGCTTCTGGATCGACTAGACGGAGACCACCTTTCCGGTAATCCATATAAAGCTGGTTCCTGTTCAGTTTGAATATGAAACTGGTCCAAATAAATTTCCCACAGGCTGATTTAATTTGCGCTAGATGTTGGTTAGATGGTGGTATGATCTGAGCCACATACCAAAGTTTTGACAATATATAAACATTTAAAACTATGCATCTCTCTAAAATGTTGAGTTGACGCACATTGTGCATCTTCAAAACAGCTTTCAAATTTGTTATTAGTCGTCCATAGTTAGCGTTAACCATCGAGCTCCAGGTTTTTTGGAAAATTACACCCAGAATTTTCATAGAATCAACTTCGTGTATACGTTGAGGACCTACATGTACATTGTTTAGACGTAAAAAGCTAGATTTGTGGTAATTCAAACGAATTTGTGCCACTAAACCATAAGAGTCAAGAATTGAAAACAGTTTATCGAACTCCAAGTCGGTTTTGATAAAAACTACTAAGTCATCAGCATAAGCAAATACATTTATGAATTTATCATAAACAAGTACAGCTGGGATGCTGTTAGAGATTTGTCTTATTAAGGGCTCAATATACAAAACAAAGAGCACCATACTCATCGGGCATCCCTGTCGAACAGAGCAATTAATGTTAATTTCTCGTGATAGAAAGCCATTAATCAAAATTCGAGATGATGCATTAGCATAAACACTTTTAATACAATTAATGAAGGTTTCTGGAAAATTGAACTTTTGTAACACTTTCCACAGAAAGTCGTGATTCACCCTATCGAAAGCTTTATTCAAATCTAGACTGACAACACAACCTTTAAACCTTTTTGTTTCGCACGATCTGGTAATTAATCTTCTAATGGTCTTTAAATTATTGCCGCATGACATGTTGGAAATACAAGCAGTTTGCCCTGGACCAAGTAATTTGTCGAGAAACTTCATTATTCTTTCAGCAAGGAGCTTCATAAAAAGTTTATAATCACAGTTGAGTAAACTAATTGGACGATAGTCATCAAAACTCGATCTGCTACAATTGCTCTTAGGAATAAGAGTAATAATTCCATCTGAAAAACTTTTTGGTGGAGTGACTGAACCGTCTAAATAAGAGTTGAAAACTTGAACTAAATCTTCCTTGTAACAATCAAAATTCTTCAAATAGAGCTCATAAGTGAGGCCATCAGGGCCAGGGGATTTCTTTTTTGAACAACGTTGTAAAACCGATTTCAGCTCATCTTCTGTAATTTGTCTAGTCAAATCTTCTCTATCGCAGTGTGTTAAAAATCTAGTGATATGATTCAAAGGATCATCGAAGAATGACGAGGCTGCATGTGATACATGGGGTTGAAAAACACATGAAAAATGATCGAAAGCAAGGCGCTCTAGCTCTACAGGATTTGTTAACAATGTACTACCATTTCGAATTTTAAAATTTCCATTATTCTCAAAACGTTTGATTTGAGCAGCAACTTGAAATATATTAACCATCTCTCCTTGAAAGAGGCTGCAACTGTCAATGTTGTTTCCCAAATGAGTTAATCTCTGGTGTTCTATTTCGAACAAGCGTGATTTGATCACTTTTATGTCTAACAATGTTGGTTGTCCGGTGCTTTGCTTATGCATCCACTCATTCATTTTATTATAAAAATAATGTTTTTCGTTCGAAATCCTCAAATTCAATAAGTAACTTTCATGTTTAAAAAACTGTTTAATCTTGTGTTTTGCAACTTCATTCCACCACCTACTTCTATCAGCAAGATAAACGTGACGAAATTTCCAAGCTTCGTACTCATCTACCAATCGAGCGCAAATCAAATCATCTCTGGCTAATGAGCTATTGATTTTCCAATATCCTCGTCCAACTGGAGCTACGTCATCTACAGATCCATTCACTTTCATCAAAATTGCAAAATGATCGGAAAACGGCACGGGAATAGTCATAAAATCAAGTATCTTTTGAATATAATTAGAAGTGGTGTAAAAACGATCTAATCTTGATGAGCTGTCATTTCTTATAAACGTAAACGTATTCTTTTTTAATTCCATTCCTACATCTTTAAAATGAAACATTTCAGTAAGTTGCTTCAAACCCGTGCTAAAATTTTTAACGGAGCTATTTGAGTCACAATTGTTTAAAATGCAGTTAAAATCGCCACCAATAACATCGATCTTCTTTCCCCCTTTACCAAGATGAACGGATAAATCATTAACAAACATTCGATCTCTTTCTTTCTTCCTATTACTTCCCGAAAACGCATAGATGTTGATGTAATTAACACCATTTACAACAACAGATGATATTCTCCCATTTGGATCCAATAAGGGTTGTGAAAACTCAAACGAATTTCGTATCAATATGGCGGTACCTGAACCATTCTCACCAATATTAACTAGAGGAGAGTGAGACCGAATAAAAGAAAAGTTTGCATAACAAACTTCCTGCAAAAATAGTATATCTATATCATGATTCACCACGAATTCTCTCAACAAACTTTTGTTGATAGCACTTGACGAACTATTTAGATTCACTGATCCAACCTTGAACACGAAATTCATAATAATACAGAATGATATTATCACTAATACAATTAAAAATGCAAAATCGATACTCACAAAAGCCTAGTTTGACCTACCGGCGGCTTGTCGCCGATTTACTTCTTCTCTCCTTCTGAGTAAGCTTCATCTGTTTGGTCCGGGCACGTGTCGATACTTTCTGCCATCCGCTTATGGTGGCACACTCTGCATCTTTCACCTTCTCCGCCATCGATGTGTCTGATAGTGAGCTATCGTCCGTCTCCACACTACCATCGTTTTGAACAATATCTCTCACTCGCTTCAACGAACAACCTTCCTTCTCCATGGAGTCTCCGTCTCCAGCATCGTCACACGTGGACGTCGTTGTGTGCGGTACACTAAGACCGTCTGTCTCGCCTGTGTGTGAAACACCATCCGTCTCCACCGCGTTGGTATGAATAACCTCCACAGGTGCAACTGGTACTGTTGGCTGTGTTGTCTCGCTCGAATCCGTTAGTAGAATTTCTCCATCGGTTTGCGTCGGCTGAGCACCACATTCCGCAGTTTGCTCATGCGATGCACGACCTTTAAACGTTGTTGAACTGGAACTTGCTGCAAATAACGCATTCAAATTCGTCATTTTTCCATCGGTTCCCTTGTCATGACGGTTTGGGCCTGCTGTAGCTTTGACGTTACTCCATACTCCTTTCAGAGCACCACTATATGAGTCGGTTCGGTCCGCTCTCAATCTCTCATTAACGGAACGCCTTTGTGGGCAATCCACCTTAATATGCTCCGTACTACCACATTGGTAACATTTGTTAACCAAGCCTTCGTAATACACTCTTGCACGCATGTTCCGAACATTGACCGATGCTGGTATCTCTTCTCCCTCCTTAAGCTCCACGTAGAGGCCTCGAACAGAGTTCCATATAGGGTAACCGGTTTCAGCTCCGTATGTTTCACGAACCATCCGCTGAATGTTCCCATATTTGGACATAACGGCCCAAATCTCTTTGTCTTCAATTTCTGGCGGCAAATTAAAGAGGCGGACATACCGAACCACAGAATTGGCTGCCGATAACGTCACCTTGCTGCTGCGATACTTATCAATCTCGAAATCCATCGATCCGGGTAGTCGTTCTAGTGTTTTCACCATTTCTTCTTCCTTTTTAAACTTTATGATCACTGATAACGATGGTTTGTCCTTGTACATAGACAGCAGGTCATCAGACCGCAGCTTCATTTTATCACGCATGAACGCAAAAATGTCCGCATCTGTGGGCTCCGCACTTCCACGTTCGAAACGCACACGCAAAGAGTTGACCTTGAGCTCAGCCATCTGAGTTTCTTTCTGTCCTATTGTTTCGAGGACTCCGTTCGAAAAATAAAATGGAACAAAGAGACTTATTCAACCACACCACTGAAAACAAAATAGAGACCTGCTTGCTGCTCTCGGAAAAAACGTCTGCACCGCACAAAGGCTAGACACGAACTGAGTCAATTGAATGCCTTTTACCACAATAGCTTCGCTAGGAATCGTTGCGGTTTTGTTTGTTTCTGTTATTTTTCTAATAGGCGCTACTTTCACTGTATGTGTGTCACATTCGACATAGCAAGCAAGATCAAACTATTCATGTTGTTTATGGTCCGATATGTCTGATTTTTTTGCAAAACTTATGGTTTATGCACATTTGTCAGACGATATTCAATTGACAGTGTATGGTGTTTCTTCGATGTTCATTGTACAGCTCGTGCTGTGTGTGAGAAGTGGCAGTAGCGGATGAATGCAGAAAATTAATTGACTGCTGACCTTGGCAGCAAAATGAACGTCGCAAAAAGTGTTAAATGTTTACAACACTGGGTGTGAGTAAACCCGCCCCTGTCTGCTCGAGATTACATGCCAAAAGCAGTAGTAACAAGCTCATGAACGTTTACTCGCGAGTAATCGAGAAAGGTGTGATTTATTTGGGTTTTGACAGATATATGAATTGTATAATCATCAAATAGACAGTAAACTACCAGTTTGCAGTAAAACACTTTTGAAAACCAGAGATCTCGGAGGGGAAGTAGCTTTTTTCCCAAGAGCACAATTGACTCTAAACAGCTCCGAACACGATCACGAATCACTTTAGCTTCGATTACTCGAGAGCACGACAGATGCGAGTAAAGCAGCGCTCTGAGGCTCGAGAGCATTTGCTTTTGTTTTTATTCTAGTTCAGCAGAGATGTTCGCCACTTTCCATCACTGTACGCAACTCGTTGCAGAACTAGAATTTTAAAGCACTCGTCGTAATTATCGTCATGTTGTAGAAAATATTATTCCGCGACCTATTATCTATGACTTCAAGATAAATAAACCATTTTCATAAAAAAAGCTGTAATTCTTTGTAATTTTCATATATATTCTCCAAATTTTACTAATTTCTTGGCATTTCGCGGAATTTCCCCAAATTCACGGCGAAAGTTGAATTTCAATTGTCCCTAGTTATAAATAAAAAAAACTAGGTTTGTTTGAAATATATGAACACTATACTACTGAATGAAGCTGAATGTGACATGCGTATGGAACAAACACACAAGCACATATACGCACATGCACAACACATATTAGTTTGCACATACAAACATACATACACACATAGCCGAAGAATCAACGTTGCTGGAGACGTCGACAGTATGTGGGACCCTACACAGCCAATTCAGATTACCGACCCCAGTAAATTATTACTGGGTTTTGGAACTACGGATTTTTCGGTAATTTCTACGATTGCCGAAAAAACTCAGTAAATTAAAAAAAGTTTTGATTGATGGATATTACTGACTTAGTTAGTAAAATTGTAGGGCGTTTTTACTGGCTTTCCAGTTTCCTTTGCTTCACGCTTTGCTCCTCGGGATTCTGTTTTTTTTTTTCTTCAAAAATTAATACAAATAAAATCCAAACCGACATGGAAATGTCCCTTTTTAAGCATTTTTCGTGAATAAACATCTACAGTATGCTCATATTTCAATAGAAGTAATCGAAAAATGTGTAACAAAATCATTATTATTTGGTTTGCATACAAGAGGCAAACTCAATGATGCAGATGAATTAACCTTTTGTATGGAAACCAACCAAATTTACCAACGTTAGCAGTTAAAATCGTGCTGAGCCTTTTTGGTAGCTCAAAATAGGGAGATTATATGCAACGGTCTATGGTGCGCGACACAATACCGTACCAGTGCCCGCCATGTGTAATGATCGAGAAGGGAATTCGCTGACCGATAAAACGGCGGTGGCGGCCAGGTGGAAGGAGCACTTTCAGCAATTGTTGAACGTTGAAAATGGAAATGTAGCAAGGAACAGGATGAACAATGAATATAGATGATGACAATCAAGCTGTGGACCCACCGACCATAGGAGAGGTTAAAAAGGCTAGCGAGCTGAAGAACTGTAAAGCTGCTGGGAAGGACGAGATCCCAGTCGAGCTTCTAAAGCACGGAAGTGAGCAGCTCTTCCATTGTATACTTCTGAAGGTATGAGAGGACGAAGGATTGTCCACCGGCTGGCCTCAGCCGCCCTATCTACAAGAAAGGGCACAGACTGGAGTGTGCCAATTACAGAGGAATTACCCTGCTGAATTCGGCGTACAAAGTTCTGTCGCGCATTCTGTTTAACAGACTGAGATCGCTCGAAGAGTTTTTCGTCGGCGAATACCAAGCTGGTTTTCGTAAAGGACGTTCGACAACGGACCAAATGTGTAGCTTGCGAATGATCCTAGATAAATTCTGGGAATATAACTTGCAGACTCACCCTCTGTTTATTGATTTCAAGGCGGCGTACGACTCAGTGAAAAGAAATGAGCTTTGGCAGATAATGTCTGAACATGGTTTTCCGGCGAAACTAAATATTCTTATATGTGCTACGCTGGATGGTTCGAAATCAAGTGTTCGGATCGCAGACGAGGAGTCAACCTCGTTCGGGACGTTAGACGGGTTGATGCAGGGAGACGCACTTTCGAATTTACTGTTAAACATTGCTCTCGAGGGTTCTATAAGGAGATCTGGCGTGCAGAGAAATGGCACTATTATCACAAGGTCGCACATGCTTCTTGGCTTTGCGGAAGATAGAGACCTAATTGGAATCGATCACAGGTCAGTGGAAGACAGCGATGATAGGCCTGACCATCAATTCTACCAAAACGAAGTACATGGTTGCAGGTAGAGATAGAGTCAGGCATGGTGGTGTAGGTGCTGAGGTATTGTTTGATGGAAATGTGTTTGAAGTTGTTGAAGAATTTTTTTACCTTGGAACACTTGTGACATGTGACAACGACGTTTCCCGCGTTGTGAAAAGACGTGTTACGGCTGTGAATAGGGCCTTTCACGGACTACGTAACTAGCTTAGGTCGCACAGCTTGCAAACGGAAATAAATTTCGCCCTGTATAAAACATTGATTCTTTCGGTGACTCTCAACGGGCACGAAGCGTGGACGTTGAAAGAGGCAGACCGGAAAGCTCTCGGTGTTTTCGAGCGTAAAGTGCTGTGGACAATACTCGGTGGGAAACTCAAAAATGTGTGGCACAGACGCATGAATCACGAGTTGTATCAAGTGTACAAAGATGCGAATATTATCATGCGTGTAAAATACAGCAGACTTCTGTGGGCTGGTCACTTATTGCGATTTCAACAAAGAATTGTGAAAATAATATTCAGCAGGGAACCAGGTAAAGGTCGGCGGTTTCTGGGAAGACCACGAATACGCAGGCTGTACGCAGTGGAAGAGGACTTGGCGACCCTAAACGTTCGGGGCAACTGGAGAAGTTTCGGCCAAGTCCGACGAAGATGGAGCTCTATAATAAGCCCGGCAATGGCGTGACGCTACGCTGTTGCCATCAAGGTATCAAGGTAGGTACATAGCCGTACTAGTCACATTCTCCTCGTTTATTTTACTCATGGCTCATTAGTATCAAATGGTTCCGGGGCTCAATTTGGTTTGGATTGTTCTCACTACGCCATTTTGCCACCACACAAGACATTCATATGCCGATATTAGTCGAGGTTTATGGACAAAAGGTCGTAAGACAAAACGTCGAAAGGACAAAAGGTCGAAAGACAAAAGGTCGAAAGGACAAAAGGTCGAAAGTGATTTGCATGGTGGGAAAATTTTCCTTCTTTGAAAAAAGATTTTCGACCTTTTGTCCCTTCTTTTTTGTTCTTCGACCTTTTGTCCTTTCGACCTTTTGTCTTTCGACCTTCTGTCCTTTCGACCTTTTGTCTTTCGACCTTTTGTCATAGATTCATTAGTCGAACAAGTGTTGTGTATATCTATTTGATATACTTGGTTTTGTGGCCCCAAGTTTTACCAAAGCTTTTTTGACTCTGAAATCAATGTGAGGTGTCTAAGAACGTTTGGAATTTAAAACGACTCCGACATACTTTACCTAATCAGTTACATAAATCTAAGTGCCAAAAAGACGTAAAGGTCAAATTCCACCGTGAAACTTTCCGTTAAAAGAACAATAGATGTTTTATTCGGGTTAACCGAAAGGCCATATAGGGGCCCAGATAGCCGTAGCGGTAAACGCGCAGCAATTCAGCAAGACCAAGCTGAGGGTCGTGGGTTCGAATCCCACCGGTCGAGGATCTTTTCGGGTTGGACATTTTCTCGACTTCCCAGGGCATAGAGTATCTTCGTACCTGCCACACGGTATACACATGCAAAAATGGTCATTGGCATAGTAAGTTCTCAGTTAATAACTGTGGAAGTGCTCATAAGAACACTAAGCTGAGAAGCAGGCTCTGTCCCAGTAGGGACGTAACGCCAGAAAGAAGAAGAAGAAGAAAGGCCATATTGGCGACACCAACTCTCGACTACCTGAAGAGCACTTTGCATCAGGTCGAATAGGGTGCTTATGCACATACCAACTGTCAAAGCTAGATAGTCGTCAGCAAATTCGTACGTTGGAAACCCGCTGTTATTGAGTTGCCTCAATAGCATATCTGCTACGAGATTCCACAAAAGTGGTGACAAGACTACCCCTTGGGGGCATCCGCAAACACTCAATTTTGACTCGAGAATAACTTTTGAAAATGGCCCATATATTTTTGCATGCAATTTATTTCAAAAACTCTTAGGCCGAAACAGTTTATTTTAGAGAAAAATTTTCTATGGAGAAGTTGTAGTGCACTGTTTGGGCTACAAGAAAAAAGTATACACTGAAAAAATATGTCATGTATTTTCAAGAAAAATTAAAAAAATAAAACTCAAAATTTAACTGCACAAAAACTCCATTTTCAATATTTTTTTTTTAATTTGCACCGTAGATTTTTGATAATAAACAGATTTTTAGGACAAAGTTTCATGATGGAGAAATTTTTTACAAATTTTGTTTCAAAGAACAACTTTTCGTCGTTTTCCATAATTTTGTTTTTTCGTCAAAATAAATACGTTCTGATGATAAAATAAGAATTTTGAAATTATTTTCAACCATATTGATTATATGGATAACTTTTAGAGAAGTGATCAAGATAATCAATATGGTTTAGATTCATTTCAAGATTGTTATTATATCATCAGAACGTATTTATTTCAACAAAAAATAAAAATTTTGAAAATCGACCAAAAGTTATATTCAGCAAAACTTTTTTATAAAAAAAATTCTCCATCATGCAACTTTGTCCCAAACATCTGTTTGCTAGCAAGATTCTTTGGTGAAAATTTAAAAAAATATTGAAAATGGGGTTTTTGTGTAATTTAAAATTTAGTTTTTATTTTTGATTTTTTAATGCAAATAAACAAAATAATTTTTCAGTGTATATTTTTTTCTTATAGTCCACTTCAACTTCTTCATAGAACATTATTCTCTGAGTTAGAATTTTTTAAATAAGTTGCAAAATTTTCCAAAAGTTATTCTTGAGTCAAAATAATCGATTTTTCTACGGAAAACACTTATTTTACCATACCAAAAACATGTGCAAAATTTAATTAAAATCGAAGATTATCGAGCACGATTTTTATTAATTTCGACTCAATCTGGATGGAATCCATCTTCTTTGTTTCGCTTATATGGCAGAATGCAATACTTTTCTAAACCATCATAAAATAACTTCTGAGCATCGAATATGTATTGACAATAAGTATTGTTTAATACATTATTGTCGTTTTCGTTTTTAGGAACTGGGTTGGTGATCAACACATAAACAATCCAACGTCAAGCAAGTTGTAGTTCGGTCGAACCTGAATCGGGTTGAGGTTGAAACTGTGATTCAGAACGGGTTACGCCAGTTCCAACCTATGTTCAAAAACGAATTCGACATATGTATGAATTCTGTGGCAATTTTTGCAAGTTCGTAAACTTGCATGCAAGTTGGCTGAAATACTCAAATTCAGCATTTTCAACAGCTAATATCTCAAAAACTAGACGTGCTGTGATATCATTCAAAAAGTCAATGGATTCAGCAATCCTGAATTAAGTAAATAGTGGTATTTTGGTGCTTTACACAAAAATGTGTTCCGCATAGTAACTGTTCTGGCTCAGTTTTTACGTCGTTTTTTTTAAATGACGTGTTTAAAAAAAATCGTGCAAAAATGAAACACGTTTAATAAAACAGCAGTATTTTTCGTGGAGGCGGGTCTCAGACATTTCATAGAAGTTTCGCAAGATGTGCCATGCAACAACCGTGCAATGAAAAGCTTTGGTTTGTTTGTTTCTTTTAGGTTTTCGATGTGTTGCAAGAAACCTTGTGTTCATTCGGGCGACGTCCGTTTTGATAGCTTTTGAATTTACATTCACCCTGTGATACGATAAATTAACAAAAAACACATAATCACAAATGCTTACCACGGGATCAGATGTTTTCCAACATTTATGATACCAAAACGCGCGCTCGCATTTTGTTTTTCCTTTAGGTTTCAGGCATTTCGATCCCATTTTCAGGGCAATGTCTTCATATTCTTCCGGAACAGAGTCCATAACTTTTCCCAAGTGTAGCTCTCCTTTGTCATCCGTGTAACGCAATTTTTCGAACAGACACTGCATGTAGCATTTCAGTTTCTCATCGTCCTCAAAAATATCTTCATCGCTGAACCTTTTGATGGCAGCTTCACTTACTCCCGTACTGGCTACACACATTTTGTGCGGCTTTTTGGAAATCTCAAGAACGAACGGTGGTGGATATTCAGCATCTCTTCTTGGGATGGGTTTATCAGCTGCAAGCGTTAGCATCACTTCAAGCAATACTACTGCCATATTGAGCAAAATCATTCCGATTAACGTACCCGTAGAGTTTACAAATCGCAAGACTATCATGTCACGAGAAAACTGGCCTTTTATGTCACTTTTAATCAATCATAAAAGGAAGCAGCAAATCGATTAGTGCTGTCACAACTCGACTGGATTTCCGTTTCACTCAACGTATAATTAGGTTTATCCAGAAAGCAGGGTTCATTTGAACAAAGTTGTTTTGTGTGTAGCAAAATCAAGAAACGTGAAATCGCTCACAAACCGAGCTTCCATAAAACCATAACTGTTGAACATTATTTTACGAGAGGTCAAACTTGTTCATCGGTGTTTTATTACCATCCTCTTGAACTTGACTGTCGCGAAAATTAACCCTTTCCAGTGCGGTCTAGTTTCGCATTTTTTGCTGCTTTCGTCAAGAACAACCAGATAGTCTTTCCACCCAAAATAGCATCAGGAAACCTCGTCTCTCGTAACGAAATTTTATGATGAAACTTTTCTGCTTCTGTGCTGCTCTCCAACACCATCAACATCATCGTCATCATCGTCATCGTAATTTTTGCTCCCATCACGCTCGTGATCACGGAACTTTTACCAGAAGAAGGCTGACTACTTTGGTGTTTCTTGAGTTTACTTGCTCACGCGAATGCACCATTCATGGCTCGTTCAATAAATACGTTAGCAATTCGATTCAAAAATAAAATTTTCGTAGGGAGAGGAGTATCTTTTAAAATATTTCGTATGCTTATTTTGATTCATAACAGGTTTTGCCCTTATGTGGACTTTACTTGAAAAGCATGAGAGTGCATGATTTCTCTAATTGTTGTAGGTGCTTTCACCTCACCCATTCTTCAAAATCAAATAAAAGTGTCTTGAAAAAAGATCGTAATTTGAACGAGACCCCTAATTTTAAATTGTTTTTTTTTTTTTTTTTTTTTTTAATGTAATAAAACTGATTTTGCAGTGCAGTAATACGAAAATATCAAAATAAATTATCTATCGTTTCAAGTATTCTCTATTTTGACGTTTTTCTGAACATTCAGTAAATTTCTTTTTTTTTCTATCTTTATTAACGAGATTTTAGGCACTAGGCTAGTTCATCTCGGGACCAACGGCTTCACTTCCCTTCCGAAGGAAGTCGTCACTGAAATTTGTAGTGACTATCTCGGGGATGGGATTCGATCCCAGGTCCTCGGCGTGAGAGGCGTGTGTTCTAACCACTACACCAGGTCCGTCCCCCCAGTAAATTTCAAAATGGATGATTTAAGGCTGTAATAAAAAAAGATAACACAGTGGAACAAAAATAACCATTTGCATTTCTCAAAGGTAAAATTTTGTGAATCAATTTATTTGGGGCTGCTGAGTCCGTTGCCATTCTCCGAAATTTTCCAACACGTCACAATTTTATGCCACAGGTCGTCAAAGTAGAAAATACTGGTTTTATTGATGTTTTAATGAAATTTAAACTTAAGTTGAGATTTTTTTTAGATTAATTCCATCGGATATGCCCAATAGAATTTGAACTGTCGTATGAGACATAGTTTGATTGAAATTACCCGATATAATATCGATTTTTTGGATATGCTTACCACCTTCATACAAGCATGTTTTTTTTTTTCAACATGGCCAGATAAGGACTGACGATTTATTAAGTAAAACAATTTTCGGGATTTTTCGACCTCCCCTCCCCCTTGGCAAGAGTATGGCTTGTGAAAAACTTCAGTACCTTTTCCCCTTCATAATTACATACTTAATGGTCGGCCCCATATGATACCAAAATGACCAAACATTTTTATGCACATAAAAACTGATGATGACCAGATAGATGGATCAATCCTCATAATTACTGAAAATTGTTATCATGTCTTACAATAAATTGAATATCCTAAGCGTATTTAGAAAATAAGCTGTAATGTAATTATTGAATAGGCCCTCATGAGGAAGAAACATAAACGACACCGTTTGATGACGATGATGAATACGGTTCGCACTGATTCAAAAGATTAACTAGACATTCTTGCTGGTCTATAGCATCGAGACCGCGAACTAAACATGCCCTATCTTCTATCTGATTCAAGCGGAAATGTGAATATGTGAATTTATAACGAACAAAACATGACTTTTTCTCTGAATAAAGTTATCGATTTTTTAAATAGCGTTTGAATTGATTTTTGAAGCGTGGTAACTAAGAAAAGTCAGTTCTTTTATGACTAGTTTTTTCAGCATTGAATCGACCGAAATTTCAAACCAATACGCTGTTCGCGATTTTGGTTAAAACATATCTGAAAACTGTAAAAAATCAGTAACAGTTACTCAAGTCATAATGCAAGAGGTCACTTCTTAGTAAAGTGTATCGTTCGAAAGTTTGAGGGTCGCCAGAACTTACTTAGAACACGAAAATTACGTTAAATCTCATGTCAATTATGGCCGTTCTATTATTTCAAAATAAACCACAGACTGTTTCCGGTTGCACTGACGACTCAAGCCAGTGATACGCTTGTACTATTCAGAATAGCCCTTGACGGTGGATCTATCCTACACCGACGAAGATCTTCCGAACCGATGTTATCCGGGCAGATGCCGAGGTCGGTCCTGCAAATCCGGTGGAAGGAAGCTTCCGGTTCACCGGTGCCCCAATGATAATTTGCCGGTGCTATTTCACGATCTGCAAAGCTAGTCCCCGACGGAGAATCTAGCCTACTCCAACTCGATGGTGGCCGGCCAAGGATCAGGGTCGGATCTGCAATTCCGGTTGGAGGGTGACATCTGGTTTGCAGGTGTATTGACGACTTATTACTGATACTACATTACGCTTCTCTACGGTTTAGTTCCCGACGAAGAATCTAGCCTACTCCGATCTCGCCCAATGGTCTCCTTTCTTCAAAACTTGTCGAGTGCCGAGGTCTTTCCGACGATTCTGGTGGGAGGTGCCTACTGGTTCATCGGAGACCCCACCGACCCGACGTCAACCCAGACAACCAGAAGTCGCATAAGTGTTTACGAAAATGTCGTTTATTGATCCAAATTTCATCAAACCCGTATAACACTGTGAATGGAGAATGGAATCGTTTGAATGACGAGTTACCTCGCATAAAACGCCATTTTCGCTACTCACGCATAGTATACCACTTTTCTTATTATGCATATCGCATACGCTTTTGTACGTATAAGACTGCTTGACGACATCTTATACGTGAAACTTTTCACATATAACCATCACATAACACAAAAGGTGATTTCGTTATACGTGCATTATTGTTGTCTGGGAAGCGCTGCTCTCTGCTTCTTGTTTCGTTGCTCTGCTCGCCCGTTGCGCTAAGCCAGACTGTTACGTGAGAACGTTTATGCGAACCCCTGGCAATGTGTCGGAGTTACTTTATGTGTGAGCAAGTATGTGAATGTTATACTCTTCGGTGGTTTTGCTTGCATTGCGTGCTGTTTGACAACAGAAGTAAAGATACAAGAAACAGCACGGGTGCAATGGAACCAACTTTCCAGTTCCGAGGCAAAATCACCGAAGTTGTAAGTAACTAAATGTAATGTTTTTTAAAGATGTATTGTAATTAATAATAAAATTATAGCTTTATAGCATGTGGCAGTGCAAACAACATTGCTTTATTAATGCCCTGCTGAAAGATCGGTGCCCTTCGTTGCTGTTTCTAATACAGACATTATCTGCACCACCATGATCATCATATTCCAAAGGTCGAGATCGCTTATCATTCCGTGTACCGTAATCCGGGGTAACATTGATCAGCGGGGTAACATTGATCGGGATGACTCATCTTGTTAAACGTCCAAACAAAGATTTATTGATGAAGCATTTTCGAACAATGAATGGTGCCTCTCTTTTGTATTTTCATAAGCTAATGATAATTAAGGTTTTTGCCAAAATTGCGTTTAGTTAATGCGCAAATTTGTCAACTTTTTGAAACAATGATTTCTATCATTTTCACTGACACTACCGAAAATTCATGTCTCACATGAGTTCTGCAGACGATGTGATCAAGGAAAATGCGGGTGTTACTAAAAATGGCATCGCCGAAAACGATTCCGTTGTCAAATCTTTCATAAGTTTATTCATTTAGGCAACATTAACTAAATACTATTACGAATGTAGAATTTCCTGAGAAAATTGCCTACCTTTAGGCGTATTACGCGGTTCAAGGTGTTTTTAATTTTGAAATAACTCAAAAAGTAAATGACTTGTAAGAGTTTGGTCTTCATATTCGGCTTCAGGGGCCCTGATTTTAGTAAGTAACGACATTTCCAATATAAGCGAACGTTGTTTACTTGAGTGATCAATGTTACCCCATATCAGCTGAATCAAAAAATCACTTAACATTTATTTAAACATGTTTAAATCTTTCGAAAAACAAAATAAAGTACATAGCTAGGAGCGGTGGGTGCCAGTACTTGTTTTAAAAATATAAAACTTGTAACATTTGTATTGTGAAATGAAAAATTTAAGAAAAACTAAAAAAATTGATCAATGTTACCCCGGATTACGGTACCACTCCTTCGACGCTGAAGTACTCACCGAAAGCAGCCGACACCGTATTTCGTACTATGTTGAACCTTGGACAGACGGAGACAACATGATCTGGCGTTTCTTCAATCTCCATACACTCAGGACAAAATGGTGAAAACGCATGGCCGAAACTATATAGATATTGCTTGAAGCAGCCGTGACTTGACTGGAACTGTGTCAGGTAGCAGTTCACTTCTCCGTGCTCCCTGTTCAACCAGGGTTCAACAAGGCATCCCATTCTTGCTGCCACTTAACCAGCGAACAAATTCTTGCCATCTTTTTCGTCTGCCTGTTTTCTCCTTGATGATAGCAGTCGATGTCTTCGAACAGAATGATGCAGATCGAGATCATTCCAGCGATTACGCATGCCGCCTATGCGCTGAACACTCGCATGGTAATGAGTCGGAACGCACTGTTTAACTTTTTCCGATTCCGTTTGGTCTGTAGCGCCACACAGCAGGCTGGTGCACCGTATCTTAGTAGCGATGTTGATACCAAGGGTGGAGGGCGACTGTCAAATGGGAGTAAAATTAAAAAGCTGCCAACCTAAGTCCAGAACTAAAACTGGTTCTAGACTGGAAAAGTAAATATTATCA
The DNA here is from genome assembly GCF_002204515.2 of Aedes aegypti. Classification (NCBI taxonomy): domain Eukaryota; kingdom Metazoa; phylum Arthropoda; class Insecta; order Diptera; family Culicidae; genus Aedes; species Aedes aegypti. The sequence goes on from NC_035107.1 coordinate 164,129,135, forward strand.
TTCGCAAAATTATAGGTAATCAATGCACTTGAAAGCTAGTATTTGCAAACATTTAAATACGACGAGCTACTGCAGTGCGCTGTTGGTCATTTAATCAGCAAATTCTGCTGAATTCGTGAAATACATGTTTTCGAAAAAACTGATTACGCTTTCACCATTGTTTGGTCGTTATTTTGTATGGTTGTTTGCATTTTAGAACCAGAGACACGTTGGGGTGGCAAGAAGAAGCTGCGAATACATCCCTTGGTTGATGCGCCATCCTGCAGACGCCTCTTACTGTTTTTAGTACCACCTTACATAATGTTGGGCATAAGTTTTGTGAGCGCATTGCTCGCCTTCGCTACCTTCTCGCATGCATAATTGACGTGAATGTTGAAGTTCAACCGATCGTCTAGCACTACGCCCAGGTGTTTCAGTGTTTGCTGTGATGCTATGGCATGCCCCCGACAGTGATCTCGCTGTGCATGACTGCCTTGTAGTTGCTAACTAGCAGCATCTCCGTTCCACTTCTTCCATCCAATCTTCGATCAGACCAATTGCGAGTTGTGTTTGATCCTTCGACCTTGACGCTTGCTCCTGCGGGGGCCGGCGATGAGGGCAGGATCAAACATGTCGCGCATCGGTCGAGTAAAGTGAAAAAGTGCCGCGTTCGATTAGTTCTTTTTGATTTTTCGACGTTGACGCTTGCTCCTGGGCAGTGCGTCAAGAATGCCCGAGCAATCTTCAGTTGTTTTCCATCTCGGGTCGCGCGCCTATTTTCTCTGAGTGCTTTTATATAGCCGAGCAATCGAGTGAAGCTGAAAGTGGATTGTTGCTGCTCAAGGATGACGGAGCAATTGATGAGCTCGTTTCATGCTACTATTTCTAATCTATAAAATATGTATGACTGCACCTTTAATCGTTACAACGGTAAGACGTATATACGATTTTTCAACAAACTATGAAAGGTTCGTCACTGTGAGTGTCGTCATAAACTCTGATTCATAAATTATATACAAATGTCTAATTTTTTTAAACACCTTTTTCCTTTTACCTTTATTTTTGTAATTAATAAAAAAACTTTGAATGGTTCGACACTACGAGTGTAGACTTGCGAAAGGATCACTTTATTTAACAAACTTTGAAAGGTTCGTCACGTCAAGTGTCGGCATATTTTTTCTCTACATAGATATTGTTCATATCAAATGAAAATATTATATTTACATATAAGCATGTTTATATCTCACCAATAATTATTTATCATGGTCTAATCACTTATCAAAGTGAATCCTGTGACCCAACGATCCTCCCCATTAACAAACATCCCTCCCAGTAACCTTTGTGGAGATGCAGAGGCAAACACGGTCTCCATATAGCAAAGGTTACACACTAACATTCCTTCCCCCAATCCCACCTGACTGCAAGGACGTGGCCGGCGCCGTTATTGAACATGTATAAATAGAGGCACTGAATTATGCACAGTGAAGAAGATTATGGCCAATCCCAGCCGTCTTCTAGTTGATTCTTTGTGCATTTTCACTGACTTCGGTCAATCACGGAATAGCAACCATTGATATGTGTAGTCTGTCTAAGCTAAGCTAAGCCAATCTTCGATCAGACCAATTGCCTCCATTGACAGCATTTCTACTTCCTTCTGTGTCTCACCTATTACCGTTAGGACGACGTCATCGGCTAAGCCGACGATCTCGCTCCCTTGAGTAGCTCCAGTGATAGGACCCCTTCGTACATCCCATTTCATAGCATTGGACCTAGCATGGAATCTTGTGGGACGCTAGCCATTATTCTTATCTCTTCCGGGCCGGCTCCGTTTTCGTTCCTCAGTAGTCGGTTTTGGAAGTAGCTCTTCAGAACCTGACACAAGTAGTCGAGAACCCACATAACTAATAAAGCTGAGTAGCATGCTCAGATCCGGTAATGACCTAACGTCAGGAAAATGAAGCATAATAATAAGAAGAATATACGTAACCTTGCTTTTCTTGGTAGCCTCTAAATTCAACATGTTGAGTGCTAACAAGGTGAAAATTTCATTCCACTACTTAAAACCAAGATAGCGTCAAAATCCAAAATGACCGCCAGATTTTTTCACTCAAAATAATACTCCTACTCTTCACCTGACTCATATAATACAACAATGATTGAAAATTTGTTTCTTTGTTGTACAAAAAATAATGTTTGCATTGATTGCACTCGCCATATACGTCAAAGTCGTAGAACATGATTTGGAAAGTCGTTCATTTCATAGGGTAAATACCATTGCACTATGGGCCAGGGACGCAATCTGGCGGGACAAAATTAATAACTCGGTGACAAAGCGTTTCCGGTATTTGGTGTCTTCGGCAAAGTTTTTTTATAACAACAAGGACCATCTACTGACATAAACGGATAGTTCGTAAATCGTCCGCATAGGTGGCACCACAATCTCACTTTTTACTGTGACGTTCTAGAGACTTGGCATGTTCGGCAAAGTTGTTCATTTTGATAAAATAAACAACTCTCTCGAAGACGTCAAAATTCCACAGCCTACTATTTTCGAGTTATTGGCAAAATAAGAAAAAAAAAAATAGTGAAAAAACGATTTTTCACCCCGAACTTCACATTTTTTCTAAGAATTATGTCATATAATATTTTTTGCTGATAAATATATTACAAACACAAGCTCTGGTGGAAACATTTAAATATAACGATGCATAAAAATTGAGAAATAATGAAAAAACCTGAAAAATAGACCAATTTTTTAACCTTAATATCTCCAAAAGCGCAAAAAATCGCAAGCTCAAATTTTCAGGCAACATAGAACAATACTTGATGAAACGGATGTCTAAATTTGAGAGAGGTATATATTGGTGTTTTTGAGATATTTTTTTTTTTTACAATGATTATATTACTCCAATACAGTTAAATTTCCATGAGTTAATCTGAAGGGACGATCGACTTTTAGAAATAACGAGTCATGGAACAAAAATTTTCAGAAAGCTGTTTAAAAATCCATCATAGTAGCCATGAAATTCAGTTTAAGAGCAGTTGCTTGAGTTGATATCGAGTAATGTAGATAAAAGTGTAGATTGAAACTGGGTGCATATGGTTTTTTTTTTCAATAATTCAAATGATATAGTATGCCATGTAAAACTTGATCATGTGTCAGTTAATTGTTGTCATCATGGCTCGAGGTGAGCAATTTATTTTGTAAGTGTGTTACTTTTAATACGGAAAATCAAATTTTAAGGCATATTCATGTCGATATCTCTAAATACTAAAATTTCAGAGCGCACGATCTCTTGTCCAGAGCTTGTCGATTTGTTTTGAAGCGGGAAGAGCGTTGATCCTTGGATATTTCGGAACAGAGGATAGAGATCAAAGGTATCAATTTGAAGATTACTTAGATTTTGAGAAGTGTTAAGTTGTTTAACCTTAAATATGTGTTGAATCACCGGATTTGCTTAAATTTTGAGCTCGCGGAAAACTGTATCAGACAAATTCGAGATAAAATCCAAAGCCAGCTTGTACTGTGAGCAGATATAATAATTTCATGAAATAATAAATTATATTTTTCCGCTAATTTAAAAATACACTTTAATACTTGCCACGAAAATATTAATCGCGTAATGAAAAGAAAACCGTAAAAAAATAAAAAATCTCATAAACACCAAAATATACCTCTCTGAAATTTTGACATCCGTTTCATCAAGTATTGTTCTATGGTGCCTGAAAATTTGAGCTTGCGATTTTTTGCGTTTTTGGAGATATTAAGGTTCAAAAATTGGTCTATTTTTCATGTTTATTCATAATTTCTTAATTTTTATGCGTCGTTTTATTAAAAATTTTCCACCAGAGCTTGTGTTTGTAATATATTTGTCAGCTTAAAATATTATATGACATGGTTCTTAGGAAAAATGTGAAATTCGGTGAAAAAAATCGTTTTTTCACTATTTTTTCTTATTTTGCCAATAACACGAAAACAGTAGGCTGTGGAATTTTGACGTCTTCGAGAGAGTTGTCCATTTTATCAAAATGAACAACTTTGCCGAACATGCCAAGTCTCTAGAACGTCACAGTAAAAAGTTAGATTGTGGTGCCACCTATGCGGACGATTTACGAACTATCTGTTTATGTCAGTAGATGGTCCTCGTTGTTACAAAAAACTTTGCCGAAGACACCAAATACCGGAAACGCTTTGTTACCGAGTTATTAATTTTGTCCCGCCAGATTGCGTCCCTGGCCCATAGTGCATTGCTCACCTAGTTTTTGTAGCCTATCTTACGCAATTTTTTCTCAGCTTTCTGATGGTGATCTCAGAATTCAAAACGAGCGGTGCGCTAATGGTGAAAAAACGGGTTTTCTAACAAAATTCAAAATGGCGGCCAAATTCAAAATGTTCGCCAAAATTTGTTTAATTTCAAATGAAAGCTATATCCTTTCTCTATACGATGCCACCAAGTTTGTTATGTGTTCCAAGGGAAATATGAGACATATCACGTGTAGAAATACTCAAGATTTATAAAAAAATGAGCTCTTTCGCAAACTGTTTAGCTAGCTGGCGTCCAAGGGGATCACCAATTTGAGAAAACCGAAAGGACCACCCTTAAGTTTTACAGAAAACTAGCGATCAGTGACATAAAATTGGAATTCTAACGATGGGTGCCGATGGCGGCCTGGTTTCAGCGAGAATTGCTCCTGATGATCGCTATGAGTACCATACAGTTCATGTTGCCCGCCAGCGATAGGTTACACGATGTAAGATCGATAAACGATTCTTGTCCGTTATTCCTAAATGTTCTAACGGTACCTCCGGCTCGGGAGACAAGTCTCAACGGGCAAACCGACCATCCAATTTTCACTTTTTCTTTCTATACCAACAAGGCTGCGGCCACTGCTAGCCGAATCATCGCAAACTGGGTGCCATCGAAGAACTATTTTGAAAGTCGAATTGTCATGGCAATATCACCAATATCGCACTGTGATCGCAACTCCTGTCGCAGATCATCATTGTGTAACCATAGAGTAAGGTGGGGCAAAAGTTCGACCTTAGTGGTATAATCAAAGTTTCCAGGAAAACAATAGCAGTTAAAACAAAACAAATACCGTACAGTGAAGCTTCAACATATTGGCTATAATTTTGCTGAACAAACTTGTGTCAAAATATTTATCCATTTTTAGTTATAACAGTTTCAAAATTGATTGTCTTATTCGAACTTTTGCCCCACCGGTGGGGCAAGAGTTCGAATCAAGTGTGGGGCAAAAGTTCGCTGGCTAAAACACAAAATATCGATCCTTTTATGACAGGCATACTTTGCACCAGCCGTAAACTTAAGTTTGGCGAAAAATACACACTAAATTTCCATCAAAAAATTGCCCAAAACCGGGTTGATTGTAATATACTCAAAAAAAGCAGTTTTTCGCAAAACTGAGTTGAAATGTAAAATTTTGGTGACAGTTTTCACGCAATCAGACAAATTTAACTAAATTTGAAGATAATACGTGGATTTTAGGCAATTTGCAAATTTTTCCGTGATTTTATACATGGGTCGAACTTTTGCCCCGCTATTTCGAACTTTTGCCCCACTATGGGCCAAAAATTGTTTTCAAGCATTTATGCAAAAACTAATACATCTCAAAGCAACCTTATGATAGGCCTAGAAACGCCCTTACATAAAATTTTGAAAAAGATTTTATCTTCAATTGGTTCCATGCAACGAAAGTTTGACCAAAAATTACAATATTTACGTCGAAAAACAACAAATGGCCATAACTTTTCCAAATCTCAATCGATTTTTATGATAATTGGATTGAAAGTCTCTTACTTGAATAGCATTCGAACCACCATGATATTTATAAGATTTGTTTTGAATTGAGCTAGAAATCTTAAAAAGAAACTCTTACCCCACTCGAACTTTTGCCCCGCTTTACTCTACATGAATGCACATCATTCATAGACACATTGTGAATTCGTTTTTATACATCCATTTATCTTGCTGACACCAATACTCTGTCAGTCGAGTATGATCAATATGGTGTCAGTTGATTGCAATGTTGAAAACAATAAATACTGCATGCGCCACCTAGCAGGTAGTAGCGTTAGCAATCGGAAATATTTCAATTTCAAATATATTGCGTCGTAGAGAGTCCACTATGGAAAATTCCGATTAAAATAAATGGCTATTGAAATATAGACTCTCTCTAATCCACCAATCGCAGTAAATTGCGCAGCAAAAATTAGGCTTAACCCAATCTAGAGCGCGTCGGTCTATTCATTCTATTGGAGTGCTTTGTCAAGAACAGTCGAAGTTTTTAGATTGGAGTTAAACTGAGTGAAGAATTAGTTAACGGTGTGATTCAAATTAATTAAACTAGAAGTAAGTGTCCGTGCGTTGTTTAGTGTAAATTTTTAAATATAATTTGTGTTTTTCTTTAGCGACTAAATTTGTCGAGGAAAGTTTTGAACAGAATTTGAAATTATCTAGTAAATTTTTCAACTGAATAAATTCAGGTAAGCCTATATTTGAATCAAATATGTGAGCAATTAAGTGAAGTTGTAACACGTTTTCTAGGACAAGCGTGCCCAAGCAACGTGGGCACTTAGTTTGGAGTGGAGATTTGTCCAGAAACGTTGCGCATAGTTCGGAGTAGAATCTGGTTTGGAGCTTAGGCCCTAATTCGAACTACATAGTGATTCCGTGCAACCAGTAGTGCGCCAGTGTTGACTCCCATCGTTATTCGACTGAAGTTTATGCTGTCGGCGGCTTACCAATCTGCCAGTCGTCTGAAGCAATTGTCTTGCAACAACCGGATGTCACCGCCGTGTCTTCGCTAGTCGGTAAGTCGCAAGGTGTAGGCCACGCTACATTTAACGGCCGTCACTCCACGTATCAAGGGGACGTCTTCACCCCGGTTCATACACCAGCGCGCGGGACACGTGAGAACGGTGAGAAGAAGTTAGAGCTCAACGCCGGCAACTCGTTGGTGACGACCACCGAGTTGAAAGCAAGCAATTTCGATTTCGAGGAGCGACCACGTGGACGAACTTCGCGCGACATCCTACGTGGGACCCAAGAAGAATTAAGGTCAGACCTGAACATTTTTGCTCACTTGTGCTTTTTATTAGATTAAATAATTAAGGAAGCGTGACGTCACCCTAGGGAATTAGGTTTATTTGAATGCATTAAAGTCAAATTAGTAGTCGAGTCGTAGAGCTAAAAAACACTCGATAAATTTAGTTAATATATTTATGGATACGGTCGTAGTTGCAACGATTAAATAAATAACTTCTAGTTTAGTTCAGCATTCCATTTCCATCGCGTCACGCAATAAAGTTGGATTGATTATTAGACTGGTTTAAGTTTATTTTAGCGAGACAATTTCTCCTTTGGTGAATCATTGAGAGTATTTTTAATTCGCGTTCATTTTAATGTTAAAATTTCGTTATTTGGTGAATTTGTTTGATTGCCTAGTACGTTTGGGTTCAGAGTGAACTTTCGTTTCTGTAGAACTGAAAGACCTGCCCTGAGAAGGCAGTCTCATTCTGGGCTAACGATCGGAGTAACGGTCCTTCTTTGAAGGTGGCGCGTAAACCGTTTACTTAGAAACAGAACGGAGCGTTACAATTGGATGTAATCTCGTCCAGATATTTGCACTCAACCACAGCCTCCTGAGTTGAAGCTTGTACGCTTGGCTCGTTTTCCAACGACTCAGCAATCAACTCTTGATAGGCTCTTGATCACCAGATCGTTCTTCAGCTCGAAGAGTGTTGATCATCTCTGAGTACGCTTAGTTCTGACCACATTCTCTCCCAGATTTTTCAGCTTCGGATCACCTCTGACCGTACAAGGAATCGCTGCGTACGTGGTTTGGTCGTTTGCCTTAACAAGTATGGCGTTCCCCTTTGACCACTCACGTCGCGGTCGGCAAGTCATTTTCTTCGTAATCTTCTTCTTCTTCTTGACATTAACGTCCCCACTGGGACAGAGTCTGCTTCTCAGCTTATTTACATAGACATATATTTAAAAATTGTCCAAAACAGTTCAAAACTATGAAGGTGAATTCGTTTCAACTTACTGGGTAAAAATGCTGTTGTTTGAGTAGGGCATGCAATGCACTATGACGTACATAGCCTATCCCTTCCGAAGGATTTTAAGATTGTAGGCTTCGTCAATGATTCATGAACTATGATAATTCCATACAGACCCTATAGCGATACAGTTTTTGATCAATTCTAGTATGCACTCTTTGTGTCGTCGCAACACATTGAAAGCCCGCACTATAGAAATCTCAGTCAGCACATCGTTGGCGAGTAGTGTGTGGTATTTCAATACCTAATAAATAATAAGCTCTCCATTACATTGCATATAAATAGAAAGCGTTGTGTTTGGATGGGCATCTTATTCTTCCAAAAGAGGTGCGTTTTGCGAAAGAGGACCACGTGATTATTGAGCTGAATTCGAATTCAGGTTAACTTCTGAGTCCATGGGTCCACTCATGGCGTAGCGATAACGCGTCCTATCTAGTGAACAGGAAGTCGTGAGTTCGATTCTCACCGAGGAGACGTGTATTTTTTTTTTTCGCAAACTTCACGTCAATTTGTCCATTTAATCCAATAGCAACGTATGTGTAATGTTCAGTTTTTCGGTAGTTGCTAAACTTCCACTCGGCTAGAAAGCCGTAAACCACGAATCCTTATTTATTAAAAGTAATAATTGCATTGTTGTTTAACTCTTTTTATAAATAAATATGAAATAAATATGAAGCCTTGATACAATTTTAAAAATTGATTCTGTACTGTATTGCCTTAGCCGGCGCTTTACATTGCACACTTTTGTCGTGAATACCAGGCAATATCCATAAACAAATCGTATAACAAAAAACATAACGAACATTTACATCGCAAACGGCATTTTAGTGTGAGGAAAAGCCAAATATTTTATTCAGTTTCGGATTCGTTAACGTTTCGAATAAATTTTATTGAAGAGAAATAAAAACAAATTCATCTTGTGCAGAAAGTTTCCGCAGCATATGCAAGTGTACACGATGTTTTCATGCAAACACGACCGTATATTTATGTCTACATATTGATGTGGGTGTATGGGAGCTTTTGGCAAAGAAACAAAAGAAAAGTAAATTCATTCATTCAAGTGCACGGCAGTGTCGGCATGAAATTTGCTCCATATGTGCGAAGCTTACAGTAGAGCTAGTCTATCTTAGCATGAGGATTTCCAGGTTGTGTAATTCTCCGGCTCGCTGCCAGAAAGTAGATCAGCTTAATTCAGTCTTTCATCCGTTCTTTGTTCTCCCTTAACTCTTCGGAAGTTCTTACGTAATTTATTTGCCAATAAATTGAGCACATTTCCAATAGCAACATGTAGTTAGTCGTTTGGTTCTTGCCTCATAATGCTTCCGTTCAGTATTCTCCTGCTATTGGTCCCAAGCTAGCTCCTTCCTGTGGGTAAACAAACCAAAGCAAAGTGGCTCATGTTAATGCTAACTCTATAGGTATGCTTTTGGCATGGGAAGTTATTAAGGTTCTTATCTTCTATATGAATGAATGTGTGAAAAAAATTAAATGCTCACTTTGTTGTACTTCAATGGTAATGTTTTCAATAATAAGGGAGCTGTACAAATCCTATTGCATATTTTGGTGATGAATAGGTTTACTTACCCACAAAAGTAACCTAAAGGTAATGTACTTCTCGTCGAACGACATTTCATCGTACCATCTAGCCAGGTTTCCAAAGGTAAATTCTTTAAGGGTTTAAACTAATGGCTTATACCTGAGAATGGGCACTAGAAAAATATGAGTATTAATCGCACCTCAAAACAAATTTGTAGCAAATCAATCAAGTGAAATCATGATAATACATGACCGCTTTGTTTCTGATATAAATATTAATATTTTACTTTGGGGCTCTAGAATCCATCATTCAATCATCAACAATAATCAAAAATGAAAAATCAGTTTTTCGTTCGAATTTAAAGAAATCCTCATGGAAATCTATCAACGCATTACAAATAGCAATTACTATTCAACTGATCGGGAGGCCTTTTGACAGTTATTCTATGAAAATGACAGCCTCGTGTTTGCACCGGTCCTCCACCGATGTAAACAAATGCTAAGACGGATCTGTCGCATGAAAAGGCCTTGTTAAGAAGAAGCATTATTATGAACCACCCTAATGTAAAACAATTATCTATTATTGTACATGTCTATCTTATCACCTATCCGTCCGATAGTGTGAGCGAATCCATACCAATAGGATCTTTTTAAGGTCCAATTTTGCTATCAGTTACAGCAAATTGAAAACAGTTTCTGCTATCATGGAGGGCAAAATGAGAACTCATTGAGATGTTCATCAGGATCAAGCCAATGTTGAGCTTTCTCATTAATTAATGAGTTGGTTTGTGCGTGTGTGTACAACAAACTATAGGAGTTAATATCAGTAAAAAAAAAAATGCCACACCATATCCAAGTGAAGAAGTGAACAAGCTAGCGTCATGCATGCGTGTCTAAAGAAAATTACCGTGCAGGTTAGTGTTGTACACTCTGGTACCTACAAATTGTTCATACACTTTATCGCAAATTAGTGATGTGAGTCAAAAGGGAACAAAAAAAGTTGTTTTATTTTGTTTCGAAAAACCTAATTTGACTGTAACTAAGAAAGAAAGATAGTGCAATAGTGCATCATACAGCTCTCAGTTAATATTTGGAAATGTTAAATAACGCTCATAGAGCAAGCAACGATACAACAGCGTTGAGTTAGCGAATAGCGCTTCTAATCCATTAAAAAACATAATCCAAACCATAAGGGAACTCTCAGCAGAGTTCCAAATCGTGGATGATTTACAAAACATGGTATAACTCACCATACGATTCAAACACTGCTGAAGATGCATTCATGGTAGATAATTGATCTTTAGAAATGTTGAGGACTAAATTTTTGCCTTGATTTCCATGATGCATCGAAGCCGCTACTCTGACAGTTTTGAAAATCATTATCGCTATTTGCCTATTTCTATCACCAGTCAGCACTAACGCATTAGCGCTAACAGCACTTGATTGCAAATGGCATTTTCGAATTGCCATTTTCATGCTTTCCAGATGGTTCCGGACCCACAGATGATGGTAATACCGTCTGATAGTAGGTGTTTTCGTGTTTCGATTTATAATGCAACCTTCTCTGTCTGGCACATGCATTAAATAGGTGTTCCATTATGGCTCTGATGAAAGATTTGTATGTTCTCCAATACGGTATATGCAATCAGCCACCGGTCGTACAATTGTTCGATTTCCTTCGCAGACAGTAATGGTACAAACTGGACCTGATGAAGAACGGATTCGAGTTCAACTGATGAAGCTTTTGTTGTACACAACGTTCAACTTCAAAATGTTCCGAGCAGAGCCATGAAGGGTTATGGCACCAGTTTTGGTCACCTTAGGGGACATAACTACAAGAAACATAAATAGGAATAATGTGGATCTACACAAAAAACCTTAATTGGACCTCAATTCTATAATTATCTATTTAGGTTACAAATGGACAATGCTTCTTCTTCTTCTTGGCATTACGTCCTCAGTGGGACAGAGCCTGCTACTCAGCTTAGTGATCTTGAGAGCACTTCCACAGTTATTAACCGAGAGCTTTATATGCCAAAGTTGCCATTTCTGCATTCGTATATCGTGTGGCAAGTACGATGATACTCCATGCCCAGGAAATTCAGGGAATTTTCCTTTACGAAAAGATCCTACACCGACTGGGAATTGAACCCAGACACCTTCAGCATGGCTTTGCTTTGTAGCTGAGGACTCTAACCACTCGGCTGAGGAAGGCCTCAAATGGACAATACCTTATCTGAAATATCCCAGCAACTGTAGGGAAAATTATTTGCAATTTTCTGGGGGTCGTTTTCAAATAATTAATTTCAGATAAAATACAGTAGAATTCGCATTCAGTGGTATATGGATCCACAAATTATATGTTCAGCTCTCATGAGTTCATTATTTTCAACTATGATACAATTTAAGGAATTTGTTGAAGCATTGAGTAGACAGTTCATAATAGTCATAACTTCATACACTTAAGATGATTATAGAACAAAGCCACACCTCAAATTTTCAAGAGCACAAGACTTGAGAACCAAACAGCGCTTCGCGTTGAAAATTTATCCCATTAGTCACCACCAGCCGGCAAGCAATTTGATTTGATTTTCAACGCAAACTGTTGTCAGATTCTCCAGTTTTGTGCACTTAAAAATTCCAAGTTTGGCTTCGCTTTATAATCACCTTAAAGGTTGTAAACGACTCGTTCATCTGATAAGCACCACCTCAGCGTCTTTAGCAATACAGTCACCCCATAGTTATGGATCAACTAAGGGTAATTATTCAAAACAACAAAATATGATTTAAAATCATAGTGATGTAGTACAAAACCAATTCAATACCCTGGCACAGCAGAATATAGTTGTTCTTAGTAATACACCAAATGTCTCCGAAAAACAAAAATTCTTTGCTCGCGAGCGCCGCCTAGTGGCAAAATTTCGAAACTTTTGGCTCAAATAATGTTAGCCCTTGTGATACTGAGCAACTTTGCCGAAGACGCCATCTTTCTAAGTGAGTTATGCGCAAAACAAAAATTCCATGCCCACTAGTGCCGCCTGGTGGCGTAATTCTGTATCAGAATGACCACCTCATGTCAGCCCTTGAGCTACTTAACAACTTTGCCGAAGACACCAACCTTCCAAAACATCAGGATCTGGAGATATCATATGTTACAAAATTTTGCATTCTTATCCCTCATGGTTCATATAGTGCAAATCAGAAAAAACGCCCCTAGCGGTCATGTTCTTAACTAAAAGGATGATCCTCAACTCCTAAAGGTAGATCGTACTTAGCACTGAAACTTCGCTGAAGACAGTACTGTGCTACCGTAATTTCGGGTGAAATTGATCATTTTTCACGTTTTTTCTAGTCTGTTTTCTATAATGTCAACAAAGCCAAACAACTAAATGCAGGAAAACAAGTACGAAGGTGAGCCTCATCGACTCATGTACCAAAATTTTCTAACAAATGCCATTTTAGTGTTAACAAATATCTCCAAAATAAAAAATCAGGGGAACTCATTTCGGGGTGAAATTGATTGTTAGGTTTCAAAACAACTCTACATGATAAATTTGAATCCCTGAATCCGAATATGCTTGTCAAATTCTTAACAATGCAATATTTATATAAATAACGACTAGTTAAATTTCAAGAATTACGCGGAAAACGCCTAAATGTATGCAATTTTCTAAGGAATTCAATGATATCTAACAGAAATTCAATTATTTCAACCATATGAGCTAATTGGTACGAGTTTTGGTGATGAAATCTGGTTTGGGGATATATCTTAAGCATCCTCACAAACTTTCAGGTTTATACCATGTTCAAATCCTTGCTTAGAAATAGAAGTTCATAGATGTTTGTCTATACTGCACCGTGCATGATTTTGAAATTTTACATTATTTTCATAGTAATAAACATTCTTTAACGCAAAAAACTTCACAACACACAATTCGACAATAGTTACTACAAACAACGTTCATTTACTGCAGCTTACATTGATATTTGTGCTCCATTACGAATAAATAAAATCGTGTGATACTATGATCAATTTCACCCTTCTGATCAATTACACCCGATTTTATGGTATCTCTTTTGGCATACGAGATATTCAACAACATCCCCAAAGTGATGAAATCCCATAAGCCCTGGGTCTCCTATAACGCTCCGCTGTGTCTTATGGGGCTCTGCACTGTTTTGATTTTGTATGGCATTTTGACGTTTACTGGCCTTGTTGTTTACAAATTCCATGGGGGTGAAAAGGAGATACAGTCGGGTCTCCTATTAAACGCATTCCTATAACGTGCACTCCTATTACGCTCACTCCTATAAGACACACCAGAACGTTATAGGAGCCCAGGGCTTATGGGATTTCAGCACTTTGGGGGTGTCGTTGAATATCTCGTATGCCAAAAGAGATAGCACAGTACTGCCTTCGGCGAAGTTTCAGTGCTAAGTACGATCTACCTTTAGGAGTTGAGGATCATCCTTTTAGTTGAGAACTTGGCCGGTAGGGGCGCTTTTTCTGATTTGCACTAATGAGGGATAAGAAAGCAAAATTTTGTAACATATGATATCTCTAGATCCTGATGTTTTGGAAGGTTGGTGTCTTCGGAAGAGTTGTTCAGTACCTCAAGGGCTGACATGCGGTGGTCATTCCGATATGGAATTACGCCACCAGGCAGCGCTAGTGGGCATGGAATTTTTGTTTTGCGCATAGCTCAGTTGCCTGACCGCTTAGAAAGATGGAGTCTTCGGCAAAGTTGCTCAGTATCACAAGGACTTCATTATTTGAGCCGAAAGTTTCGAAATTTTGCCTCTAGGTGGCGCTAGTGAGCATGGAATTTTTGTTTTGCGCATAGCTCAGTTGCCTGACCACTTAGAAAGATGGCGTCTTCGGCAAAGTTGCTCAGTATTACAAGGACTATTATTATTTGAGCCGAAAGTTTCGAAATTTTGCCACTAGGCGGCGCTAGTAAGCGAACAATTTTTGATTTGCGCATAGCTCAGTAGCCTGACCACTAAGAAAGATGGTGTCTTCGGCAAAGTTGTTCAGTATCACAAGGGCTTACATTATTTGAGCCGAAAGTTTCAAAATTTTGCCACTAGGTGGCGCTAGTGAGCAAAAATTTGTGTTTTGCGCATAGCTCAGTGCCTGACCACTTAGAAGAAGGTGTCTTCGGCAAAATTATTCAGTATTACAAGGGCTAACATTATTTGAGCCGAAAGTTTCGAAATTTTGCCACTAGTGAGCAAATGTCACGTTTAAGTGAAAGTGCCTAGAGAAAAATATATACATTTTTGTTTACAATCTGATAAAAGTGTGGCTAGTATCCTAGTATTTTTGACGGATTGGGAGAATTGTTGATCAATTATTTGATATGAGGAAGAGTGAGGATCCGTTTACTACTGAAATGTATGATTGTTAGCTATTTATATGAACCAAAGAAAAAAAATATGTATGTTTATTTTCATTTTGTCATTGCATGAACTTCATTTCTTGAACATTATCCAAGATATGGATTGAATAGAAATTAAGTTAGGTTGGAATGTCAGTCATTACTTATCAATTGGGAAATCCATTCGCTAACAATCTTAATAAGATAACTAGAACTGGCCGACACGAGGAGTTACAAGACACTCTTGTTTGAATATTTTTAAAATATAAACCTTCTTTTTCAAAACGATAATTCAATCCTATAAAAAAAACTTTTTTCTCCCGATTTCTACGTTTATATAAAATCTCTAAACTCCCGGCTCAAATAATGTTAGTCCTTGTGATACTGAGCAACTTTGCAGAAGACGCCACCTTTCTAAGTGGTCAGGCTACGGAGCTATGTGTAAAACAAATCTTCTTTGCTCACTAGCGCCGCTTAGTGGAAAAATTTCAAATCTTTCGGCTGAAGTAATGTTAGCCCTTGTGATACTGAACAACTTTGCCGAAGACGCCATCTTTCTAAGTGGTCAGGCTACTGAGCTATGCGCAAAACACAAATTTTTTGCTCACTAGCGCCGCCTAGTGGCAAAATTTTGAAACGTTCGGCTCAAGTAATGTTAGCCCTTGTAATACTGAACAACTTTGCCGAAGACGCCATCTTTCTAAGTGGTCAGGCTACTGAGCTATGCGCAAATCAAAAATTGTTTGCTCACTAGCGCCACTTAGTGGCAAAATTTTGAAATTTTCAGCTTAAATAATGTTAGCCCTTGTGATACTGAACAACTTTGCCGAAGACGCCATCTTTTTAAGTGGTCAGGCTACTGAGCTATGCGCAAATCAAAAATTGTTTGCTCACTAGCGCCGCCTAGTGGCAAAATTTCGAAACTTTCAGTTCAAATAATGTTAGCCCTTGTGATACTGAACAACTTTGCCGAAGACGCCATCTTTCTTAGTGGTCAGGCAACTGAGCTATGCGCAAATCAAAAATTCTTTGCTCACTAGCGCCACCTAGTGGCAAAATTTTGAAACTTTCGGCATAAATAATGTTAACCCTTGTGATACTGAACAACTTTGCCGAAGACGCCATCTTTCTAAGTGGTCAGGCTACTGAGCTATGCGCAAATCAAAAATTGTTTGCTCACTAGCGCCACCTAGTGGCAAAATTTTGAAACTTTCGGCTTAAATAATGTTAGCCCTTGTGATACTGAACAACTTTGCCGAAGACGCCATCTTTCTAAGTGGTCAGGCTACTGAGCTATGCGCAAATCAAAAATTGTTTGCTCACTAGCGCCGCCTAGAGGCAAAATTTCGAAACTTTCGGCTCAAATAATGATAGTCCTTGTGATACTGAGCAACTTTGCCGAAGACGCCATCTTTCTAAGTGGTCAGGCAACTGAGCTATGCGCAAAACAAAAATTCCATGCCCACTAGCGCTACCTGGTGGCGTAATTCCATATCAGAATGACCACCGCATGTCAGCCCTTGAGGTACTGAACAACTCTTCCGAAGACACCAACCTTCCAAAACATCAGGATCTAGAGATATCATATGTTACAAAATTTTGCATTCGTATCCCTCATGGTTCGTATAGTGCAAATCAGAAAAAGCGCCCCTACCGGCCAAATTCTCAACTAAAAGGATGATCCTCAACTCCTAAAGGTAGATCGTACTTAGCACTGAAACTTCGCCGAAGACAGTACTGTGCTATCTCTTTTGGCATACGAGATATTCAACGACACCCCCAAAGTGCTGAAATCCCATAAGCCCTGGGTCTCCTATAACGTAGATTCCTATTACGCCCCCCAACCATGTGTCTAATAGGAGACCTGACTGTTGAATGATTTTTGTGCAGAGGCCTATAGGAGTGCACGTTATAGGAATGCGTTTAATAGGAGACCCGACTGTACGTTGAATACCAACGGCTGTTTTGGTGTTATGGGATGGGCGTTTTGCCCCCACAAGTTGATTAAAGTTTAGGTTTTTCGCGAAAATTTTTAAGGACAAATTTAACATGTATTTTGCATGTAACAGTGCTCAAGTTGGCTCTCAGCGATAGTTTCAGAAATTTGGTTATTTATCGACCTAAATAATGACCTTGAAAATCTCACAACATTGCAACGAAAACAACGTTTCTATACGTTTGTTACGATTTTCTTGAGAAAAACGCATAAAAATATGTTAAGAGAAGCATTTTTATCCATTTTCTATAATCTAGGGTGAAAAAAAAGCATTCTATAACACATCGTTTGTTCAAATCGAGGGTGACGCATTTTGCCCCCTATGGAATCGTCTCAGTTTTGATTCATAACTGTGGTATGGGTTTCAACCGCTAGAAACATGGTTGACAATTTATTTCCTACGAATGTCAAAAAACGCTTAAGCATATTTTAATTGATTGCGATGCTGTATAGAGTTGTATGTAAAGATTGTTCTGCGTAATTACAATTCAATTGACTGCCCTGTCTTTTGACATTCTCTGCTGAAAACGTTAACATTTTTTATATATGGAGTTTCTAGTTGATATCAGGCGTGCAACGATATATAGTAATGGGGTTGTTCATAAACTACGATGTATCTAAAAAAAGCTTGTGGATTGTAGTATAATTCAAATGATTGATTTCAACAATTGTATCAATATGTCATCATTTTCGATACTCCAAAAAGAGGGAGGGTACAAGAAAAACTTAGGCAATACACTAATTTTATTGCATACACTCTCCACATTGCAATAAAAGTTCAAAACATAATAGGGCACATGAATTCTGCCTTCCTGTAAACAAAATATTGATTTGGGCTATTTATGAAACTTAAACTATTTATGATTTATTACAAAATCATGTTGATTGATAGGAGTCTGCAATCAACTTTCATTACGAACTTATCAGAATGAACAATCTAATTGCTCATCACAACTCCTAATCATCAATACTGTGAATTTATATGATGAAAATGTGTATTATCCTGACAAAACTGCATTTTTTTTTATTATTCTATTTATTTATCCACATTGCAATAAAAGTTCAAAACATAATAGGGCACATAAATTCTGCCTTCCTTTTAATAAAATATTGATCTGGGCTCTTATCAAATACGATATTTATATTATATAATAGAGTTAAGTGGGGCAAAAGATCAACCTTAGTGTAATAATTAAAATATTCAGAAAAAGTATAACAGTTGAAAAGAAATGAATACCACACAGTTCGTCTTCAACACATTTACCACAATTAAGCTGAACAAACAATTACCCATATTTAGTTATAACAGTTTTAAAATTGATTCTCTGACACGATTTTTAGCCCCACCGGTTAGGCAATAGTTCGACTCTAGGGGGGGGGCAAAAGTTCGCTGACTGAAAATATCGATACTTTTATGACTGGCATACATAAACTTATGGTTGTGGGAAAATAAACTCTAAATTCTCATAAAATCAAAACTGAGCAAAACAGCATTATTTGTATTATATCCAAAAATAACAGCTTTTTTTTCGCAGAACTATGTTAAAACGTGAAATTTTGGTGTCGTATTTTGCTTAAATTGAAGGTTATATGTGGATTTTAGACAATATGCCTCGAAATTTTGCCTCACTATGGGCCAAAATTGGTTTCCAAACATTTTTGCAAAAACTAATGCACCTCACCTAGACGCGAAAAAATCCAATAAGTAACGTCAATTTCGTATCAATCTCCGAAAATATGCCAACGATCGATAGAACTGTTACATACGCCGAACAATATAGTTAACAGGTCGAGGCGACAAATTTTTGCCTGTCTAGTGTTAGTAGTGACCAACACTACAACACCTAGCCGTTCAAGACCAGGACGTTAGGCAACGATTTGTCGTTTCGATTGTGTTGTTCACACATATGGCCCTCTGTTAAAACAAATTTTCAACTTCTATTCATTTCTCTCGTCGCTCGCTTGCGATTCTATCCATCTTATCATTTCATTACTTTCGTTACTCCCTTTCACTCTGAGTATAGATATTGTATTCACCGAAAAAAGCCAATGAATTTTAATAATAATAAAGTCATGCGGTGATTAAACCTTATAAATGTTGTCATTAATCACTAATCATAATCATTGCAATATTATGTTTCAATCATTAATCATTAGTCATATTCAGAAAGATTGCCAATTTTATTCAGTAATCATAATCCTAATCATGGGGCCCAGATAGCCGTAGCGGTAAACGCGCAGCTATTCAGCAAGACCATGCTGAGGTTCGTGGGTTCGAATCCCGCTGGTCGAGGATCTTTTCGTAAAGGAAATTTTCTCGATTCCCAGGGCATAGAGTATCTTCGTACCTGCCACATGATATACACATGCAAAAATGGTCAATCGGCAAAGAAAGCTCTCAGTTAATAACTGTGGAAGTGCTCATAAGAACACTAATCTGAGAAGCAGGCTCTGTCCCAGTGGGGACGTAACGCCAGAAAGAAGAAGAAGAAGAATCCTAATCATAAATCAAACATTTAATCAATCATCAATCAATCATTGAACAAAATTCGACAAATTTTACAACATTTCCTTCAAATGTATAAATAAATTTTGCATTTCTTATATCGTGTGACAAGAACAATGATAGCTTATGCCCAAGGAAGTTCCAAATTCAACCAAGTACAGCATGGCTTTGCTTTATATCCGCGGACGTTACCATAAGACTAAATGATACTCTGAATATTTCCTTCATGTAAGACGGTGCATTTTCTCAGTTGTATTTGATCCGAATCCGAAGACCCGGTTAGACGCTTGGGAGTGGTACCATTCCACATGAAGGATCGCTGCTTATAGGCGCAGATCACCAAATTTCGACCAAGCACTAGTTTTCTAGCCGTCCATAAGATGTTTGTACAGGGGAAGTGGCGGCAAAATGAACAGGTGTGGTAAAGGTGTGGCCTGAGGTTTTTTAGTGAAGTCAATATCGTTATGACATGATGTCAAATCTGATACCATTAGATATCTTTTTGAATGAGTTACAATCTTTGATGGATATTTTTTCGGGAATGCAATAAAAATTATGCAATAAGAATGTTACAGAGCGTTAAGTTAATCTTGATTAAACATGTGATGATTATAAGCGATAAACCATGCTTAAGGCTCAAGTAAAAATGGCACAACATTCAAAACTGAAAAGGCAGTTTTCTCCATAAAAAATGAAAACACACAGCCTTTTTATTTAGTAAATAAAAGAGAAAACTGCTTTTTCAGTTTTGATTTTTGCACCATTTTACTTGGGCCTTGAATCTTTTCAATTTGAATTATTCTCTTCAATAATGAGTAAAGTCATTCATTTTCATGTTTATGGCTCATTCGTTCCCCCCCTCCCTCTTCGAGCATGACGTGATTTGTGGACGGTGCCTTAGTGCCATTTAATCATCATTTTTATTAATAATCATTATTAAGACTGTTCATTTAAGAAAGTGGACACGTGATTGTTAATTTTTAAGTGTGAAAAATTCAAGAAGAAAATTCAAATTTTGTTTCAGTGTGTTCTCAAGTGTTTATTTCGACAGCAGAAAAAAGTTGACATTAAAACAGTTGTGAATTCCAGGCGATGGGTCAGTTTAACATGGCGACACGCAGATTTATTCTGAACAAATGGTGTTCTGAAAAGCTTTCGTTCCGGGAATTGGCTTAAATCACGAAGTGTCCAAATTCCATTTTTTCAACACTGTATCGGAAACAGATGCTCCTGAGAACGTACGATACATCCGAACAGAAAAATATGGGAAAACGGTTTTGGTATGGCAAGCAATTTGCTCCTGCGAAAATAATAGAACTGAATGCATTAAAAAACTTCTTCTACTCATCTACCGGAAGCATACCAAGCCTCCATTGTTTTGGCCAGACCTGGCATCGACTTACTATGCTTTAGCTACTTTGGAGATAATCAAGAAGGAAAAAGTTGAATTTGTTGAAACATGGCAAATTCCACCGAATTGCCCAGAACTACGCCCCATTGGAAAATATTGGGCAATAATCAAACGACATCTTAAGAAAGATGGAAGAAAAGCAAGTTCAATCGATTTTTCCAAGAAAATGTGGTCAATAACACAACGAAAAGTTACGAAGAAAGTTATGCAGAACCCGATGGGAGGTATCAAGAGAAAAGTCAGAGCATTCTCGAAGAATGCTCAATAAATGTTCAAACTTATGTGAATTTGGTCGAAATTACCTTGCTTTTCATGTATTTCAAGAGAACTGATGAATTTGTTCGAAAATAACCAGTTTCCTTCAAAAATTACGTGTCCACTTTCTTAAATGAACAGTCCTTAATGGTTGATCATTCAAAGGCTAATGATTAAATGCCCAAAAGTATGCAATGAACGCCTTGAAGTATGCAACAAACTGATTATTTCAATTTTCCCCTTGGTTAGCAATAAATCTGGAATAAAAATCTTTTGAACTTCTTTACAGCAAATTTTAAATCTCAAACCGTTTCTACTGATATCTAGATTCAGATGAAGGAAGGGAGAAAATTCCTTTAAAACATTGTTTGAAAAAATATTTTTCCAGTTTCTCATAAAGATCTCGTTAGGAAATTCCTACCAAATGTTCAAACTAATTTCACTCAACATTTCTCCAAGAATAGATTTGTTTAGTGATGAAATATTTGCAGTGTTTTGTAGCTTGTTCGAAAGATCACATTTTTCTAAATATATCACAATTTGATTGCGCTTCAATATCTTAAGATTGATATTATAAATTATTAAATCGCCTCGAAGTTACATTTTCGGGGAGAGGGGAGTTGATTCAAAAGAGATTTTCATACGTGTTATTGAAATAGTTCCAGGGCACAGAGAATTATGAAACTTTGGGTTCTGGTTCAAACTTTAACGTAGATTCATAAAATATAAACAACTGGATACCCCTAACAATTCTTCCAAAAAATCTGATATCTTATACTTCAATAATTATCTTGAGAATGAAATCAATGGCTTCGTTTACAAAATTCATGAAGTTTAGGATGGAAAGCTAGGTTTCAGAACTAACAATATAATGCTTCATTTTCACTTCGGAGGAATTATTGGAGTATGAATAAAAATCACTAGAAAGGCGAGCAAATACCATTTAACTTATTATAATAATATAATTTTATAATTATATAAAAATATAATAATACAATAATATAATAATATATGTAATAATTTAATAATCACAAGATAAACATATTGGAGTTTACCGGAGTTTGCTCGCCTTACTAATGATTTTCATACACTCTTCTTTCTTTTATAAGTGAAGTGTTGAAATCCGACTAGTTTTACCAATATTTTGAATACTTTCCCCGGGAAATAAACAAACCTTAACAGCCCGGCATATGTTCAAATGCATCAATAACACCCACTTAAAACTTCATAATTCATGAATGTGTCGCAAGCTACGCTTCAAAAGGCCAATATATTGGCCACTTCCTCCAGGATACTGGCTCTTGAACCAGAGCAATTATTAACGATTTGTGATTCAAAACTGTGATTAATTTCACATAACGAAGTTCAAAAAATTTGTATATAGAATTGTTTGTTAAGTAATATCATCATCATTATCTAGTCTTAGAATATAACCCATTGGTTGCATACTTTAACGTTTAACGTTTAGTGCATACTTTAAAGTTGAGTGCATCTTTTCGGGCATTTAATGAATGATTAATGATTAATCAAAGATTAATCATAAAAACAATAACTAAATGACCTGAGATGTCCCAAACACCTTTAAGTATGCAACGAATGCATCACACTCTTGAAAATTTATTGGTACACTTATGATTAAGAATTAAGAATTCTCAGCATGATTTTTCGTTCAATCATCATTTTCCCATTAATACTCTTGACGCTCTGCTATTGAAACATCCTTCTTTACACTCGGTCTGCAAAACAATGAAGCTCGATAAATCGTTAATAACTTTTGGGACTAGATATGAAAGTGGCTACTGAATCTTAGGGGGACTCCGCGATTGAATCCGGAATCATCGTAATTTTCGAATCCATACCCGTAGTTCTGAAGACAAACAGCAATCTTGATATTTACGGAATTTCGTTAGAAGACGACTGAAAAACATAATTTCAAACAACTATCGTAAAACTAAAAATTACATATACTTTCTCAATTGGATTAAAAGGGAAAAAAATATATGAAATTTGCGATGAAGTTAGACGTCTTCTCGGTGCGAATCGAGTTCACGACTTCTTGTTCACTAGATAGGGCGCGTTACCCCTACACCACGAGAGGACTCATGGACACAACGGTTTCTACTGTTGAATGCCTAAGCCGAGAGTATTAGGTATAGAAAGACCACATACTACTCGCCAACGACGTGCTGGACGAGATTGTAGTGCAGGCTCACAATGGGTCGCGACGTTCTCAATAGAAATACCATAAATGATAATTTCATTTTATTAGTATTATTTTGAAATTGAAAATTTTGATCAAATTTGACATCATTCACGTAAGGGTTAATCATAATCATTAATCATAATCACTAATCATACTGAGCTTAATCATTATTCATATTCATTAATCATCTAGAATTGAAATTAAATCATTAATCATAATCATTAATCATATTTTGGCTTAATCATCAATCACAATCATTAATCATGACTTCAAAAAAATTAATCATTAATCACGATGCACTTGAATTTAATCATTAATCACTTAATCAATCATTGCGACCCGTTAATCATTACTGCTCTGCTGAGAGCTTTCTTTGCCGAATAATTATTGTTGTATGTGTATATCGTTTAGCATGCACGAAAATACTCAATGATCAGGACAGTCGAGAAAATTTTCATTGAGTAATGATCCTCGACCGGGGATTCGAACCCACGACTCTTCGCTTGCTTTTAGCTTAATAGCATCGCGTTCTACGGCTCTCTGGGCCCCACCTAAACTGACCTGTACTAATAATTCTTTTTGTCAATCATTGATAACGTCCACCCAATAAATACACATTTACCAATAACTGTGTGCATTATCATCGTTTGGCTGAAAATCGTGACAACAAATAATATCGGCGCTTTGTTTTTCGCAATATAATAAGCCCATTGATCATGGCGTTTCACACAGCCGGACCGGAAAGCAATGTTATGCTTGATGGCCGTCATTTACCACACGGTCAGGAAATTTCCAATTAGGTAGTAAAGCTTACACAAATCCACTGGAAAACGAAACATATTTTTCAATTATTATCATTGTTTTCAATTAATAATTCATGAAACATAACTAACCTGTCACTCATTCGTCTTCCCGACGACGTGGCACTGGTTTAAAAACACTGAACAGGCGAGCCTCACACAGAAAAGGCCCAACAAAGAACGCATTCAAATTGTTTTCTGCACTCGACAGTACAGTAGTCCAAAAAGGTACACGCCGTGCCATTCACGTATTTTGATTATTTTCTGGCATTTTCTATTTTCCTCCCTGCTTGTGGGAAAACTCGGGGCTTGGGCTAGCTGAGTGCACTGAATGAATGGGCCTACAACTATACGCACGGTGCTCCCCAGAACGTTAGTATCAGAAAAATCTCCATCAAATCTGTGCTCACCAGTCGTTTTCTATGGCTAACTTGTAGGGCTCGTTTTGAAGTTACGCCGTTTTGATGGTATGGTAGTGCAAAAATTGAAAGAAAAAAAGATATATTTAAAAGGGTTTCCTTTGCAGTGATCATCGGAATAAAAAAACATCATCAAAATAAAGTTATACAAAGTTAGTTTGTGTAATTATTTTTTAATTAAATAAATCTACAATTTTTTTTATTACTCATTTTTTGCAGTCTAGTGCATTAGAGTACGCATTAGATAACGCTCAAATATTGTCAACAAACCGTGATTACATGCATTAGAAGTTTGGGATAAAGTTAAAAACAAATGGTTAATGTGAATGCTGAATTTGAATTGACAACACACTTAAAAAAATACGGATTACGGTGAAATTTCACCGTAATCTCAACAGCTGAAGGTTCGTTGAAAATTCACCGAATAATCCGTAAAATATTTAAACGAAATCATAAAGAAAAACAAGAAAATGGTTTGACCAGGATTCTAACTCCTGACCTACCGATCAGGAAACAGGCTTGCTACCACTTAGCCAGCTTGCACTGCTTGTTAGTGGTGTGTAAAAACTGAAATAAAAGGAAGCTTTTGCCCGCCAGAGCGGCTGTCACACGATTTCACAGAATTTCGGTGAAAGTAATGCTGTTACCGAAGTTTTCGTTAGTATTTCACAGGGTTACAGTAAAATTGTTTATTTCACGAATTTTTTCCGGTAAAATAAGAGATTTCACGGATTTGCTCCGAAAATTAATTGATTTCACGGATTTTGTCGGTAAAATAGTAGATTTCAGGGGAAAATCTGTATTTTTGTTTTTTGTTTTACAGTTCAAATTTGGTGATTTATTTCACAGGATACTGCGATTTATTTTAAGTGTGAATATTGAAACATGATAAACGGTATGGAATGCCTTATTGTTCTATTAAAAATTCGTTAACGCTACAAAAATGGAGTAACACACACTTTTGTTGTCAGTTTAATTCAAAACTTCGCCCAGAGGTTATAATTAACTAAAAAACTTCGAATTAAATTTTATTGGTACATTTTATTTGATTATCACTGCAAAAGCAAAACGGCCCATATATCATTCAGCATATGCAGTAAAAGGAAAAAAAGAGCAAATTTTCTTGACTTCCCAGGACATATAATATCTTTCTTACCTGCCACACTATGTACGAATAAAAAATGGTCAATTGGCAAAGAAAGCTCTCAGTATGTATCTGTGAAAGTGCACTACGCTTAAAACCACGCTTTGTCTCAGTTGGAAAGAAGAAGAAGAAGGGAAATGAAAAACTGTTCAAATATATCTATTTTCCTTTGTAATTCAAGGCCTACCATCAATAAGGCGTAACTTAAAAACGGGCCCAAAATTTTTTTATATTGCTCGTACATGCAGCTTAGCCATATGAAATGGTTGGTCAGCACAGATTTGATGGGGTTTTTTTTTTCTTAAAATAACGGCCTGGGGAGCACCGTGACATACATTGCCTCGGTACCAACCACCGGGCTCGAGCACTAGCCAAGGGTGTGTGGCTTAATTCTATTTGGATACCTAATGCTAGTTAGTAAAACTTTGCGGCAAATCGAATCTAGCCTCTAACCGAACGGGACCGTCGTATGGCACGTAGACCAACAGATTCGTCCATCGAGCGTCGTCGGGTGAACATCAGCCTAGCGGTGGAATTTTCGATTGGGGTTCCATAGGCATGCGGGGAGTGTTCTCTGCAGGGGTGAATCGTTTCACTATATTTTCGTTAATTTTTAAGATGAGCTCCATTGATGAAGTATAGTTCGTATCAGGAAACTAGCAAGACTATAACAATCTCTTACCAATCTAAAGGATAATACATTGACTTCCCAATTACTCGAAGATAAAAAAATCAGAATTGAGTTATCCAGTTGAAAATTTACCTCGTACCTCGCGTACCTGCAGGAATAAAATAGACCCCTTCGTGCGGTCCTTAGCCTTTTCCCAACAACTCCTATCCCTACCACCTCGTGGTACTGGCCGGGGTACGAGTAACCTTGGGGAAGATCGGGTAGCCAACCCCGGTGGGAACTTTGATCGTATGGTGACTTTTACTTACTTTACTGTTTTACTTTTGCTTCTGCAAACCTGGAGCACCTTTACTCTATGTTACGAGCGGCTCACAACAGCGTCTGTTCCCCATGTCAGGGGCAGCTGATCATCGTCCGAGTGCCAGAGATGGACTATAAGCTAAACTGCGCACTATCATCCTCCGAACATTTGGGGGGAATTGTCCCGGAAATCTAGGGGGTTGGTGTCAGGTCCTGCAAGCCAACCGTAAAAACACATCAGCAAAGGAACGTCAACGAGAGAATACGGACCGAAACAATCGGCAAAGACCATAGCGACGGAAATGGACTAGCAATTGGAAACTCGGTACGTGGAACTGCAAATCTCTCAAATTCATCGGCAGCACACGCATACTCTCCGATGTACTGAAGATCCACGGTTTCATCATCGTAGCGCTGCAGGAGGTGTGCTGGACAGGAGCAATTGTGCGAGAGTTTAGAGGTACCTTAGCCGCGTAGTTCCGGCGTATAGAATAGAACTACGGACGACCTGTTCCGGTGGTAAGAGTCCACCAAACGGGGTAACCCCAATTCAAGGTGTGATGCGAAAAACCGTGCTGAGGAATGAATGGTCGAAGGGGTGAAAAAGATGTTCGGCCATTAACGGAGCCTGTGGGGCACCTGGGCACCCCTCACAGTATTTTGTCCCTTACCGCGTTAATGCAGGGCTCTAGCGTGGTGGACCTCTTTTCCCGTGCTACTCGTGGGATCCAATCATGAATACAAATTGAAACCAAAATCAAAACAATAGTAGTAGCGCAGGTAGTAGCAGTAGTAGGGAAGCGAACCCCTTCGCAAGAAGTGGTTTAGCTAGGTCTCCGTTGAGGAGAGCGGAAGCAGGAGAAGGCAGCAGTGCACGTAGTGCCAGTGCTGGAAACCATATTTCATCCCCGGCTAACGCATCGGGTGAAGTTATGGATGGAGCGTGGTTGATGAGGGCCATCAATAAAAGTAGAGATGGGCTCTCTGCGATGGAAGTGGCTGCACAGCAGCTCGACTCCATAATTGACTTTGCGTCCTCGAAGTCTAACATCAGCAAGGACCTCAAGCAGGCCCTGTTCAGACTACGTAAGTCGATGTTGGCGGCCAAGCAGAACCATGCTAAACCCATGGCGACTGTGGCTGCGGCAGAACCCGTGGAATTGAAGGTGCCGAAGCCTACCCAGACGGAGCCCTTCGTCTTCGCGGGTAGCCCCAAAAGTGCGGAAGCGAATGCTTACAACAAGCAATCGCAGAAGCGCGCGAGGCAGCCGTCAGGGGAGGAGCTACCCAGCGGCGCTCGCAAGGCCAGGCGTATATTAACCCCGAAAACCGGCAGAAGTGCCGGAAAATCGGACCCCAGCCAGGCGTCCCGGAAAGCCGAGAAGGGTGGGCCCGAAAAGGCTGGCCCTTCACAGAGTGATGGGAACAGGGGGTTGCGACCTTTGAGAGGTCCTCAATCACCACAGGTTAGGGCGGATCAGGGGGGGGGGGACGCCCCCTGGACAACCGTAGTGAGAAAGAAGAAGAAGAAGAAGAAGAAGAAGCAGGAAGTTCAGGAGCGCAGGGATACCAGGCCTAAGAAAAGTAGGAGGGTAGGTGCCAAGCGCGAAAAGGGTGATGCGATCATCATCAAGACGGAAGAGTGTAACGTTGGGACGTTTTTTTTCTTTTTAAGCAAAATAATGTTGCTTTGAATTCGTTGATTTTAAGATAATATTTTGAATTTTAGTTTAAATTGAATTAACAGAAAAACGGGTTGACGTTTTTCTCTTTTTAAGTAAAATTATAGTTTGAATTGTTAAAAAACATTTGTAAAATTAAATAACTATTTGTAAATATCGACGAAAAGTATCTTGGATTTAGTTTTGAATGCTCATTTTGACTTTGCCTCATGGGAACTTGCAATATAAACTGCATGTAATTGGTTTGTGTCTAGGCTAAATGTATGCCATAAAAAGACGTAGTGAGTGCAGTAATGGCTCCTGAATATATGTAACTCATTTACACCATCTTGACGAACCTGAAGAAGCGCTAAGATCGCCATCGAAAGAGTCGTTGGCGCGATTTATAGACAAAAAGGGGATTGTTCAATGTAGATTTCTTTAAGCTAAAAAGACTTAAGCTCGGTCATTTCGTTCTTAACAAGGCTGGAGTATAGAAGTTATCGCGGTTTTTAAGTTTCGAGTTAGATTTTTCTGTGCCCTTCGTTAACGTACCGAAGGTAGTTTGTGTAAAGAGGTGAATTTTAAGTGAAGTGTTTAAAACGGTTTTTTGTGTCTTTTGTGTATTTATAGTAAATTGTACGTGTTTCCGGTCCCTTTGACCGTGGTTCCGCGAATATTCTATTCTTTTATCCGTAAAATCGTGCAAAAAGGTAAATTTTAGACTTTTAAATGATTTAAATTTGGATTTTGACTAATTACGCCATTCGCGTTGGACTTTCCAGCGCTTAGGCGCTTTTTGTATTACGGGCTGGTTTGAGAGTTTCGACAAGTGGAGTCAGTTTGGGGTTCAAACGTGGCGTCTCCAGCGCCATCATCGTGAAGCATTCGAGCTCGGGATCCACTAAGGCCCGCCGTAAAGGTAGCTAAACGGAGGGAGGTGAAGTTCGTCAACTCTTCGAACGAAATACTCCGACGGTCGCCAAAAACCGTCGTAGGTTCACCTTACGCTACAACCCCGGTGAACGGAGTCCGAGAGCGCGATCCCCGTACGTAGCCAATTATCGTACGCCGGATCGGACCAAATCTGAAGGTGACGGGTTCATTTCATCGCGTGCGGTCAGAGCCCCCAAGGCAAAGCCGTGCGAAGGTACGTTGGCCTCGACCCTGAAGAGGCGGTCAAACCCCGGGAAGCACGACAATCCGTCGTTGCGGCTCTCGAAGAAGACCAAATCGGAAGCCTTCCGTCCAGCCTCCACCTCCTCCGCAACGTTAATTCGGCCATACTCCCCGAGCTCAGACCCTTCGTCGCTGCCGCCATTACAGCAGTGTCAGCGGACAAGCAACGTTCCCGCCATTGCTCCGAGGAGCGATCAAGCGACCACCGTCCTTCGCCGGCAACCGCCGGATACGTCAACCGTCATCGAGTCACCGAAAATCCTGCGCAGGTACGTGGAAACCTTTTTCATGGCCATGATAGTTTCCCTTAATACCCGTCAGTAAATAGGTCCAACCCGAATGAGTTTCCGTGAATAAAGAGTAGTTGAAGTTCTGAAAGCTGATTGATTTTCCGTTTTGGGCAATTCGAAGAATTCACCCTTTTACAGATATTTAGTTTTCCGTTTTCTGGTAGGTTGGCCTTTCAGACTTCCAAACTCCATTTAGGTTACGTTCGGGTTGAACGAGTTTAAGGTCTTGTGGTAAAGGGTTTCGTGGGTCAAAAGAAAGTTAGAAGGTTCGTCAAGGTGAGGGAGAAGTTTGTAAAGCCGTTCACGAGTCTCCTGAGGGAAAAGTCTCAAAGTAGTCGGGCAAAGTTGGAAACGACCGGTGGTCTCTCGGTTTCCGGGAGTGGCGCCTAAGCCACCGAGTTTAAGCAAAACCTCGTGGATTTTGAACGGTTACATTTGGCGCCCAACGTCAAAATTTCAGTAAAATTTTATTGCAGTTGATTCAATTGAATCGAAACACATTTTAGTAGCATTGCAGCATTAAATTTGAATTTCATTTATTTTTTTTATTTTTTTTCGGTCGAGTTTGAATTTATAGTACGTTGAATTAGAATTTTATAGTGGTTTTTATTTTATATTTTGCTAACTTGAATTTTTATAGTAAATTGAATTTTTTATAGTGATTTGAATTTGAATTTTTAGGTTAAGTAGCGCGTAAGGAATTTGAATTTTTAGGTTACGGTTGAATTCGGTATTTTACTTTCGTTTATTTTTTTTCCTCTTTTTAAATGTACATATATTTTTATTTGAATTGAATTAATATTGAATTTCATTTGAATCAGAATAAATTTGGAAAATGAGTGGTCCCTATATTTTACCGGAAGCCGAGCACTTGCTGGCTGACGAAGTGGATTTTGATTTGAAGCTTCGTGGACAATTAGTCGATCGTAGAGAGACTTTGGAGGACAAACAAAGATTCTTACGTCGGTTGTTGAAAGAGGAGAAGAAATCGAAAGTAGGGTGTAGAGGAAAACATCTTTTCAGAAACGAAATCGAAAATATAAACAGCAAGGTCCGGTTAATTCGCGCGGAGTTAAATAAAAAGTTTGATCGAGCGTTAATTTCAAGATTACGACATTATTTGATCCGTGCACAAAGTGCAATTGTGGAAAACGAGGAGGAGAAGACAAGTCAAATTGATATTTGTAGGAAAATAGAGGAAATTTTGAAATCTTTTGATCAAAGAATATTTATGGAAACTGAGGAGGCGTTGAAAGATCCTGTTGATCCACAGCAGATTCAGGAAGGAATGAAAAATACAACTAGCATCAGTAAAGATAAGGAAATTGAAGATGAGGAAAAGGAAGATGAGTTGGAAGAAGAGAAGAAGAAGGAGTTAGAAGCAGAATGGAAAGAATTCATAGTTTGGAAGCAAGAGAAGTTAATTAACGAGGCTAAAGCGAGTCGTAGATCAAATGAAGATAAAGTGAACGTTGATGAAAGGCCACCGGAGAGTCATAAGAGCCGGAAGTCTCGTTCAGTTAGTAGAGATTCAAGCGAGGTTGGTGACAGACGGTCGCCGGAGCGCAATAAGAACCGAAAGTCACTTAGGGAGTTTGTGAAAAAGGATAATTTGGATAGAAACAAGGTTGATAGCTGGCCGCCGGAGGGCAATAAGAGCCGGAAATCACGGAGAAGTAATAGTAGAGAAAGGAGGAATAAATGCTTTAGTTCAGAGAGTAGTGTAGAACGACAAAGACGAGGAAATTCGAAAGGAAAATTAAGGAAATATGCGCGTGATGACTCAGAAGATTCAGATAATGGCGGTAGAAAATTGAAGAATGATCGGAAAAGTGACCGTCACAGGAGAAACCGCGGATACTCGTCATCATCAAGCGAATCAGAGTACAGTAGGCAACAATACAGGAAATCAAGAGTAGAGAATTGGGACCTCAACTTTTCAGGAGACAGTAGGTCAATCCAGGTTGAAGATTTCCTCAATCGAATTCAGAAATTGGCTCGACATGAAGGAGTCAGCAAGGATGAATTGCTCATGAACATTCATCGTAGATTGAAAGGAGAAGCGTATGACTGGTGGTTTACGAGAGAATCTCATCTCACCAGTTGGAAACGATTCGAGCATGAAATTCGATTCAGGTACGGAAATCCGAATAGAGATCGAGGAATAAGAGCACAGATAAGGGAGTTGAAGCAAAGGAAAGGTGAGACTTTCATTGCTTATGTGACGGAGGTCGAGAAATTAAATCAATGTTTGCAGCGTCCTTTTTCGTCAAGGACATTGTTTGAGTTGATATGGGAGAACATGCGCCCGCATTATCGCTCAAAATTATCGGTTCTAGATATTGAAGATTTAGATGATCTAATCGAGATCAATCACAAAATTGATGCGAATGATCCTGGCTTTTATAGGACAAACCAGGGCAACAGGAACGATCTTCATCATCTCAAGGTGGAAAGCGATTACTCGAGTCATGAAGATGAACCAGTATGCAACATGAAGTCTGGCCAACGGGGTGTTAAGCCAGCACCACCAGCTAAAGCTAAACAGGAAGCGCAGTATCAGAAGCCGTCGACTGACCGTGCTGCACAACAACCGCAGCCAAACAAAAGTTCAACTGTAGTATGTTGGAACTGTCGAAAGACTGGTCACATTTTTAGAGAATGCAGAAGCCCAAAGCAGATATTTTGTTTTGCCTGTGGAAATGTAGGGAAAACAACAAGAACTTGCGACAGAGATCATTCCTTTTTAAGCCGCCAGAGGCAGCAGAACAACCGTTCGACAAACTAGATGCGAGGTGTTTGAAGGGGAATCCAACCATCTCGCGGACTGAAGGTATTCCCGAACGCAATGATTTAGGACATTTTGAAAACTCTGTTTTAGAAGTCAGAGTAAATCCTAGCTCATGTCCTCATATTAAAGTTAGTATATTGGGGACAGAAGTCGTAGCACTATTAGACTCTGGAGCTGGACTCAGTGTAATGAGCGCTCTGAACATTGTGGAATCTCATGGCTTAAGAATATTGAAGAGCAACGTTAAAATATGTACTGCGGATGACACAGAGCATACATGTTTAGGATATGTTAACGTACCTTATACGCTGGGTAATGAAACGAGAGTTGTTCCAACGCTAATCGTACCAGAGATTAGAAAGCCACTAATTCTAGGCATGAATTTTTGGAAGGCATTCCAAATAAGGCCTATGATAACTTCTAAGAATCGGATTGAAGAGTTGGAATTGACGTGGACATCGGATTTGAAGGAGAAATCAGTGATAAATTATCTCCGAGTCGAAGAAGGAGTTGTTATGGATGGTGAACCGATTAACTTTTCAGTTCATCTGGTGGAGACTTCGGAAGAGCCACAGATCATGATATCTAAACCTGAAGAAGACGAAACCTTAGATATTCCGACTTTGGATTTGCCTCAGAATCCACAGGAAGCAATCGATAACATTGAGACGGAACACGAACTTACTCCAGAGCAGAGGACTCAATTGAAAAAAGTTCTTAGTGATTTTGATTGCACCAGCGAAGGACGACTGGGCAAAACAACACTAATCGAGCATGAAATTGAGGTTATCGAAGGGACTAAGATGAGGGAGCTGCCAATGTACCGGTATTCACCTCAAATATGGGAAAAAATTGAGAAAGAGCTTGAACGGTGGAAGGAATTGGATGTAATAGAGGAATGTGTTACGGAATTTTCCAATCCTTTGGTCCCCGTCAAGAAAGCAAACGGTAAGATAAGGGTTTGTCTTGACTCAAGGAGGGTCAACACGATCACCAAGAAGGACGCATACCCAATGCGAAATATGTCGGAGATTTTCCATCGTCTCCAAAGGGCCAAATATTTCAGCGTTGTGGATTTGAAAGACGCTTACTTTCAAATACCACTAAAGGGAAGTTCGCGAAATTATACAGCATTTCGCACACCGAAAGGACTTTTCCGGTTCAAGGTTGTGCCATTTGGCCTCAAAAATGCACCTTTTACAATGACGAGATTAATGAATCGAGCAATTGGTTTTGATTTAGAGCCAAAAGTATTTATTTATCTCGACGATATTATAATAATTAGTGAAACTTTTGAGGAACATCTATATCTCCTGAAGGAAGTCGCTGCTAGGCTCAGGAAGGCAGGACTGACAATTTCAGTAGAGAAAAGCCGATTTTGCAGGAAACAGGTTCGGTATTTAGGGTATTTGTCCGATCACGGACAGTAGTTGACGAGGGCAATCCTTTCGGTTGAAGGATCCCTGCTTCGGCGGCCAATTCCTCTTCGGAATGCCAGGGATGATCGGCCAATTCCTTCCCCTGAAGGAATGCCTGGGGTGTCGATAGCTCAGACTGTGAATATGATTTCTTACCAAAAGTCCTGAAAAGGACTACTAGCTGGGCTGCTTCGGTGAGAGAAACGCTTTGGGTATCGGTTTTCGAACTACGACGGTTTATTGCGCGTGCCATACAACGGCTAAATACTGAATGATTGAATTCTGTGCACGCAAGCTCCTTAAGTAGGCTGCAGGTAGAAGGATTCATTGCATGCACAGTGAAATGGCTGCGGTGGGAAATTTCCACTGTCTTATGTACTACATACTGGATGCTGCAATCGGTGGTCCGGGTGGTGTGATGATGGAGAGCTCAAGTTGGTCGGTCGGGTTGCGTGAAGTAGTGTGTGTGTGTGAGGTTCAGGTAGGAAAGGGTGTTTGTTAGTGGTGGTAGCCGAAATACTCGCGGCGACTCGAGGTTAGTTATATGTTTGCTTTACATAATTGGGAATAGGGGGGAATGGATTACATAGACAGGATCAACAACAGGGTGAAAACGACGACTGAACTGATCAGGGTTGAAATGTTGCACACCGTTCGCGTTTTGCGTGAACATTCTCCCGCCAGCGAAAAGTGTGAAACCGGTGGATTTGAGGGCAGTGGTGCTACAGTGATTTTTGGATTCATTACGGGCTGGGTATCTGACAGATTAGCGGAATCATTTACATTAACTGTATTAACGGAAAGCGGGCGTTGTTGACCTGGATTGATTACGGTGGGTTTGGTAGTAACGGTTTGATTCTGGTTAATGAGTAGTGTGGATAAATTAGACATGCGTTTTGAGTTAGTGGGGGCAGAACGAGAATTCACTAAAGACTGTCAGGATTCTAGCAGAAGATCGTAAAGCGGGTTTTCAGCACTAGTGATTGGAGGATTTTGTGACTGTGTGGGTTTCAAGGGCTCATTTACTTGGATTGGTAACTGACAACTTTGTGGGTTTGTGGACTGACGGATCTGTTTCATGTATTGAGTATCTTCAAGGTTTTGGGAAACATAGGGATAAACAAGGCTTCTTTTTCGAAAGATCGATCGTTTTGGGAAAGATGGAAAATCAGGTGGATCGAGGGAGAGATTCTCTGTGGGACTATACACTGTACGACGGGGCGGACAGTTTTGACAGGAGGGATTTGCTTGACCGGTTAACGACTGTACACCAACTGTGTACTTTTCTGGCTTAGGACGAGCAGAATTCACAGCTCCAGCGACCACCCATCCAAGACGGGTTTCTTGGAGGATTGGAAGATCGTCGGATAGTTTGATTTGTCCTGGCATCATCAGCTTGAAGAAGTGCTGAATGCCAATGAGGAGATCGATTTCACCGGGAATGTGGAAATTTGGATCGGCAAGGGCAAATCCGGGTGGAATGTTCCATGATTTGATATCGATGGAAGCTGATGGTATTGGGCCAGTGACTTGATCGGCAACAAGACACTCTAACTGCGCACTGTAGTCGGAATAACGAGATTGAATTCTGAGCTTCGCTACTTCTGATAGGGATGATTTTTGATAGTTGGCTCCAACAATATCAACCTTTGTTGCGAGCCGAGGGAGTTTCAGGGTTTGGACAAGTTTACGAGAAACAATGTTTGCTTGGGATCCACTATCGAGGAAGACTCGACAAGGCTGAAGTTCAACATTGGCATCGAACACTTGAACCATTGCGGTCATCAAGAGACTGTTGCACATATGGTGGACTTTCTTGGCGGGATAGACGGCAGAAGTAGACTGTATTAAATGGGATTTGATTTCGGAATCCGAATCATCGGATTTGGATTTGGGCGGAGACACATCAGATTCGTTAGGGTGGAGAAGGGTGTGGTGTCGACCTTCACATTTCCAACAGTTAAAGAGGGATTCACACGCACTACTCCTATGACCCGTTCGCAAACAGTTAAAGCAAGACTTGAGCTCTCTTACCTTGGCTTTTCGTTCTGGAACGGACATCTTGCGAAGGGCGTCGCACTTGAAGATCGGGTGGCTTCCGCTGCCACACACTTGGCAGGTCGGTTCTGCTCTCTCGGTTACAGCATAAGTCTTCAGTCGGCTGGAACTATTCGCTGGAATCGGCTTCACCGTGGGCTTCTCGATTGCGTCCTCACATCGCTCGAGGATTGAACAACGCTTCTTCAGGAAGTCCATGGTCTCGTTGTAGGTGGGAATTTGCTTGTGGGGCACCGTGGATTCCCACTCCATCCGGGTTCGGTTGTCCAACGCTGTCGCAACCAGGTTCACGACGAAACGCTCGGACATTCCAAGCATTTGCTCCTCCATCAGGGTCAGACCGTCGATGTGCCGGGTTACATCGTCGATCAGTTCACGGAGCTCCTTTGCACTGGGTCGGGTCATCTTCTTCAGGTGTAGCATACCCAAGATGTGAGTATCTACGATGAGGCGCTTGTCTTCGAACCGTTCTTCCAGCAGCTTCCATGCGTGGGCGTAATTGTTGGATTGCATGGTGCAATCATCGATGATTCCCGCTGCACTACCGATCAAAGCTCGATCAAGGTGGTAGAGCTTGATGGCATCGGAATCGGTGGAGGTCCTCATCACGTCGAGAAACATGGCCTTGAAGCGTGGCCAGTTCTCTGGTTTCCCATCAAACGTGGGGATGGGTGCTTTCAGCGGTTGCTGCTGGACTATGATGCGGGGTGCTTCTTCTTGCTGGCTTCTTCGTTGAAGTCTCATGTCGCTGGTGTCGGTCATGGACTGGATGAGCGTTTCGACCAGCATACAGGTTTCGTTGTGCTGGGCTTCGAACACGATGTAGGCTTCATCCTGTTCGATCAGCTTCTCGGCGGGCGTCAGAGTCACAATTTGGCGATGCAACTCACAGTACTCTCTGTAGTGGGTTTCCAAATTTCGTTGGTACAGCTTCAGCTGGATCAAATCCAACTGCACTGCTCCTGCTCCGGATGCTTCTTCTACGGAATTGCGGATGCGCGTCACTTTCGCTTTCACCTGTCCGCGTAGGTGAACAAGCGATTTCAGCTCCGCCATCCTCTCCTTCTGGTTGGTTTTCGTTGGTGTGTGCTCGATCGGCATTGAACACGGTGATGGTGCGTTTCGCTTCCGCACGACGACGACAGGTGCGAACGTGTTTCGACACGTTCAACAAGTTGCACACGTGGCAACTTTTTGCACTGGTGGATCGATTTTCACTTAGGTTTAACTTTCCGCGGCGACGATTTCACGCACTCTCGGAACAGTTCTTCAACTCTGTTTTGCACCCACGTTTCGCGAAATGTTTCTCACTCGCGACTTTCTTTCGCACTTACGATTTTCACTCGTGACTTACTTTCGCACTCAACTAAGGGCAATTTCCCTCATCGAAGCAGCAAAGAATATTTTTCCAAACAACTCTGCTGAGCATCGACGGGAACAACGGGAACGATGTGCAATCGGTTGATTGCCAAGCCACGGTTGCGGGTGCAACACTCTGGATGTGGATCACTCAGATCCGGCTCGAAGTGACCAAAATGTCCGATCACGGACAGTAGTTGACGAGGGCAATCCTTTCGGTTGAAGGATCCCTGCTTCGGCGGCCAATTCCTCTTCGGAATGCCAGGGATGATCGGCCAATTCCTTCCCCTGAAGGAATGCCTGGGGTGTCGATAGCTCAGACTGTGAATATGATTTCTTAACAACAGTCCTGAAAAGGACTACTAGCTGGGCTGCTTCGGTGAGAGAAACGCTTTGGGTATCGGTTTTCGAACTACGACGGTTTATTGCGCGTGCCATACAACGGCTAAATACTGAATGACTGAATTCTGTGCACGCAAGCTCCTTAAGTAGGCTGCAGGTAGAAGGATTCATTGCATGCACAGTGAAATGGCTGCGGTGGGAAATTTCCACTGTCTTATGTACTACATACTGGATGCTGCAATCGGTGGTCCGGGTGGTGTGATGATGGAGAGCTCAAGTTTGTCGATAGGGTTGCGTGAAGTAGTGTGTGTGTGTGTGAGGTTCAGGTAGGAAAGGGTGTTTGTTAGTGGTGGTAGCCGAAATACTCGCGGCGACTCGAGGTTAGTTATATGTTTGCTTTACATAATTGGGAATAGGGGGGAATGGATTACATAGACAGGATCAACAACAGGGTGAAAACGACGACTGAACTGATCAGGGTTGAAATGTTGCACACCGTTCGCGTTTTGCGTGAACAGTATTTACTTACTGAAAACGGTCTGAGTATCGAGAGTTCCAAATTGGAACCAATTTTGAAGTACCCTAGACCGAAAACTGTAAGGGAAGTCCGGAGATTAATGGGACTTATGGGATTTTATCAAAAATTTATCCCACGATACAGTCACCTCACGGCACCAATAACCGATTTATTGAAGAAGTCGAAGAAGTTCAGATGGTCGTATGAAGCAGAAGAGGCACTGACGCAATTAAAAGCAGTCCTCACTTCAGCGCCTGTTTTAGGAAACCCGGATTATACCCGTCCATTCATTATAGAAACGGACGCATCGCAGCTAGCAGTTGGCGCAGCTTTATTACAGGAATTTGACGAAGGAAAACGGATTATAGGTTATTTTAGCAAGAAACTATCTAGCACACAACGCAAGTATTCAGCAACTGAACGAGAATGCTTAGGAGTACTTCTAGCAGTGGAGAATTTCAGACACTACATTGAAGGTTCCACATTTACCGTCATAACCGATGCTAAAAGTATCACATGGTTATTCTCGCTCTCAGCTGCCAACGCTAATTCAAGGTTATTGCGTTGGGCACTGAAGCTTCAATCGTATGATTTCACACTACAATATCGGAAAGGTAAGGACAACATTCTAGCCGATTGTTTGTCCAGGATAGAAACAGTTACCTGTGTAGACCAAGAATATGAGAAACTTGTGGACCAAATCACAAAGGATCCGATTAACTTTAAGCAGTTTATGGTCAAAGGAGACCGCATCTATAAGTACGTGGTTGACACTAACAAGTTCACCGATCGACGCTATGAGTGGAAATATTATCCACCCACGCAAGAGCGGGATGGAATAATGCGTACCATACATGAACCAGCGCATCTTGGGTACGACAAGACGCTAAATTCTCTAAAAGAGAAGTTTTATTGGCCTAGAACGGCCACGGACACAAAAGAGTTTTGTAGGTCTTGCTTACCGTGCAAAACGTCAAAAGCAACGAACGTTAACCCTACCCCACCCATGGGATCACAGAAAAAGTTTTGCGATCATCCTTGGCAACTAATTATATTGGATTATGTTGGACCATTTCCGCCGTCTGGAAAGGGCAGAAGCACCTGTCTGTTAGTTTTGACAGATGTGTTCACAAAATTCGTTTTGGTGCAACCTTTTCGTCAAGCAACAGCATCGACTTTGGTGCAATTTTTGGAGCAGGCAGTATTTTTGTTGTTCGGTGTACCGGAAATGATTTTGACCGACAATGGTACCCAATTCACTTCCAAGGAATTCGCTAATTTATTACAGCACTTTGGAGTGAAGCACTGGTTGACTCCATCGTATCACCCTCAGGTGAACAACACCGAAAGAGTTAACAGGGTAATCACTACTGCCATAAGGGCAACCATAAAAGGCAATCATCGAAACTGGTCGGATAATTTGCAGCAAATTGCTAATGCGATTCGTACATCGGTTCACGAATCTACAAAATATACTCCGTACTTTTTAACATTCGGGAGAAATCAGGTATCGAATGGTAAGGAGTATGAAAGAATGCGAACAACAAACACTAAAGATGCCACAAGCAATTTAACCAATACTGATAGGGAAAAACTTTACCAACAGGTTCGAAAGAACTTAGCAGAGGCGTATCAAAAGCAAAGCAAATACTATAATTTAAGGTCAAACACTAAAGCTCCATCGTATCAAGTAGGAGAGAAGGTACTTAAGCGTAATACGCTGCTTTCGGACAAAGCCAAAGGCTATTGTGCCAAATTAGGGGCAAAATTTGTACCAGCTATTATAAAGAAAGTATTAGGAGATAGTTATGAATTGGAAGACCTAAACGGTAATCCATTAGGCATATTTCATGCCAATTTTCTAAAGAAATTTTAGAATAATAGGTAATCAAGCTATGACATAATCCCGTAGGAAAATGTACTAAGTGAAACTTTCGTTCCACACAAAAAACACATCAATGATGGCAAATAGCGAAAAGAACTAAAGCTAGAGTTAGTTTACATAAATTT
Source organism: Aedes aegypti (assembly GCF_002204515.2). Classification (NCBI taxonomy): domain Eukaryota; kingdom Metazoa; phylum Arthropoda; class Insecta; order Diptera; family Culicidae; genus Aedes; species Aedes aegypti. The sequence continues at coordinate 164,169,404 of NC_035107.1, forward strand.
CCTAGCCTTACAATAATTCAAATCTACTTACTGACTATGTAAATGTTAAATCTATATTAGTAATAAAAGAGGGATAGTTCGAAAGTTATAAGTTTAAAAAAAGCACTCACCAGTTTTTTTTCCGTTTGTCATCATTCGACATTCGGGTCGCCGGAATGATTTTATTGCGCCGTAGTGTTTCCGCTTCCGCGTCCGGTACGGACAGGAGTGTGAGAGTGGGAACACGGAGTGGTACGTCGCGACGTCCACTCCCACACTACCTGGGTACATTTCCGGGGAAGAAGATCCACACTCCCGTTCTCGTCGCGCGTTGAGGTTAGGGTTGGTCATTCGTCGGACATCAGCGCCGTCGTGGATGCGTTGGACATCAGCTCCGTCGTCGCGTTGTTGCTGGTGGCTCAGTTGCTGGGTGACGTCCTGCGATCCTGGAAGCACTCCTGGGCGGACGCATGCCGGTTTCTCCGGCGAAAAAGTTGTCACCCGCGTGGTGATTGTCATTGCGTTTTCGTGCGCAAACGTCAGCGCTATTCTTCGGAATCTCTCGCTGACGATCTGAAAAGAAATAAAACACAAAGCAAATTATTCTTATTTTGGAGGGGAAGTGATAATTAATACTCCCCCCGTTTAAAGTTTGCGGTATAAATTTCACTTTTTTTCACTGCACACGCGCCGCGTCACATTCACTCGAGTCCGATTGAAAGTAAACATTGAATCGCAGTCTTTCCGTTTCTTTTTCTACACGCTAACATGAAAGTACCCATTAATGGGTAAAATAATACCCATTTCCAACTAAAGTGGCTTAACTCATTAAAAGAGTAAAGTCGACTTACTCATTAAAGAGTATTGGCTTTGAACTTCAAATAATGGGTATTTTTCACTCTTGGTCTTTACAATGAAAATGGGTAATAAAACCTCATTTTTTGGATGAATGTTGCCGCAGATTGAGATTAGGGATCCAGAAATAAAAAGTTTGAGAAATATATCAAAAGACCATCCAAAAACTTCATAAATGTAGCTTACATTTATTGTTCAGTTTTATTATTTTAATCTACAAATTTAAGAAATTATATCATTATTTTGTTCCTTTTGTCGGAAGTTTCCAAACATACGGCACTTGGAAATGAAGAATCTGGATCACTTTAACTGCTTCAAAAAATCCTCCTTGGAGCCGGCCCGAACAGTTTGGGTGAATTGACACAGATGTCGAAGTATCTGCAACAATAAAGCAATTTGTAAAGATGTCATTCAAGAGAAAATCGTCGCATTACTTACGTGTTAGAAAAGCATCGTTAGAAACAAAACTATCAGCACAAAAATGGTCACTGGATTGGTTTGAAATAACGCGTGAATTCCACTTTTCACAATTTGTTTTTCAGTAATGCCGGGTGGCAACGGAACAAATTCGAACAATGGCGGATATGATGATATCAAACAAGCATGTATACAATTTACCCATTATTTCCACGAGACGGGAAACTTCGAAATGGAGCTAAAGTACCCTTTTTATGTCATTAAAAAATACCCTTTTTCTGACATTCCCATATTGATTATGAAAATGGGTACATGGAACTCATTTAAAGGGTACTTCAAAGTTAGCGTGTATGCGTTCCGACAGGTGACAGATGACAGTGCGATGTTTTCGCACGTCGCGCGTTGACAGTGCGATGAATTTGTTAACCTGTCAGTTCGGTTTTGCTGCATGGGTCGATGTTCAGTTTGATGAGAATTCGAGTGTACGAAGGTACGGTACTGCCATCTGGGAAAAGTTTGCTCGATGCGTGAAGCTTCAAAAATTTTACCCGGCAAGGTATAGGAAGCGAAATTTCAAATGCTCATATAAAATTAACTACAATAGTTATTTAAAATCTTTTCAGGACATGTTGATATACTTTCAATGGGCTACATTATAGGCATATAATTTTGAGTTTTATATTGTTTTCTCAATATGCTGCTGATTCTATATTTGATCAATAGTCTAACCCCGTACACTTAACAGAATTTAATTAAAAAGTGTTTTGAATTTTTTAGAAGCATTTGAAAATTGATTTCCCATGCTTTGCCATGTAAAATAATCGGAGCTTCACGCATAGGGTCAACTGTGGTAATTGCCTTCGTAGACGCGAATAGAGTTGTGCGATTCTTTAAGTAGCAAATTCTGGTGTCGGAAAGAGATCCGAATTTTGAATTTGTTTAAGTTTTCGGTTTTGTTTAGGAGAAACAGGTGTTAGGTCAGACAATGGTTTCTGATGAATCCTGTTGATTCTATTTTGAGCAGTTTGATTGCAAAAGTATCAAATCATGATTTGATGAGGCAATCGACTGTGATTCTTCGTAATGATTAGCAATGTTGACGAACGTGGTTCGTTGTGCTGATCGTTAGTTTCGTCGTGGTAACACAAACTCTATTACCATCTACTGAAAATTGAACCGTTGTATTGAGTTTTGGTTTAGATTGTTTTAACTGCAGAAGATGTTTTACTATTGGTGTTTGAAGATTATGTATCTTATGAGTTATGAAAATTTGATCAGTCTTCCTGATCAAATTTTCATAAAACCGGGTGGTGTGATGTAACGTTGGGACGTTTATTTCTTTTTAAGCAAAATAATGTTGCTAAAATTATAGTTTGAATTGTTAAAAAACATTTGTAAAATTAAATAACTATTTGTAAATATCGACGAAAAGTATCTTGGATTTAGTTTTGAATGCTCATTTTGACTTTGCCTCATGGGAACTTGCAATATAAACTGCATGTAATTGGTTTGTGTCTAGGCTAAATGTATGCCATAAAAAGACGTAGTGAGTGCAGTAATGGCTCCTGAATATATGTAACTCATTTACACCATCTTGACGAACCTGAAGAAGCGCTAAGATCGCCATCGAAAGAGTCGTTGGCGCGATTTATAGACAAAAAGGGGATTGTTCAATGTAGATTTCTTTAAGCTAAAAAGACTTAAGCTCGGTCATTTCGTTCTTAACAAGGCTGGAGTATAGAAGTTATCGCGGTTTTTAAGTTTCGAGTTAGATTTTTCTGTGCCCTTCGTTAACGTACCGAAGGTAGTTTGTGTAAAGAGGTGAATTTTAAGTGAAGTGTTTAAAACGGTTTTTGTGTCTTTTGTGTATTTATAGTAAATTGTACGTGTTTCCGGTCCCTTTGACCGTGGTTCCGCGAATATTCTATTCGTTTATCCGTAAAATCGTGCAAAAAGGTAAATTTTAGACTTTTAAATGATTTAAATTTGGATTTTGACTAATTACGCCATTCGCGTTGGACTTTCCAGCGCTTAGGCGCTTTTTGTATTACGGGCTGGTTTGAGAGTTTCGACAAGTGGAGTCAGTTTGGGGTTCAAACGTGGCGTCTCCAGCGCCATCATCGTGAAGCATTCGAGCTCGGGATCCACTAAGGCCCGCCGTAAAGGTAGCTAAACGGAGGGAGGTGAAGTTCGTCAACTCTTCGAACGAAATACTCCGACGGTCGCCAAAAACCGTCGTAGGTTCACCTTACGCTACAACCCCGGTGAACGGAGTCCGAGAGCGCGATCCCCGTACGTAGCCAATTATCGTACGCCGGATCGGACCAAATCTGAAGGTGACGGGTTCATTTCATCGCGTGCGGTCAGAGCCCCCAAGGCAAAGCCGTGCGAAGGTACGTTGGCCTCGACCCTGAAGAGGCGGTCAAACCCCGGGAAGCACGACAATCCGTCGTTGCGGCTCTCGAAGAAGACCAAATCGGAAGCCTTCCGTCCAGCCTCCACCTCCTCCGCAACGTTAATTCGGCCATACTCCCCGAGCTCAGACCCTTCGTCGCTGCCGCCATTACAGCAGCGTCAGCGGACAAGTAACGTTCCCGCCATTGCTCCGAGGAGCGATCAAGCGACCACCGTCCTTCGCCGGCAACCGCCGGATACGTCAACCGTCATCGAGTCACCGAAAATCCTGCGCAGGTACGTGGAAACCTTTTTCATGGCCATGATAGTTTCCCTTAATACCCGTCAGTAAATAGGTCCAACCCGAATGAGTTTCCGTGAATAAAGAGTAGTTGAAGTTCTGAAAGCTGATTGATTTTCCGTTTTGGGCAATTCGAAGAATTCACCCTTTTACAGATATTTAGTTTTCCGTTTTCTGGTAGGTTGGCCTTTCAGACTTCCAAACTCCATTTAGGTTACGTTCGGGTTGAACGAGTTTAAGGTCTTGTGGTAAAGGGTTTCGTGGGTCAAAAGAAAGTTAGAAGGTTCGTCAAGGTGAGGGAGAAGTTTGTAAAGCCGTTCACGAGTCTCCTGAGGGAAAAGTCTCAAAGTAGTCGGGCAAAGTTGGAAACGACCGGTGGTCTCTCGGTTTCCGGGAGTGGCGCCTAAGCCACCGAGTTTAAGCAAAACCTCGTGGATTTTGAACGGTTACAAGAGTCCAAGTACTCGGAAGTCCTGAAGGCGATGCGCAGTGACGCGAAGCTCGCAGATCTTGGAGCCGACGTACGCAGTGTCAGACGCACTCGTACAGGTGAAATGATTCTCGAGCTTAAGCGCGAAAAGGAGCGCAAGGGCGCCGCCTACAAAAGTTTGGCGGAAGAGGTCCTTGACGAGGGTGTCGAAGTGAGGGCTCTGACGCAGTCAGTGACTCTGAAGGTGATGAACCTTGACGAGATCACCAACGCAGAAGAGCTCGTCACAGCCCTGCGGCAACAGTGCGAGATTCAGGTGCCCACCGCTGCCGTTCAGCTACGGAAAGGTCCGGCAGGTACTCACGTGGCCTTAGTATACCTACCTGTTCTTCTTTCTGGCGTTACGTCCCCATTGGGACAGAGCCTGCTTCTCAGCTTAGTGTTCTTATGAGCACTTCCACAGTTATTAACTGAGAGATTACTATGCCAATGACCATTTTTGCATGCGTATATCGTGTGGCAGGTACGAAGATACTCTATGCCCTGGGAAGTCGAGAAAATTTCCAACCCGAAAAGATCCTCGACCGGTGGGATTCGAACCCACGACTCTCAGCTTGGTCTTGCTGATTAGCTGCGGGTTTACCGCTACGGCTATCTGGGCCGCAAATAAGTCCGCTAAGGTAGGCAAGATCAAGGTTGGTTGGTCAGTATGCTCACTGAACATACATGAGCAACCGGTGATCTGCTTTAGGTGTAGGGAACCAGGACACAAGTCCTGGGGCTGTAAAGGCCCTGATAGGACCAAGTTATGTAGGCGTTGTGGTGAGGAAGGTCATAAGGCACTAGGCTGCAAGAACGCTCCCAAGTGCTTGATTTGTTCCGGCAAGTCCGTGAACAACAATCATCCAACGGGAGGCTCAAGGTGCCCGACCTTCAAACGAGCCATTAACGAAAAGTCACAGTGCAGGTAACGCAGCTGAACCTGAACCACTGTGACGCAGCTCAGCAACTGCTGTACCAGGCAGTTGCTGAGTGGGGGACGGACATCGCCATCATATCGGACCCATACCGAGTACCCGCCGGCAACGGTATTTGGGTCGTGGATGGATCCGGAAAAATGGGGCGATATGGACGACGGGTAAATACCCCGTCCAGGAGTTGGTGTCTACTACCTACGAAGGCTTCGTGATCGCCAAGGTAAACGGGGTCATCTTTTGTAGCTGCTATGCGCCTCCGAGTTGGTCGACCGAGCGGTTCACGCAGATGCTGGACTGCATGACGACCGTGTTGACAGGGCGAAGGCCAGTAGTAATAGCGGGTGACTTCAATGCCTGGGCCGTGGAATGGGGAAGCCGTATCACGAACCAGCGAGGTCAAATCCTGCTAGAGGCACTGGCCGTGCTAGATGTCTATCTGGCTAATGTTGGTACCAAAAGTACCTTCAGCCGAAACGGAGCGGAGTCGATTACACTGCGGAACACGTTTTTGTCTCCAGCATCAAAATACCTCTATTTACTCAATTAAGGGTTGCTGAATCCATTGCCGTTTACAGAAATATCACATCACGTCTAGTTTTTGAGATATTAGTTGTTGAAAATGCAAAAAATGACTATTTTAGCCAACTTGCATGCAAGTTTGCCGGCTTGTAAGGCAATTTATTTGCTTAATTTGCCACAGAATACATACTTTATGTGTATAACAATACTTATCATCAAAGTTTATAATACTTTTGATGCGGAAAAGTTATTTTTTGATGGTTTAGAAAAGTATTGTATTTTGCCATATAATAGAAACGAAGAATTTTGTATGGAGACTGCCAGCATGTTGAAAAAATCGGTTTAATCTTAATTTAATCGTGAAATTTCAACCAAAATATATCTAAAACGAAAGTTTAAGTCCTCTTTTGCATGCTTGGTGGATAAGATCACAAAAAAGATTGATAAAATATACTTCAAATTTGAGGTAAACATCAATAAAACCAATGTTTTATACAACTTTGGCGACCTGTAGCTAAAAATTGTGACGTGCTGGGACATTTCTGAGAACGGCATCAGATTCAGTAACCTCAAATCTACTAGAGACACATAATTTGATCCTTGAGACACGCAAAAATGTCATTTTTGTTGCGCTGTGTTATCAACGTTACTTTTTGTAGTGCTGGCCTAAGGAGTAGTTCGAACTGGAGGGTAGACAATGCCTACACTCACAGCGACCACCTGGCGGTTCGCTACAGTATCGACTACAACAACAGCAGGCAGCGCGTAGAGGAAGCGGCTAGGTCACGGCCAAGCCCTCGTAGGTGGAAGACATCGTACTTCAATGACGAAGTACTTAGGGAGGCGCTCCGTCGTGAGCGTAACCTACTCGGCCTAAGCGGGGACGAACTGGTAGCGGTGCTTTCGCGTGCGTGCGATGCGACCATGCCTAGGAAGTCCACCCTAGAAATGGGAGACCACCGACGTACTGGTGGACTCAAGCAATTGCGAACCTGCGCCGTGCCTGCCTACGGGCCAGGAGGCAGATGCAGCGAGCACGTACCGAGCAGGAGCGTGAAGAACGACGGGCGGTGTTCACCGCTACCAAAGTCGCGCTGGAGTCCGAGATAAGGGCAAGCAAAAAGGCCTGCTTTGAGGGACTCTGTCAGAGTGCCAACGCGAACCCGTGGGGTGATGCCTACAGGATCGTTATGGCGAAGACAAGAGGTGCAATTGCTCCTACGGAGCAATCTCCAAAGATGTTGGAGGGGATCATCGAGGGGATCTTTCCGCGCCACAACCCTAGCCCATGGCCTCCTTTTGTAGGACAGCCGGGGATTGGGGCTGGCGATGAGGATAGAGTAACCGATGAGGAACTTGTAGGGATTGCAAAATCACTAAGCATGGGGAAGGCACCAGGTCCGGACGGAGTTCCAAACCTGGCCCTCAAAGTCGCAATCTTGGAGGCTCCCGGTATGTTCAGATCTGCTATGCAGATATGCCTGGACGAGGGAGTATTTCCAGATGCGTGGAAGAGGCAGAGCCTGGTACTATTGCCAAAGGCGGGGAAACCACCTGGTGACCCGTCGGCGTATAGACCAATATGCTCAAGAAGATCATCCTTAACAGACTGTTGAAGTACACTGAGAGTGTAAATGGTCTCTCAAGCAACCAGTTCGGCTTCCGGACGCTATTCTGACGGTTAAGAACACCGCTGAGATAGCACTCCAGCGTAAGAGGAGGGGGATTCGCTACTGCGCAGTAGTGACTCTGGATGTAAGGAACGCATTTAATAGTGCCAGTTGGGCGGCTATTGCCGATGCGCTCCTGCGTCTGGGGATACCCGAGTACCTGTACAAGATTCTCGGAAGTTACTTTTTTTTTTTTTTTTTTTTTTTTCATGCATCTCTAGGAGTTAAAAAATCTTCTCAAGACTGGCCTGTATTTGTTTATGCTCATGCCACAGTGTATGGTTTGGCACTGTGTGGGATTCGCAATGGGGCGCCTACCCACTAAAAAACAGTCTCCTAGGTACACCGTCACCGTAAAGAATTCTTCTCCGGCACCACCTTGCGGTATTACTTCGAAGAAGAGGCGACACATGCTACGCGCACCCTGCATTAAGCCCTTCGGCTCCATCATTAATTTGTTAGTTCCTAATCCATGCCATGCTGAGCCCTTCGGCTCCCATTAATAATTTGTTAGTATTCCTAGTTTGTGATCTAAACATGCCATATTCAGCCATTCGGCTCACGATACCATGGGTGCTAGAATCGGAAGTTACTTCCAGAATCGGGTATTAGTCTATGACACAGAGGTGGGTCGGAAGTGCTTTCACATAACCTCAGGAGTCCCGCAAGGTTCCATCCTGGGTCCGGTGTTATGGAATGTCATGTACGACGAGGTGTTGAGATTAAAATTCCCGGCGGGTGTGGTCATCGTTGGCTTTGCCGACGATATTACGCTGGAGGTCTACGGTGAATCGATCGAAGAAGTGGAATTGACTGCAGCCCACTCAATCGCAATTGTGGAGGAGTGGATTAGCTCCAGGAAACTGGAATTGGTTCACCACAAAACTGAGGCGGTTGTTGTCAACAACCGAAAGTCGGTGCAGCAAGCGTTGATCAGTGTAGGCGACTGCACGATCACTTTGAAGCCCTCCGTCAAACACTTGGGGGTGATGATCGACGATAAGCTTACCTTCGGTAGCCACGTCGATTATGCCTGCAAGAGAGCCTCCACAGCTATTGTGGCACTGTCTCGGATGATGTCCAATAGCTCTGCGGTGTACGCCAGCAAGCGAAAGCTTCTGGCCAGTGTCGCCTCGTCCATACTGAGGTATGGTGGCCCGGCTTGGGGCACGGCTTTAAGTACCATGAGCTACCGTAGCAAGCTAGAGAGTACTTATAGGCTAATGTGCCTGAGAATTGCGAGCGCGTACCGTACCGTCATCACCGGTATGGTGCCTATTGGTATCCTTATCATGGAAGACATAGAGTGCTTCGAAATGCGCGGCACAAGAGGCATACGCAGGACCGCCAGACTGGCCTCCATGGTCAAATGGCAGCGTGCGTGGGACAGTTCCACCAAGGTAGTGTGGACTCACAGGTTGATTCCGAGGTTAGATATCTGGGTCAATAGGCGCCATGGGGAACTAACATTCCACCTGACACAGGCCCTTTCGGGCCATGGTTGCTTTAGACAGTATCTACACCGTTTCGGTCATGCGGGTTCTCCCGAATATCCAGTTTGTGCAGGTTTAGAGGAAACGGCGGAACACGTTTTGTTCGTGTGCCCGCGTTGCCGCATAATGCGTGACCGCATGTTAGCCACATGCGGTTGGGACACGACTCCGGACAATTTGGTACAGAGGATGTGTGAAGACGAGTTTGGTTGGAATGCCGTTTCATCGGCTATCACCCACATCGTCTCGGAACTGCAAAGGAGGTGACGAGTGGACTCGAGGAGTGGCTAGTGCAGACGCTAAACAACAGGTGGTCCAAGGGTTCGCAGTCGGCTACGTAGGTCATACCGGTGCCCTACGGTCGAAATCGACTCTTACAGCGATTAAGTGGCCGCGGGGAGAACATCCTGGTAGCGCTGCTGTCGTAGCGCCGGCCTACTGGGTTGGTACGAGCCTCTGGTTGTTCGGGGCAGGTGGAGGCCCCTTCGTCAGCAATCCCAGCTGGTGCTAGCTGATAGGGCCTGAGCCTTCAGTAGGTCAAATTGCGAAGCCCGCAGTATCAGTTCTTGATACCTGCGGTGCAGCTGGGCGCGGGCGTAGTGGTCGACCCTGCCCGCTTTCAGCGGACAACGGGAGGTGAGGGCCACCTGGGAAGCTGGCAAAGCGCCAGCATGCTACCTTGGTGAACCCCCCTAAGCGTGTCATCGATGTTTGTTGCTCCATGGCTACGCAGCTAACCTGGAGGATGCGATGTGCAATAGCCCCTCTCCGAAGCAATGCCTTCTTGGTGGTCCCGGAGAGACGAAGGGTTTGGCGGCAATGGAAATGGTTTAGTGGGTCGGTGGTGTAGTCCCCAACCCCACACGGCGTCTGTTGAGCATATTATCCCCCCATCGCTTAGAAGAAAAAAAAAAAAAAGAGGTGATCATACCATCTACCAGAGCTGTGGCAACACACGCGAGCAAGGAACAGCTTTCATAGTGAAAAGGCGCGTAATCGGGTGGAGGCCGATCAATCTGAGAATGTGCAAGTTAAGAATCAAAAGCCGATTCTTTAACTTTAGCATAATCAACGTGCATAGCCCACACTCCGGAAGCACTGATGATGACAAGCTCGAAAGCGAGTATGACAGCTGCCCAAGCCACGACGTCAAGATCATCATAGGAGATTTGAACGCTCAGGTTGGCCAGGAGGAGGAGTTCTGACCGACGATTGGAAAGTTCAGCGCCCACCGGCTGACGAACGAGAATGGCCTACGACTAAACTCATCAGTCGCCACCTCTAAGAATGTGGCCATTCGTAGCATCTATTTCCCGCACAACCTCCCGTATCGGTACACCTGAAAATCACCTCAGCAGACAGAATCGCAAATCGATCACATTTTGATCGATAGACGGCACTTCTCCGACATAACCGACGTCAGAATCTATCATGGCGCCAACATTGACTCCGACCACTACCTGGTGATGGTGAAACTGCGCCCAAAACTATCCGTCATCAACGATGTACGGTACCGACGCTCACCTCGGTACAATCTAGCGCAACTAAAACAACCGGATGTCGCAAATGCGTACGTACAGCATCTTGAGGCAGCGTTGCCGGATGAAAGCGAGCTCGATAGGGCCCCTCTTGAGGACTGCTGGAGGACAGTTAAAGCAGCCATGGAACGGAGCTCAAAAAACGATTGGTTCGACGAAGAGTGCCAGGAGGTTTTAGAGGAGAAGAATGCAGGGCGGGCTGCAATGCTGCAGCATGGTACGTGACAAAACGTGGAACGATACAGACTGAAGCGGAAACAGCAAATCCGCCATTTCCGGGACAAACTGCGCCGCCTGGAAAAGGTGGAATGCCAAGAGATGGAGTTGCTGTACCGTTCTCAAGAAACACGGAAGTTCTATGAGAAGCTCAACACATCTCGAAAAGGCTTCGTGCCGCGAGCTGAGATGTGCCGGGATAAGGATAGGAGCATCTTGACGGACGGACGTGAGGTGATTGAAAGGTGGAAGCAGAACTACGATGAACACCTGAATGGCGCAGAGAACACAGGCACAGAAGGTCAGGACAGCGAAAGCGATGGCTATGTCAGCACAGCGGACAGAAGAAACCAACCAGCTCCCACGATGGGGGAAGTTAAGGATGCCATTCAACAGCTCAAGAATAACAAGGCCGCTGGCAAGGACGGTATCGAAGCCGAACTCATCAAAATGGGCTCGGACAGGTTGGCCGCTTGACTGAATCGGGAAGCTTACAAGATCGATTAGAGCAACGATGGACGGTGTGTGCGAGAGGATCTCGGGCGAACTCTCCAGTTCGTTCGAGTCTCGGCGGGACTACGACAGGGCGACGGACTTTCGTGCCTGTTGTTCAATATTGCGCTTGAAGGTGTCATGTGGAGAGCCAGCCTTAACATTCAAGGCACGATTTTCACGAGATCCGACATGGATATCATTGGGAGTTATGTAGTTTCTGCTATATGTGATTAAATTACATATTTTGACGTTTAATTGAAGTAAGCTTTTGCTACACCATTTTTCAAAACGGATTGCCAATCTATTCTATTTAATTTTTGTTTAATTCCGTCATAATTAGCGTTTTTATAATCAAAGAAATTCTTACAGTTGTCAGAATTGTGATTATTGTGTACAAAAATTGAGTACTCAATAGCTGTGTGAAATGCTTCATTTTTTCATAGTGGAGAAACAGATTCATTAACACAGAAATCTTCCATAATGTTTGAGAATAAGAAGTCCAAATAACAGTTTTGCCGGTTTTTCACATGATTTATTTGATTTAAACCTAAAAATGCAGCTTTTTCAAAAATAAATTGTAATGATTCGTTTTCACCGACAACCGGAAGCAGAATGCTTTCGTTTTCGGAATCACGAATAAAATCAGCATTACGCTGATTAAAGTCGCCATAGATATGCACTTTGAATTCTGGAGATAACTGGGATACAATTTCTTTAGCAGTTTGAAAGAAAATTTCATATGCTGATTTGCAAGCTTAGTCTGGCGGAAAATACACAGGAGCAAATATATGTGTTTCTCCGGCGATGTGTGCTTTCACCCACAAATATTCAAATTCTTTATGTTTTGATGAAATAATTAATTCTGAATTGAATTAAGTAAATATTGCGATGAGAACTTCACTACCAGACATTCTTTGGGTAAGGACCAAATCTCGGTCATCTCTGAATACATTAAAACTATTACCAAAAACTTTTTCACTCTTAAATTTTTCATTCAAACTAGTTTCAGTGCCCTTAACAACTGAGAAGGACGAAGTTAGAATTCTTTCATAAATTTCGTTCATTTTAGATGCACTCTTCATGCGATTAAAATTTTGGCAATATACTAAAATTTCGGTAGCATTTGCTTCTGAAGAAGTTGATGATAACACATCCCTTTGCATAACACTATTGGAAAGTTCAGATCTATTATTAGATACATTGTCATTATTTAAAATATTACCAACTGGTTGTTCATCAGCCACGATTGGATCGTCAGGGTCTACGTCTGAAGACTGCGTCAAGTTGATCGAAAACACGTTTTTTCACAGGAGCACGAAGAACAATGCTGCGAAAAGGAGTTTCTTAAGGCAGGACCAAACAACCAGTTCGAACTAGAGGTTGAGCACGAAGGGAATGCATCATCGACAGGATACGGATTCAAAATTTCGCCTCTCTGAAATTTGATCCCACGTTGCTTAACTGTAGGCTTGGAAAAAGTCAGCTTTGCTCTTTGCTGCTGCGAGTAAATCCTTATCCGAGGGAAGACCATTAGAAACCGCTCCATTGCTTCTGCGCTTCATGTTGCTATCGTTGTAGTTGAACCATTTTTGTGAGGTATTGTTTTTCATATTTTCGCGTTCATTTTTACTTCTGGTGTGCTTGGAGGGAGTTTTTGGAAAAATGGAGTTTGTTTTTCGATTGGTACTGTTGTTATGGCCTCTGTGTAGACACACTCCATAATTTCAGAATCTCTCAATTATATCTACCCATAATTTTTATAATGAGTATTGCTTCTTCTTAAACTCTAAATTTTCTTTTAAATTATTGTACATTATTTTACAATGTTCCTTCCGTGTTTGTTTCTTCAAATATCCTGTTTAAATTTCTGCCAGATTTCCTTAACATATCCTAGAGAAATATTCTCTTTATAGAAAATATATTACCACACGCAGACAAAGCGATAATAGCGTAGTTGTACTAATTGAAATTGTGGCATCAAATATAATCGTATCATTCATATTCATATCTTATATCTAGGTGTTCTGTGATAGAAAACACACTATCATTCTAATTTGGTAAAACTGAATTAATTATTTATTAACATTTTTAACAACATATCACATTTAATTTGCCGAAGCAGTTCAGAATTTTTACAGGTGAGTTGATTTCACCTGCTTATAAGAAAAATCGAAACGCTTTCAATGAACTCAACCTAACAGAATTTTTACAGGTGAGTTGATTTCACCTGCTTATAAGAAAAATCAAAACGCTTTCAATGAACTCAACCTAACTGAACTTAGATATAAAATGCATTTATCGTGGCAATAGAAAATTGCAATGATTTTTGTCACATTGGATATTCCAGGATTGGATATTGGTCTTCCAGGAATTATCAAAAACGTCCTCTTGATTGAGAATTCTTTCGAATTCCTGAGTAACTTGAGTACTTAATTGAAACTGTGCGTGCTTTTAAATTGCACAGCAAGTTTTTGATCTTTTTCGCAATTAGTTTCAATGCCAGTATTTGCTTCTTACGTTTTTATTAATTTAATATAGAATGCAGAAGGGTTCAGAGCAAGAGTCCAATTGAGAAAACTTCTTAATAATATAATTTCAAATTTTAATCTTGATACCGGGAACTCTTTGAGAAACTAACAGATTTTGTTTTCAGGAAATTATCAAGTATTCTACTGAGATTCTGGAAACAAAAATACCAGGGCTTTCAATGTTTTTCATGATTTTCCGTGTTGAAAAGTTCGACTTGTTTGTATTGTGCCTTCAGCAATATTTTTATTTTTGCATCATACAGACGCAAGTCGTTTTGTAGATAAAAGGGTAACAGGTCCAAACCTGTGCATGCCAACGACGATATCCTCGTGTTTTCTGTTTTGTGGTAATAGAATTGAAATTGCATCCACACATTTGGATCATATCCGCTTCATATTTGTTTTGAATAGCGTTATCCACATTTCAAAATGATTCGTACCCTTCACAACGGCAGGGCGTTTTTCGCGTAGCTGGTTCAGGTTTTGCTGAGGATAGCTACTTTTGCTGTTTTCAATTTAGCACACTATTCGATGCGCTTCGCTGTCCATCATGCAGCACCCGTGCTATTTCCCAGCGAATGTACATCCGTCCAACTAGGGTTGGGTTTCAGGCTTTCGTTTTCCTAATTTTCAATTGTGAATTATATATACAGATGTGAATTATTCAATGTTTACATCGAGTATACCTCATTTTCGCTGTTTGATTACAGAGTTATGGCACCGAATCATGCGAATCAGTAATCGTCACTGTACGATGATTAGTATTTGTTCTATCCACATTACATTGAGAAATTATGATTACAGTCATCAATCCACGTTGAAAATAATGCTATAACTTAAGTTCCAGACAATTCAAAACGAATAACAAACATGGCCATACAATTCGTTGTCACTTCTGCGTGATTGTCTATAGCAAACGGAGTATCACAGAGATTCGATAATTGGGGCTTGCGATGAGCTAACCATTCGCAATACCGTAATCCGGGGTATCATTGATCAGCGGGGTAACATTGATTGGAATGACTCAACTCGTAAAAAGTTCGTATCATAATTTATTGATGAAACATTTCCAAATCGCGAATGGTGCTTCTCTTTCTTATATTCATAAGCTAATGTAAGTGAGGATTTTTGCGAAAATTGCGTTGACATTATGCGTAAATATGTCATCTTTTCGAAACAATGATTTCAATGGGTAGCAATGACACTACCGAAGATTCATGTCTTACATAAGTTCTGCAAACGATATGAGCAAGAAAAATGCGGTTCTTATTAAAAATGGCCTCTTCGAAAACGATTCCGTTGTCAAAACTTTCATAAGTATGCTCAATTTGGCAACATTAACGAATTACTGTAAAGAATATAGAAATCCCTTTGGAAATTGCCTACCTTTAGGCGTATTCCGTGGTTCGAGGTGTTTTTAATTTTAAAATAACTCAAAAAGTGAATGACTTGTAAGCGTTTGGCCTTCATATTCGGCTTCAGGGGCCATGATTTAAGTAAGTACCGATATTTTCATTATAACCGAACGCTGTTTTCATAGGTGATCAATGTTACCCCGTATCAACTAAGTCAAAAAATCACTTAAAACATTTTTTTAAACATGCTTAAATCTTTCAAAAAACAAAATGCAGTATAAAGTCACGAGCTATGGGTGGCAGTACTTGTTTTAAAAATATAAAATTTGCAACATTTGCATTTTCAAACGAAATATTTGAGAAATATTCAAAAAAATGATCAATGTTACCCCGGATTACGGTACGCATAAATCAAAATCTTAAAATTCGGAAGTCAATAACGGCACTGACCACATTCTTGCGATCATCGGGACAGGGAAAGAATATTAGTTAGACAATCATTGGTACTAAAAATCGAAAAATTGTCCGCATCTCCATAGTTGTCATGGAAAGGATATTAGGTCAATGTGATAAGGTAAAGATCTGGGATTCACTTTTGGTTGGTGATGCAATTCATGATATATTCATGTCGAAGCAGAGTATTACACAATAACAAGCCAAACAAGTGCTAACCAAATTCCAGACATGTAGTGCACTTTCAGTTTCATTCAATCATCAAAACTCGAGACTTGCTTCTACAAAGTTTTCAAATGAGACAAAAGATAGGGAACCCGATCAGTGAAAAACAACAGAGAATAGATTTTGTTACTCAATTAGTTCGTTTTTTCTAACGAAATATGTTATAATTTCGGCGGGTTAGTAGTCAAATTAACAAAAAATATAACAAAATTTCCTCTACGCTAAACAGAATTGAAACAAAATATGTTATAATTTAAACAAAAAACTAACTCATTATGTTTGGAATTCAACGAAAATGTAACTCATTTTGTTATTTTCCATAACTGAATTATAACAAAATTTGTTATAGGCAATTGCTCTTAAACATTTTATAACAAATTGTGTTATAATTATGTTTTAAATTTAGACAAATTTGAAACAGCCTCTGTTATTATAACTGATTTTGTTTTAATTATGTTATGATTTCCTCCGTCAACTAAAAGTGTTTCTAACAAAAATTAAACAAAATTTGTTTTTTATAACTGGACTTTATATAATTGTGCTACAATTTTGTTGAAATCCACTGATCGGGAAAATATAATGACCTCCGTGTTACCATGAATAAACGTTTTGACTCATATTCCGAACACTTAAGGCCAACGGTGACATCAAATGCTTCTGATTGGCATTAATTTACTGATATTTGTAAATATTTTTTTTTTTTTCAAAGTCTTACTGTTAGCTGTTGGATTTACACAGGAAATTGTTTATTTAAACATGTTTAGTGTTGTTTTTACGTAAAAGTACGGAAAAACATTTGGATTCAAATGCCTAGGCGGGCCCTGTCGCGCTCAGTTGCACCAACCAGCATGTACTTTGTTTTCGACGCATTCACCATTAGCCCGACTCTTGTGTCTTCGCGTTTAAGGCGGGTGAACAAATCTGCCACCGTTTCAAATTTTCTCCCAATAATATCCATGTCGTCCGCGAAGCAAACAAATTGTCCGGATCTCGTGAAAATCTTGCCTCGACTGTTAAGTCCGGCTCTCCGCATGACACCTTCAAGCGCAATATTGAACTACAGGCACGAAAGTCCGTCGTCCTGTCGTAGTCCCCGCCGAGACTCGAACGAACTGGGGTGTTCGCCCGAGATCTCCACACAGTTTTGCACACCGTCCATCGTTGCTCTGATCAATCTTGTGAGCTTCCCGGAAAACCTGTTCTAGTCCATGATTTTTCATAGCTCTACGCAGTCGATACTATCCTATGCCGCCTTGAAATCGATGAACAAATGGTGCGTAGGGACCTGGTACTCACGGCATTTCTGGAGGATTTGCCGCACGGAAAAGATCTAGTCTGTTGTCGAGCGGCCGTCGATGAAACCTGCTTGATAACTTCCCACGAACTCGTTTGCTATAGGCGATAGACGACGGAAGAGAATCTGGGATAGCACTTTGTAGGCGGCGTTTAGGATGGTGATTGCACGATACACTGTAACCTCAATTTACGAACTAGATTGGGGGTGCGTAAATTGAGTTGGTGCGTAAATTGAATCAATGCGTAAAACGAGGGAGCTCAGTTCGTAAAACGAGGTTTTGCCGTTTGGAGTCTACATGTATGAAATTAATTTATATTATTTAGAAAAATTGTGCTCTTTTAGTATCATTAACATATTATTAATACATTGAGTTCTTAATCAGGCTAGTATGTGTGCAAGTTAAGGTCTTCCAAGAACTCTGGAGTTTGGGCATATGTTTCAACATGAGTTAACGGAGATCAATTTACCATTTCTATGTAGAAGAATGTTTCGCAATACTGGACCCTAGAAGATTGTTATATTTTTAAGAAGCGTTTGTATTGTCAGATCCGAGTTTTGGTAACTAAGTGAGTACAACGGATGTCGTAGTTCATCCAAAAACTTCCTGGAATATATACCTGCAATGTACTGGCATATTTAGTGATCCTTTGATGTGTTATTGATATGGCGCAGGCCCTCAACCATCCATGTGAGTAAACGGTGTATTGCAATAATTTGTGCGGATGTCCTAGGTCCTCCAAGGACTCCATTGAATATAGGCCTTGGGATCTACGACCGTAATACGAGATTAGAGGTTAGTTTTCAAATACTCCACAGGCCCCTAACCATCCATGTGAGTAAACGGTGTATTGTAATAATTTGTGAGGATGTCCTAGGTCCTCCAAGGACTTCATTAAATATAGGCCTTGGGATCTACGACCGTAATAAGAGATAGAAGGTTAGTTTTCAAATACTCCACAGGCCCCTAACCATCCATGTGAGTAAACGGTGTATTGTAATAATTTGTGAGGATGTCCTAAGTCCTCCAAGGACTTCATTGAATATAGGCTTTGGGATCTACAAGCGTAACCAATTATCAATACATGCTTTTTTGATATGGCACAGGCCCTTATCTATATGTAGCAGAAAATGAGTATTGTTATAATTTGTACCGCTATCCTAGATCCTCCAAAGAATATAAGAATATTGAATATAGGACTTTGAATCTACAAACGTGATCAATGGTCTATAGGTAGTTTTTTAATATGGCACAGTCTCTTAACCATTCATTTAGGTCATCGGAATATATTATTTATTTATACGGATGTTTTTGGTCCTCCAAGGACTCTATTGAATATAGGCCTTGGGATCTACGGTCATAATATGTGATTAGAAGATAGTTTTCAAATACTCCAAAGGCTCCTGACCATTCCTGTGGGTAAACGGTGTATTGTATTAATATGTGCGGATGTTCTTGGTCCTCTAAGATCTCTATCGAATATGGGCATTAGGATATACAAGCGTTACCAATCATCAATAGAAGTTCTTCAATATTGCAAAGGCCTCTTACTATCCATATTAGCAAACGAGGTGTTGTATTGAGTTCTGTGGATGTTTTTGTATTTCCAAGGACTCCATGATATATAGATCTGAGTATCTACAAACTTTAGTAGTTGTGCAATGATGCTACTGATTTATAGCATAAAATCTAAACTTTTAAGGCTAAGCAGTCCGTCATTGTTGATTTTGCAGATTACAATTTCAAAGTGATGAAACTCAGTCATCTTAAGTAATATTGATTTATAAAAGTATCACTACTTGCGCTTACATACAGAAAGTATGCAGATACATTTTCAGCAATGTCAGTCTAAAACCAAGTGATTTTCTTTAATTTGCAATCGTGAGACGGAATGGCCACAATCATCCATGCTCAGTACAAATTTCAATAACGGCCTACTTCGCCTTAATATAAGCATGATCAATGTACTGATCTGTACTGATATTTATGAATTTACTTCGTTAAACAAGTGACGTCAATTAAATTTGCGTTAAAAAAGACTTCGTTTATTGATGTTTTGGTGAATTGAATTTAAAAATGGCGTCAGACATCGATTTTCGTCAACAATTTTCTCCAATCGTAGGTCGCCATCTTAGATTTCAAAATGGCGTCGGACATCGATTTTCGTCATCCCCTCGTAGTGCTCATTCCACAAATACCCATATATCATGAGTATCCAACAATTTTTTCAAACCAGAGGTCGCCATCTTGGATTCCAAAATGGCGTCGGACATCGATTTTCGTCATCCCCTCGTCTTGCCCGTTCCGAAAATACCCATATATCATGAGTTTCCAACGATTTTTTCAAACCAGAGGTCGCCATCTTGGATTCCAAAATGGCGTCGGACATCGATTTTCGTCATCCCTTCGTTGTGCCCGTTCCGAAAATACTCATATTGCATGAGTTTTCAACGATCTTGGAATCCAAAATGGCGCCGGATATCTATTTTCGTCATCCCCTCGTCGTGCCCGTTCTGAAAATACCCATATTGCATGAGTTTTCAACGATTTTCCCCAACCGGAGGTCGATAATTTCCCGCATTATTGTCTAAACTCAATTTACGCACTGCGTAAAAAAAATTGACTTAAATTGAGGTAGCGTAAAAAAAGACTTCGTAAATTGAGGTTTTAGTGTAATTTTCACATTCCAGTTTGTCGCCCTTCTTGTAGATAGGGCATATAACGCCTTGCTTCCACTCCTCCGGTAGCTGTTCCGTTTCTCAGATTCTGACTATCAGCCGATGCAGACAAGCGGCCAACCTGTCCGGGCCCATCTTGATGATTTCGGCTCCGATACCATCCTTGCCAGCAGCCTTTTTGTTCTTGAGCTGCTTGATGGCATCCTTAACTTCCCCCTTCATGGGAGCTGGTTGGTTTCCGCTGTCCGCTGTGCTGACGTAGTCATCGCCTTCGCTGTCCTGACCTTCTGTACCTGTGTTCTCTGCGCCATTCAGGTGTTCATCGTAGTGCTGCTTTCACCTTTCGATCACCTCGCGTCCGTCCATCAAGATGCTCCCATCCTTATCCCGGCACATCTCAGCACGTGGCACGAAGCCATCGCGGAATGCGTTGAGCTTCTGATAGAACTTCCGCGTTTCTTGAGAACGGTACAGCAACTCCATCTCTTGGCATTCCACCTCTTCCAGGCGGCGCAGTTTGTCCCGGAATAGGCGGGTTTGCTGTTTCCACTTCAGTCTGTATCGTTCCACGTTTTGCCGCGTACCATGCTGCAGCATTGCAGCCCGCGCTGCATTCTTCTCCTCTAAACCCTCCTGGCACTCCTCGTCGAACCAATCGTTTCTTGATCTCCGTTCCACATATTCGACAATGCTTTCGGCAGCGTCGTTAACCTTACTTGTAACTTGTAACTGTAACTTTGTAACTTGTAACTGTAACTTTGTAGAGAAAAGAAATATAAATCTGAAATTTTCTGGCTTTTCCTAACTTTTGAAAACGTACATTTTTGTGCTAAAAGAAGCTTTCAGTGACCTCTAGAAGCGGCGCTACAAAAAAAGTGACACATTAAGCATTAAGGGTCAAAAATGACCCATGGCTTTAAAACGCTCTCAAAAATCCATTTTTAACCGATTTTAGTTCTTTTAGCTTTATATGAAAGATATGGAACTTAAGAATGAAACCCTGGAAATTGTTTGTCAGTAGATATGGCCATTTTGGGCACAAGGGCACAAGGGAACCTGGATCCTGTTTCAGAAGGAACTGGCGTATATCATATTCAGCAGTTCATACACATGTATATAACGACGGTTCAAATTTACAAGACCACCAAGAGGACCAACATTTAGATTTGGCCGGTATTTCGGAGTATTCCGGAACCGGTTCCGCTAGGGTGTGATGTGGACATTTTCACACCATCATATAGTACCATCATGCGACGGCTCAAAATACATGATTTTTCATCCAGATGTAAATGGACACCATGCCATATACCTGGCGTTACGCACCTAGTGGAACAGAGCCTGCTTCTCAGCATTTTTTAACGGAGAGGTTTTCCATCTGACTATTTTTGCCTATATATATCGCTTGGCAAGCACGATGATATTGTATGCTTGGAAAGTCGAAAAAATTTTCATCCAGGAAAGATCCTCGACCGGTGAGATTCGAACCCATGCCCCTTAGTTTGGTCTTGCTGAGAAGCTGCGTGTTTACCGCTGGGCTTCCAAAACATAAAAATATTATATTAGAATATCATTTCCGTTACGGCCAAATTAGAAAAAAATTATCATACAGACAACTCAGCATAACTGGATTTTCAACGGACCAGAGAATAAGGGAGGTATACAGTAAAAGCTAGAGTAACCCGACCAGTGGATTACAACAGAGTTGAAACAGATTTTGTTTTTCCGTTAGCGCGTTTTTTTTTCAAAAAAGTTTGTTATAATTTTTAATGATTAGTAGTTATAATAATAAAAATTATAAAACAATTTACTCTAAACTAAACTAAACTGTAACAAAATATGTTATAATTCAAACAAAAGTGTAACTCATTATGTTTCAAATCAAACCCAAATATAACTCATTTTGTTATTTTCCATTACTGAATTATAGCAAAATTTGTTATAAGCAATTGCTCTCACAAATTTTATAAAAAATGTGTTATAATTATGTTCTAACTAGTAACAAATTTGAAGTAGCTTTTGTAAGTATAACTGGTTTTGTTTAAATTATGTTTAAATTTCTTCCATGAATTCAAAGTACTTCTAGCAAAAATGAAACAAAATTTGATATTTGTAATAAATCTTGATATAATCGTGCTACAATATTGTTGTAATCCACTGGTCGGTAGTTGATAAAATAACAAAAAATACAATACAATTTCCTCTATACTAAACAAAATATAATATAATTTAAACAAAAATGTAACTTATTATGTTTTAAATCAAACAAAAATATAACTCAGTTTGTCTTTATTCATAACTTAATTATAACAAAATTTGTTATGTTTTTTACATGAATAAAAGCGCACATGCATAAGTAACTTCGGTCAGATTTTTTATCACGATTTGTTTTATAATTATGTTATAAATTTAAACAAATTTGAAATAGCCTTTGTTATTATAATTGATTTTGTTTTAAATATGTAAGGACATTGTTACAACTCAACGTGCATGAACGAAAATGAAATAAAATTTGATATTTGTAACAAATCTTGATATAATTGTGATACAATTTTGTTGTAATCCACTGGTTGCATACTGTGCACGTGCTGCAGCCTTATGTGCAGGAGCCATAAGATCCAAGATAATCTCTACTGTTATCCTAACAGCGATTTTTCCATGGGTTCCACAAGCGGTTACCCTGAGATTTCTCCAAGAAACAAATTTTGTTCGCTACCAGACCGTTTCCGATAGAACTCCAGAAATACCAGCAATTCCATCAGGAATATTGCCAGAAGTTCCTCCAGGAATTTCTGCAGGAATATTTGCACAGGGATTTCGCCAAGACTTACTGCGGGAATGTCTTCAGTGATTCCTTCATAGATTCCTCCAGTAAAATTTTAACTAGAATTTCCCCAGGAAATTCTCGAACGATTCCTCAGGGAACTTTTTCAGATTTACTTCTGGGCCACTCAGGCTTCTCAGACACCCATCTAGAATCAAATAACAAGATAATGACATATTGTAACAAAAGCTGTTAAATTAACCTTCATCCAGCCAACATACTTTCACATGCAAAAAACACACTAAAATGTGCATAACTTTTTTGTTTCTCAATGGATTTTGTTGAAATTTTCAGAACTTCCCGAACAACTCTTCTAGTTTATGGTCCAGGAAACTTGGGAATATGGTCCACGTGGTTCCGGAGTTATTCTGGATTGTCTTGGGGTACCAAAATTGGCCACATCGTCCATTCAACGGATATCTCAAAACCCAGATGAGCTAGAAGGTTGGTGTCTTCGGCAAAGTTGTTCAGCAGACCAAGAGCTATCCGTCAGTAACAATCTTAGTAGGGAATTTATCCGCTAGGTGGCGCTAGTAGCAGTTTTCTTCGATCTTCTATATCTCAAGATCCTGATGAGCTAGAAGGTTGGTGTCTTCAGCAAAGTTGTTAAGCAGATCCAGAGCTATCTGGCAGTAACAATCTTAATTGGGAATTTATCCGCTAGGTGGCGCTAGTTACAATTTTTCTTCTATCATCTATATCTCAAGATCTTGATGAACTAGAACGTTGGTGTCTTCGCCAAAGTTGTTTAGCAGACCGAGAGCTATCCGGCAGTAACAATCTTAATTGGGAATTTATCCGCTAGGTGGCGCTAGTAACATTTTTCTTCAATCTTCTATATCTCAAGATCTTAATGAGCTAGAAGGTTGGTGTCTTCGGCAAAGTTGTTCAGCAGACCAAGAGCTATCCGGCAGTAACAATCTTAATTGGGAATTTATCCGCAAGGTGGCGCCAGTTACAAATCTTCTTCAATCTTATATATCTCAAGATCCTGATGAGCTAGAGGGTTGGTGTCTTTGGCAAAGTTGTTCAGCAGACCAAGAGCTATCCGGCAGTAGCAAACCTAATTGGGAATTTGTACGCTAGGTGGCGCCAGTTACAAATTTTCTTCAATCTTCTATAGCTCAAGATCCTGATGAGCTAGAAGTTTGGCGTCTTCGGCAAAGTTATTTAGTAGACCAAGAGTTATCTGGTAATGATTGGGAAAATATTCACTAGCTTGCGTTAGTAACAAATTTTATTCATTCTCCTATATCACGAGATATTGATAAGCTAGAATGTTGGTGTCTTCGACGAAGTTTTTCAGCAGATCAAAGATTTTTGGGCAGTTGCAAATCTTATTAAAAATTCATCCCCTAGATGGGGCTAATATCAAATTTTATCGAACATTCTATATCTCGAGATTCGGATAAGCTAGAAGGAAGATGTCTTCCATAAATTTGTCAACAGATCAAGGGCTATTTGGCAGTGCAACATCCGGTTGAGAATTCATCCACTAGGTGTTGCTAGCAATAATGATTTAATCTGCTATATATTGAGATCGTGAAGAGCTAGAAGGCTAGCGGTAAAAAAATATGAAAGGGAATTCATCTGGTAGAAGGCGCCAGTAACAATATTTCTTCAATTTTCTATGTATTGAGAAAGTTTATATGTTCGGCAAAATTTTTCAATTTTTGCATGGTTTGATTTTGGCAACACGGTAATACATATGCAAACTAATGGATCATGGATCAGTCAACAATCGTGCTAATCTCGATATTTCTGTGAGCTGTTTTGAGGCTTACCATATTCAATTTAATTCGTGGTCATTATCACGTTGATTGTAGTTTTGATTAAAACAACCGTTCTATTTTGCACGGTTGGATTTGGGCACCATAAAGGTTTTTTGGCATGTTGTCAAAATCGAAAAGGCACTATATATCTGGCGGAGAAAAATATACTATCGGCTACGATTATACCTACAGTTGAGCAAAATAATTACAATCGTTTCATTTTTATGGAGAAAGATATTTCATTAGAAATTTCCCGAATATCAAAACGTTTGTTTGACAGATACATTTGTGAGGATTTTGGTTTTTCTCCATTATGTACAACCGGTACTAAAAGAGTGTTTGATCCTTCGACCTTGTTGCTTGCTTCTGCGGGGGCGGGTGACGAGGGCAGGATCAAACATGTTGCGCGTCGTTCGTGTAGGGAAATAAAAAAGCGTCACGTATCGTTAGTAGTGTTTGATCTATTGATCGCGTCGCTTGCTCTTGCGTGGGTGAGTGATGAACACTTGTTTGGCGTACATGCGAGTATCGAATAATATCGCGAATCCGGTTAGGCGTGATTATATCATGACAACCGTGGAGATGCAGAGGTGATCTCGGCCTCTAGTAACAACGGTAGTCACACTAACATTCCTTCCCTTCCCCGATGACCGTAAGGACGTGGCTGGAGCCGTTATTGGCTTTTAAATTTTGAGCTCTCGATTTGTGCACATTGAAGAATGGTAAGCTAATCCCAAGCCCCATTCGTTAAATCTCTGTGCAACTTCGATTGTTCTGGTCAATCACGGAGTAGCAACTACGAATTGTACGGTAATCTATGTTTATGCTTATGTTTATGCTTATTATGTACAACCGGTACTAAAAATACTTTCCTGAATATAGTTTTCAATATCGTGAAGTCCATAGCTTATCAGACGAATTTTGCCATACAAAATTATTCCATATAACTTTTCGATTTATGTGCATATATATAAGCATTACGCGTTGAGATCGATTTGTTCGGTACAGGAATCCCCTTGCATTTTGATTATTCATGGAAATAACTTTTCACACAATCCCAGTAAATTAATGTTTTCGATATCGAGTTAAGAAACATCAACTCATGGAAGCTTTTAATAACTCAAAAGACAAATTCAACATGTTTTGTTATCAGTGACATTATTTGTTATTACCTTAGCATTTACTGGTACTCAGATTGCTCTAACTGTAAACCTTAGCTTTGAGCAGCAAGTAGAGCATTTAAACCGTTGTCTATAACATTTCGGTTGGATTGTTTTAAGGAAGATTTTTGTTGCTAAAAAATCCTAAAAGACCGATATTTTAGCGTACGAGGATCTTGGAATAAAATTCTTCTTAAAAAAATACGGCAGCACCACTAAAACTCAAACCAAATTGATCCCTACTAAGTAGATTTCAGCCATCCAATATTATTTGCCGAAAAACTAACCTTCCTGCTCCATATTGTTGAATTAGATAAGTTCTATGAAAATATCACTAGAAACATCTAGGGAACAAAATTTAAATCAATTTTATCACTATCAGACATATATTGAGGCTCCAAACTGTTTAGTAAATCATTTTTTAGCTATTTAGGATCACCAAATTCAAAATTTTGAGGAGGTTACTAGCACCATATAGCGAATGAATATTGGTTCAGTTTTCCATTTCAGATGGCCCTTGATCTATTGAACATCCAGTATAGGTAAATTGACACTCAAATCTCAACCATGAGGTTCTCCCACAAAAACAAAATCGATTTTGGGATGCAAAATCACTTGCTCACCAATTTCGTATTTGTATATTTATCGTGTGGCAGGTACGATGATACTCTATGCCCAGAGAAGTCAAGGAAATTTCCATTACGAAAAGATCCTGGGCCTACCGGGAATCGAACCCAGATACCTTCAGCATGGCTTTGCTTTATAGCCGCGAACTCTAACCACTCGGCGAAGGAAGGCTCCATCAAAAAATCTCGTAAATAAAATATAAGGCTTTGAATGAAAACAGCATTTAAAACAAGTTGATGAACCAACTCATGTATTGTGGCTGATGAGCTGCGTAAGCTACAAATCAAGCGTGAAACATCTCGAACATAAAATATGAGAATTTAAAATTTTCGCCACGATGTGAACATCTTTATCGCAGACAAACTGGAGCCACCCAACAAAGATCTTCTTGTTAACTTTTGATACATAAAATTAAAGATAATTTGTTACTAACACCACCTATCGGATAAATTCCCAATTAGGTTTGTTGCTGCCAGATAGCCCTTGATCTGCTGAACAACTTTGCCGAAGACACCAACCTTCTAGCTCATCAAAATTTGAAGATATAGATGATTGAATAAAATGTTACTAGCGCCACCTAGCGGATAAATTCTCAACAAGTTTTGCAGATAGCCCTCAGTCTGCTTAACAACTTTGACGAAGACACCAACCTTCTAGCTCTTCAGGAACTTGAGCTCTAGAAGATTGAAGAAAAATTGTAACTAGCGTCACCTAGCGGATAAATTCCCAATTAAGATTGTTACTGCCAGATAGCTCTGGGTCTGCTTAACAACTTTGCTGAAGACACCAACCTTCTAGCTCATCAGGATCTTGAGATATAGAAGATTGAAGGAAATTGCTACTAGCGCCACCTAGCGGATAAATTCCCAACTAAGATTGTTACTGACAGATAGCTCTTGGTCTGCTGAACAACTTCTTCGAAGACACCAACCTTCTAGCTCATCAGGATCTTGAGATATAGAAGGTTGAAGAAAAATGTTACTAGCGCCACCTAGCGGATAAATTCCCAATTAAGAGCGTTAGTGCCGGATAGCTCTTTGTCTGCTGAACAACTTTGCCGAAGACACAAACCTTCTAGCTCATCAGGATCTTGAGCTATAGAAGATTGAAGAAAAAATGTAACTAGCGCCATCTAGCGGATAAATTCCCAATTAAGATTATTACTGCCAGATAGCTCTGGATCTTACTAACAACTTAGCCGAAGACACAAACCTTCTTGCTCATCAGGATCTTGAGCTATAGAAGATTGAAGAAAAATTGTAACTAGCGCCACCTAGCGGATAAATTCCCAATTAAGATTATTACTGCCAGATAGCTCTGGATCTGCTGAACAACTTTGCCGAAGCACCAACGTTCCATCTCATCTGGGTTTTGAGATATCCGTTGAATGGACGATGTGGCCAATTTTGGTACCCCAAGACAATCCGGAATAACTCCGGAACCACGTGGACCATATTCCCAAGTTTCCTGGACCATAAACTAGAAGAGTTTTTCGGGAAGTTCTGAAAATTTCAACAAAATCCATCGAGAAATAAAAAAGTTATGCACATTTTAGTGTGTTTTTTTCATGTGAAAGTATGTTGGCTGGATGAAGGTTAACGGAAGTTCATATAACTTTGTCAAGATGGCTTTGTTCTAAACTGGTCACATTTTTTTGTATCAGATTAATTACATGACATTTGTTATATTTCTTACATTGCATGTGTAAGTTGGTTTTAAATAACATCTAAAGTTATGAACAATAACAAAATTTGCAATAATGTTGTTTTGTTGTGACAGATCGATAACACGTTTTGTAATCATATTGCTATAATTTTAATAGGATTTGTTATATTCGATATTTATTTGGCGTTCAATTTGTTATTCCAACTACTAACGTATATGTTTTATAACAACTGGTCTTATAATAAAATCATATAAGAGCAAAACTGTTATAATCTTGTTTATTCTATCTGGTCGGGGACTCTTCTTAGCATGCCTCCAGGAATATTTCTACAAGGATATATGCAGTGATGTCTTTAAGGCTTCCTCCAAGTTACAATACAACGATTTCTTGAAGCATTACTCCAGATATTTCTCCATTTGTTTCTCCAGAATATTCTCGGGTAGTCTTCTCGAGATTCTTCTACGAATTATTCCTGAGACTTCCTCCGGAATCGCTCCGCTCCTGGAGAAATTCATCTAGAGATTCTACAATAAGTAACTTCTTGAATTCCTATAGCGATTCTTCAAAAGTTTACTTTAGGAATTCCCTCAGGCATTAGACCGGCCCAGCTCACTATGGGAGAAAAATAAAGTTGTATGATTCCACGGGGCACCCTCCAGGATTATTTCTTGGGGTTAGACGAAGCCTTTCTGAAAAATTCAGCTCATTTGGTCGTTCCATGAGCTGGCGCAATTGAATTGAAGTTAATATGGGATTTTCAGCTCAAACATATGAGCAACAGCACATCATCTACTGTTTGGTTCAGGAAAAATGATGATCCCGTTCAATTGGACCCAGAATGTCAAAAACACTACTTGATGTAATAGCGAAGAATATTGTAGAAGATTGTACCATGATTAAAATTAATAAAGATGTTGTTTTAACCATCAGAAGTATATCATGCAATATTGCTTGTATTTCTTCAACATAGCTTGGAGGTAGCCACTAAGCGCATCATAGCCACCTATGACGCTGGGCGAGCTGAGGCACATGTCGCATGCATATAAGTGACTGTACGGGAGTGCTGATCAAAGCCTAACTTTCAACAACTGAAAGAGTAATGAAAATGAGATTGAATCCAGATACAACCTTCTGCAATTATGTTCATTAGGGTATCAACTAGTGTATTTGTCATTCTGGGCTTATTTGAACGCGAACAATTAGTATACGGAACGAAACAGTGACATAGGATCAATTTTCAATATATTTGAGACGAATATCCCATACAAACTTCAAATCGAATGCGCCAGCTGGTGAAGCAATCAATTAAGTTGAAATTTTGAGAGAGTGTTTTTCTTACCCTAAGGCTCATATCTAGGGGGTGCCCCGTTGAGTTTTACAACTTTTTTGTTTAAGGGCCAGTCTACTCAGGCATGCATCCAGGAAATCGCTACATGAATTCTTATAAGGATTTTTTCAGGTAATCTTCCAGGAATTCCCCTTCAAATTTCTTTAGAGACTCGTTCTGGGCCTTCAAAAACTCCTCCAGGCAATTCTTCGAGAATCCTCTATAAATTCCTACATAGATTTACCCATGAATTTTTCCAGAGATTTCATTAAAATGAATAATAATTCATCCTGAATTTCATCTGTATTTTTTTTTTTAAAGATTCCTCTAGGAACTCCTTTTCCCAAGAAGATGTTTGAAAGAAAAATCTTAGATGAGGTCCTGAAAAGATTCC
This sequence comes from Aedes aegypti, assembly GCF_002204515.2. Taxonomy (NCBI): domain Eukaryota; kingdom Metazoa; phylum Arthropoda; class Insecta; order Diptera; family Culicidae; genus Aedes; species Aedes aegypti. The sequence continues at coordinate 164,198,989 of NC_035107.1, forward strand.
TAGAGCAATCCCTGGAGAAACCTTAAAAAATCACAATCGAAACACGTTCCTGGCGAAAAGTTTTCCTAACTGAAGCGGGAATCGAACCCGCACTCCTTGGTCGATGCGGATAAATGCGTTGTAATTCTAAAAAAAAAATAGAATAATCCCTTGAAGAATCCCAGGTTGAATTCCTGGAAAAATGTCTGTAGTAATTCTTGCAAGAGCCAATCGAGGGATTCTTAGAAGAATTCGCTAGAGGAATTCATGAAAAAAACCCTGGAATTAAAATGTGCAGTTGATTGTCTACCAGCCCATCCTTGGACAATTTCTAGAGGAAATCATTAAGATTTTTTTTTAAAGCAATCCTTTGTGATATTCCTGAGGAAAAAGCTGAAGAAATCCCTGCAGGAATCGCTGTAGAGGTTTTACTAGAGAAATCCCTGGATGAGCCTCTGGAGATACTCCTGTAGGAATTTCTAAAGGGCTTCTGAAGGATTTTTGGAAAATCCTTGGAGGTGTCCTACGATGAATGCTGGTAGAATTTGTAGAGAAATCGCTGGAAAAAAAAACCCCTGTAGCCCCTGTTTTGACTCTTCTGGAGATATCCCTGGAATAATTCTTCAAGAAACCCCAAAAGAAATATTTGGAGGATTCCATGAAGAGATTTACCAAAAAAATCAATGTAGAGCATTTACTGGAGGAAAATTTGTAGAGATTTTCGTTAAATATTCCCTGAAGTAGTTCTTAGCATAATGTATGACTAAATTCCTGCAGGAATTCATAGGAGAATCACTGAAGGAATTTCAAGAAGAACTCCTAGAGGAATCTCTATTGGTGGTTCAGAACGAGTCCCAGTCAGTCTGGAGAAATTATTAAAATAATTCATGTCGCGATTTTCCTTCTGGTAACTCTAGGAGAATTCCTCGAAGAAATTCTTGAGGAATTTGTTAGTTGAGAAACACCTGTAAAAATTCCTGGTAGAATCCCTGGAGTAATCCAGGGAGGAATCCAAGAAGAAATTTTCGGAATAATTCCTGGAAGCAGCTTGAGAGGACTACTTGGAGATATCTTTGTATGTTTCCGTGGAGGAATCATCAGAGAAAATTCTGCAGAAATCACTAGATAAATATCTTGAGTAATCATTGAAACAAAATGTCCTAGTGTAACTCTTAGGGGCCCTATCGAGCTCGGCCTCATCCGGCAACGCTGCCTCAAGATGCTGCGCGTACGCATTGGCGACATCCGGTTGTTTCAGCCGCTCGAGATTGCACCGGATTGATGACGGATAGTTTTGGGCGCAGTTTCACCATCACCAGGTAGTGGTCGGAGTCAATGTTAGCGCCATGATAGGTTCTGACGTCGGTTATGTCGGAGAAGTGCCGTCCATCGATCAAAACGTGGTCGATTTGCGATTCTGTCTGCTGAGGTGATCTTCAGGTGTACCGATACGGGAGGCTGTGCTGGAAATAGGTGCTACGAATGGCCATGTTCTTGGAGGCGGCAAAATCTATCAGTCGTAGGCCGTTCTCGTTCGTCAGCCGGTGGGCGCTGAACTTTCCAATCGTCGGTCTGAACTCCTCCTCCTGGCCAACCTGAGCGTTCAAATCTCCTATGATGTTCTTGACGTCGTGACTTGGGCAGCCGTCGTACTCGCGTTCGAGCTGCGCGTAAAATACGTCCTTGTCATTATCAGTGCTTCCGGAGTGTGGGCTATGCACGTTGATTATGCTGAAGTTAAAGAATCGGCCTTTGATTCTTAACTTGCACATTCGTTCATTGATCGGCCACCACCCGATCACGCGTCTTTGCATATCACCCATCACTATGAAAGCTGTTCCCAGCTCGCGTGTGTTGCCGCAGCTCTGGTAGATGGTATGATTACCTCTAAACGCTCGCACCATTGCTCCTGTCCAGCACACCTCCTCCTGCAGCGCTACGATGTTGAAACCGCGGATCTTCAGTACATCTGAGAGTATGCGAGTACTTCCAATGAAGTTGAGAGAATTGCAGTTCCACGTACCGAGTTTCCAATCGCTAGTCCATTTTCGTCGCTGTGGTCTTTGCCGATTGTTCTGGTCCGTATTCTCTCGTTGACGTTCCTGTGCTGATGTGTTTTTACGGTAGGCTTGCAGGGCCTGACACCAACCCCCCAGATTTGCGGAGGACCAATCCCCCTAAATGTTCGGAGGACCATAATGTGCAGTTTAGCTTAGAGTCCTTCTCTGGCACTCGGACGATGATCAGCCGCCCCTGACATGGGGAACAGACGCTGTTGTTAGCCGCTCCTAACATGGAGTACAGACGCTCCAGGTTTACAAAAGCAAACCCCCCTTCCCTGTCAGCATACGACCAAAGTTCCCACCGGGGGTTGGTTACCCGATCTTCCCTTAGGTTACTCGTACCCCGGCCAGTACCACGAGGAGGTAGGGATAGGAGCTGCTGGGCAAGAGACTAAGGACCGCACAAAGGGGTTCCAGCAGGTACGCGAGGTACCAATGGTACGCCATGCCCAGCCATTTACCGCGCCAATCAACCCGAGTAGGCGTGAGTGAAAGGAAATAAACTTAAACTCTCACCGCTCAGCAAATACTTAACGGATTTCAATTATTTTTTGTCAGTATACTCGTTCACATATCTTTTTCCAAAAGTGGCCAAAGGATCTATTCCTGCTATTCGGTATACATTCAGTTAATTTTTTATTCTTAATCTTCACTTAATTGTCTCACATATCTATATTTATGTTTGAACAAAAAATGGCATGGTGTTTGTATCTCACAAAAAAACTATTCCATTTTAATGAAAGATTCCAATAATCTTTTTAAGTTGTTAATCTAGTAGTTCTTTCGAAGCTTCCTACATAAGTTCTTCTATGAAAATCCAAAAAGGTTGATTCCTGAGTTTTGAAAATAATAGTGGGCTTCGTGGCCATGCGATTAGTTGATTGGGCGTATTGTGAATGTGTGGGTTCGATTCCCACTTTACGGAAAAAATAGGATGAATTCATAAAGGTTTTCTAAACGGGAATCCTTTTGGAAATTATTGGGTAATGTATTAAAAAATACGCGATTAATTCCTAGAGATATTAAGACTTTTTTAAAGAAATGCTGAAAAAATCTTCGGAGGAATCCCTGTTGGTATTTCTTAAGTGTTTTTTTTGTGATTATAGCTATAAAAATTTCAAAGTTCCTATTTTTAAAATTCCCAGTAGCTGCCAGCAGCCCTGTCGTCCTGCTTAGTCGGACTTAGTCGACGACTAAGAAGCTTTTCTGAATTTTTTTCTTAACGCCCTGTAGGACTTCAATTGAAAATTCAAGCTGTATCATCGACCAGAAGTAATTTGACTTTGCTTAATGTTGATCTGGTGCAACCTAACGCCCTGTAGGACATCAATCGAAATTGTCGACATGTATCTACGCCCTGACATTACGTGACCTTGTCTCAAACAGATCAGCAGCATCTAAACGCCCTGCAGGGCACCATTTAATAATTCCAAGCTGTATAAACGCCCTGAGGTAGTTTGACCTTGTACTATGTAGATCAGATGCATCTTAACGCCCTGTATGAAATCAATCTATTAAGGTTTTTCAACGCCCTGGGGTGATTTGAGTTTATTACACATAGATCTTTGCGAGATCTGTAGCATCTTTACACTTTGGAGAGAATCTATTGAAATCTGTAGCTGTATCAACGCCCTGGCGTTTTTTTACTTTATCCTAGATCAAGTGTATCTCAACGCCCTGTGAGACATCAATTGAAAAATCCGAACGTTATCAACTCCCTGGAGTATTTTGACATTATTCCACGTAGATCAGATGCATCTTATTTCTAAGCTGTATCAACGCTATCCTGTATAGATTCAGTCCATCTCAACGCCCTGGAGGACATCAATTGGAAACTCCAAGCTTTATCAAGGCACTGTAGTATTTTGATTATATTTCGCGTATATCAAATGCATCTTGAGGCCCTATATGACATCAATCGATCAAGCTATATCAACACCCTGGAGTAATTTGTGTTTATCCCACATAGATCTTTGCGTGATCTGGAGTATCCTTACGCCCTGTAGAAAATCTGTCGTGATTTCCCAGCAGTATCAACGCCCTGTAGTATTTTGACTTTACCGTATGTAGATCAGGTGCATCTTTACACCCTGTAGGACATCAGTTGAAAATACCAAGCTTTATCAACGCCAGGGAGTAATTTGACATTATTCCACGTAGATCAGTGCGCATCGTACCTTCGTGCTGTGCGTACACGAATTCTCTCTGCTCTTGGAAGTTTTCTTAAAAACTACCTAAAGCAATAAAACAGTACTTTTCAGTGCTACACAAACAGTACTTTTCAGTGCTAAAATTAAAAACGGTACTTTTCAGTGCTACTTAAACAGTACTTTTCAGTACTATTTTTTCTACTATTGATCCCTTTACGATCCTTGTTTGGACCCGTGCCTTCGATTTTTCGTTGGACCCGTTGGCGAAAGCTAGCGGTGGTAATCCTTCTTGGACACCGTCTAGGGAAAAAACCTCTCGAAGGTCACGTCTTTCTCGTTTATTAACTAAACATGGTATCAACAACTAACAAAAGGAAAGGTGAATCTCTGAATTCACTACTTCCTTCCAAAAAAGTGGGTTTTAAAACTGTCACTACACGTGGCAAGAATGGAAGAAAGGACGCTTCCCCGGAATGCGAAGTTTCTTCCAAGGGTGAAATGAATAATTGTATTGAAATGAGCAATCAGTTCGATGCTCTAGACAAATTTTCCGAACACCAAATCGAAGCAGCCTCTAGCTCAGGCTCTTTGATTCAAGTGAGGAAGCAAAGAGTGCCGCCTATCGTGGTCAGTTGTTCCGAATTTGGGGGATTTAGGCAGGAGATCTTGAACTCCATTAGGGGAATCAAGGTTTCCTTCCAAATCGCAAAGAAAGGAGACTGTCGCGTTTTGCCGGAAACTCTTAAAGATCGCGAACTTCTTCTCAGATATCTTGAAGAGAAGAAGCACAAATTTTTTACTTATGACGACAAAACTGAACGTTTGTTCAAAGTCGTCTTGAAAGGTCTCTCAAGTGACTATAAGTCACCTGAAGAGATCAAAAATGGAATAAATGATTTACTTGGATTTTCACCAGTCCAAGTAATCATTATGAAAAAGAGAACCCAATCTGGCATTGTTCGGAAAGGGCTTTCTCAAGAATATTATTTAGTTCACTTTAACAAAAAAGAACTAAATAATATTAAAGCTTTAGAAAAAGCTAAACTTATGTTCGATGTCCGTGTGACGTGGGAACATTTCCAGAAACCTGGAGGAAATTACCAGAACCCCACTCAGTGCCGTCGGTGCCAAAAGTGGGGTCATGGTACAAAAAATTGTCGCATGGATGCTAAATGCATGATTTGCGGAGGTTCTTCTCACGCTAAGGACGACTGTCCTGTGAAAGAAGATACCAGAAAATTTCAATGCGCCAATTGCAAGGGCCCTCACAAAGCTAACTTTTGGGAATGCATTTCACGCAAAAGAGTCGTTGAGGCTCGTGCCAAGCAGATGAAGGATAATATCCGTTACGATAACGGTCGTTTCCGGAATTTGCCTGGTAGAGTATCGAACAATGCTCATTTTTCAGTTAACGATCGCTTGATTAGGAATCATACCCACCAGGAAGATCATAATCATGCTCATTCACAAACAAATTTTAATCCGTCGGGTAGCCGTTCGAATCTTTCAATTTCGAATGTATCTACCCACGGTAAATCCTTTGCCGATATCGTAGCAGGTAATTTGAACTCTTCCCCTGTTCGTTCCATGAGTACCCATTCTACTTGTTTCAAATCAAATGGAAAAAACCCTACCGCCACAGGTAACTCCTACCCCGCTTCTTCGTCTACCGAAAATTCCAATGGGAAATCATCAGATGATATGTCTGCCTCTGATTTTAATTTTCTAACTGAACAATTGAATCTAATGATTGATGCAATGTTCAAAGCCACCACTATGACTGAAGCAGTCCAAGTAGGTGTAAAATTTACAAATAAAATTGTTATTGGATTACGTTTTTCTAATGGATCCAAATAATAATTTAAATATTTTAAATTGGAATGCTCGTTCTCTGAATGGTAAAGAGGACGAGCTGTTTAATTTTCTTACAGCTAATAACGTGCATATAGCAGTTATTACCGAAACTTATTTAAAACCTGGATCCAAATTTAAAAAAGATCCTAACTTTTTTGTTTATCGTAATGATCGACTTGATGGGGCATGTGGGGGAGTTGCAATCATCATTCATAGGCGTATAAAACATCAACTGTTTTCGTCATTTGAAACTAAAGTTTTTGAAACTTTAGGTGTTTCTGTTGAAACACAGTTTGGTAAATATACTTTCATAGCTGCCTATTTGCCTTTTCAATGCTCTGGACAGCAAGTTAATTGGCTTCAAACTGACTTGCGAAAATTGACTCGCAATAAGTCAAAATTTTTTGTCATTGGTGACTTTAATGCCAAACATCGGTCATGGAATAATTCTCAAAGTAATTCCAACGGCAGAATTTTATTTGATGAGTGCTCTTCAGGATATTTCTCAATTCAATACCCTGATAGCCCTACATGTTTTTCCTCTTCTAGAAATCCATCTACGATTGACTTGGTCTTAACCGACTCTAGTCATCTTTGTAGCCAATTAGTTACTCATGCTGATTTTGATTCTGATCATGTCCCTGTTACATTTCAAATATCGCATGAAGCGATTCTCAATCCTATCAGCTCCACTTTCAATTATTTACGAGCCGACTGGAATATATATGAAACGTATGTTGACTCTTATCTTGATGTTAACATTTCTTTAGAAACTAAAATTGATATTGACAATGCTCTTGAAACTTTAACAAATTCCATTGTTGAAGCCAGGAACATTGCAATTCCAAAATGTGAAGTAAAATTTGAATCCGTGATTATAGACGATGATCTTAAACTCTTGATCCGTCTTAAAAACGTGAGGAGAAGGCAATTTCAACGCACTCGTGATCCTGCTATGAAAATTATATGGCAGGATTTGCAGAAAGAAATCAAGAAACGTTTTGCAGATTTAAGAAACAAAAAATTTGAAAATAAAATTTCTCAATTGGACCCCGGCTCTAAGCCCTTTTGGAAATTATCTAAAATCTTGAAAAAACCTCAGAAGCCTATACCGACATTGAAAGAGGAAAACAAATTATTACTAACTAATTGCGAAAAAGCTCAAAAACTTGCTATGCAGTTTGAAAGTGCTCACAATTTTAATTTAGGACTTACTAGTCCAATTGAAAATGAAGTTACTCAGGAGTTCGAAAATATTCTCAATCAAGAGAACGTTTTCGAAAATGCCTGGGAGACTGATTTGGAAGAAGTGAGAACTATCTTTAAAAAATTCAAAAATATGAAAGCTCCTGGCGATGATGGAATTTTCTACATCCTCATCAAGAAACTTCCAGAAAGTAGCTTATCATTTTTAGTTGATATATTTAACAAATGTTTTCAATTAGCATATTTTCCTGACAAATGGAAAAATGCTAAGGTTGTTCCAATTTTAAAACCAGACAAAAATCCTGCAGAAGCTTCTAGCTATCGTCCAATCAGTTTGCTTTCCTCCATCAGTAAACTTTTTGAAAAGGTTATTTTGAACAGAATGATGGCCCACATCAACGAAAATTCAATTTTTGCCAATGAACAGTTCGGATTCCGCCATGGACATTCGACCACTCATCAACTTTTACGTGTAACAAATTTGATCCGTTCCAACAAATCTGAAGGCTACTCTACTGGTCTTGCTCTTCTAGACATAGAAAAAGCATTCGACAGTGTTTGACATGAAGGTTTGATTGTAAAATTGAAAAATTTTAATTTTCCAACATACATTGTTAGAATAATTCAAAGTTATCTGTCAAATCGTACACTTCAGGTTAATTATCAGAACTCCAGATCTGAAAGACTTCCTGTAAGAGCTGGTGTTCCCCAAGGCAGCATCTTGGGACCAATATTATACAATATTTTCACATCTGACTTACCTGAGTTACCTCAGGGATGTCAAAAATCTTTGTTTGCGGATGACACAGGCCTCTCCGCCAAAGGACGAAGCCTGCGTGTCATCTGTAGTCGATTGCAAAAAAGTTTGGATATTTTTTCTTCATACTTGCAAAAATGGAAGATTTCTCCTAATGCTTCCAAAACTCAACTAATAATATTCCCACATAAACCAAAAGCTCTTTATTTGAAACCTTCAAGTAGACATGTTGTCACGATGAGAGGGGTTCCAATAAATTGGTCAGATGAAGTTAAGTATCTAGGACTCATGCTAGATAAGAATTTAACTTTCAAAAATCACATTGAGGGCATTCAAGCCAAATGTAACAAATATGTAAAATGTCTCTATCCCCTTATTAATAGAAAATCAAAACTTTGTCTTAAGAACAAGCTTTTGATATTCAAACAAATTTTCAGGCCAGCCATGTTGTATGCTGTACCAATATGGACTAGCTGTTGTAATACCAGGAAGAAAGCTCTGCAGAGAATTCAAAATAAAATTTTGAAAATGATTCTGAGGCTTCCTCCCTGGTATAGTACCAATGAGTTACATAGGATATCCAATGTTGAAACATTGGAACAAATGTCAAATAAAATAATCAATAATTTCAGGCAAAAATCGTTACAATCTTCTATTGCCACGATTAATGCGTTATATGATTAGGTTAAGTTAGGTTAAGTATATTAAAAACTTTTTTTTTTTCTCTTATAAGCAGGTGAAATCAACTCACCTGTAAAAAATCTGAACTGCTACGGCAAATGAAATGTAATATGTTGTTAATAAAATGTTAATAAAATCTTAGATTTGTTTTACCAAATTAGGATGATAGTGTTGTCTAATAACACAGAACACCTAGATATAAGAAATAATGAATGTAATGTTTGGAATGATACTAATAAAGAAATTAAAAAAAAAAAAAAAAAAAAAAAAAAAAAAAAAAAAAAAAAAAAAAAAAAAAAAAAAAAAATTCCACGTAGATCAGATTCATCTTAACGCCCTGTATGACATCAATTGGTCCAGCTGTACCAACGCCTTGCAGTAATTCCCCCTTATCACAAATAGATCTTTGCGATCTGGATCATCTCCGAACTGGATAATCGCACTGAAGTTTTTTGACTTATCCCATGTAGATCAAGTGCATCTTAACGCCCTGTTAAACATCAATTGAAAATTTCAAAATTTATCAACGCCCTGGAGTAAGATCTTATTTCATGTAGATCAGATGACGCTCTATTTGACACCAATCAATCGAGGTGTATCAACGCCCTGGAACAAATCCTATGTAGATCAGGTAAATCTTAACGCTCTGTTTGCCATCAGTTACAAATTCTAAGTGGTATCTACGCCCTGGAGTAATTTGACCGTATCATACGTAGATCAGCTGCATCTTAACGCCCTGTATGATATCAATCATAATTATCGAGCTGTATTCACTTCCTGGAGGAATTTGATCTTGTTTCATGTATTCATCATCTAAATTCCTTGTAAAACGCCCTTAACCTTATTCCACATAGATCAGGTGCATTTTAACGTTCTGTTGGACATCGATCGACACTTTTGAACTGTATAAACATCCTGGAGCATCTTAACGCCCTGTAGAAATCAATCGAAATTTCCGACCCGTACACCCTCTTGTCACCAATAAATTCTGATATTCTGGTATTAATTACCTTTTCCACGTGGAAAGCAAAATTATGTTGAAATTGTTACGTTAACTCTAGCATGAGCAAAATTATGTTGAAATTGTTACGTTAACTCTAGCATGAGTGAAATAATATCGACAAATTATCCCGAGCAACTCTTGAAGTTTGATGAGATATATGAAAGTTTGGAGCTGAAAACAAATTTCAAAACATAATAAACATAGTAAACAGTTTATGGATTTTAAGTTAAATATCTCAAAATTAAGTTTTTGGCGCTTGGTGCAGTTTTCACCGATCATATGTTCTAAAGACAGTTAGTCAATATCCTTATTCATTTTGGACCAATAATTTGTAAATAATCGTGACGAAAGGGATGAGTGACAGTGGGCTTCATGGCCGTGCGGTAGTGTCGTCAGGCAGTTAAAGGTATCGTGTCATGGGGTTTAGGTTCGATTCCCGCTGTAGTCATTGAAGCTTTTCGTCAGGAATGTTTTTCGGCTGTACCATTGGAGCATGGTTGTCCGTTGCGTAGTGTTAAGTTACAGGTTGTGCAGCTAAATGGCTGAAGATGGTGGCCGTGTCTTTTAAAATAAGAAAGTTTATTATCAAGCATGCATCAAAACCAGCATTTTTGTTTTTTATTTGATGAAATGAGTTTTAAAGCCACCTGTAGAAAAGTTGTCAATTCTAAAATCCACTAAAAGATTCAACGCAAAACTACAATACAAAACCATAGCGAAATACATTTATATCCAAAGCAATTGACAAATGTTTTGCACTTTGATATCACTTCAAGAGCAACAATTGATTTTAGAATAAAGCGATATATTTGGCTGCAGTTTGAAAACCTCTCCCAAAAAAGTAATACCTTTCCACATGTCTTACTTTCAGAAACTTTTTGTGAACAAACTTTTCAGAAATTTTATGTGAACAAAAGTTCCCGATTATTATTTTCTTAATCATATATTCCTCCAAGTCCGATTTATACATTACTTCACGTTCAGACACAATCAAATCTCAAAAAACTCAAAAAATATATAATAGGGTGCAGAGCTACTTGGGCACACCACCATAAAGCTAGCTAAAAAAAATAAACAATTTTTTTCGAGGATAAATCATCTCCAAATTAGTTGATATGCAAAATTTTTGCATTCAGGGTGGCCACAGAATCGGGAAAACCGGGAATGACGGGAATTGGATTCCACCGGGAAAACCGATAATTGGAGATGGTAACCGGGAACATCATTTTGAACGAACATTTTCGAGCTATAAATCTACAAATCAGAAATTGTGGAAAATCATCATATTTGAATGTATTGTAATTCAGCATTTGTGAATTTGAGCAAGTAACTGGCTTTGATTATTTCTACTTTAATACACTCTTCTTCTTCTTTCTGGCGTTACGTCCCCACTGAGACAGAGCCTGCTTCTCAGCTTAGTGTTCTTTTGAGCACTTCCACAGTTATTAACTGAGAGCTTACTATGCCAATGACCATTTTTGCATGCGTATATCGTGTGGCAGACCTGTACGATGATACTTTATGCCCTGGGAAGTCGAGAAAATTTTCAACCCGAAAAGATCCTAGACCGGTGGGATTCGAACCCACGACTCTCAGCTTGGTCTTGCTGAATAGCTGCGCGTTTACCGCTACGGCTATCTGGGTCCCTACACTGAGCATTTTAAAAATGTTTCACTTTTCTCACAACATCGTTAGCCGTATTTTGAAATAATATTTTAATCTTTCCACTACTATCATGATTTTTTTAACTTTTCCCTTACTGTTTTGACCTAATGTTTTAAGTGACCATGCTGAGGGTAGTGGGTTCGAATCCCGCTGGTCGAGGATCTTTTCGTAAAGGAAATTTTCTCGATTCCCAGGGCATAGAGTATCTTCGTACCTGCAACACGATATACATATGCAAAAATGGTCAATTGGCAAAGAGAGCTCTCAGTTAATAACTGTGGAAGTGCTCATAAGAAAACTAATCAGAGAAGCAGGTTTTGTCCCAGTTGGAACGTAACGCCAGAAAGAAGAAGAATGTATGTTGATTCCCGGGATTACAAACTAACTATCCCACAAACTCATTCGGATTATGGCACTGAAACATCCTTTAATACTGATCAATATATTTGTGCACCGATCGTGCGCACTCTAACTCAACTACTGATCCTGTTCACACAATTCAAATTTAGATCAACCGTACTATCCGATTTAATTTCCGTCCATTAGGCATGTTCACTTTGGAAATCCAACATGTATTATTGAAAACCAAACCTTGACTTATTAAAGTATAAGAGTAATTCTCTAAAAAAGTGTTGAATAAATAAGGTGCTTCTACTGTCTACACATGTGGCTTTGTTTCATTTTTACCTTGAAGTTATTTGCTTTAGAGGTCTCTTTATTTTCATGAAAAAAATTGAGAGATTTTAGATAAGATATGATTAGCGAAATAAAAACACGGGACAAAAGCGGGAATTTCAAAATTTTGTGGCTTACCTGTGCTTTTTATCTGATCAAAAAGTCATATAAATAATTAGGTTTTCGAAAAAAAATAGTTTTCTTTCATCAGTAGTTACCATCGTAATGCAGTAGTCGATCAACCAATGGAAGCAGTCTTTAAAATAGATATATAAAAATGAAGAAAAGTCCTAGATATGACTTTTATGCTTCATTTGAGAGATTTCAGTAACTGCTACGAGGGAAAATTACTGAAACACGCGTACCAATTGTAGATCAAGTGATTTCATGTACAAAATAGTAGTTTACGTAACAAGTTGCAGAATGATGATCTTTACAGAACTAATCGTATATTTGGTTAATTTCGACGAATGCTGTAATAAAGAATTCCATAACGAGTTGCATACAACATTTTTTGCAATTCGGTAGAAAACCACTTGAGGATATCAGATATCATATTGGGACGTACTTACCATTATTTTGCAAATTTTGAGAATTGTCTTCCGAACTTTCGAGGTGGTGCTTGTCCTGCTCACAACGCGTTGTAGTTTCATGTTATTTATTTTACTTCTATCTAGGAGAATAATCAGATAATGTATACTAAATTATATTCATTTTAAACTAAAATATTTATTATGAATTTAAGCACCTTCCATTTAACATTGACATGTAAATAAAGCGAGCATCTGTAGCAACTTGTACTAGCTGTGGGGAATTTATGGACCAATTTTTTTTTTAAACAGGAGAATGTTCAAGCCCATGTACTTGCTCTCGTCGTTCCAAATTTCAGTTGAAATGAAACACAAACTAAACACGTGCAAATACATGATGATTCTTGTGTGTTTGGAATACATATTTAAGTATTTGTGACAATTTTTCTTATAAAACACCCTTATTAACGCTTGAGAGTTGAAGCGCCCTCTGGGCTATAGCAGCGCGCCCCTCAAATGGAGACGACTAAGAAGCTCAAATTTTACGACGACAGGGCTGGCTGCCAGCCCTAGTCACAAGTTGGCATATGAACGGATAAAATAAATATGTTTGCATTTTTATTTTTTGATGAATTTATTCAGGACTCCACCGTGTTCGTGCGAGGGAAAATTTCATAAATTTCACTGGCAACGTTAGGAAACTAAGAATACACAAAAGATTATAATTTGTAGTGGCTTATCCTGATCAATTTTTGATTCTATACTATCAGCCTGATCAGAACTGGATCAAACCTTATGGAGGAACCACGAAAAGAACAAAATACTCTGGGAAGGCAAGGAGAGCACCGAAAGCTCTACGGTACTCTGAACCAGCATAATATGCTTACTACTCTGCCATTGAGAACATTGGATTATCATTTCGAGTTTTGCATTATTTCGGTTCAGTTCTGAATATGTTTAATGGAAATATCTAAAAAAGCAAAGCAGGGTTTTCCTACAAAACTCGAGGTTCATATATTTTCTGCTTATATGGGTCAGTTCTAGAAGTAGTTCAGCAATTTCCTTTATTTAAATCATCAATAAATGGAAAAGTCGCATGAGCTTAATAAATAAATAATTCAATTAAAGAAATGGAAAAGAGAAGGGATCGGTGCAGAATTGTTTCCGATTAAATAATCGTTAACCTAAGGGGTAACCAATCTATCCACAATAAACTTAAAACCATCTTAGTCTCAAAGAAATTTGAAGAACATCAAGGAACAATAAACTGAACATCCCTCTTCATGATTTGAAGATTGGTTTTGTACCAATTTGAAAGAAATTTAATAGTGGTCGTATAACCGTCTTTACAAGGACTTATTCATTGGGAATATATTAAAATTGTGTTTTAATTGAATTTTGGTAAAATGGGAGCAGTATGGGAATATACAAGTGATTATAGTGATGCATACAGAAGCCAATTAATTCGATCAATCGATTAATACTGACCGATTAATCGTTGTCGATTATCGTCGTTCTTGGACTGTAATCGATTACGAACTAATCGATTAATTGAGATTTTGCGCAACCCTATTTGAACCCACGACCCTCAGCTTGTTCTTGCCCCAAAATTAAGGTAAGTTGACTGAAAAGCGTTTTTCTCTTATAAGCATTCCTTATAAGCAGCTCTTTTGGATGCTGAATTGCCACGGCAAATGACAAGCTGTTAACTAAATGTAAATAATAGCATTATTAAGTTTTACTACATTAGGACGATAGTGTTGCCTAACACAGAACTCCTTAATTCAAGAAATGAATGTAATGTTTGAAATGATACTCATAAAGGAAATAAAAATAATACAATGCTTATATTTCAAAGATGGCAAAGTATTTTTTTATTTATCTTGTATAATGTCAGGGAATTACAATACGATACATATTAAGACGGGATAACTATAATTAATAATCAATTTTTGTTCAATCTTGATCAAAATTTCTTATTAAAATACCTAGCAACAAATCATTCAATTTCACACAAGCTGGAAACAGCAAAGTATTTGAAGCATCCACCTAATATAACCGCAAGCTTCCAACGATTAAGTTTCCTTAAAGCCGTAGCATATACCACTGAAGCAGTTCAAATTCAGCCCGAAAAGAATGCACTAACAATCTTCCCCCAAACCGTTACCAGAAGCATAGCTCGGAAAGGGCTTATCGTTTGTTCCATTAAGCGATCAAGTATAGAATCGTTTTTGCCGGAAGTTTTTAAATCATAAATTCCTTTGGCCGTCAGAAACAGTGCTGTGGAATCTCCGAGTACGGACATCCAAATGGATAAGTGAACGGGCGAACGAATGAACGAGTGGTCAACAGCAGCAGTTCAGATGCGAGTGTTGTACCTGCTATTTAGCGGAAGTTGTATTTTTTGTTCAGCCTCGACCCAAACCACTATTCTCATCTTACCCGCACTCTATAGATGCTGCCTGCCATTCCAACAGAAATACTCAACATCATCGTTATCATGTTGATTCCGTTTGCCGCCCAAAGCGTGCATGAGACTGTAGTTTTCGTTCATTTTTTTTTGTGAAACAGTTGCTAGCCAGGTGCCATTTTTCTGACTCGATTTTTTTGCTCTGTCGAATCTTGTTGACTCATTTCAGGTCGACCGGAACCTACCGTAACATGGCTGAATGGAGATGAAGTGATGCAAACAGGTGGTGGAGTATCGATGGGACGTCATGTGACAGTGAATCGCTTGGAGATACATAAAATAACGCGTGCGGCACTGAACAACACGTACAAATGTCAAGCGTCCAACACGAACCTGGTGCCGCCGGCTGAACGGAGTGTCCGGGTAGAGATGCTGCGTAAGTAACATGCGGGCAGGTCTGTTTTTAAGTAATGCCGCTTGTCAAAGTGTTTCAGTAAATCATTCAATGATACCGGACTCATACAAAAAGTGTGACGAAGGGGGGGTTAGCGAAAAGGTTGGAATTTAGCGTGACATAATTTGTGTACCATCCCTTTGATAAAAAATAATAAAAGAAGCTTAATCGACAAAAAATTTCACGAATATTACATACTATAAATTCAATTGCATTATTTGTTTAACATTTAGATTATTACTTTTGGAAGCTTAGGATTTCTTGTAGAACAATCCATTAAATTTTCGCAAGTCAGTTTGGAGCAATTAGCCTGCTGACCAGTGCATTAAGCAAATGGTCAGATAAGAAAGTATAGGTATTAACAAAAGATATTATAGTACTATAATATCTTTTGTATTAACCTGTTGTTGTTTCAAGAGAAACATCCTAAGTTTCAAAAAGTTTGGTTTCACAGGACAAAAACAGTTTATGTTTTATGCCCCTATGAACTATGATTAGAAATCCACTACATGCTCCTTCCAGTTTACACTTAACATAAAAGATTGGATTTGTTTTGAGTTTGAATCCAGGTTTCCAATAAGTTTCCGTAATAAATTCAATCTCCCATATCTTCCTTATCATAAAAATAGTTTTCTGTGAAATTTTCAGCTTTTTCGGGGACACATGTAAAAGATTGAGCAGGGCCGGATTTACAAATGCGGGGGCCCGGTGCCATTATATTGAGTTCTCTTATAGGTACTTTAATTCAAATTATTTTTATTCTCTCAATGTTGTTGGACAAACAAATTTATTTAACAGTTTGGAGTTGAAGAAATTGCTGTGTGGCCTGTAGCAGGTTTCCTATTAGGTCTCTATTTTATTTACGTTCAATGAAAGTTTCAATGGAAGTCTCTTCATGGTTTTGTTTTAATGGAAGATCTCTAAGGTCTCTATTTTAATCAAAATGCTCTCTAGAGTCTCTTTTTCTCTTATTAGGATTGCAGTGAATCCTGTAGCAAATCTCTACGGGCTCCAGAGAAAAAAAATCAAAGCAAATGCAGGTTCTTCAAGAATTTCCTCTCAAATGTCTTGTGGAAAAACTTCTAGTGATTTTCCCACAGATTTTATCTGAAATACTTTCAAGATTTTTTCCAGAGATTCCTCTTCCAATACTTCCAGAAATTGTTCCAGTGATTTTGTAAAGAATGCTTAGAGGACTTTCTCCAAGAAAACCTTGAGCACTCCAACGATTCACCATCAGTTATTTCCTCAGGGATTTCGTTTTGGTCCATTTTTTCAATGTTAAGTTCTATAAAGTTCCTATATTCAAGGCACTTAAACGCTACCAGGTCTGCAATGTGATCGATAGAGTAATTTTCAAAATAAATAATTAAGTCCTATTGCTTGATCTGCAGATATTAAAATTGCATTCGAACCTAGTCTTGAACTTAGTTGAGAAAACTTTCGTTATAGTTGGAAAAGTCATGTTAGAAAATCGTTCAGAATTTAAGCAAAAGGATGGTAGTCCACTTGTTAATCTAAATATTTTTTGAACCTTTCTTGATCCTCTTGTTTCTCGCCCATTATTCCGGTTTAAAAAAAATAGAATCTTTCAAATCATATTATGTAGTTTCGAAAAGTAGGGGAAGTCGGGGTAAAACCGACACCCTAAGCTTTTTGATAAATGTTGTATACCTCCACTTGTTGAATTAATCTAAAATTGTTGTAGAATCATATATTGGTTATTAATCTATCAATCCTTGAGATCGCTGGATGTCATATTAAGGTTATATAAAGATTTAAATCAAATTGATATTTCATCATTTTTAGGTGCGGGTAAGATCGACACATGCACTTTGAGTAGAATTTACACGTTGTAAACATCACCATCACATGGCATATTAAAAATAATTCATTTAACATTAATTTGGCCTTTAGAGGATTAAACACATATTACGTAAATTATTGAGAAGGCTTTGTCCTCTAAATATATGTCCACTAAATATATGTCCACTAAATATATGTGAAAGCTCTTAATGTTCTATATTAGGATTATTAAGTTTGAGTGAATACACATGGATATGATTTATTTGTGCTCATAGAATGTTAACGAAGACAAAATTATGGCAAATGGTTAGTTGTAAAATAAATACATTTTAATTTTAACAAAACAGAAAAAGGAAATTATTTTTAGATAATAAAAGCTGTCAAACCTCACGTTTCGTTTGAAAATAATAAGATTAACTTGTGTGAAAACATTTCAGAATCTATTAGCACTTCAATTTTTAATACGAAAAGGTTATTCTAGGTTGATTAAAATAAGTTTAAACTTATTAAAATAGAAATAAAATATTATATGTTTATTGTCAGCTTGTGGCAAGCCATGTAGTGCCATATTTTACATGTTAACAAGTTCACCATCCGTGAACTTCACTGGAATTCGAAAAACAAGACTTATGAGGATATCAAATAAAGTCTTCCGGCAAGAAAGATTATGAAGCAAATAAAGGTGTCGATTTTACCCCAAATGAAAGTGTCGATCATACCCAGATTTATTTTTTTTTCAATTGCGTTTTCAGCTGTTGAAAAACCACCCTGAGCTTGAGCTTAAGCTTAATTGGCCGCCCGTGGTTGCCTCTCCAATATCGCCAAATCAGCTGTACTTACACAAGGAACCAACCAGATGACTGCTTGGAACTTACGGACACCCTTGGTGTATAAGTGCTGATTATCTTCTATTTTTAGGCGATAATGGCGCCTGCCACGTTAGAATGCAGACCAATGAGGGGAAGGGGAAGGAATTGATGATGCATTAAACTGGCTCTTACAGTATACCGGATATACTCCTGCATCTACACCAGTTTATGCGAGAAGGTGTGAGGATGGTAATTTTTTTGACAGAGAGGCTTGCTGTTTGGTTAGCAGACTACCTACGTATCAGTCGTAAGGAAAGGTGTGCTATAATGATGGCAGAATGGAAGCATAGGGAATGCTGGGACGGTCCTGGTGTAGTGGTTAGAACACACGCCTCTCACGCCGAGGACCTGGGATCGAATCCCATCCCCGAGATAGTCACTAAAAAAAAATTTCAGTGACGACTTCCTTCGGAAGGGAAGTAAAGCCGTTGGTCCCGAGATGAACTAGCCTAGGGCTAAAAATCTCGTTAATAAAGACAGAAAAAAAAGCATAGGGAATAGTTGGAGAATTACGATTTTACAGCCCGACTTGTACGTTTATCCAACGAGTTGGATAGTTACGACGAGTACTGTAAAAATCGAGTTCTGCAACGTGGTGCGTACAACATTTTTTGCAATATCGTAGAACACCACTTGAGGGTATTAGAAATCAAATCTGGATGCATGCACCATCATTCTAATATATCTGAAAATAGTTGGGTAATGATTCATAACGCAACTCAAACAACTCAACGCAACTGAAAGCGTGGCGTAATAGTCATAACGCAACTGATTTCTGTTAGGTAATATCTATTCTATTCAGTGCAGGAAAGTAGGCCGTTTCATGACAGATCGTAATCGTAATGAAAACCAGCCTATTACGATGAGAAGTTGCAAAAATGATTTTTTTTGCAATTTCTCATCGTAATAGGCTGTTTTTCATCACGCCAACCTGTCATGAAACGGCCTACTTTTCTGCACTGAAGTATGCAGTGCGGAAATAGTCATTACGCAACTGAAACCAGTGCTGTAATGATTCATTACGCAACGTTTTATCATTACGCAACTGTGTTAAATTAAGAAATTTTAAAATGATGATGAATGCATTCCGATATAATTTCTAATACCCTCAAGTGGTCTTATACGAAATTGCAAAAAACCACCAGTTTCTAAGAATGATCCGTCAACATAAGGGGAAAGTAATATATTAGAATATTTTTTGTTACCCCCTGATGATAACTCACGACCTCTCAGGGGCTTGTGACCCATAATTTGGGAAACTATGGAATAGAAAAAAAAGGTTGTCATTTCATGTGAAATCTTTTTAAGTGATTGTCAACTTAAATACTTCTATGAAAGTTTATGGCAAATATGGATTGTTCAATACAAAATTATATGAAATTTTCATGTACGTTCTTAAAGATTTATCATTATGTATTAAGGTGAGATTCTCCAGCGCCAGACAGCACCAAATACCGCACATCGTGCAAAAAAAAGAAATCGTAGTCATCATAGAAAAATGTTCGCCTAGAATAACACATACTTGAAAAATTCAAACTTTTTAAGGGAAAACAGAAATGTTTGTAAATCGATAAACAAAATAACTAATCGTCCTAAATATGAATGTATTCTACACCACTTTTATCCATTTGTGGTCAAAATACTTTCTTCATCTTTCATCTACTTTCTCCTAGTTTCGTCTAGCTTGATTTATTCTACGATA
Source organism: Aedes aegypti (assembly GCF_002204515.2). Classification (NCBI taxonomy): domain Eukaryota; kingdom Metazoa; phylum Arthropoda; class Insecta; order Diptera; family Culicidae; genus Aedes; species Aedes aegypti. Next base: position 164,218,793 of record NC_035107.1, read on the forward strand.
ACGATTTATGCTTCCACACTAGTTTCTCAAACTACGCCGTAGAGACATGCACAAATTTGAAAAAAAAACGGCCGTACAGTACAGCATTAAAGAAGTTGTTATATCATTCAGTATTGGAAATTCAAAATGTAAAAATTGCCGATTTTAAAACGAGATGTTGGGATGCATGTAGTTCAGTGTGTAATAATCCGAATGACTTGACATTATGGCGAATAACTAAAAAAACTGTTATTTTGTAATATCTTGCAGGTTTTATCTTTTTTATACACATACCTTAAAGTTTTGACGGATTTAAAATGGAAATGAAAAAGAAAACAACATCAATACGTATATAATAGTTTAGAATAGAAATATTTCACAAAATTATCCCAAATTTTGTGTTAGGACTGTGGTGGATCCTAATTTGTTATAGTACAATAATTGAAAGACTAGGATGTCTGTTACTTTTTCAACTACAAATTTAGACCCGTCTTAAAGTTCAAGGCATGTACTTGAAACTGTTCAATTCGATTGTACCCCGTTTGTCATAAAGCCGTTCGGCATAAGGTCGTTTGGCATGAAGTCGTTTGGCATAAAGCCGTTTGGCATAAAGTCGTTTGGCATAATGGTCATTTAGCATAATAGCCGTTTGGCATAATGGCCGTTTGGCATAATTATTGACTTAGAATGAATATCGACACTTTCGAAGCTTTAACCGAGTTCAAAACTTTTGGTAGGTTCTTAACAAGCGTGGTGTTCGTTCAAAAATTTTCCAAGCTATTAATGTCAAAATTGTTGTGACATTGGAGATCATAACTAAATAAAACTCATGAAGGGTTTGGTGGAAGGATTGTACCCCGTTTGGCATAAAGTCGTTTGGCATAAGGTCGTTTGGCATAAAGCCCTTTGGCGTAAAGTCGTTTGGCATAATGGTCGTTTGGCATAACAGCCGTTTGGCATAATGGTCAGTTGGCATAATGGCCGTTTGGCATAATTATTGACTCAAATAAATATCGGCATTTTTAAGCTTTTACCGAGATCAACCCAACCGAGCCAATAGCAACAAATTTTGGTAGGTTCTAAACAAGCGTGGTGTTCGTTCAGAGATTTTCCAAGCTAAGAATTTCAATAATTGTTGTGACATTAGAGAGCATTACTAAATAAAACTCGTGACCGGTCTCTACATCTCAGAACATAGAGTACCTTTGAGCTTGTTGGGTTATACACATTTGAAAACAGTAAATTGGCAAAGAAAGTTCGCAGTTATTCATCAAGGGAACGCTCATAGAATGCTTCGCTGCAGATCAAGCTCTGTCCCAGTTTGGACGTAACACTCGATAAAAATTACTTGATAAAAGAATGGATTATTTTTGCAAAATATCAAATGCTGTAATCCAAAGATCTATCAATGCGACTTAATGTAAAAATAGCCTATAAACGTGAGCAGATTATTTTTCGTTTAAAATGTTTGAGGCTCTAACGCAAAAAAATCTTTTCACAGCATAGTTCAAATTAAAAACACATCTTTAAAAGAAAATATTTGTGGCAAAACTTTTCAACGGTTCAATATAAATTCTAATTTTAGAAGTGTACATCGAAAATATCATCTATTATCGAGAGAACGAAAAATTTGTGATTGAAATACAGTCAACTCTCCCTTACTCGATATTGAAGGGACCATCGAGTTAGGGAGGTATCGAGTTACAGAACACAAAACCAGTGCAACTGCGATCCAAGGGACCATCGAGGTAGCCATGAAAACCAACTTTTACTATGGTTCTCTAACTCGATATCGAGATACGGAATATCGAGTAAGGGAGAGTTAACTGTATTATTTTTTCCAGCATATCTCGGAAGGAGATCACACGTTTGTCCCAAAAAAGTATATGTTGAATATTGGCAGGTTCTAAAGTAATTATCATTCTAACAACACATCTGGCAAGAATTGATAAAAACGCAAAATATAAAAATGGGTCACATTTAGCTTAATTGAATAATAAAATTTAAAACAGTACAAATATAAAGAACAGCCTATTTTTAAAAGAAGGCAAAATTAACTACTAAACCAATAGAAGAATGGACGCCAAAAATTAGTGCGTTCAGAATCATCGAAGTGATACTGCTACTTTTCCCGGAATGCCATTTCTCCAAATGACTGGTTTCCCCGAAAAGTAGTGACGAGAAAGAACGATGAACAGTCAAAAGAAAGAAGTATTCTGTCATTCTCGGCTATACACATGTTGGCAAAAATGCTGATGACAGTAAAACTCGAAAGAACCGCCAATTAAATAAAGAAGGGTGCATATTCGATGGCCAATTCGTTCACCACCCTGAAATGTATAAAGCTACGACAATTATGAGTGCTAAAAACTTTTCGGGGAAGTGGGCTAGTCGGGGAAACGGGATATTCAGGGAACTGGCATTCGGGGAAATGACATTCGGGGAAAAGTAGCTCAACCCATCGAAGTAACTGCAGTAATTGATTTCTCTTTTCGCTGGGAATTTGAGCAGATAAATGTTTTCGATCGCCACCTTTTGCCAGTTGGAAACAAAAAAATACTTAAAAAATATAGCTCCAAAGAACAGCCTATGCATAAAAGAAGGAGAAATTTCTAGAAATTTAAATCAACAGTTTTCATACCTTTAATTATGAATACATCATATTAAGAAAAAAAAAACAATTAAAAGAAGGGTAAATTTGTGCTAAATATATAAAATTCTTCAGTGCAAAAAATTTGTTCCAATAGCGAAACTAAAAAAAAGAATTAATATTTGAAAGAAGGAAAATTTCTGGATAAAAAATAAAATACTATTGGCAATAACTTTCCTAATATGCTTAAATTTATTCAATCAATTGACTCCAAAACAAGCCAAATGTCATCAGAAAAATTCAATAGAAACGTGAAAACGGAAAATTGAGCAATTTTTAATTTCAGACTCATTATGCCGAACGACTATTATGCCAAACGACCATTATGCCAAACGACCGTTATGCCAAACGACTTTATGCCAAATGACCATTATGCCAAACGACTTTATGCCAAACGGCTTTATGCCAAACGACTTTATGCCAAATGACCTACCACCGGTGGAAGATCTTTTCGGAATAATATTTTTCTTCATCCCAGAACATAGAGTGTATTCGAGGGTGGTAGGTCATTTGGCATAAAGTCGTTTGGCATAAAGCCGTTTGGCATAAAGTCGTTTGGCATAAAGTCGTTTGGCATAATGGTCATTTGGCATAAATTCGTTTGGCATAATGGTCGTTTGGCATAATGGTCGTTTGGCATAATAGTCGTTTGGCATAATGAGTCTGAAAACAAGAATTTCTTAAGATGGCATTCGTTTTACGTTTCTATTGAATCTTTCTGATGGCATCAGGCTTGTCAGGCTTTGGAGTCAATTGAAACAAAATGACACTTTATTCAACAATCATATGCTCTTGAGTAAACTAAAGTATATAAGGAAAGTTATTGCTAACAGTATTTTATTATTTATCCAGAAATTACCCTTCTTTCAAATATTAATGCTTCATTTGAGTTTCGCTTTTGGAATATTTTTCGCACTGAAGATTTTAATATATTTAGCACAAATTTACCCTTCTTTCAAACATTCTATGTTTTTTTTTTTTCTAAACATGATGTAACCATAATTATAGGTATAAAGAGTGTTGATTTAAAATTTAAATAAATTTCACCTTCTTTTATACATAGGCTGTTCTTTGGAGCATCTACATTATATTTTTGTTTCCAACTGACAGAAGGGCGGCAATCGATAACATTGACCTGCTCAAGTCATTGATGAAAAGAGAAATCGATTACTGCAGTTACTTCGATGGGTTGTGTTACTTTTTCCCGAATGTGGTTTCCCTGAACGCCAGTTCCCCGATTGCCCTAAATATCCCGTTTCCCCGATTATCCCACGTCCCAGAAAAGTGTTTGGCACTCAAAATTGTCGTAAATTCATACATTTCAGGGTGATGAACGAACTAACCATCTAATATGCACCCTTCTTTTTTTAATTGGCGGTTCTTTCGAGTTTTACCGTCCTCAGCATTTTTGCCAACATGCGCATAGCCAAGAATTATAGAATACCTCCTTCTTTTGATTGCTTATCGTTCTTTCTCGTTCACTATCCAGCCACTGAAGACTTAGCTAAAGCTTCTATTTAAATTGCACCGCTTTTCGGGGAAACCGGTCATTCGGGGAACTGGCATTCGGGGAACCGATGATTCGGAACGCATTTTTCGACGTCTTTTCGTTTTATTATGCCGCGATTATTTTTGGCGTCTTCTTCAATATTTAATCATAGATGTTGCCTTCTTTTGAAAATAGGCTGTTCTTTATATTTATACTGTTTTAATTTTTTATTATTTAGTAAAGCTAAATGTTAACCTATTTTTATATTTTGCTGTATTATCAATTCTTGCAAGACGTGCTGTAAGAATGATATTTTTTTTAGAACCTGTCAATATTCTACATACCTTTTTTCTTGCGAATACATGATCTCTTTTCCCTTCTTTCGATAATTGACGGTGTTTTTGACTTACACGTCCAAAATTAAAATTTATATTAAATCGTTCAAAAGTTTTGCCACACATATTGTTTTAAATGTGTTGTTCATTTGAGTGATGCTGTGGGAACATTTTTTGCGCTAGAGCCTCAAACATTTTGAACGAAAAATTATCTGCTCTCGTATAAAGGCTATTTTTGCATTATACTGCAATAAAAGGTCTTTGTATTAGAGCTTTAAATGTTTTGCAAATGAATTTTCCCTTCTTTTATCAAGTAATTTTTATCAAGTTTTCACGTCCAAACTGGGAAAGAGCTTGATCTGCATCGAAATATTCTATGAGCGAAATATTCTACTTCGAACTTCCTTTGCCAATTTAATATTTTCAAATATGTAGATCGCAACAAGCTCAAAGATATTTTATGTTCTGAGATGTAGAAAAAAAATATTATTCCGAAAAGATCTTCCACCAGCCCCTTAACGAGTTTTATTTAGTTATGCTCTCTAATATCACAACATTTTTTTACATTCATAGCTTGGAAAATATTAAAACAAATACCATGCTTATTGCAAACCTTCCAAAATTTTTTGCTATGGGCTCGGTGGTGTTGAGATTCAAAAATGCCGATATTTATTCGAAGTCAATCATTATGCCAAACGACTTTATGCCAAACGGCTTTATGCCAAACGACCTTATGCCATACGACTTTATTCCAAACGGGGTACAATCGTATTCGAGCTTGTTGCGATATACACTCTCGTGCAAAAGTTTGGGTTCACCCTCTCGAAAACATACAAAAGTTTTCAGTCCATATCTCTGTGATTACACGTCCAATTGGAACTCTCTAAGCCGCATTCGAAAGACAAAAAGTTAACTCTTATGATTTATGATTATCAGCGAAATTTCCCAAATTTCACGTCCAAAGTCACATTTCACGACCTCCGCAAAATCGCGAATTTCTATTGTCCCAATTTATCTTGCAGGCTAAGTCAAATTACAATCACTCATGTAGATATTGCAAATATTTTGAATTAGCTACGAATATAATACTCCTGAAGTAAGAACATTGTATCATGTACAAATTTAATAGCTTTAAGGCATTTCCAGATTGTATCTGATATTGAATGTCATCTTTAATTATTTAAAATTCCAGTACTCGATGATAGATCCAGAACTACCGCAATTTAAATTTTTAATCGATTTTTTCTTTGAACGGTTTAAAAACATTATATTGAGTTTGGAGATGTTGTTGGAATTTATTAGATACGTATAGTATTGAATAGATATATTTATGCTTTGGATGTTTTCCAAAATATTCAATTTGGGAAGCTTGGATCTCGGTTTCAATATTTTTTTCATGAACCTGGTTCAAAAAAATATCTTCTTCTTCTTCTACTTCTTGGCATTAACGTCCTTACTGGGACAGAGCCGGCTACTCAGCTTAGTGTTCTAAGAGCACTTCCACAGTTATTAACTGAGAGCTTTCTTTGCCAAAATTGCCATTTTCGCATTCGTATATCGTGTGGCAGGTACGATGATACTCTATGCCCAGGGAAGTCAATGATATTTCCTTTACGAAAACATCCTGGACAGCCTGGAAATCGAACCCAGACACCTTCAGCATGGCTTTGCTTTGTAGCCGGGGACTCTCACCACTCGGCTAAGGATGGTCCCAAAAAAATATACCCTGCTGTAAAGTTGTTCAATTTGGAAAGACAAACGAATGTGTAGAAAAGCATTCTTTCAATTCTTCCTTTTAAAAATCATTCGAAATGAAAGTAATACCATTTATCACAAAATACAATTACTAAAAAAAATATGTTTGAAATTTTAGGTTGAATAAAATTAAAGCTGTGGTGACAATTTCAAGTCAATCGAATTAAGCCGAAAACAAAGCCTCCAAACTTGCCCATTTGGCATAAAAAATAAACTACCGATGTGTACTTAATTGTGTTCAGTACTGGAAGTGTTAAGAGAAACTAATTAATTTCATATTGTTGACTATTTTACTTTACTATATTGGTATATTACTAACAATGGTGATCAATGTTATGTATCCCTTAAGTTCAAACGAATGATGAAGTAATAACCATTGTTTTCTAAAATGGGCCTTTTCTTTGAAGTGTTCCTGACTATGAAACAGAGTTGTTCCTGCAGCAGTAGTTTCACTCTTTATTGTCAAAAGCTATCAGAAAAATATTATACGGCACAAATTTCAATGTAACAAGATTACCTTCCTCCATCCTCCAGTTTATATCAAACTCTATTATCCAATCGATGGAAGCGTGATTGAGAAGCTAGTTGTTAGGCTGTATATATTTTCAACAACCATCCAGCATCCTCCTTCTTGCTTACTAGTTATAGGTACATTGCTGCAAAGACGGAAAATCAATAAAACAAATACTGGACAAATCCCTTTATGGCACTAGGTTTTCAGTTTTCCCTTCATCATGTAGTCCCAGGCCGAGTACTGTCACATGGACTGATTTCTGTTTTCTTGTTTATCTCTTGTATACAATCCACAGTAAAACCAGTTTCAACGTCTCTGTCGTTCAAACCTAAACAATTAATAGCCGACCAAGAGTACAGCTTATCCTGTGATGTAGAAGGATCAGTGCCGGATACCGAGATCAGATGGATGCAAAACAACCGTGTCTTTTCGAAAGGAACTGTAAGTACCCTTCTGAGTTTCAAGCATGCCTCTTTTTCTATTCTATGGATTAAACCAAAATAATTCTCTTTATTTATTGACTCAATGTGAATCAAACCACAAGAACAAAGCCTTAAAACTACTAATTCTGGTTTCTATTTCAACGTACTCATGGTGCTTTACAGAATAAAATACTTACCAATAGCTCAGTGGTAACGTCGATTTTAACCTTTCGACCTAAACCGGATGACGATGGAACTATCCTTAAATGCGAAGGTTCCAATCCAAGGCTGCAGAGTTTTGTACTGGAGGATTCTGTCATCATGAATGTTATGTGTGAGTAGTTTACTAATTGCGAAAATTTACAGAAAATTGGCTAATTTCTTACATATTTAGTGACACAAATGAGCATAGTTATCATTTGTCCTGTCTTATTTTTCAATACCGCTACTGATTGAAATGTCTCCTCCACCAACAGACCCACCACAAGTGACACTAAAACTCGGATCGACGCTTAATGCGGAAGACATCAAGGAGGGCGATGACGTCTACTTCGAGTGTCACATTAAGGCAAATCCGAGAGAACACCGCATTACATGGTCCCACAATGTAAGTATACATGCCATGGTGTGGAAGCTTGGTCAGTTCAAGAGTCTCTCGTCGTTTATTTTTTATACCGACTTTGACGCGTCCTGACGTAGATTAAGTGAACGTAACGAGAAAATGTGAAGCAGTAGACGAGATAATTCATTTAATTTTCCTTGCCCATTTCGTGTTTCCCTAGGCTTCTTCTTTTTGGCATTACGTCCCAACCGGGATAGAGCCTGCTTCTCAGAGTGCAGTATTCTTATGAGCACTTTCACTGTTATAAACTGAGAGCTTTCTTTGCCAATGGTACCGACAAGCATGGAAGCATGGTTTTGCTTTGTAGCCGCGGACTCGAACTACTCGGCTAAGGTAGGCCCCTTGGCTACATTGTGCATAAAATGGGACCATTATTGACCCCGGGTAAAATTATCTGTTCAATTCAAAAGTATCGATTGTAGTGAAAATGTTGCATATATTTCTGCAATAAGAAAACAAATGAGGCATTCAAACTGAACAATTTTAAAGCATCATTTTTTATAAATTATTTATTTATTCATTGTTTCGACACATGCAAATTTAATGATAGAACATTGGAAAAGCACTTATTTTTGCCCTACAAGAAATGTGTGTCAATTTTAGAATGTTTGTTAGCCTTATTGAACGAATGGAACAAAAACAAGAAGTGGTTTGAAAATGAGTGTTCTGAGACAAGAAGTATAAGAACATAAGATTAGTAGACTAAACGTTGAAAAACAGAGGAAACATACTCCCTGCAGCATTTCATACAACTTTTGTTAATACTTCAACCTTGTAGGTTGAGAAGTTCAAAAAATAGTTTTTACTCACTTTTTGAGACATAGATCAAAATGGTGAATTCATCAAAAGAAGCGCATTTACCAATTGGAGATACCAAAACGTTCGAAAGCTTAATTAAGGGGCTATTTATTGAAAGCGATAAAATGATGATGCGCTGTAGAAAATTTGGAAATGTATCTCACCGAAGTTGATTTTTTTCGCTATCTTTGAGAGATACTCTACTTCGAAACAGGTGCATTCGATGCACCCTACTGCTGAAAGCCAGCTAACTAACGTCATTTATTGCTGATGCGGTGTCAAAATTACAAAGCTTTTGTATTTGGAACTTCTTTCACAGATTTCTTTTCCGAGTTCATATTTTATGTTCGTCACATTTTTCGATTATATGTATGAAGAACATAAGTCACACAATTATACTTTTCTGCTCGGGATATTCTCATTTCTCGCCTCCAGCTCAAAGGTCTCATGAATAGACCAAGTTAATGTTTAAAATTACTTAAATCAGTGCCAGCTCTAGAGATTTTTTTCGTTTCAAAAAAAAACAAATCATAATAAGTTAGATGAAAACCTTGTGCTACGTTAATATGCACATAGCGTTCTCTTTTATCAACTGTCACTTGAAGGTAACTGTCGGTTCTATGCTTTATCAACCTTTATTGTTAGCAAACGATGAAATAAATCACAGTAAACAAAGGTGATTATAAAACAAAGCCAAACTCCGAATTTTCAAGTACACAGATCTAAAGAACCTGACATCCGATCTCATTGAAAATTATCACCCAACTCGTCGAGTCGAGTCTAGTACACGACACTGAAGACGGCCTTACAGTTGAGATCGAAATACGCGTATCTGTCAAAAGATACAAACTCTAGTGGAATTAAATGGTATAGTACTAAATTCGGTTTTTTCATCTACTCATTATAAAACTTGATATTCCGTATCTCAACCTTAGAGTTACATAACCATAGTAAAAGATGTTTAAAAGGCTATTTGAAGATCGCGCCCCTCGTGTCTATCCCCGCTCTTCTTATCACACCCTCTAACGCAATGTTGAACAGTAAACACGAACACCTTGCCGTAACCCTCTGCGAGTTTTGAAGGGACTCGAGGTCGAGAGTGCCCCTGATACTCGGACTACGCCCATCACTCGCTCCATCGTCGCCTTGATCAATCTTATCAGTTTGTTCGGGAAACCCTATTCGTGCATAATATGTCATCTGATGTGTGGGTACATTGTATTCGCAGCATTTCTGCAACACCTGACGGATGGCGAATGTCTAGTCCGTTGTTGTTCGTTTGTCCATGAATCCTGCCTGATACTGCCCAACGAATACTTTAACAATTTGTGATAGACGGTGGCATAAAATATGGAAGAGTACCTTGTAGGCGGAGTTCAAAATTGTGATCACACGATAATTGGCGCAATTCAACTCGTCGCCCTTTTTGAAGATGGAACACATGACACCTTTCATCCACTCCTCCGGTAATACTTCCGCCTCCCAAATCTTGGAAATAATCCAGTGTATCCCAATCGTATTTTAGTGGCTCTCTCGGTAGTTGATCCATTCCAGTAGCTTTGTCGTTTTTCAACCATCCAATCTCCGTTTCATCCTCTTGGAGGTCTGTAGGCGGAAGTCTTTCGTCTTCCGCGGGTACTCCCAACGATATTTCCGTGCCACCATTAAGGTGCTCGTCGTAGTGCTGTCGTCACCTTTCGACCACCTCACGTTCGTTCGTGAGATGATTTCCATCATAGTCTCTGCACATGTTGGCTTGTGACACAAAGTCTTTGCACGAACGGTTCAGCTTCTCGTAGCACTTCCGTATTTCTTTAGCGCGGAACAGTTCTTCCACCGTTTCGCGAACTCGTTCTTCTTGATGGCGTTACTTTCTTCGGAAGATGGAGTTTTGCCTGTTTCGTGTCTCGTTCGCTCTCGTGCGGTGTTGCAGCATTATCTCCCATTCTGCAATCTTCTTATTCTTCAACTGCTCGCATTCGCCGTCGTACTAGCAGTGGTGGAAAAGTTCGCAACACGAAGTAGCTCACGAGTGTATACAACGCATAACAAACATTACAGACTCGGGAACTGGCTAGGTGTGAGTAAGTCCGCACCCGTCTGCTCAGGAGAACATATCAAAAGAAGTAGCAACAAGCTCGGGAACGATTACTCGCGAGTAACCGAGCAAGTTGTGATTTATTATGGTTTTGACAGACAAATCAATTGTATAACCGGTCTCCCGATGTAGAGCCGCGGTGTTCGGTTTTCACGCGAGTTGGTCACCATCGAAAGTTTAGAGCGCATATCGTGAGGGACCGAAATCCGTACAGCACCGAAATCCGTACACTTGACCTAATTATCATTATTTTGGTATTTTAATGGCTAAATATGTAGTATTAAATGGGCATATCTAATCACAATAAGTGATAAGTTGCTGGTAATGCCAACTGTATATAAGTAGGCCATGATTTGAAAATTATAAAAATCAAAACGTGATCACTTGCCATTGTGCTGTGCGGTTTGTTTGCCTGCTTAGCGATTTGCTAACAAAAGTGGATATACTTTTCAACAGATTAACAGTAAGATTCCTATTTTTTTGAGCCCGCTGCTTATCACGATGTCTTTGAATAGTAAGTATTTGTTATTCCAATGCAGTAGATGCCGTTTCTGACCAGTACAATAACTATTTTTGAGATTTATTGTACTGTACGGATTTTGATTCATATTTTCAATTTGAATCTAAATCCGTACACAGGAAAAGTTTAACATATTTCATCATGATACAATAAAGCCCAAATATAGCACTGTGGATTTGGAAAAAGCCGTTGAAACAGTGCGCAATGGCCAATCATTCCGGAAAGCTGCGGATGCTTTTGGTATACCGAAGACCACTGTCAGAGATGCCGTTATAAATCGGCACGCCCAAAAAAAAAAGAGTTCCCACAGTTTTCACAACCCATGAGGAAGCCGGAAATGTGAACTGGATCTTTGCAACGGCCACAGCAGGATTGCCGGTGGGTGAAAAGCAGGTATGTTAAATCTATCGATTTTGGTGACGTCTGTTCATTTATGCATTAATGTATAATTAATTTCGTACGTCGGGAGGTAATTTCGTACGTCACTGTTGTTATTCACATACAATTCACAGTATACGATATGCTAATGCAAAATATGTTATTTTGCGAAGAATTACAAACTATGAAAGTGCTCTTAGAACACAAAGCTGAAAATGAGGCGTTGTCCAATTTGGTATGTAATGTCAGTAATAAAGAGAAGACGATAAAAATGCCATCCTTAGCATCCAGGTTTTGAATTTTAAGTAGCTGTACGGACTTCGAATCACAGGTGTACGGATTTTGATTCAACCTTATTCAGGTGTACGGATTTCGATTAAAGCCTAGTCATTTTTATTCCTATTTTTTAATGATTTCTACTCAACTTTTAGATTTTGATGTGATTATTTACATCTTAAAAGAAGTTAAGGTAACAGAAAACAGGCTGATCGATTCTCTACACAAACCCACACATTTTAATCATAGGCTTTCATTTGGCTTAGTGCTTAGGTGTACGGATTTCGGTTCCACACGGTAGAAATCACTCGATAATCAAACCGGAAACCACAAATCCACCACGTTCTAATCGACGGAAAATTCTTCTCCGACAGCATCAATGTTCGCACATACCGCAGTGCGAATACAGATTCGGACCACTACCTAGCTGCTGTATGTACCGTGTGGGACCGAAATCCGTACACCTAAGCAGTAAGTTAAATAAAAGCCTATGATTAAAATATGTGGGTTTGTATAGAGAATCAATCATCCTTTTTTTCTGTTACCTTAACATCTTTTTAGATGAAAATAATCACATCAAGATCTAAAAGTTGGGTAGAAATCATTAAAAAATAGGAATAAAAAAGTTGGGTAGAAATCATTAAAAAATGAGAATAAAAATGACTTGTCTTGAATCGAAATCCGTACACCTGAATAAGGTTGAATCAAAATCCGTACACCTGTGATTCGAAATCCGTACAGTTACGTATAATACAAAACCTGATGGCATTTTTATCCTCTTCTCTCTATTACTGGCATTAAGTACCAAATTAGACAACGCCTCATTTTCAGCTTTGTGTTCTAAGAGCACTTTAATAGTTCGTAATTCTTCGCCAAATAACATATTTTGCATTAGTATATCGTATATTGTGAATTGTATGTGAATAACAGCAGTGAATATAGAATATTTTGAAAATACTAATTACCAGAGCAAATTAAAGTAGAGGATCTATGTGTATACAAATGGAAACTCCGCTCTATAATACTTATGAACATACACACTAAACCCATTAAGCAATATTTTGATTACCTGAAGTGTTCAGTATACCAAAATACTGAATATCGATTGCAAGTTCATGAAATTCAGGAAATCAATATTGATAATCAGCATAATTTGCTCAAAAAATTAAGCAAGGCAAAATTACAAAAATAAAACTGCAGAATTCAAGGTGTATGTTGTGTATCATATCATGAGGGTGTAATTGAAGCGATTTTATGATTGAATCATTATGAAAAATGCAAATGATTTTCGTTTATTATCGAATGAATAATCCTATAATCTACCAATGTGAGATATGTTCACTTGACTAGAGGAATTAAATTAAAGATAGTTTCTCCTGCTGCATCATTTTCTTCTTCCCACGTTCCGTTAATTTTCTTTTCTTTTCTTCCTCACGGATTGTCTTATTCTCTTCTCTTTCGGATATTCTCCTTTGCTCTTCTTGCAATAAACATAAATTCCGGCGGTCCTTCGATTTCATCCATTGTATTACGCCAAAGATAAAACAAATTAGTGTCTTCAGCAGGTTCTGACCGAAGCAGTTTATTACGATGCTCTTGAAATTGGACAAATTGACTAGGCAACAATTTTTCGTTCAGAATGCGTAACCATTTTGAGGGATCCTCTGATTCTGGAAGTGAAACAGCCTTGTCCTGGAGTTCTTCATTTTCCTCGGGTAGTATTAGAGCAGGTTCTGCAGAATTTCCTGTCGAACTTCCATCAAGACTTGGAAATGATTTATAATCAATGGCATTATCGTCAAATGGATGAAGACGGGGTTGGTGGTCTGCTGGCTACCGCTTCTGCTTCATAAGCAGAAGGTCATGGGTTCAATCCCAGGCCCGTCCCTTTCCTCGTACTTTGTAGTTGTATATCTCTCACTTGCTTCTATCTTCCATTCTAAATCTATCACACTCAAACTATTCGTTCATAGCAAACGCTAGAACCAGAGACGGACAATAAACCGTTCCCCTAACGCTTCCTTTCTTCCACGCGCATGCCTTTCCTTACGCGTGATACATAGGCAGTCTGCTAACCACAAAAGAAAACCTCTCTGCCATGCCTTTCTCCCAATCCATACACTCCCGCATGAACTGGCTTAGATGCAGTGGTATATACGGTCTACGTGGGAACCAGTATAATGCATCATCAATTCCACCCCTTCCCCACATTGGTCTGCATTCTGACGTGGCAGGCACCATTGTCGCTAAAAATAGAAGATCACCAGCACTTATACACTGAGGATGCCTGTTAACCCCAAGCAGTCATTCGGTTGGTTCCTTGTGTAAGTGCAGCTGATTTGGCGATACTGGAGTAGCATCCACGGGCGGCCAATCAAGCTCAAGCTCAAGCTCAATGGCATTGGCGTCAAATGGATGTAGGCCACATTTAAGAAATCCATTGATGAGCGAAGATTCCTTGTTTTCCATACTGTCTATCGTTGTTTCTAACAGAGGTGCAAAATCACTGCGGGATATCATTGCACCATCATTTTCAAAACGCCACTTTTGAAGCTCCTTCTGCTATGCTGCTCTTAAAGGAGCGAAGAATGCTACATCAAGTGGTTGCATCACGTGTGTTGAGTTTGGAAACAAAGAAACTAACGCTATATGTTTTGATTTACAAAACTCCACTGTTTCATATGTGGTATGAGATGAATGACCATCGACGAAAAGAATGATAGGAAATTGTACTTTTGTCTTAACGGCCCAGGGGTAGAAAACTTTGGATATGAACTCAAAAAAGTGTCAGAATTCATCCATCCAGAATCCGAGCGGCCTACAGCTCATCCTTTCGAAACACTGCTCGCTACACTACCAGGAATTCTACTTTTGTAAGGAAAAAGTATTAATGGCGGAGCAAGAGCACCAGCTGCAGAAGCTGAAATGAGAACCGTATAGTTCTCCTTATCGCTGTTCGCTGACAAGGCTTGAACGTTTTTTGACTCTTTTGCAGCGATGACTCTTTGCTTTCGAGGTACCAAAAAGAAAGCTGTCTCATCCATGTTGAAAATTCTCGCAGGGTCATACAAAATGGGCTCCATCCCATTACCCCGAACGCCATTACCCCGAACGCCACTACCCCGAACGCCACTACCCCGAATGGGTCACTACCCCGAAAGCCATTACCCCGAATGGGTTATTACCCCGAACGCCACTACCCCGAATGAGCCATTATCCCGAATAGTATGAGATACAGTACAGTATCTTGTTTTGCGTGCAAAAAAGCGTCTCTAATGAAGGCTGGTAATTAATGGCACGTTAAATTCGTCGGTAAAATGTTCATCATATATTATCCCTTTTTTTATATGTCAGCTATTCTTTCGAAATATCTTGATGGCAACTATATTCTTCCCATTCTTTCTGAGACAGTGCCTGTTTATCAGCTCAGTGGGCACCTTCGCAATTCAAGGGTTCATTCACAAATTTCATTTCGCCAACAATTGCCATTTTTAACACCTACCCACCCCCTCGTATTTGTATGGAAATTCTACATATTGTGAATGGGCTGTAACATTTTGAGGACAACCACCCACAAACTTTTTTGCTCCCTTCAGCGTTACGAAATTTGTGAATGGGCTTCAATAAAATAAGCCTTTTATTGACTGAAAGGAATTCGAATCCATAACCATCAATATGGTGTTGCTTAACAGATGCGTAATCACCGGTATTTGGACTTGTTGGTGGTGTTCATATTTCAATTTTGTTTTTGAACAAATATTTTTCTTTCTTATGAATATAGGTTGTGTCATAGCATCACGTTGTTACAGTGATCATTCACGTCATAGCTGCAAACATTTCACCAGAAATTTGCCCTTCTTTCTTAAATATGCTGTTCTTTCAAGTTTTCGTTGGATAAGCTTGTCACTAATATATCCACATAGAACAGCTTTTTTTAAGGAATGTATCCTGAAGACATTCACTAAAATGAATCTTGCTACAATTCTAATCACAAATTTTCGCTTTCTTTTATCTTCTCGTATTAAAACAGTCAGGTCTCTTATGGATTTGCCAACCACTTTTCTGCCATCATCATTGTTTCACTGTCTTGAATAAACAGAAATACTTTTTTGTGGTTATCTCATTGAAATTCAAATTAATGATTCCACAAACCAACGAAAGTTGTTACTGTAGCAACAATCAGAGGCCGCCGATTTTTTCTAACATTTACAAGTGTATTAACGTTTTCTTACTATAGCGGAACGGTCGTCTATTGGATTGGTTTTTAGGCGGGTTCCATAGAACAACACTTACAGCGACTATCTCAGGGTGAACTTCCGTTACCATCGTTTACGAAACAAAATCTTTAAGAAGATCTTAATCTTAATGCCCGACACCTATAAAAATGAGTAAAGGAAGTGGCTACCGACGTCCAATAAGAGACTTTACTACATCCTAATTTTGTACATATTATAGCTATCCTTCTCATAATAAATTCACCCTTCTTTTCAAATAGGCTGTTCTTCAGAGCATTGCAATGTGGCTGTGTGAATCTTCCCAAAATTAGAGTACAAAACTTAGTGTGTAAAAATTATTTGCTGAACAACTAGCTGCTTTTTTATCTTCTAATATTTGAAAAATACTTTTTTGAGCCAAACTCGTGAAATACTCAAAAAAGGAATCGTAAAATTATCTCCCCACTCTCTAACTAGAATATGTCTCAAAATGTTATCCATTCGGGGTAATGGCGTTCGGGGTAGTGACCCATTCGGGGTAGTGACCCATTCGGGGTAGTGGCGTTCGGGGTAATGACCCATTCGGGGTGATGGCTTTCGGGGTAATGGCGTTCGGGGTAGTGGCATTCGGGGTAGTGGCGTTCGGGGTAGTGTCATAGAATCACAAAATGTCGTCATATCCGTTGTTTTTAATCAGGTAGTTGTGAATATTGTCAAACCAGTCCCTGATTCTTGCCTCCGTTATGACTCTATTCTTAGCAAGATTATTCGCGAGTCTCTTTGCCAATTCTGGGTGGCGTTTTAAAAAGCGTCTGAGCCAGCCACGAGTTGGATTTCCATCTTTGTAAGGGTATGCGAAATACCGAATGATTCCGTCAAATACGCTTCGAAACGAAATTCCGCGGAATTCCACGGAACTCGCACAGGCGAAATTTGTATTTTGCTATTTCGTTTCGTTTCGCCAAATTGTTAAAATATTTCCACGGAAAATTGAAAACAAACGGAATAAAACGGAATTTCGCGAAATTCGAGTTTAATTTCGAACAAAAAAAAAAGAAAAACGTTCGCTTCTACTCCTAGCAGCTACAGTCAAAAATGGGTCCGTATCATGGATCAAATCGACTCATATCATGGATCAGAACACTACAACAGCAAATTATCTGCGAGGCAAACGAATGGTGTGCTAGTGAAAGCATACGTTTTGGCGTCTCTTTAGGAATTCTCGCGTAACATTACTAAAGGACCTATCTAACATTGAGAGGCTCTCTTTGTTTACTTTCTCTTTCATTAATAACTGAGTCACAATAATCTCATCTATTGCGTTTTTTGTATGAAACGCTAGTCAAGGAAATTGACTTTCGATCTATAGTGAAAAACTTCTCAAAATCTTTAGTGTTCCACTGTTATAATCGAAAGAGAACGAGAGAGGAGAGAATCTCTCATTTGTACATAGGTCCTTTAGTAATGTTACGCGAGAATTGTCTTATCTTAGATTCATAACTGTGGTATGGGTTCTCGATTGGTTACTCGATGGCCAATCGATCAAGTGTTCAGCTTGAACCGCTGTCGGGTTCGTTAGATTTGTGCTCTTGAAATTCTGAGGTATGCCTTCGATTTATATCCACCTTAAACAAGGAAGATGCATACATTATTTTATATCAAAAAATGAATCTAGTACCACACCACCAACTCCTCTCTCCTCTTATAACGTGACATAATTTCCTCACGACCCCCAATTGAAAAAAATGCGAATATTGATAATATATTATTACAAGAATTGGAATTTGGCCGCAAGGCAAAGGTCTTAACCTTTTCAATACCGACATCAAGTTTCAAAATTCTCTAGTTTCGCCATCGTTCGATCGATTTTGATGATTTGTTTAAGTAAAAATCACAAATCAGTTATAAATTTGATTCATGCATTGCATGCACCATCAAAATTGGTTCCGGATTTAGATTCAAGTTTGGTGGGGTACCTAGGGTGTTTCACAATAGAAAAGCGCAAAAAAAATTTTTTTTCGACTTTCGCACATCTAAATCTTGAGAGAAAAAAAATATAAGCCAAACATGATATTTAGCTCATTGAAATACGGATTATCTGAACGAACATGGGCGAACTTGTCAATTTATTTGCGGTTCCTCTATGCTATGTAGTCCAGGTTCAAAACTTTTTTTTTTTCGAAATTTTCAAATATTTTTTAAAATACTCTCGAGGCTCAAAATTTAGAGAAAATGTGATTTTGTAGTCAGTTTTAAACAAAGAATCTGAAAATGAGATAATATCAACAATCCTTAATTCTTCCTGAAATCGTCCAGAAATTCCTTCACAGATTTTGGAATAGGATCATTTCTCCATTATTTGCTCTACAAAATAATAGAAATACCTTCAGTATTTTCTACAAGGTTTACTTTAAAAGTTTGCATTCATCCAGATTTGATCCCTCCAAGAATTAATTCACAGTTTATGCAAGGCTTTTCCAGAAAATTTATTAGGAACTAATAAATTAACCCCAACGGGCAATCCTGGTTAAGTTGCTGTCGCAATATCTTATTTAGAGTTTATTACTTTTGCAGTTCTTTTAAATTTATCTTGATTGATTTTTTAGGTATGTGTTGATGGATTTTTTTAAATTTAATTTAATTCAACACTCCAGCAAATACTAAAGCAGTTGACAATCAGACTTCATGGTGCGAGGACGTGTTAATACTCTCTGTGATCGCATTGTCTATAACCTCAATTATCGTTGCCCAATCACGTGGCTGTCGGTTCGTGCTTTCTATCCGTTCTAATCATGGAAGACGGGCTTGTGAAAAACACACTAGCTTTTCGGTTCCCACCGGATGCGCCGGCGCCGACGCTGGTGGAAGTAGCAAGATTTGTGAAAAATCTTGATGCAGATCTTGATTCAATGGAAACCGGTTACAAATTGTCGGAAGAAAAATGTGTTTGTGTGAAATTCAAATCGCTCGAAGCGATGAAAGAGGCGCAGGCTCAAATCCCTGAAATCTGTGTTTTCCGTTATTCGAATGGAGAAAAAGTGGAGGTCAAAACGACCATTGCGGGATGCTGTACAAGATATGTGCGAATCTTCGATTTGCCCCCGGAGGTTCCGGATTCCGAAATCGCAGCGGTACTTGGTAGGTACGGAGTTGTAAAACGAATGGTCAGATAAAAATTCCCATCAGATCTCGGTTTGAATATGTTTACCGGCGTACGAGGAGCGTACGTGGATATCAAGAAGGTTATTCCAGCGTCCTTGTACTTCCTCAACCGTAAGGGGCGGATCTTTTACGAAGGTTTGAAACAGAAGTGTTACTTCTGCAAAGAGGAAGGGCATTTGAAGGCCGATTGCCCTCAGCGGATTGGTAGCAAAAAGGCAACGAGCGAGAAAGTGTTCCCGGCGAACAACATGGTGGATGTTGCGGAGAGTTCTGAGGCGGCCACGCTGGCGGAGAAGATTGGCGAAGAGGATATACAACAATCGGGTCAACCCTGTGTTGCAAACCAACCAAGCTATTCGGGAGTGTTGAACGGCAAAAAGCAGAACAAATCGAAAGAAATCATTGTGCCCAAAATGGTGACTCTTGTTTCAGATCGGAACAAAAGCCCATTGTCAAGGTCACCGAAAGAACAAGGCCATTTGGAGGAAATAATGGAAACGGAGGATGGTGCGGGGAAAGCCGCGGTTAAACGACAACATTCAGCTGGAGGATCATCCGGGGATACTGACGAAGAAGTTCATCCGGGTTTCACAAAGGTAGAGGGGAACCGAAGATCTACTCGTTCGGCGAAAAAAGTGATGACGCCACTCGAAACCATTTCGAATGGGTCGTTGGAAACAGCTAACAAGCGTAGCGCAAGCAAATAGTTGATGTGTTGAAGTGAGGTTAGGTTCGAATCACGTGTTGATCCATTAGCCAACGGTACATTTTCTAGTGTTGGTGCTATTAATAAAGAGAGTGAGTGATGAATTACGTGAGAAAAATTGTGACGATTAATATCAACGTGATTGCGGTTCAAGCGAAAAAAATGCTTCTAAAAGAGTTTTTAGTGAAGAATGACGTGGATATAGCATTTTTACAAGAAGTCCAGTTTGAAGACTTTTCGTTTATTCAAAGCCATGTAGCGTTCGTGAATATTGGTGTTACTAATAAAGGAACGGCCATTCTGATTCGTAAAACGTTGGAACATTCTCACTTACTCATGGATCCGGAAGGAAGACTTATGTCGATTTCGGTAGATGGTTTAAACCTCGTGAATGTATATGGGCATTCCGGTGCACATTACAAGACTGAAAGAGATGTGTTGTTTTCGGATACGATAGCTGTGCATTTCAATAAGCCGGGAATCAAAGTCAATATCCTGGCGGGGGACTTCAATTGTGTCCTTGATGCTAAGGATTGCAAAGGAAAAATGTACAATTTTTCAAGTGGGTTGAAGTCTGCCGTAGATCTGCTTGAGCTTCAAGATGTTGCGGTTGTGCTTAAAAGTGCAATAAGAGATTTTAAGTTCTTCCGCGGAGAATCTGCCTCAAGGCTTGATCGTGTTTATGTGTCCAAAAGCTTTATTTCGGAAGTGAGAAGCTGTGTAACAGTGCCAGTCGTGTTCTCAGATCACCATGCGGTTATGGTAGATTACACAATCTCACCCGATCAGCAATCCGACGTGAACGGTAAAAGTGGTTACTGGAAGATTAATGACTATTTGTTGAGTGATGCTTGTGTTCAAGAAGAGTTTCGAAACGAGTACAGAGAACTAAAGAAGAGAAGAAAATATTCTGATAGATTTAGTGAGTGGTGGTCCTTTGACGTGAAACGAAAAATTAAACAGTTCTATAACCGAAAATCATTTGAATTGAATGATGCTATCAGACGGAAGAAAGATTGTTGGAGGCAAAAATTAAGTGATTTGTGGCAGAAGCAGAGAAGCGGTGAAAATGTATCTGATGAAATGAGTGTTGTTAAATCGCGAATTTTGGACATCGAAATCAGCAGAATGAAAAGTTATGCTAACAGATTGCATCCTTCGACCCTCCTAGAAAGTGAGAAATTTGGAGTGTATCATGTAGCGAGAATGCTTAAAAGGAAAGTAAATTCTTCAACACTTACGCTTAGAGGAGAAAGTGGTTTGATAACGAACAGAGATGAAGTCAAAAAGATGGTAAGTGAACATTACAGAACGTTATTCGAAAGAAAGTCGTCAAATCGAACGGAGTGCGCTGCATTGAATTACATAAAAAAGTCATTTAGTGCAAATGCGAGGGACAAACTAAAAAGTCCAATTATGGAAGAAGAGCTATTCAACACGATCAGCAATGCTAAGAAGAAGAAATCACCAGGACCGGATGGAATCACTTATGAATTTTATTTGGTTCATTTTGATTTTCTGAAGGAGGACCTTCTCAAACTGTTTAATGGGTTTCTAGACAACACTATTGTGCCGATGGAAAGTTTTTCAAATGGAATTGTAACGTTAATACCGAAAAAGGGAAAGTCGAAGGATTTGAAAAATTTCAGGCCTATTAGCATGTTAAATACGGATTACAAGCTATTCACGAAATTAATTGCTAATCGCATTTCGGAATGCATTGAAGAAGTAATAGATGAAGGTCAATCAGCGGTAATTCCTGGAAAGTCTTGTGTAGATAATTTAGATGTTGTACGAACACTGATTTTGAAAGCTCAACAATCGAAAACAATGAAATTCGCTTTATTAAGTCTGGATTTGGAAAAGGCATTTGATGTAATCGACCATGATCGTTTGTGGGAAATTTTAGGAAAATTTGGATTACCACAAGAAATAATTAATGCGATACAAAGATTGTACTCTGAGGCAGCCTCCCAGGTGTTGGTTAATGGAAGTCTTACCAGTTTCATCAAAATTGGCAGATCAGTGAGGCAAGGATGTCCGCTCTCGATGGTGCTGTTTGTGATGTACATAGAGGCGTTGATCAGGCAAATTTATGCTGAATTGAAAGGTATTTTAATTGATAATCACTTCATCAAAATTAAAGCATTTGCTGACGACATCACAATAGTAATCAGAAGTGACTTGGAGTTTGATAACGTTTTAAAGATAGTTGACGATTTTGCATTGAGTGCAGGTATAAAACTGAATTTCAAAAAATCTGGCTTCATCAGGTTTAATAGTTGTAGAACTTCACTTATTTGGCTTTACATCAATTATCTTGATAAAGCCTCGCCAACAATATTTCGCCATTTCCCTCGGTTCATGGCCGCTTCTCTCCATCCTCGACTGTGACCCACGCTCTCCAGGTCCTGGTGTACCTGGTCCATCCACCTAGCTCGCTGCGCCCCACGCCTTCTTGTTCCGACCGGATTCGTGGCGAACACCATCTTTACAGGGTTGTTGTCCGGCATTCTTGCAACATGCCCTGCCCAGCGTATCCTTCCAGCTTTAGCTACCTTCACGATACTGGGTTCGCCGTAGAGTTGAGCGAGCTCGTGGTTCATCCTTCGCCGCCACACGCCGTTCTCCTGCACGCCGCCGAAGATCGTCCTTAGCACTCGGCGTTCGAAAACCCCAAGAGCTTGCAAGTCCTCCTCGAGCATAGTCCACGCCTCATGCCCATAGAGGACTACCGGTCTTATGAGCGTTTTGTACATCGTGCATTTGGTGCGGGGGTGAATCTTTCTTGACCGCAGTTTCTTCTGGAGCCCATAGTAGGCACGACTTCGCTGATGATGCGCCTTCGTATTTCCCGACTAACATTGTTGTCAGCCGTCAACAAGGATCCAAGGTAGACGAACTCGTCCACCACCTCGAAGGTATCCCCGTCTATCGTAACACTGCTTCCTAGGCGGGCCCTGTCGCGCTCAGTTCCGCCAACCAGCATGTACTTTGTTTTCGACGCATTCACCATTAGCCCGACTCTTGTTGCTTCGCGTTTCAGGCGGGTGAACAAATCTGCCACCGTTTTCAAATTTTCTCCCAATAATATCCATGTCGTCCGCGAAGCAAACAAATTGTCCGGATCTCGTGAAAATCGTGCCTCGACTGTTAAGTCCGGCTCTCCGCATGACACCTTCAAGCGCAATATTGAACAACAGGCACGAAAGTCCGTCGCCCTGTCGTAGTCCCCGCCGAGACTCGAACGAACTGGAGTGTTCGCCCGAGATCTTCACGCAGTTTTGCACACCGTCCATCGTTGCTCTGATCAATCTTGTGAGCTTCCCGGGAAAGCTGTTCTCGTCCATGATTTTCCATAGCTCAATGCGGTCGATACTATCGTATGCCGCCTTGAAATCGATGAACAAATGGTGCGTAGGGACCTGGTACTCACGGCATTTCTGGAGGATTTGCCGCACGGAAAAGATCTGGTCCGTTGTCGAGCGGCCGTCGATGAAACCTGCTTGATAACTTCCCACGAACTCGTTTGCTATAGGTGATAGACGACGGAAGAGAATCTGGGATAGCACTTTATAGGCGGCGTTTAGGATGGTGATTGCACGATAATTTTCACACTCCAGTTTGTCGCCCTTTTTGTAGATAGGGCATATAACGCCTTGCTTCCACTCCTCCGGTAGCTGTTCTGTTTCCCAGATTCTGACTATCAGCCGATGCAGACAAGCGGCCAACCTGTCCGGGCCCATCTTGATGAGTTCGGCTCCGATACCATCCTTGCCAGCGGCCTTGTTGTTCTTGAGCTGTTGAATGGCATCCTTAACTTCCCCCATCGTGGGAGATGGTTGATTTCCGCTGTCCGCTGTGCTGACGTAGCCATCGCCTTCGCTGTCCTGACCTTCTGTGCCTGTGTTCTCTGCGCCATTCAGGTGTTCATCGTAGTGCTGCTTCCACCTTTCGATCACCTCGCGTCCGTCCGTCAAGATGCTCCCATCCTTATCCCGGCACATCTCAGCTCGCGGCACGAAGCCTTTGCGGGATGTGTTGAGCTTCTGATAGAACTTCCGCGTTTCTTGAGAACGGTACAGCAACTCCATCTCTTGGCATTCCACCTCTTCCAGGCGGCGCTTTTTGTCTCGGAATAGGCGGGTTTGCTGTTTCCGCTTCAGTCTGTATCGTTCCACGTTTTGCCGCGTACCATGCTGCAGCATTGCAGCCCGCGCTGCATTCTTCTCCTCTAAAACCTCCTGGCACTCCTCGTCGAACCAATCGTTTCTTGAGCTCCGTTCCACATATCCGACAACGCTTTCGGCAGCGTCGTTAATGGCTGCTTTGACTGTCCTCCAGCAGTCCTCAAGAGGGGCCCTATCGAGCTCGCCCTCATCCGGCAACGCTGCCTCAAGATGCTGCGCGTACGCATTGGCGACATCCGGTTGTTTTAGCCGCTCGAGATTGTACCGGGGCGGGCGTCGGTACCGTACATTGTTGATGACGGATAGTTTTGGGCGCAGTTTCACCATCACCAGGTAGTGGTCGGAGTCAATGTTGGCGCCACGATAGGTTCTGACGTCGGTTATGTCGGAGAAGTGCCGTCCATCGATCAAAACGTGGTCGATTTGCGATTCTGTCTGCTGAGGTGATCTCCAGGTGTACCGATACGGGAGGCTGTGCTGGAAATAGGTGCTACGAATGGCCATGTTCTTGGAGGCGGCAAAATCTATCAGTCGTAGGCCGTTCTCGTTCGTCAGCCGGTAGGCGCTGAACTTTCCAATCGTCGGTATGAACTCCTCCTCCTGGCCAACCTGAGCGTTCAAATCTCCTATGATGATCTTGACGTCGTGGCTTGGGCAGCGGTCGTACTCGCGTTCGAGCTGCGCGTAAAATGCGTCCTTGTCATCATCAGTGCTTGCGGAGTGTGGGCTATGCACGTTGATTATGCTGAAGTTAAAGAATCGGCCTTTGATTCTTAACTTGCACATTCGTTCATTGATCGGCCACCACCCGATCACGCGCCTTTGCATATCACCCATCACTATGAAAGCTGTTCCCAGCTCGCGTGTGTTGCCGCAGCTCTGGTAGATGGTATGATTACCTCTAAACGTTCGCACCAATGCTCCTGTCCAGCACACCTCCTGCAGCGCTACGATGTCGAAACCGCGGGTCTTCAGTACATCGGAGAGTATGCGAGTACTTCCAATGAAGTTGAGAGATTTGCAGTTCCACGTACCGAGTTTCCAATCGCTAGTCCATTTTCGTCGCTGTGGTCTTGCCGATTGTTCCGGTCCGTATTCTCTCGTTGACGTTCCTGTGCTGATGTGTTTTTACGGTTGGCTTGCAGGGCCTGACACCAACCCCCTAGATTTCCGGAGGACCATTCCCCCTAAATGTTCGGAGGGCCATAGTGCGCAGTTTAGCTTAGAGTCCTTCTCTGGCACTCGGACGATGATCAGCCGCCCCTGACATGGGGAACAGACGCTGTTGTGAGCCGCTCCTAACGTGGAGTACAGACGCTCCAGGTTTGCAGAAGCAAACCCCCCCTTCCCTGTCAGCATACGACCAAAGTTCCCACCGGGGTTGGTTACCCGATCTTCCCCAAGGTTACTCGTACCCCGGCCAGTACCACGAGGAGGTAGGGATAGGAGTTGCTGGGCAAGAGGCTAAGGACCGCACAAAGGGGTCTATTTTATTCCTGCAGGTACACGAGGTACCAATGGTACGCCATGCCCAGCCATTTACCGCGCCAATATATATAATAGTTGTAGAATTGGCCCTCAAATGATCTCAGAGAAAAATGAAATGAAAATATTAGGCTTGATGGTTTCAAACGTTTGGAAAAATATGGTGAACGAAAACTTCAAAATGTTAATAGAAAGTGTAACACGCCAGCCTGCGCGTTTCGGGTTTCAAAGTAAGGTGGCTTATGCGCCACTCCTTTCGGAGACCACCTACAAGTTTAGGGCTTGCCCGGCCGTAGAGACCCCCAGGGAATGGGTCTAATTACTCCCGATCGAAGATAGCTACGAGTCGGCTGACGTCCAACTTTGGGAAGAACAATTAAAGGGAAGGAAAGGATTTGGGTTTCGTGAAACATACAAACGATTCGATACCGCCAAACTAAACACGCTAATTCTCATCACTGGCCGACCTGACCAATCATCGATCTAGCACGCGGAAAAATAGGGAGCATCAGTGGTTGTATCGGGGAACCGCCCCAGTAAAGTAAAATAAATTAAATTAGAAACACTACGACCGAATTAACATGCAAAATCTTTACGCAACCATTTATTGACGACTCTTCACTAACAAATTAACAACGACATAACTTTACCCATAAATTCCGCCTACATTTATTCTTCCCACATTACTCTACAACATATATTACAGCAAAACATAGATTCATTTGTTTATTTATTCTCCCTCTCTTCGCATCTTCATTTTTACTCTAGCCTAGGCCTACTCTTTGCTTTCCCTTCTATCTATTTCTACCTTCGTCGTCATGTGGATTGAGTGCTTACGTGCAGATGTTCATTTGTGGGGTGTGCGTGTGTGCGTGCTCGTGGTGACTACCGGCGCAAGCGCGGGATCTAAGGGTAGCCACGTGAATTTCTGGTATAGCCACGCTACCGACTCATAGGCTACGGTAGCGGGTCAAAACTGAGCCATGCGCATGGACTTATCTACTAATCATGCATGATTTTTGTACTCACGGTTTTGATCAAACTCTTGGAGGGTCTTACGGGTACCGCAGACGGCCGTTCATTCGTCAGTGAACGCGCCGCTGGGCGAAACTAGCGTCGATGGGTGCTGGTGGTGACGCTCTCCGATTCTCTCTCTCCGGTTGTGGGCTTATGCGACGGGGACGGCCGACGCGACGCCGGCGATGAACTCCTCTTCACGTTTGGCGCAATTCTTGATGAATCTGGGTGCCTGCTACCTTCGCCTGGGGCGCGAATAACGTTCGCAAGCCCCCTTCCGGTTTCCGTACCCCCGGGATAAACCTCGGAGCTGACGGTGGGGTCAGAAGCAATCTGGACGGAATGGTGTGACGTGTATGGTATACAGGACGGCCACAACCTGCACAAATTGACTCGCACACAAATCTCCTTCTCTGCACTAACTTTGCACTAACTGCCAATTGATAGCAACTAACTTCAAATACACGTCACGGCGTAACAACTCAAATAGATTACTCCTGCCTCTTCCACTAGCCAGAACGAAGTCATCAGTCAAAATCAGATAATCCTCAGATATGTCGCGAGGTGCATATTATCTTCTAATCTGAAATATTTCCCGAGAGAAATATCTGAGATTTCCTCGTTCCTATGCTCGCGAAACATTCAAGGTCAGGGGGAGGGGGTTGTTCTTCACCGAAAGGCTTTCGTCAAAACGACTCGTCTCTATCTCCGACCTAAAGAGAGGCGAAACATTCGGGAAAGTTCAATATCCCTTGAATGTATTTCTTGGGGGTCAATGCTCAGAAGCACGCGCGCAAATTTGGCTAGAGCGCTATCGCTGTTGCTTTTTGGGCGGCACATAACATGTGCGAATTGGCTTCGGACGGAACTCATTTAACATGTGGTTTGGAGGATGCTACTCGTGAACTCGAATGAATGTTCATGCAGAGGGAAGATGTGTTTATCTTAGACTGGTTCAATATATTTAACTTAACTATATGGACAAATGTTTTGAAGCATACGAAAAACATTGAACTAAACATAAATTAACCCTATGGTCGTTACATCTCCCTGAATATGTTGTGCCTCATCCGAAATGGAAAAAGGCGATCGGTAAGACCTGCCCTCTTTCAAATCATCTTTAAATAAACTTCTCAAGTGTCTTTGCTTCCCGGCCAAATCAAGTGTAAATACTTCTTGTGGTTGATTGCGAATATGGAGTTCATAATCGATCTCTTCCTGATTGAGATCTTCTGCCCGAGGATAGGTGCGACCCATTTTAATTCTTGTTCGAGTTCAATTGTTATTCGTAATTAAGAAAAAGAAAATTTACAGAAAAGCATGAACTTTACAATAATAATTTAACACGAAGCAACAATAATTTAACAAATGAAATAATAAATAAATAAATAAATAAACATATAAATAAATAAATAAATAAATAAATAAATAAATAAATAAATAAAAAATAAATAAATATATAAATATAAAAATATACAAATAAATAAATAAATAGGTAAATAAATAAATTTGTAAAAAATATATATGTGTATATGAATAAATGTGTAAATAAATAAATATCTGAGTAGGAACTTGATCACACAACAAAGATATAAATAATGTATAGCACGAGTAGATTTATGCCAAATAAATAATTATTTATTGAGAAAATGAAAAAATATTCATCTTATTTGTAGAACGGAAGATACATTTACAAAATACAAAATGTCCGAAAGAAAAGCCTTGTTTTGTTGGGCGCCAAGTCGAATAAGTCGATATTCCCAAATTAGCAAATCCAAACGAACCATACAATCCATTTTCCCAAGTGTACCATGTTAAAATTAAAAATTCAAAGTGTCCCCATATTAGGGTGAAAATCTTCGAGACTGAATTGGAAGCTCTTTTGGATTCTGGTGCGGGTATCAGTATTCTGAATTCCCTCGACATTGTCCACAGATACAATCTTGCGATCCAATCGGCAGCGATTCGTGTAACGACAGCTGATGGGTCTACACATAGCTGCCTCGGTTACGTCAATTTACCCTTTTCTTATAAAGGCCTAACTAAAGTCGTTCCAACTTTGGTAGTGCCAGAAATTTCACGACATTTGATCTTAGGCGCTGACTTTTGGGAGTCATTCGGCATTAAGCCAATGATTGACCTCGGTCAGGGACTCGAAGAAATTGAAACCGTAAAGCACCGTAACAATTCGGCACTTTGCTTTACGATAGAGCCAACAAGCCAACTCCCGAAAGTAGACGCAACTGAAGAAGACGACACACTAGACATTCCGGTCTATGAAGGACCTACGGAAGCTACGCCTAGCGTAGATGAGATTGAAACGGAACATGAACTGTCTATAGAACAAAGGCAGCAACTCTCTGAGGTGGTTAAGCAATTTGAGCTGACTGGTGAAGGGAAATTAGGAAGGACAAACCTGATTGAGCATGAGATAATCCTAAAGGAGGGAGCTAAACCGAGGATCACGCCGATGTACAAATGTTCTCCATACATACAACAAGCCATAGACGAGGAAGTGGATCGGTTCAGGAAGTTAGACGCGATAGAACCATGCTACAGTGAATGGACTAATCCGTTAGTACCAGTTCTCAAAAAGAATGGTAAAGTAAGAGTCTGTTTAGATTCGAGAAAGATCAATAAAATGACCGTAAAGGATTCGTACCCTATGCGGAATATGCAAGATATATTCCGGCAATTAGGGAAGGCAAAATTCTTTACCGTCATTGACTTAAAGGACGCTTACTTCCAGATACCCTTGAAGAAGGAGAGTCGCAACTTCACGGCTTTTCGAACGGCGAAGGGCGTATTTCGCTTTAAGGTCCTGCCGTTCGGACTAATGAATGCTCCTTTCACTATGTCTAGGTTGATGGACAAGGCGATAGGTTTTGACCTAGAACCTTACGTCTTTGTCTATCTAGACGATATAGTGATTGCGTCGAATACCTTTGAAGAGCATTTAACACTGTTGAAGATTGTGGCAGAGCGATTACGGAAAGCGGGATTAACTATTTCGATCGAAAAGTCCAGGTTTTGCAGGAAGCAGGTTGTATATCTGGGATATCTGCTCAATGAAAACGGGGTAGCCATCGACGCGTCCCGAATACAACCAATCCTTGACTATGCGCAGCCTAAGACGCAGGAGGACATCAGACGGCTGATGGGCCTCGCTGGGTTTTACCAGCGTTTCATTAAAAATTATAGCGCGATTACCGCCCCTATTACCGACCTTTTAACGAAGGAAAACAAGAAATTTAAGTGGACGAAAGAAGCGGAGGATGGTTTTAGGCAACTCAAATCTGTGCTCACGTCAGCACCGATTTTGAGCAACCCTGATTTCTCCAGGATGTTCACGATCGAGTCAGACGCTTCCGATAGGGCCATAGGCGCCGCTCTGGTTCAAGAACAAGAGGGCGTAACGAAAGTTATAAGCTATTTTAGTAAAAAACTTAACCGCACCCAGCGTCGATATTCTGCTGTCGAAAAGGAGTGTCTAGGGGTCCTTTCGGCCATACAGCACTTCCGTCATTACGTAGAGGGGACTAAGTTTCGCGTGGTTACGGATGCTCGGAGTTTATTGTGGCTGTTCAATGTTGGAACGGAAACCGGAAATGCCAAACTGCTCCGTTGGGCTCTTCGCATCCAGGCATACGATTTCGACCTGGAGTACCGAAAAGGGAAGGCCAACATAACAGCGGACTGTCTATCTCGCTCGATAGAAATAGACACGATAACAGTGGCCGAACCAGATTTTGAATATGAGGACCTCATTGACAAAATCCAAGCGGAACCCGGGAAACACCCAGACTTTCGTGTAATCGATGGTCAAGTGTACCGGTATACGAAAACCAACGATCGACAATCTGACCCACGATTTGCGTGGAAATTAATTCCAAATTCACCACAGCGTAAAGAAATAATTAAAAAGGAACATGAGAAAGCGCATTTAGGTTTTAAGAAAACACTAACGACTATTAAGCAACGATATTTTTGGCCTAAAATGAACGAAGAGATTCGAAGGTACTGCCGAGGGTGTTTAAAATGTCAGACAAGCAAGGCTGGAAACACTAATGTCACGCCACCAATGGGGTCTCAAAAACCCGTTGAGTATCCATGGCAGTTCGTGACACTCGATTATGTTGGACCACTGCCACCATCCGGAAGAGGAAGGCACACTTGTCTGTTGGTAGCAACCGATGTCTTTAGTAAATTCATATTGGTTCAACCATTCAGGGAAGCTAAAGCACATTCACTAGTGGAATTTGTGGAGAACATGATTTTTCGGCTATTCGGAGTCCCGGAGATCATGTTAACCGACAACGGATCGCAATTCGTTTCAAAGCAATTTAAAGAACTGCTTAAAACCTACAATGTTTCCCATTGGTTGACTCCGGCCTACCACCCGCAGGTTAACAATACCGAAAGGGTTAACCGGGTCATAACAACGGCCATCCGTGCAACTCTGAAGGGAGAACACAGCCATTGGGCAGAAAATCTTCAGGAAATAGCTGACGCCATTAGAAATGCAGTCCATGACTCGACCAAACACAGCCCATATTTTGTAGTTTTTGGTAGAAACAAAATATCAGATGGGTCTGAATATGCTCACATTAGAGACAACCACGCTACGACTACCGACACTGACAAGACTGTAACCGAACGTAGACACAAACTGTTTGAGCAAATAAAGCAAAACTTATCGGCCGCCTACGCAAAGCACTCCAAGACGTACAATCTAAGGTCTAACCCTAACTGTCCGACTTACTCGGTTGGGGAAAACGTATTGAAGCAAACATTTGACCTCTCGGATAAGGGAAAGGGTTTTTGCCGAAAGTTAGCTCCTAAATACGAACCAGCGATAGTTCGTAAGGTGCTGGGGACTAACACGTATGAATTGGAGGACCAGAGTGGCAAACGATTAGGGGTCTACTTCGCGAATAGACTGAAGAAGATGCCTACTCGTCTAAACCGATAAGTGGTACTTGTTTTCCAGCTATGAACCTCCTAGGAATTGAAGGCTTCCACCTAAAAACCTCCTAGCGAGTGACCACTGATTACGATGAGCAAAAACACCAACTGGGTTAAACACATCTTCAAGACAATATTCGACGGACTCGTGGGAGGAAAGTTTTCGAACGGACCGAACACTGAGGGTACCGAATTTGTCCCTAAACCGGCTAGAACAACTCTCTTGAAGTGACTACAAAACAACGCGTTCGCGAGAATAGCAATTAAACGAAGCTTCAAGAAGACTTACGACCCTTCGAGGCGTAGGCGATTGTACATATGTAAATAGTTAGTGATTAGTATGCCTAGTTCCCTAACCCTTATGAATATTATTAGTAATTAGCCTATTCGTTAGTATTAGATTGAAATCACTCACTCAATTTTCCGTTGTAATTTGCGATTTGTCATCTTGTAAATAGTAGTTTATACAGTTTAGTTTCCTCGAAATCAAATGAGTGCTATTTATTTCCTTTGTTGTTCATATTTTCGTTATTTATTAATCCATTTCGTTCGTCAAATAGTACCTAAAAGTGAAGTTTAGCATGAATTTGTTGCCATCACTTGTTCCGTTGTAAATTAGATCGATTTCTTACCTGTTTTGTAGTCAGTTCCATAGTTGTATACGGTAGACCTCCATTCGTTCTCTTATGTTTCCGTCCAATTCGTTCCGTTATTGAGTCCTGGAAGGTGATCCGTTCCACGGGCCATCCGTTGTTCCATAGTCCGTCCTTCATGTCCAGTTCATTCGTGGTTCGTCCTCCAGTACCCTGCTGGGGTCGGTCCAACTGCGAAATAAAAACATAAACAAACAACTTACATCCAAGGTTGGAACGATCTCTATCGCTCTACTCTCCTAAAAATTCCTCCAAATGGGGTGAGACGCCTTTCGGAAGCTGCAGCTCACTTATTTTTTCACCGCAGCAAACCCGAAGTACGGAAATTTTCACTAAATTTCCGGATTTTTCACGCACTACTTTTCACTCGCGAGCGCATACTTGCGACGTCGATCGGTTTTGACGTTTCTCTTTTTGTTGTTGATGACTGTGTATGCTAGATAGACCAGTGTGAGTGCGAAATGAATTCAAAGATGAATTTCGTGATGGTTCATTATGTTTGGTTACGAGGGGTGTATGAATGGTATTTTGTAATGATGTTTTATTTTATTATTTCTTTAAGAATTTTTGTTGTCGGGTAAATCCCGGTGCTTAAAAATTCTTTTAAGATGCTAATTTACGTTTCATGTTACAATAAGCTTTCATCGCGGATCATGATCCGTGGCTGCGAATTGTGCATCGAAACAGTTATTTCGTGTGGGAAAGAGTGGAACCTCGCGCGCTCGCTTCGTGTTGGGTTAGAGGTTACAATTCAGACCCACCGGTTTACGTCCACTTAGGTGGAGATTTTCGTGTACGTTGTCTTCGTTAATCGGCATGTGTCCTGGTGTAGAAGATAACGTATCGTTTTGTGTAAGTTACCGCGTGAGCTCACTCAATGTATGTCGACCACATTTGAGTAGATGCCTTTTAAATGTTGTCCAGTTTCAAGTTTTTTTTTCTCGATTTTGCGTGTTAGGAGTCATCAGCAACAGCAACAAACAAATCTGTTTAAATTCTTTTCAAGTGTTTTCCTGCCAATTCGAGGTCTATTGTCTATTTAAATTGTTGTAAATGTAATGGATCATTTAAGTTTATTTTCGCTGGAGACTGGAGACAGAAATGTCGCTGATAGTCAGTAGCAGACAGGTTCCGTGATAGAATTTGTACTGTAAGCAGAGATGGAGTCAACTTCGGTTGATGATGAATCTATATGACCCCGAAAATTAAACAATGTTCTTGAGCTTCTTGCTTCTTTGTAAATATGTAAATAAATTTTGTGTAGATTGTTTGACCTACGAAAATTTGATTGGTGGTTGTTTCAAGGCCAATCAAATTTTCGTACTTTTAGTGGGGAATGATGTAACGACCATAGGGTTAATTTATGTTTAGTTCAATGTTTTTCGTATGCTTCAAAACATTTGTCCATATAGTTAAGTTAAATATATTGAACCAGTCTAAGATAAACACATCTTCCCTCTGCATGAACATTCATTCGAGTTCACGAGTAGCATCCTCCAAACCACATGTTAAATGAGTTCCGTCCGAAGCCAATTCGCACATGTTATGTGCCGCCCAAAAAGCAACAGCGATAGCGCTCTAGCCAAATTTGCGCGCGTGCTTCTGAGCATTGACCCCCAAGAAATACATTCAAGGGATATTGAACTTTCCCGAATGTTTCGCCTCTCTTTAGGTCGGAGATAGAGACGAGTCGTTTTGACGAAAGCCTTTCGGTGAAGAACAACCCCCTCCCCCTGACCTTGAATGTTTCGCGAGCATAGGAACGAGGAAATCTCAGATATTTCTCTCGGGAAATATTTCAGATTAGAAGATAATATGCACCTCGCGACATATCTGAGGATTATCTGATTTTGACTGATGACTTCGTTCTGGCTAGTGGAAGAGGCAGGAGTAATCTATTTGAGTTGTTACGCCGTGACGTGTATTTGAAGTTAGTTGCTATCAATTGGCAGTTAGTGCAAAGTTAGTGCAGAGAAGGAGATTTGTGTGCGAGTCAATTTGTGCAGGTTGTGGCCGTCCTGTATACCATACACGTCACACCATTCCGTCCAGATTGCTTCTGACCCCACCGTCAGCTCCGAGGTTTATCCCGGGGGTACGGAAACCGGAAGGGGGCTTGCGAACGTTATTCGCGCCCCAGGCGAAGGTAGCAGGCACCCAGATTCATCAAGAATTGCGCCAAACGTGAAGAGGAGTTCATCGCCGGCGTCGCGTCGGCCGTCCCCGTCGCATAAGCCCACAACCGGAGAGAGAGAATCGGAGAGCGTCACCACCAGCACCCATCGACGCTAGTTTCGCCCAGCGGCGCGTTCACTGACGAATGAACGGCCGTCTGCGGTACCCGTAAGACCCTCCAAGAGTTTGATCAAACCGTGAGTACAAAAATCATGCATGATTAGTAGATAAGTCCATGCGCATGGCTCAGTTTTGACCCGCTACCGTAGCCTATGAGTCGGTAGCGTGGCTATACCAGAAATTCACGTGGCTACCCTTAGATCCCGCGCTTGCGCCGGTAGTCACCACGAGCACGCACACACGCACACCCCACAAATGAACATCTGCACGTAAGCACTCAATCCACATGACGACGAAGGTAGAAATAGATAGAAGGGAAAGCAAAGAGTAGGCCTAGGCTAGAGTAAAATGAAGATGCGAAGAGAGGGAGAATAAATAAACAAATGAATCTATGTTTTGCTGTATATATGTTGTAGAGTAATGTGGGAAGAATAAATGTAGGCGGAATTTATGGTAAAGTTATGTCGTTGTTAATTTGTTAGTGAAGAGTCGTCAATAAATGGTTGCGTAAAGATTTTGCATGTTAATTCGGTCGTAGTGTTTCTAATTTAATTTATTTTACTTTACTGGGGCGGTTCCCCGATACAACCACTGATGCTCCCTATTTTTCCGCGTGCTAGATCGATGATTGGTCAGGTCGGCCAGTGATGAGAATTAGCGTGTTTAGTTTGCGGTATCGAATCGTTTGTATGTTTCACGAAACCCAAATCCTTTCCTTCCCTTTAATTGTTCTTCCCAAAGTTGGACGTCAGCCGACTCGTAGCTATCTTCGATCGGGAGTAATTAGACCCATTCCCTGGGGGTCTCTACGGCCGGGCAAGCCCTAAACTTGTAGGTGGTCTCCGAAAGGAGTGGCGCATAAGCCACCTTACTTTGAAACCCGAAACGCGCAGGCTGGCGTGTTACAAAAGTTTCAAATATACGGCGCAGTTATTTTCATCTAGGCGGATGAATTTGATCGATAAGGTAACAGTTTTAAACACCTTCATGTTGTCGAAGCTCTGGTATGCAGCACAAATTATACCGCCGAATAATAAACATGTAGCAGAGATAAAAATGATAACCGGTCAGTTTTTGTGGAGTCATCATACAATGGTTAGGGTTAATCGTGATCAGTTGTATTTAGATAGAGCTCAGGGTGGTTTAGAGTTGATTGATCCGGAATCACAATGCCAATCACTGTTTATTAGGAATTTACTGTATAAAAATGAAAAGAAAAGAAATCATCCTCTTGTGAAACATAGTTTCAAAAACGTTACGAATAATACAAAAAAAATGTTCAATCTTGCTCAGTCCATACTTCCATTAGACTATTTGGTAACGAATAAGCAAATTTACAACTACTTGCTAGCAAAAAAGAAATTTGAAGTTAAGGTTGTGCAGAAACATCCAAGTCTCCCTTGGGAAATAATATGGGATAATATAGCGAAATCGTATGTTTCTAGCTTTGCACAATCTATTTTGTTTGAAGTTTTCAATGATGCGTATCCAAATAAGGTAAAAATGTACAAACACAATTTTTCCCAAGTTGATAATAATCTCTGTGAAATCTGTAAAAAGCCAGATACTAATATACATAGAATAAAACAATGTGAACATTCAAAACCAGTTTGGGACTGGGTTACAACTATATTGAAATCTAAATTGAATCAGAAGATTAAAACACCAGAAGATATATTTTATAAGGCAATCAGTGACAAAAACGTCAAAGCAAAAAGTGCACTTTGGTTAGTATCAGAAGTTATAGCTTACAATATGATTAACTTGAAAACCAGTAATCTGTTTTGTTTCAAAAAGCATATAAGAGAAAGTAGATGGAATAACAGAATATTGTTTAAGAAACATTTTGACAATTGTCTTAACATTTGTTAAGAATGACAAAACAGGGAATAGCAAGTGAGCTTAACAGACATTGTGATTGTATTAAACAATAATACAAAAATGTATGCAACCCTAGGTTAAGTTTGTAAAAATGTGGTAAAAAAAAAAGCAAATATTCAAGTGATTCCTGTGTTCTACTTATTTTTCTTCTTCTTTATGGCGTTATGTTCCACCTGGGACAGAGTCTGCTTCTCAGTTTAGTGTTTTCTTATCGACTTGTGTCCCCAATCACATTCATTCAAGCCACAAAGCATAAAGTACAGCAAAAAAATGAACATCATTATTCCATGTTTTATGGTATATATTAGCATAACATCACATCCACATGATTTAAAAAATTGTAAGGCATTTCTAAAAATCAAATTAATTTTGGGCTCCTCTCAATATTTTTGAGATTGTTTTAAATGTTTGTAACTTCTTTTCGACCCACTTCTTAGTTATAACATTCAAATTAAACCCACTCATTGCCTTGTGTCAGTGTCAGATATGTTGAAATGAAACCTTATGAAGTTATTAAGAAATTTTCAAACAAACCGAAAAGGGTCTTACCAAAACATGTAAGGATTCCGCTAAGCAACGCTAAGGTTTCCATATGGTAAAGGATTTAAAAAGACGTTTGTTATGCCTATTGTCAAATTTCCAGCTTTTGACAAGAAAAAAAAAACAAATTAAAACCGTATTCCGCGAAACAAATTCGAAAATTTCGTTTCGTTTCGAAAAATTCCGTGAGATATTTGATTTCGTATCGAGTTACACGAAACATTTTTAAATTTCGTTTCGTTTCGTCATTTTGAGCGCAAGATATTCCGCGTATCGTTTCGTTTCGTATCGACATGGAAAAAATCCATATCGCATACCCTTACATCTTTGAAGATAGATTCGTGTTTTTGAGTTTTGTAAGGCTCCCGATGTACGAAATTACCTGTACATTAATGCATAAATGAACAGACGTCACCAAAATCGATAGAGAACATACCTGCTTTTCATCCACTGGCAATCCTGCTGCGGCCGTTGCAAGGATCCAGTTCACTATTCCGGCTTCCTCATCGGTTGTGAAAACTGTGGGACCTCCTTTTTTGGGCGTACCGATTTATAACAGCATCTCTGACAGTGGTCTTCGGTATACCAAAAGCATACGCTGCTTTCCGGAATAATTGGCCATTGCGCACAGCTTCAACGGCTTTTTCCAAATCTCCAGCGGTATGTTTGGGCTTCATTGTATCATGTGTTTTGGCTAGAACATGATGAAATATGTTAAACTTTTCCTGTGTACGGATTTAGATTCAAATTGAAAATATGAATCAATATCCGTACAGTACAATAAACCTCAAAAAAGTTATTGTACTGGTCAGAAACGGCATATACTGCATTGGAATAACAAATACTTACTATTCAAGGACATCGTGATAGGCAGCGGGCTCGAAAAATTAGGAATTTCACTATTAATCTGTTGAAAACTATATCCACTCCTGTTAGCATATCGCTAAGAAGGCAAATACATTACACAGCACAATGGCAAGCGATCACGTTTTGATTTTTATAATTTTAAAATCATGGCCTACTTATATACAGTTGGCATTACCAGCAACTTATAACTTATTGTGATTAGATGTGTCCATTTAATACTGCATGTTTGGCCATTTAAATAGCAAAATAATGATAATTAGGTCAAGTGTACGGGTTTCGGTGCTGCACGGATTTCGGTCCCTCACGGTACCTTGGTCGGATCCTTTTTGCCTGCTTAGCTACCAAAGTCGTTGCCAATTGATCGATCTGGAGTCACTATAGGTTCATCAAGATACGGCAAGAGCATTATTGTTATCGGACGTACTTCAAGGGCGTTTTGATTGCCCGTATATTTTGAATGAAATCAACATAAATGTCCAACCTCGTGCTCTCAGGAATAAGTCTATGCTGCGACTGCCGCTTCAGCGGACAAACTACAGCACTCACGTGGCTATCAATGGCTACTAGTGTTGACATGTTCATTTGTTGTTTTATGTTTTAAAACGTGTACTATTAGATTTTAAATTTTATAATTGGGGCTTAACCTAGCCCGTTGACTAATAAATGACTAAATATAAACTCGCGTTCGGGGAAACGACTCTCGGGAAAAGCTAGCATACCCACTCTTAACATCATAGAGAGAAATTGCGTTATAAAAAATCCGTTATTGTCAATGTACGATACCGACGCCAGTCTCGGTATAATCTAGCACACATGAAACCAATGCATATGCGCAGCATATTGAGACATTGATAGCGAGCACGATAAGGCTCTTTTTAAGGACTGCTGGAGGAAAGTCAAACGCATCGTCCGATATGTGGAATAAACCTTATAAAGCGCCCAGGTTTGACAAGAAGGAGTCAGGAGCTTTCAGAGGAGAAGAAACCAGCTCGTGCTTCAATACTGCAGCATGGTACGCGGTAAAACGTGGAACGATTCTGACTGGAGCGTGAATAGCGAATTAGCCTATTCCAGAGAGAATTGAACCGCCTGGAAGAACAGACTGCTGAGAGATATGGGTTGCTGAAACGCAGAAATTCTATCCGAGTCTGACGTACCACGTACATGGTATCTCGATAACGGTTCCGTAAATTAACTAAAGATCTGTCATTAAATATTTACTGTATATAGGCAACGATTGACCGGTAAATCCCCCACCAGGTGGCAGGGAAATCTAATAAAAAAAATTGAGGAATAGTTTGGATTTCTAATATTAACTTAAGTCTTTAGATCTATTGCTATGCACGATAAATCTTTGGGGACTCCTGAATACAAGGGTGTCAATAATTTGAACGGATGGAATTCTGATGTTTGCTATAGCTAAAAACAAAATGCCCATGGACGTTGATGAACACTTTGATAAAGGTACAAGCATTTACTGCTGACCCATTACTGCTATATCTCCAGTCTTGAGTCTAGGGCGGCCCTGTATTATAACTATTCAACGTGCCGATTCCCGACAGCT
The DNA here is from genome assembly GCF_002204515.2 of Aedes aegypti. Lineage (NCBI taxonomy): Eukaryota > Metazoa > Arthropoda > Insecta > Diptera > Culicidae > Aedes > Aedes aegypti. The sequence goes on from NC_035107.1 coordinate 164,258,168, forward strand.
TCGCTTGGCAGCAGCTGAACGGTGTTAAGATTTTCATTTATAACCAAGTTTAGGGAACACTGCTTGACGCGAACGATCCGCGCCAAAGAGGCAAGGGACGACATTTTCCCTTCAAAGTCGACAAGGAAGAAATCCTCACCGTTGTCGCCGACATTATCGTCGTCGTCGTCGTCGTTCTGTTGCTCGTCATCACGCGCCACGGAGGGATGAATGCGAAATTGAATGAAATCAGCTTAAGAGAGATAAATTGCTCCACGGAATATAATGGCATCATATTTTCTCGATGTGAATTTAATGGGATTTTAATATGTTTCCTTCCCATGCTACCTATACAGTTCGGCACCGAGATTCTTTAGCCTGGGTAGGTACCCGATGTTTTAAAGAGATTTTATCCTCATCGTCCTCATTCCAGTGTTCAACCTGGACTGGTTAGGGGAAGCGTACGGCTAAATGATTCAAACCCTGAACTAGGTAGTTGCGGATACAGCTGATACAGCTTTGTTCGCTCTATTTCCTTACTGGCAAAATTTAATTTTAAAGCAGGAAAAATGGCTCATGCCTTACGTGCCGGGTGCCGGAACATATTGTTTTCGGATTGCTTCATGAAGGAGATGAATTTCATTTTGTTGTTTGAATTTATTATGCTCATCCTGAGTAAAATACATTTCAATGATTGCTCGTGCCTCATACCAAATCTGCTAGCTGCACATGCTTTGACCAGGAATGTTTTGCACAGTTAATATTGCAAACTTTTTGCATTGTTTGAGTGAATGCTAGGAGAAGCTCTGAACACTTTTTCCGATAGAATGCGATAGAACAATGAATAGAACTGAATGCACAGTAGACCAGAAGAAGAAATATACACGATAGTTTCCTGTTGAAATAATTGCTCACGAAATAAAAGGAGAATTGCATATTATTCGAAAGGTACCGTCCACAAATTACGTTTTATATACAAAACTGTCAATTTAAGCGTAACGTTATAAATAAACAGGTTTGTTGAATTTCTTAAAGAAAAACAACAGATAGATTTGCGTGGAAAAACTGTGAAAATACTAGACTATGATTCAAATGGATGAGCCAACTCATGCATGATGTTTTGGGTGTTAAGCTGCGTGAGTTACAGCACTCAAGATTCATTTCATTTATTTAGTTAACATCTAAACAGATAACACTGAGTCTATAATTTCATGCCACAATACTCGGTTCGTGGCCGCATCTCTCCATCTGCGCTCCACGCCTTCTTGTACCAACCGGATCCAAAGCGAACAACATCTTTGCAGGGTTGCTGTCCGCCAATCTTGCAACATGCCCTGCCTATCGTATCCTTCTAGCTTTGGCCAACTTCTGAATACTGACTTCGCCGAAGAGTTGAGCGAGCTCGTGATCCATCCTTCGCCGCCACACACCGTTTTCCAGCACACCGCCGTAGATCGTCCAAAGCACCCGACGTTCGAAGACTCCAAGTGCTTGCAGCTCCTCCTCGAGCATCGTCCACGTTTCATGCCCGTAGAGGACTACCGGCCTTATGGGCGTTTTGTACAAGGTACATCTGGTAAGGGTGTGAATCTTTTTTGACCGCAGCTTCTTGTGGAGGCCATAAAAGGCCCGACTTCCACTGATGATGCGCCTCCGTATTTCACGACTAACGTTATTGTCTGCCGTCAGCAAGGATCCCAGGTAGACGAACTCGTCGACAACCTCGAACGTATCCCCATCTTAGACGCAATCACCACCAGTCCAACTTTTGCTGCCTCGCGTTTCAGGCGGGTGTACAGGTCTGCCACCTTTTCAAATGTTCGGCTGAAAATGTCCATATCATCCGCGAAGCAAACAAAGTGACTGGATCTCGTAAAAATCGTACCCCGGCTGTTAAGCCCCGCTCTCCGCATAACACCTTCTAGCGCAATATTGAACAACAGGCACGAAAGCCCATCACCTTGTCGTAGTCCACGGCGGGATCCAAACGAACTTGAATGTTCGCCTGAAACCTTCACACAATTTTGCACACCTTCCAGCTGTTCTGTTTCCCGGATTGTGCATATCAGCCGGTTCAGACAAATGGCCAGCCTCGCCGGGCTCATCTTGATGAGTTCATCTCCGAAACCATCCTTACCAACAGCTTTATTGTTCTTGAGCTGGTGAATGGCATCCTTAACCTCCCTCAATGTGAGGGCTGGTTGGTTTCCATCCTCCGCAGTACTGACGAAGGCATGTCCTCCGTTGTCTCGTTCTTCGTTTCCTGTGCTCTCAGCGTCATTCAGGTGTTCATCAAAGTGCCGCTTCCACGTTTCGATCACCTCACGGTCGTCCGTCAAAATGCTACTATCCTTATCCCTGCACATCTCGGCTCGCGGCACGAATCAGTTGCGGGGCGTTGAGCTTCCGATAGAGCTTACGTGTTTCTTGAGATCGGCACAGCTGTTTCATCTCCTCGCGCTCCGTCTTCTCCAAGCGGCGTTTTTTCTCCCAAAAGAGGCGGGTCTGCTGTTGCCGTTTCCGTCTATAACGTTCCACGTTTTGTCGGGTCCCTTGCTGCAGCATGATCGTCCGCGCTGCATTCTTCTCCTTCAGAATCTGCCTACATTCCTCGTTGAACCAATCGTTACGTTGACTCCATCCCACGTACCCGACGATGCTCTTAGCTGCATTGTTGAAGGCTGCCTTCAATGTTCCCTAGCAGTCCTCAGAGGGCTTCATCCAGCTCACCCTCTTCCGGTAATGCAGCCTCGAGGTGCTGCGCATAGTTTAGGGACAAAACGTCGAAACCCAAAACGTCGAATCCCAAAACGTCGAACGGGACAAAACGTCGAAGAGACGGGACAAAACGTCGAATGCATTCATTTTCTACCGAAGGTTTTTCGATAACAAGCGTTGCCATGGAAAAAATGTTGCGATGCGGACAGCGCTGGAAACAACAAAAAATAACAATTTTCATCACAGCAACCATGGTACAAATTTCCAGAAAAATGTCAAACAACCATCCATTTCTGACGAAAAAAGAAGTAGTGCAGTACTTGAAACAAATTGGAATTGAAGCCAGGGTTTTTCTGAAACTTTAAAACCGGGCGAATCACGCTGAATGATAGGCATAAAAACAACAGTGTAGCAATTCGATGGTTGGTGAAAGGACTGTTCGAAAGGTTGCTGTCCGTGCTTTTCATTTCTGGTGTCAACTGGTACTATTTCAGAACGATCTTAACAGTCGTTTCCCGATAAGTGATTTTTTTATTCTTTAAAAATATACTCTTTCATTTGTCGAACAAGTACCGCGCTGCTTCGTATTGCCGGAAATTTCGAAAGCCAGACAGTGACCGTTTTAAAGGCTCGTGTGGACTAAATTCCGATTTATTTTCATTAAGAATCCATAATTGCAACGTCTTCAACATTCTCCATGCATAAAAGTTGTCAAAATGAGTATCTGGACGAACAACAGGTTTTCTTAGCAGCGAACAATGTTCCCGTTTATCCTCCAGTTGGTGATCACCCATTCGTTAATTCAGAATTTGTCTGCAAGAATTGCTCTGCTTTGAAGGCGTCAACTAGCTGTGGTCCGGATGGTATTCCTGCAATAGTTTTGAAGAATTGCTCAAGCATTCTATCCGTGCCCCTATCACAACTGTTCAACCTATCTCTACAAGCAGGATCATTCCCGGAATGTTGGAAAAAATCGTTCGTCTTTCCGGTGTTCAAAAAAGGCAACAAACGTGATGTCAAAAATTATCGCGGTATATCTGCTCTTTGCGCAGTGTCTAAGTTGTTCGAAAAAGTGGTTCACAACTTTTTGCTGCACAATTGCCTTCATTTCATATCGGAACACCAACATGGTTTCATGCCGAAGCGTTCAACGAATACCAACTTAGTAGCGTATACATCATTCATTGCAAAAGAGCTTCAAAAAGGTCATCAAGTAGATTCCATCTATACGGATTTCTCAGCAGCTTTTGATAAAATCAATCATCAGATAATTGTTGCCAAGTTTAGTCGTCCCGGTTTCTCCGGATCTTTTATTGATTGGCTGAAATCCTACTTGACTGGTCGGAAAATGGCCATCAAAATTGGAGATTGCACTTCGCCATACTTTCTTGTTACCTCTGGAGTGCTACAAGGCAGTCATTTAGGGCCATTGATTTTTTTAGTGTACCTCAATGATGTGCATTCGCTGCTTAAGTCGTTCAAGCTTTCATTTGCCGATGATTTTAAGCTGTATTGTATCGTCGACGATGTCAACAACGCTTGTTTCCTTCAATCCCAGCTTGACGCGTTTACAGTTTGGTGTAAAACGAACCGCATGGAGTTAAATGCAGACAAATGCTCAGTAATATCATTTTCCCGCAAACGCTCTACGTTTAATTTTGACTACAAGATTGGAAGTACTGTCCTTAGGAGAGAATCGGTGGTTAAAGATCTGGGTGTGTTATTGGACTCTAAGTTGTCCTTCAAAGAACACATTGCTTTCGTAGCCTCCAAAGCATCTAAAACACTCGGTTTCATATTTCGTGTTGCAAAGCAGTTTAAAAACATTCAATGTTTAAAGTCTTTGTTTTGTTCGCTAGTGAGGTCAATATTAGAATACTCGTCAGTAGTCTGGGCGCCCTATTATCAAAACAGTATTTCTCGCATAGAGGCAATTCAGCGCAGATTTGTACGCTTTGCCTTGCGCCATCTGCCATGGAACAACCCAACTAACTTACCCATTTACGAAGACCGTTGTAAACTGATTGGTTTGGAGTTGTTAAGCGTCCGCCGTGAAATTTCAAAATCTTTGTTTGTATCAGATCTTCTGCAATTGAAAATTGATTGTCCACATTTGCTGTCGCTTCTCAATTTCAACGTACCTCATCGTCCTCTTCGTTCTAGTACTTTCATATTTCTCCATGGTGCTCGTACTAATTACGGATATAACGAACCGTTTTCCGCTATGTGTCGTTCCTTCAATCGTTGCTCACATGAATTCGATTTTCATATCCCCCGTACTACGCTCCGAACGAAATTCTCTCAGATTATTTCAGAGTCTCATCAAAATTCTCGTTGAACTCTTTTTAAGGCTAGCAAATTAAATCGTTTTTATGTTACTATTAAGAAAATAAGTGTATAGTATTAAGTTAAATTGTATCATTTGGATTGTATGTTTTTCTGTTGGTACTAAAAGATGAGGAGGTTTTGCGCCCATTTGAGATAGAGCTGAGGTGCTCAACTCAAACGGGCTTTTCCCTGCTCCAAATAAAGAATAAAAAAAAAATAATAATTTTCGAGTGAATTAAACCCGGTGTGCAGGATTCGAGGCTTCCGGGCAATTCAACACGGTACTATTGAATCGGTTGATTGATTTTCTTTTTGGAAACAGATATTCAGAATCACATGTATAGAAATCAGGGTATCCTCCACCTTTTGCAAGATGTATTTTTGAATTGACTTCTACCCATTGATTTATTTTTGTGTAGAGAATTTACACAAACAGATGTAGCAACTAGAACAATTATCAATTTAAAACATTGTTAAGTGAACACTACCACCCGATGCTTAAATACTCGGTTTGGCCAACCTGCGACTAGGTGGCAGTACTGCGTAAATGTCGAACTCGAACAGAAGCTATATGAGTGCTTTCAAAGTTTAACTTAAATTTGCTCTTTGACAAGCGATTCAAATTATTATTTTAGAATGTGAACAATCTTTAACATTTCCAACAAGTTTTGGCTTTTTCAATTTGTTTTTGTTTAACTTTCCTTTTTAGGATCAGCCAAACACAACTGACGGCATATTATAACATCGGAAAAAGAATAATTTTCACTGGCTTTTTTGTTCATAACATTACTTAGATTTCACGTTTCATTTTTATCGATTTTCTTATTATTCCTTATTAACTGTCACGCTACACAGTGCTTCGTCCCTTAGACAAAAGTCAAAAAATCAACTTTCATATTCGACCGAATCAAGTAGGCCATGATGTTAACATATGTTTTGAGCGTTTAGTACAGATATTAGAAATTTCGTGCAGTTTTCAAAACAAACCAAAACACCACGTGTTGACAAGTTGTTTCATCGTTCTATATTATTCATTGTTTTCGTGCCAATCCAGTCCCTCTACAATTCGCTTCATTCCCATCCTTATTATATTTTCAAAATGAAAATCGTTATGGACCGTATTGAAACAAGTAAGTATGAGTCATTACATTCAATTTTCTGTGATATATGTTAACAATTGTTGAAAAAGATGCTTCTGAGCTACATGCTTTTTAATACAGAAGAAAATTAAAACACTTATCTTCTTTTTGCCCATACAAAAAAGTACCTCAAAGTACCTTTCTGAAATCCACTTAAAAATAAAATTTGAAGTATTTTTCAAATTCTGGAAGTGATTCCAGCTGCATATGTTTGCCAATTGTATGTCATCTTAAGATTTTTAGGATATGCTGCCACAACCATCAATAAAGATTGTTTCGAGCAGTAGTTTTCTGCCGCTCCAGCCAATCGGAAAAATCATGTTATGAATTTCATGTATAGTTGTTATAGCACTGATTCTTTCTCCAAGATATTTGAGAACGAGCTAAAGATATTTTGCAAATTTTATTGTTGCAAAATAAACCAAGAGTGGGCTAAATGTGGAAGATCATACAAAATTTTCGTGAAGCAAAACTCCGACTGGTTAGCAAAACCAGTTCAGCTCCCGCGCAATCAGGAAACTGACGATGCAGATATTTCCAGCTCGGCTACAAAGGCTGGCATGGGGCCTCAAAAACCGTTCAATAAATGTCCAAGAAAAACTAAAAAGGGCCGTGTTGCAGATCTTATCAACGAAGTGCTCGCATTCGCTGACAATTCATCAAATTCTTCGACTGGGGATCAAGTACAGGTCATGACTGCAGCACAGGCATTAGATTTGAACATTGATTTAGATCTGTCGGAACGAAAGTACAATTTTCTTCGAACCAATTTGAACGAATTACATCCGAACTTGCTTCCTTGCGATTATGCGCTATAGCAAGAGAAACAAAAAATAATTCCGAAACCGATTTCTGCATAAGAAACAGCTGCTACAGTCGAACTACAACAGCTCATGAATTGTACTGCATTCAGTATCATGAAGGATAACTGGTTGGAAGCTTCTACTGCTGTAAAACTGGTTTGCAAGTGGGGCTTCGATGGACGTTCAGGACACAGCATGTGCAAACAAACATTTTCGGAAGCAGGAAAATCGGATGAAAGTTTGCTGACCGGAACCATTGCGACGTTTCGTTGAAAATGATCGAAATAAAAGAAAATAAAACCCTCTGGTCAAACGACATTTCAATTTTCTTTTGTAGCAATAATTCAGTTCTCGAATGATTAATAGCTCGTAAATGAATTGTGTTGCTAATAAAAAGAAACTTTATTCAACCTTTTTCATTGGATTTCATTTTATTCATTGGAATAATCCGTACTCCAATATTTTTATAAAAAGTTGGTTATTGAGACACTTTTATGGTTACGTATGTCACATACATCGTTCATGCGTACGACTCAAGTACTTTTTCATGCACTTTTATTTTGAACATATCTTCCAAGCGAGCACTGTTTTATGGTGTGAAATGTAACATTTGACGTATAAGCCACTCATGCCATTACTGATGTAATATGTGTCATTTATGCCTATAATGAGTTTTTTGTGTATAACGAGATCCTCCTCAACATCGTAGGGCAAAACCGCATAAAACATCCCGATATGACTTTTGTCCCCAAGTGCCATACGTTCGAAGCACTGTGCGCTACTGTGAGAAAAAAACCCCCGTAGACGACGGTGACCCCAAAACAGCGTTACACGGACTTTTCAAAAAATCATAACTTCACACATATTTGTCCAAATGCTGAAAGTTTTTCACTAACAAAAACATTGTGGTCAAACGCTTATACAAAAATAACACACATGGCCGTAGCAAGGTAGACGGTTCGTGAGGGGCTGAGCAAAGATGGTCAAACTCAGAAAAAAACAGCGTTTCAATGGTTCAGAGCTCATATCTCAGCCATCAGACAACAATATTATAATTTTATTTTGCCGTTGGAAACATTCAAGACTAGACTTGCAGGGAAAAATAGCAAACATAGTCGTAGCAAGGCAAATAGAGAATGGGGGGCTCCTATTTGGAATGTGTACCAAACCTATAAAAAAGTATTTCAGTGCCGCTATGCAATCAATTTTCGATTTTGTTTCACAATTTGACACTTCTAGTGCAGATCTTCAAATGAAAAATACTTAACATGGTCGTAGCGAGGAAAAACAGGAATAAGGGGCTGCCATTTAAAAAAGGCCCAAAAACTTTAAAAAATCATAACTTTATAATGAGCAAACCGATTTTCGATTTTCTTTCACCATTTGATTGCTTATAGTTGTGTCTTTCAGAGAAAAAAAATACACATAGTCGTAGCAAGATATAAGGTTTTTAAGGGGTATCCCCTATTTAATTATCCAGTTTGCCTGTAAATTGAGATTCATAGCTATGACATATAGTTTTTTTTCTACATATCGTTGATTATCGAAGTGAACTTGATAATTTTTTATAAAGATATATATTTTTGTAAACACTCAAAATTTATTTTACCTAAAAAATAACGGAAAAACTTTTTTTAACTTGATTGCCTGTAGCTCAAATTTCAAAGCAATTACATGTATGTTTTTCACCATTAAACTAATTGCACAAGTCAAGTGAAGATGTTTGAATAAGAAAAAAAAACTTCTGATTACACTCAAAATTTATTTTACCAAATAAACTGCAAAAAACTCAATGTCATGAGTATGTCTGCTTGTAGATCGAAATCCAAAGCAATGGCAAATAGTTTTCTCGACATGAACTTGCTTGTGGAAGCTAAGTGAACATTTTTGAATAGAGATAGACATTTTCTGATAACATTTCAAATTTGTTTAACCTAAAAATCTACGAGAAACCCTATTGCATGAGCTTGTTCACCTGTAAATCTGAATTCAAAGCGATGGGTCATGGCTTTTTCGGAAAACAATGTTATAGATAATTTATAATTTATTTATATTTAAGTTAGGTTAACATGTTTGAGTAGAAATAGATATTCCTGAATACATTAAAAATGTATTTTACCCAAGAATCTTCGTGAAACCCTGTTTACTGAATATATATGATTGTAAATAAAAATTCAAATCGATAGTATGTTATGTTTTCCAACATTAAATTGATTTTAGAAGTCAAGTTTACATGTTTGAGGAGTAATACAATTTTTTGATTACACCCACATCTTATTTTACCAAAAAAAACTACGCAAAACAAAATTCAATAGATATTTATGCTTGTAAAAAACTATTCAGAGCAATAATATTTCATTTTTTTCAACATCAAATTAATTGTAGAAGTGAAATTACCATGATCAAAATTTAAAGCGATGACATTTAATTTTTACGTTATGAATGTACTTAAAGAAGTTTAACTTACATGTATGTGTTAAAAATATAGTGTTTGATTACACTTAAAATTTATTATACGTTAAAACTATGAAAAATATCATATTTCAAATAGTACTTCTCTAAACAAAATCTAATTGTACAAGTCTAGTTAACATTAATGAGTGGAAATATAAATTTTTCATTACACTCCAAATTTATATTAATTAAGAGACTGATAAAACCCAATTTCATGAGACTGTTAGCCTGTGAATCGAAATCCAAAACAATGACAAATAGTTTTTTGAAGTTGCTTATTGAAGTTAAGTGAACATATTTTAGATGAAATACACAGTTTCTGACAACACTTCAAATTTAATTAGACGAAGTAACTACGAGAAACCCTATTTCATGAGTTTGTTTGAGTGTAACTCTAAATTCAAAGCGATGACACTTAGCATTTTCAGAATAAATTTGCTTATAGAAGTTACGTTGACATATTTGAGTAAAAAAAAGATTACACTTAGAATTTATTTCACCCAATAAACTACATAAAACCCTTTTTAATAAACATATATGCTTGTAGATTAAAATTCAAATCGATATCATGTTATTTTTAAAGAAAAATTGATTTTAGAAGTGCAGTGAACAGGTTTGAGAAATTATACATTTTTTTGAATAAACTCAAAATTTATTTTACCCAAAAACTACGTGAAACTTAGTCCAATGCATATTTATGATTGCGAAGAAATATTCAAAGCAATATATATACTTTTTCTACATGAAATTGATCGCTGAAGTTAAGTAAACATGTTTGAGAAGTAATTCAAAATTTTGTTTGTTTGCACTCAAAATTTATTTCACCTTAGTATCTAAGAAAACCCCTCTATCAATAAAGATTCAAAACGAAAGCTTTTAAATTTTTCGTTATAAACTTGCTGATAGAAATTAGATTACTATATTTTAGTTAAAAGCATAATTTTTGATTACGCTCAAAATTTATTATACTCTAAAAACTATGAAAATCCCATTTTACAATATAACAGTCTAAGGCGGTGATATGTAGTTGTTTGACATTAATTTGATCCCAGCCACGATCTGAACTGGAAGTCTCTTTAATGAATATAATAATAATAATAATTTAATTAATTGTAGAAGTCAAGTTAACATAAATGAGTACAAATAGAAATTTTAAGTAACACTTAAAATTTTTAGTAGCTGAGAAATTACGGAAAACCCCATTTCTTGAGACTGTTTGCCTATAAATCAAAATTCAAAGTGCTTACGTTAATTCATTTTGACATACATTGCTTTATACCATGTTATGCTTTATATATGTTCATTTAATGTTTGAAAATTTTTGATCACACAAAAAAATTACCTAAAAATATGATTATCACAGTTTTAGGTGAAATACAGTCAAACAGGCTCGTGAAGCAGGGTTTTTCATATTTTCTTAGGTGAAATAAATTTTGAGTGTAACCACAAATTTCTATTTCCTATTTAACATGTTAAGTTATCCTCTATACTAAATTTTATGCTGGAAAAACAACATATCATCGCCTTAAATATATTTTCTCAGGCATAATTGTTTATTAAACAGGTTTTACGAAGTTTCTTAGGTAAAATAAAATTTGAGTAAAAATAAAAATTTCTATTACATCTCAAAAATGTTAACTTGACTTCGATCAACAATTTAATGTTAAAAAACAAAACATTCTTACTCTTTGAATTTTCATTTAAAGGCATATATGTTTATGAAGCAGGAATTTATGTAGTATCTTGGGTAAAATACATTTTTAGTGTAATCAGAAATGTCGATTTCTACTCAAACATGTTATCCTTCTATAAGCAAATTTATTCCGAAAAAGCTACGAGTTATCGCTTTGAATTTATATTTACAGGCAAACAAGCTCATGAAATAGGGTTTCTCGTAGTTACTTAGGCTAAATAAATTTGAAGTGTTATCAGAAAATGTCTATTTCTTCCAAAACATGTTCACTCAACTTCTATAAGCAAGTTCATGTTGAAAAAACTACTTGTCATTGCTTTGGATTTCGATTAGCAGGCACACATACTCATGAAATTGAGTTTTCAGCAGTTTCATAGGTAAAATAAATTTTGTGTGTAATCAGAAGCTTCTTTTCTTATTCAAACATCTTCACTTGATTCGTGCAATTAATTTAATGGCGAAAAAAGTACATGCCATTGCTTTGATTTTAAACTCCAGGTTAAAAAAGGGATTTTTGTAGATTTTTAGGTAAAATAAATTTTTAGTGTTTACAAAAATGTATATCTTTATTGAAATTTATCAAGTTCACTTCGATAATCAACGATATGGAGAAAAAACTACAAATCATAGCTATGAATTTCGATTTACAGGCAAACGGAACCAAGTAATAGGGCATACCCCTTAAAAACCTTATATCTTGCTACGACTGTGTGTAATATTATTTTTCTATGAAAGGCACAACTATAGGCATCCAAATGGTGAAAGAAAATCGAAAATCGGTTTGCTCATTATAAAGTTATGAATTTTTGAAGTTTTTGGGCATTTTTTTAATGGAAGCCCTTTATTACTGTTTTTCCTAGCTACGACCATGTGGAGTATTTTTTATTTAAAGATCTGCACTGCAAGTGTTGAATTGTGAAACAAAATCGAAAATTGATTGCATATTGGCACGGAAATATTTTTTTATAAGTTTGGTAAACAATTCAGATAGGAGCTCCTCATTCTCCATTTGCCTTGCTACGACTATGTTTGATATTTTTCCCTGCAATGCTGGTCTTGAATGTTTCCAGCGGTGAAATAAAATTATAATATTGTTGCCTGATGGCTGAGATATGAGCTCTGAACCATTGTAACGCTGTTTTTTTAGGAAGATATATTTTCACACCCCCCTTAAGACTCTTTGTTCCTTGCTACGACTATGTAGTATATTTTTATTTAGCAGTTGAAGAGTCAAGCTTCATGACTGTGAAAGAAGATTTGAAATCGAATGACTAGTTTTAGAGTAATGGCTGTTCAAAAATGTGTGAAACGCTAATTTTTAGCACCGTTTCGTGACAGTTAATCAAATTTGTCGACTTTTTTTTCGAATATTCGACTTTTTTTCTTTTCGACGTTCGACGTTCGACGTTTTGGCTAAGGGTATGCGATATGGATTTTTTCCATGCCGATACGAAACGAAACGATACGCGGAATATCTTGCGCTGATAATGACGAAACGAAACGAAATTTAAAAATGTTTCGTGAAACTCGATACGAAATCAAATATCTCACGGAATTTTTCGAAACGAAACGAAATTTTTGAATTTGTTTCGCGGAATACACGTTTAAGTTTTTTTTCTTATCAAAAGCTGGAAATTTGACAATAGGCATAAAAAACGTCTTTTTAAATCCTCTACCGTATGGAAACCTTAGTGTTGCTCAGCGGAATCCTTACATGTTTTGGTAAGACTCTTTTCTGGTTGTTTGAAATCTTCTTAATAACTTTATAAGGTTTCATTTCAACATATCTTACATTCTCACAAGGCAATGAGTGAATTAATTTAAATGTTACAACTAAGAAGTGAGTCGAAAAGCAGTTACAAACATTTAAAACAATCTCAAAAATATTGAGAGGAGCCCAAAATTAATTTGATTTTTAGAAATGCCTTGCAATTTTTTAATCATGTGGATGTGATGTCATGCTAATATACATCATAAAACATGGAATAATGATATTCATATATTTTGCTGTACACTAAAGTCTTTTTTTACACGGTTTTTTTTTGCACGCTTTATTTTTACACGGCTTTTTTTACACGCCTTTCGGAATTAACACGGTACTTTTTTTGCACAAAATTCGGATATAACACGGTTTTTTTACTTATTTACACGGATTTCGGAATTAACACGGCTTTTTTTTCCTATTCACACGGATTTCAGAATTAACACGGTACTTTTTCCACGGATTCTAGAATTACCACGGTTTATTTTAACACAAATTCCAGAATTAGCACGTTTTTTTTTTGCACGGAATTTTTTTGCAAGAAGAATAAAAATAAGTCGAACAGAGGAATCACTGGAATATTTGGTTAAATGTTAACTGGAGTATTGAATTAAATTAAATTTTAAAGAATTCATCAACACATACCTAAGAAATCAATCAAGATAAAATTGAAAGAACTGCAAAACTAATTAACTCCAAGAGATATTGCGGCAGCAACTTAACCAGGATTGCCTGTTGGGGTTAATTTAGAAGTTCTAATAAATTTGGTGGAAAAACCTTGCATAAACTGTGAATTAATTCTGGGAGGGATAAAATCTGGATGAATGCAAACTTTTAGAGTAAACCTTGCAGAAAATACTGAAGGTATTTCTATTATTTTGTAGAGCAAACACTGGAGACATGATCCTATTCCAAAATCTGTGAAGGAATTTCTGGACGATTCTGAAGGAATTAAGGTGATTATGAAACGAAGCCAAACTTTGAATTTTCAAGTGCACAAGACTAGAGAATCTGACAACAGTTCGAGATAAAAATCAATCAAATTGTCTGCTTGCTGGTGGTGATCAATGGGATAAATTTTCAACGCGGAGCGCTGTTTGGTTCTTAAGTCTTGTGCTCTTGAACATTTGAGGTGTGGCTTCATTTTAAAATCACCTTAAGGATTGTTAATATTATCTTATTTTCAGATTCTTTGTTTATAACTGACTACAAAATCACATTTTCAATAAATTTTGAGCCTAGAGAGTATTTTAAATAATATTTGAAAATTTCGAAAAAAAAGTTTTGAACCTGGACTGGACTACATAGCATAGTGGAACCGCAAATAAGACTGACAAGTTCACCCATGTTCGTTCAGACAATCCGTCTTTCAGTGAGCTAAATTTAATGTTTGGCTTATTTTTTTCTCGAGATTTCGATGTGCGAAAATCGAAAAAAAAAATGTAGCGCTTTTCCATTGTGAAATACCCTAGGTACCCCACCAAACTTGAATCTATATCCGGAAGTTGATGGTACATGCAATGCATGAATCAAATTTATAACTGATGTGTGATTTTTCCTAAAATAAATCATCAAAATCGATCGAAAGATGGCGAACATAGAGAATTTTGAAACTTGATGTCGGTATTGAAAAGGTAAAGACCTTTGGCTTGCAGCATTTGGCTTCTAATACTTGTTATGATGTATTATCAATATTCGCATTTTTTTTAATTGGGGGTCGTGAGGAAATTGTGTTACGTTATAAAAGGAGAGAGGAGTTGGTGGTGTGGTACAGCGTGAATAAACCTTGATTCATTTTTCGATATAAAACAATGTATGCATCTTCCTTGTTTAAGGTGAATATAAATCGAAGGCATACCTCAGAATTTCAAGAGCACAAATCTAACGAACCCGACAGCGGTTCAAGCTGATCACTCGATCGATTGGCCTTGATGTCGGTATTGAAAAGGTAAAGACCTTTGCCTTGCAGCATTTGGCTTCTAATACTTGTTATGATGTATTATCAATATTCGCATTTTTTTAATTGGGGGTCGTGAGGAAATTGTGTTACGTTATAAAAGGAGAGAGGAGTTGGTGGTGTGGTACAGCGTGAATAAACCTTGATTCATTTTTCGATATAAAATAATGTATGCATCTTCCTTGTTTAAGGTGAATATAAATCGAAGGCATACCTCAGAATTTCAAGAGCACAAATCTAACGAACCCGACAGCGGTTCAAGCTGATCACTCGATCGATTGGCCATCGAGTGACCAATCGATAGAGTTTTCAGCTTGAATGGACGTCTGGTTCTTTAGATTTGTGCTCTTGAAGATTTGAGGTGTGGCTTTGGATCACCCAAATCAACGCGAATTTTTACGGCGACAGCGACAAACAATCGCTGCGATTTCGCTGCTACATGTAGAGTTTTATGACACAACAACGAAATCGCGGCGATTTTTTGTCGCCATCGCGGAAAAAATCGCGTTGATTTGGGAGAGCCTTTACTCATTGATGCGTGCTATTAGTTTTCTCTATTCTCTAGTATTTCTCTATTCTCCTGCTGTTCTTATGCAAAGTTAAAAGTGACGTCATAGCGGGAAAGCAAGAGAGAGAACAAATGCGCGTATCAATAATCTGCACCACCTGAGCAAATATAGAACATCAGGGACTCACGCTCCGCAGCTTTTTTGACATTTGTGTACAAACAATTTTTGCGATATATTAACGGATTTGCTCAAAAGGACACGCGGTGTTCCCCGGAGGAAACCGTGGTTTTGCTTTCTTCATTCTTATGGAAGATAACATTGTGGAAGTTCATCAAACGCAGTTCCCAAGTAACCGTACAGCTGTATATAGTTGCATCAATATCACTTTATATGCTACAGGTCGGACTCGATTTTTCGGAGACTCGATTATCCGGAGACTCGATTATCCGGGATTCGATTATCCGGAATTTTAGACTCAATTATCCGGAATTTGTTTTTTGATGTTCTTGTTTTTCATTTTTTATGCATAAATCTGAGATAATTTGGTATTCTAATATACAATATGAATGGTTTTGCAGTTTAAAACGTATTTAAGAAAAAGGGGGTTTGAAAAAGTGTTTTTTGTATGCTGGTCAAACATTTTTTTTTTTCTTGTGAAGACCCCTACTGTCCCTAGGAAAAAATTCTGGCTACGCCACCGCATCATACAAATAAAATAACGAAAAAGAGATAATATTTAAGTTCTTTTGTCAAAGAATTCAATTTTTTCTTAGTGATTCGATTATCCGGAGGATTCGATTATCCGGAGTGAAAAAAAAATCGATACTCCGGATAATCGAGTCCGACCTGTACTATAAAATATGGCATATAAAGTCATAATGCATTACATGTCTCATTAATGCAGTATTAAAGTGGAAAAGGGCGCTATTAAAGTGTAAATACGGCTACATTTCCTAGCTCTATGTTGGCAATTGCTAAAGTATAGTTACTGTCTGTACCGCATAAAAGCTTTAGCCAAAGTGTATTTAATGCACCGTTATTTTAAGATCCAAAATAGAAACACAAAAATATTGTTGTATTGTTTTGTTCATTGGATGTCAGGTCTGTGTTGCTTATGAACTTATTTGTCTTTTTTTTTGTATGATTGGTGGGATTCGAACCCAAATTAAGTGAGATGTTTTCGATGACTCGCCGCGCCTATCCTCCGGACCATGGATGCTGCATGTCTTGGGCGGGAAATCGTGCAACTTCAAGCAGCGCCCTTTCGTTGCCGGTGGCAAATACTGTCGATTTCACTCCAAGTGTAAGCTCCCTCAAAGTGTGATAGCAGGGATACGTCGAATCATGATAATGTTTTTAGAGCACTTATTCCTTGTAGTTCAAGGAACAAGTGCACTAAATACCATGAGATGATCCGTTGCAAGCGTGCACTCTTATCATACTTTTTCTTCACTCTACGTGATAGTTCAATTTGGGGTGAAGTGCGCAATAAGTTGGTGAACACGACTGTTGCACTTCCAAGTTTACCGCGGCTGTCGCTCTTTTGCTGTTGAGATTTTGTTTTGTTTTCATTGTGTGGGGCTAAAACGGTTGCTCATCTTCACGCTTTATGTATCATTTTAGAATCTTGCCACATTGAATCGGCGATAGGTGTGTGGTGTATGCACGGGCCTATCAATCGTAAAGTTTTTGGTTCAATTCCAGGTTGATGCACCTTTTTTTTTTTTTAAATTCTGGTTTCTCCAAATCTACGAATTTCAACCAGATTTCTTGTGGCGAATTTTCATAAGGAATAATTAAGTAAGCCTGAGTGATTGAAGGATCGACGATAAATACTGCATTGAAGTCTTGCCGTTTTTCTTGCGATGAAGCATTGATTAAGATGATGCAATGAAGCATTGAGCGGTGACCGTATATCACCCATTAATGCACATTTCATTGCTACAATACAGCAATGCTACATTGCATTCATAAAATGGAAATAAAGCAAGTTGAAGATGTATTGAAATGTAGATTTATTTTATTTAAAGACACGAATGCACCATAAGGTGTAAAATGTCTATAATAAAAAAAAAAAAAAAAAAAAAAAAAATTATTGCACGCATATTGCAGAATAAAAGCAATGATGCATTGTACTCGTTGAATTAAAGTTAAAATACGGTAATACCTTAATGCTTGTGGTTACTTGGGTTGTTCCTTTCCTGGGCTATTCGCAGCTTTGATTCATATCTGTGGGGCATTGTAACCCATACCACAGTTATGAATCTAATGTCGTTTTCGTTTTTAGGAACTGGGTCGGTGATCAACACATAAACAAACAAACGTCAAACAAATTGTAGTTCGGTCGAACCTGAATCGGGTTGGGGTTGAAACTATGATTCAGAACGGGTTGCGCCAGTTCCAACCTGGGTTCAAAAACGAATTCGACATAAGATAAGACGATTCCTGAAGAAACGCCAAAACGTATGCTTTCACTAGCACACCATTCGTTTGCTTCGCAGATAATTTGCTGTTATAGTGTTCTGATCCATGATATGAGTCGATTTGACCCATTTTTGACTGTAGCTAGGAGACTCTTTGCCTTTTTTTGTTCGAAATTAAACTCAAATTTCGCGAAATTCCGTTTTATTCCGTTCGTTTTCAATTTTCCGTGGAAATATTTTAACAATTTGGCGAAACGAAACGAAATAGCAAAATACAAATTTCGTCTGTGCAAGTTCCGTGGAATTCCGCGGAATTTCGTTTCGAACCGTATTTGACGGAATCATTCGGTATTTCGCATACCCTTAGTTTTGGCATTCGACATTTTGGCATTCGATATTGTGACATTCGACATTTTGTCTTTCGACGTTTTGTCCCTTCGACGTTATGTACTTTCGACGTTTTGGCATTCGACGTTTTGGCATTCGACATTTTGCCTTTCGACGTTTTGTCACCCAACCGCTGCGCATATACAGTTGTGACATCCGGTTGCTTAAGCCGCTCTTGGTCATACCGGGGCGGTCGTCGGTACCGTACCTTGTTAACGACGGAGAGTCATGATTTTACTCATTTTCGGTTTAAAAACCGTCCATTAGTTGATCCATAAATGTGGAGGACAGTCACTTTCATGGATACTTTTATATATTATATTTTTTTCCTATAAGATTAATAATATATTGCCCATTGTGCGATGTATGGGTAGATCTGGCCAAACATCAAATAACATGAATCAAATGTGAGATGTGTTGTGCATGCCGGCAATCTGGTTATTCCGAAAAATTAACAGTTTTGCTTCTAATTCCACTCGATCTCCAATTTGCTTGTTGATTAATATTCATATTTTACTGTGTACCTTTGATGTCGGTAAGCAGACCTCCCATGTGCCGGATGAATAAAATCCCTGCAATGTTTTATTTATATACCACCTACGATGCTGCTTCATGCATTGAGCATCGAAAGATTAGTCGGAAGCTCGCTAGGATAATGAAATTTAAATATAAATTGGAATCCTCGATGAACACTACGATGCCCTTAATTAAGGATTGAAAATACAGAACTTTTGTTTGGTTTCAGAATACGACAATATAACTAGCATCAAACATTACAGCAAAGACGCAACAGCTAACTTGTTAATCGATTACAGCATGCTAATAGCGCACTTCATGATCAATTGGGAATTAGGTGGCGGCAATTTTAAAGTGTCAATAAAAGTAATTCCAACGCCACAAGTCGTTGCCCAATAGTGTTCTAAAATGTGTGATAAAAACTTGTTTTTATTAAATAACATGACAGAGCATGTTCTTGGTACTACCTTGGAAAATGTTCCCCGCTTGAAAAACGGCTACATCATATTTGAACTTTTATTTAAAAAATAGGTCCAAATTTGAACCTTGTCATTTTTGATCATATTTTACGTTCACTTAGTCGACAAACCACCACAAGGGCTCATTTTTTAACACTGGGATTGTTCCTATCTGGCATTTCGAAGGACAGGGCAAACAAAATACACCAACAATTTGTAGAGTGCGGCAAAATCTGAAATATCAGAAAAAAAATGTCCGTAAACCATCCGCTCTTCGTTCAAAAAATTGAGTAAACAGAAACACGGCCCAAAATTAGGCGTTTGGTACTAAAATTGAGACAGAGCTATAGGACCTTTTAATACGTGGGCAGAAGTAATATTCCGAGTGTTTCATTCGTTAAACATCAGTTTCAGATTCCTGCAAATGCGTCAACTTCATGAAAAAACATTCAAAGAGATCGAGATCGTAAGTAGGATGACAGTTTGTCTGTTTAATTTTTGTAAGTATTTATTACGTAAAAAGATTCAAACATTTATTCTCGGATCGGAAAACCTTTGCCTTACATCCAATGTAGCATTCGTTTCCCTTTTTTTTTAAGTTCTCAGATAATTGAGAGAATTTCTTACTTATCGGTCAGTAACGATCATAATCCGCAACATTTCATGAGAACCTGTTTATCATCTTCTGCTACGGCTCTGATTAGAACAGGGGGATAACAGTGCATTCTAAAACCCGTCTTAACACCTCAAATCTGGGGGCACTATTGCTATCGGATCGTCGAAGACTTTCTATCATACCAGTAAAATAAAACATCTACCCCCAATAGCAAATAAGCGAGAAAAACGGGTTTCATCATCGCTCTCTCTTTGGGGCTCTTGTTCGCTGCCGTTGGATATCCAGCTTGTGATAACTTGTGAAACATTGCCGACCATGGACCGATAAAGATGTGATATTTTTCTCGGCTTGCTTTGGTCGTGCTCGAAATCAAATGTGAACGAATTCTGCAATGCCTGCATTTGGTTTCAAAATTGCAAGAATAAAACTCACAACTGTTTTAGTTCTTCACAGCAGGGTTTCAAAGATGGATCCTATTGGTATAAGATTTGCAGACCATTACTTTTTTAAAATATTACTTTTTCTTGAAATTTCTGTTTAAATTTTTAAATATTTTTCAGTGATTAACAAAGTCACCATATTTTTCAATATAATTAATATTTTTCTATATTTTTGCGTATACATTCTGGTTTGCAATTAATAATTTAGTTGCCCTAAAACACCAACATCAAAAATTTCTTTTTGTGTAAATTTAAAATGAACAGAGAGTGAAGAAAATTTAAT
Source organism: Aedes aegypti (assembly GCF_002204515.2). Lineage (NCBI taxonomy): Eukaryota > Metazoa > Arthropoda > Insecta > Diptera > Culicidae > Aedes > Aedes aegypti. The sequence continues at coordinate 164,278,633 of NC_035107.1, forward strand.
CTTTTTTGGACACAACAAATCCTTAAAAAAAAACTTATTATGCACTTACATCCGGTACGAAGAGATGCATCAAACTTAGAGAATAAGAATCTTGATTGTTGTCAAGTTGTTTTCAATACAGTCCTTATTGAGGGGTTAAAAAGTACTTTACCAATGGATGAGTGCAACCTACAGAGTTTTGTAATTTACATTAACCAAGCTACATAATTATACGATTATCAAAGTTCATACATTACCACATCATGTGTTTTCTCTTTTCATTCCATGTCTTTCAAATGATATACACTCGGATGGTATCGAACAATATCTCTCTGGATTGACTCCGACCCAACGCTGGATGAATGCATTCACTCCCGGTTTCACACAAAATGCATTCTTGTGGGGGTGAAAAATCGTACTCCTCCAACAACTTCTCCAACGTTCCTCTTCGGATGCAAAACCGTGTAATCGTAACTGGGAAAATTGTTCAACGGCTCTTTGATGCTACAAAAAACCTCTTGAAAATAATGACAACGACTGGTGCACAAACCCACTATACGCGTACTTAAAAAAATCGCTCGACCCCGTGACTCTTGCTGCATGCTGCTGGAATCAACTAATGAAAGGGTTTACCAGTGACACAGAATGTGACATCGGGGGTGATTATTTCGACGCGTTCCCTGGTGTTGCAACGGGTTGGACGATACCATTCTGGCATGTATGCTTGTTCCGCTGCCAACGACCGAGGCGAGACCCAGAGCGAACCAACAGAGCTGAAGATCCACTGTAAGTACTACTTGGTCATACACTTTTTTCTCTCTTGTTTGTCTTTTACATGGTTTGTTCTAAATGCGTTCGTATCAACTTTTCGAAAACTCATTTTGCCGTCAAGTTACGCAAATTATAACAAAATGCCACCACTAGAAAAAGAAGACTCTCAATTGAAGAGAATGTAAAACTTAGAAACACCTTGAAATTTCATAAGCGCAGTGGTTCTAAGACGGTCAAAGCCTCGCAAATCAAAGAAGTTTTCTTCAAACGGTAATATTTTTCTCATTTAAAAAAAAAAAAATCCGAGGTTTAAGTACAAACTTTGAAACAAATTAATTTTTTATTAAAATTTGTATAACTTTTTGATTTTGATTGATTTTAGTTTTTTTAACGTATATGTGTTCCGTTTTTATGAACATGATCGGCCACTTTCAGTTGACAAAAACGGAATAATTTTCTTGGACAAAATATTTAAAAAAATTGAAAAAAAAAATCCAGCTTTGTCAGAATACTACACATTTTCATAATACAAATGCACAGTATTGATGTTTAGGAGATATGAGAAGCATATACAGTATTGGACAAAACATTTGCAACTTTTTCGATTTTTCATACAAAATGACCAATTTTGGATGGCCGTGCTTAGCGAAGCCCAAGCAGGACGATTCGTTTTTGCGTTGCAGGAGAAGTTTCTATTTTTCATTTTAGCAAGTCTTGCTAGAAACTGCATCGTAAAGCCCAAGCAAGCCAGCTCGTTATTCATTTAGTCCGTATGGAAACTTCGTGTTAAAAGCGCCGCCGGGATAAAACACGCCACCAAAATATCTCAAAGAAAAAGGTATTTCAATCAAATTAGATTATTCCATACAATATCTCTCTCAATTTTAAAGGAATTCGTCGAAAAATATTTCCCAATTTACACTAAAAAAATAACAAAAATGCAGCAAAACCCCAAACGAGGCATAGCACTGAAAAGTACCTGCTGCATACATAAGAATTGGGTGAAAATCTGGAATTTCTTACAAAAATCCGACATGACATGGCACAATGGACCGAATCGACAATTTAGCCGGAAAAAAGTGTTTTCTCTGTTCTCGTCGATTTTAGACGTGCGATGTCTTCAGAGAAGTTATTCGTAATTGAGTTTTACAACTTTATAAAAAAGTTGAATAAGGTGGCCCTTATTTAAGTTAAAATTTTGGCTCAAACTTTTTTGTTTGATGAAATTTGTGGCTGTGCTCTTCTGCAAACTTTTAGAAAATGTTATTTTGAACAACTTTGTCGAAGACACTTTTGATCTAACTCTTCATTTGAGCTAAGAAAATTGATTTTGAAAGTTTTAACTTAGGGTGGACCCAAAAAATCAGTAATATTGATCTAACTTTTTTATTTTCAGTTTTACGTGAATGTGGTCTTCAGAAAAGTGGCAGAGGAAGTAAAGATGCACATTTTTGCTGAACATCGCAAGTTTGTAATTTTTGTGATTTTGAAATTATAAGCAAATTTAAGTGAAAAACTATTAAATCTTTAGATGCCCATAACTCAGGGAGTTGGTTAGATAAAATTTTTCTTTTGGTGGCATTAGAAAGGCCATACAATAGGCAACTTTTGCTGCAAAAACTGTGAGAATGTAATTTTTGTAAATTGAAAAAAATGACTTCAAAACTACACTTAAAAAACTCGAAATTCGCTTGTAACTCACAAGATTTTGAAGTCTTCATCAAAGTTTTAGAATTTAACTAGATCTACAACTTTCCCATACACCACTTTTTAGAGAAATGTGCAACAAAAATATGTAGAACTTATAATACATTTTACTATTTGGGTTCATTCACATATTTCATAACGCTGAAAATGGCCATTTTTGACACCCACCCACCCCCTCGTAACGCTTTTTGTATGAAAATTCTACAAATTTTGTATGAGCCGTAACATCAAGAGGACACCCACCCACCCCCTTCAGCGTTATGAAATTTGTGAACAAGCCCTTAGTTTAATGTGACCAGATGTGTCCCGGAAAAAATCCGGGACGCTTGTCAGATCTCATCCCCAATGAAGCGCTTCCTATGTTGGATGTGCAATTGACATTCATATTCAATCTAAGACATGTACCACATACTAAGTTAATTGAAATAAAAAGTATTGGCACTGTTATGTCAAGTTAAAAATTGCTCTGTCCCGGATAATCCGGGACGTCTGGTCACTTTACCTTAGTTAATGCAAAATTATTCAAGTAACAGCACTATAATTGTACTTTTATTCCATCAATAATTTCCCAAACCTGCACACGTTTTGATAACCCTGGCTTCTATATTGATGTTAGTTTATTCCACCATTTCCACAGTTCTGTACCCTAGGACACTATTGTATGTGTTCAGTCACAATAATAGCAGTCACAATGACGAAACATTTAAAGTTTCTTAAGTTGCATTGGCACCATTTTACATTTTGAAATATATGTGAATTAAACCACTGAGTACCGATAAAATAATAATAAAATCATAATACCATACAAAGTTTACAACAGCAAGTATATGAAAGCGACTACTGATATACTAACTTAATGTTTTATAGTAATAAACATAAGGAGACCTACATCTGAATCGTATCATCATTTCTTCATATTTTGTTTCACATTTCTCTAAAAAGTGGTGTATGAGAAAGTTGTAGATCTAGTTAAATTCTACAACTTTGCTAAAGACAGCACGCCGTTAACTTAAAAACCTTGTGAGTTACAAGCGAATTTCGAGTTTTTTAAGTGTATTTTTGAAGTCATTTTTTTCAATTTACAAAAATTTCGTTCTCACAGTTTTTGCAGCAAAAGTTGCCTATTGTATGACCTTTCTAATGTCACCAAAAGACAAATTTTATCTAACCAACTCTCTGAGTTATGGGCATCTACAGATTTAATAGTTTTTCACTTAAATTTGCTTATAACTTCAAAGAGTAGTGTTTGATCCTTTGCTCGGGTCACTTGCTCCTCCGGGGGCGGGTGATGTGAGCAGGATCAATCATGTTGCGCGTCGCTCGCGTGGCATGATAAATTAGTTTGCTTATAATTTCAAAATCTCAAAAATTACAAACTTGCGATGTTCAGCAAAAATGTGCATCTTTACTTCCTCTGCCACTTTTCTGAAGACCACATTCACGTAAAACTGAAAATAAAAAAGTTAGATCAATATTACTGATTTTTTGGGTCCACCCTAAGTTAAAACTTTCAAAATCAATTTTCTTAGCTCAAATGAAGAGTTAGATCAAAAGTGTCTTCGACAAAGTTGTTCAAAATAACATTTTCTAAAAGTTTGCAAAAGAGCACAGCCACAAATTTCATCAAACAAAAAAGCTTGAGCCAACACTTTAACTTAAATAAGGGCCACCATATTCAACTTTTTTCTTAAAAGGTGAAAAACTGTATTACGAATAACTTCTCTGAAGACATCGAGCGTCTAAAATCGACGAGAACAGAGAAAACACCTTTTTCCGGCTAAATTGTCGATTCGGTCCACTGTGCATGGGTCTCCAGGAGCGGATGGGATTTATCATGTTCTGCTCCAAAAGGGATTTGAGTTTATCAAACATGTTTTGAAAAAGCTACTTGTAAGCAGTTTTGCTACCGGGTACAATCCCAGATCCTGGCGTGATATTACTGTAAAGTTTATCCCGAAAGGAGGACGTGCGTCGAATGAAGAAGCAAAGAGTTTTAGACCAATTAGTCTGACCTCTTTTCTTCTGAAATGTCTGGAACGCACTATCGATCATCACATCCGTGATGTTTATTTGGCAAACATGCCTCTTCATGTGAATCAATATGCTTACCAATCTGGAAAGTCCACTGTGACTCTTTTACACAAAGTTGTATACGATATCGAGAAAGCATTTGCTCAGAAGCAATCCTGCATGGGTGTTTTCTTAGATATTGAGGGTGCCTTTGATAACGTGTCTTTCGATGCCATAATGGAAGCCACATGAAACCATGGGCTACCTAGAATGATTACCAATTGGATTCATCAAATGCTCAAAACCCGACATATCTTCTCGACATTGCGTCAAGCAGCGATTCGAAAATTGAGGGTTTGCGGATGCCCCCAAGGGGGAATCTTGTCACCACTTTTGTGGAATCTCGTAGCAGATACGCTATTGAGGCAACTCAATAATTGCGGTTTTCCAACTTATGGATTTGCCGACGACTATCTAGCTCTGATAGTTGGTATGAGTATAAGCACCCTATTCGACCTGATGCAAAGTGCTCTTCAGGTAGTCGAGAGTTGGTGTCGCCAATATGGCCTTTCGGTTAACCCGAATAAAACATCTATTGTTCTTTTTACGGAAAGACGAAACAGCGATGGAATTCGACCTTTACGTCTTTTTGGCACTGAGATTAATGTAACTGATCAAGTAAAGTATGGACACCTCACATCGATTTCAGAGTCAAAAAGGTTGCATGGCCTTCGGTCAATGCCGGCGAACCTTTGGTAAAACTTTGGGCCTCAAACCCAAATATATCAAATGGATTTACACAACGGTTGTTTGACCAATATTGGCATATGGATGTTTTGTGTGGTGGCAAAAGGGCGAAGTGAGAACAATCCAATCAAAATTAGGCCATCTCCAAAGGATGTGCTTGATGGCGATGTCGTGTGCGTTCTCTAACACTCCCACGGCAGCGCTCGAGGCTCTTTTCGACGTTGTGCCACTACACATACATCTTAAACAAGAAGCACTTTTTTGGTCTTACTTGATCTACTGGAGAAAAATCCAGTGAATCGTAGATCAACACACATTTCGTTGTTTTCACTTTTGGTGAATTGGGACAAAATGGTCCTTGTTTCAAGTGATCTCACAAATATTTGGCACTTTCCTTACAGGACATTTACCACACAATTCCCTTCACGGGAAGAGTGGACGTCTGGCTATTTGGAAAGAAGTATATCAAACAATATACCTAGTATGTTACACCGATGGCTCCCTTCTTTAAGGCAGAGCTGGTGCTGGTGTATATTCTCGTGAGTTAAGGCTGTATCAGTTTTACTCACTTGGTAGAAACTGCACCGTTATTCAGTAGGAAATATTTGCTCTTATGTGTGGAGTGCAATCAGCACTTCAACAGCGCGTAATGGGTAAAGTCATATACTTCTGTTCAGATAGTCAGGCTGCTATAAAAGCTCTCGCTTCGGCCAACTCAAGGTTGAAGCTTGTTATCGCATGTCGGACTCAAATTGAGAAATTGAATTCAGTCAACTATGTAAACCTTGTATGGGTACCTGGCCGTTCTTCCATCGCTGGAAATGAATTGGCTGATGAGCTAGCTCGCGATGGAGCATCGTATGACTTCATTGGCCCTGAGCCGGCTATTCCAATTTCGATGTGCTGGGTGAAGCTTCAGATAAACTCTTGGGCGGCAACTCAGCACAAGCAATATTGGAATAGTTGGAGTCATGTCGTCAAACAAAATTGCACATTACTGAGCCATCTCCAAGGGTGGCGAAGTATTTAACAAATCTGTCAAAGCAGAATTGCAGTCTCTTGGTCAGAGCGTTGACAGGCCACTGCCGACTAAACTATCACATGGCAATTATTCAGCGTGCTGACTCATTTGTGTGTGATAGTTGTGACTCCGATTATGGAACTTCGTATCACCTGATATGTAACTGTCCAGTTTTTTCACAAATGCTATTCCAATTACTTGGTAAACACTTATTAAGTGAAACTGAATTCAGAAGCCTGAATCTTCAGGACATTCTGTTATTCCTAACCCGCTGTGGTAATGAGCTATAGGCTCTCTTTACGCTCATGCGTTTTGCAGTGCCCTCTTTAGGGCGCTGTTCGAAATCATTGTGGTATGGAGCTACATGCTCTCATTTCGCTTATGCGATCTTCCCTCTTCAAGGGACCCCATTCCTATTTCCTCCCATCTTTCCCTTCCCTTTCCTCTCCCATCGGGTAGATGATGAAATAGGCGCAAATATGGCGATGGCACAAATCTCCCAACTGGTGGGGAACGTGCCTTTGGAGCCGGCCTTCTGATACCTGATACCTGATACTAATAAGATTAAGAAATGGAAATTGAGATTTGTTCATGCGAAAATTTTCAAATATTTGAAAGCTATGTTTTGCATGATTATGAATGACATTATCAAAGATAGTTCCACAAAAGGTATATGCTAGGAAAATGATGTTTTCATTGAAATTTGAATGAAAAGGAAAAGGATACAATTGATGATATTTTAAAAGTATGTGCTATTCAGTAAAACTTACGGATATTTTGTTTAGGAGGCATATTTTGTTTAGGAGATTGCCTAAATTTGGGCGCGTTCTGCAGTTCGAAGTAACTCAAATAGTAAATGATTTGTAAGAATTTAGTTAGTTCTTTTTCTTTCTGGCGTAACGACCTAACCGGAATAGAGCCTGCTTCACAGCTTAGTGTTCTAATAAGCATTTCTACAGTTTTTAACTGAGAGTTTCTTTGCCAAATGATCAATTTTGTATGTATAACGTGTGGCAGGGACAAAAGTACTCTGTGTCCAGGGAAGTAAGAGAATTTTCCTTTACCAACAGATCCTCGACCAGCGAGATTTGCAGTCTCTTGGTCAGAGCGTTGACAGGCCACTGCCGACTAAACTATCACATGGCAATTATTCAGCGTGCTGACTCATTTGTGTGTGATAGTTGTGACTCCGATTATGGAACTTCGTATCACCTGATATGTAACTGTCCAGTTTTTTCACAAATGCTATTCCAATTACTTGGTAAACACTTATTAAGTGAAACTGAATTCAGAAGCCTGAATCTTCAGGACATTCTGTTATTCTTAACCCGCTGTGGTAATGAGCTATAGGCTCTCTTTACACTCATGCGTTTTGCAGTGCCCTTTTTAGGGCGCTGTTCGAAATCATTGTGGTATGGAGCTACATGCTCTCATTTCGCTTATGCGATCTTCCCTCTTCAAGGGACCCCATTCCTATTTCCTCCCATCTTTCCCTTCCCTTTCCTCTCCCATCGGGTAGATGATGAAATAGGCGCAAATATGGCGATGGCACAAATCTCCCAACTGGTGGGGAACGTGCCTTTGGAGCCGGCCTTCTGATACCTGATACCTGATACTAATAAGATTAAGAAATGGAAATTGAGATTTGTTCATGCGAAAATTTTCAAATATTTCAAAGCTATGTTTTGCATGATTATGAATGACATTATCAAAGATAGTTCCACAAAAGGTATATGCTAGGAAAATGATGTTTTCATTGAAATTTGAATGAAAAGGAAAAGGATACAATTGATGATATTTTAAAAGTATGTGCTATTCAGTAAAACTTACGGATATTTTGTTTAGGAGGCATATTTTGTTTAGGAGATTGCCTAAATTTGGGCGCGTTCTGCAGTTCGAAGTAACTCAAATAGTAAATGATTTGTAAGAATTTAGTTAGTTCTTTTTCTTTCTGGCGTAACGACCTAACCGGAATAGAGCCTGCTTCACAGCTTAGTGTTCTAATGAGCATTTCTACAGTTTTTAACTGAGAGTTTCTTTGCCAAATGATCAATTTTGTATGTATAACGTGTGGCAGGGACAAAAGTACTCTGTGTCCAGGGAAGTAAGGGAATTTTCCTTTACCAACAGATCCTCGACCAGCGAGATTCGAATCCAAGACGCTTGGTCTTTCCGAATAGCTGCGCGTTTAACGCTACGGCTATTTTGGCCACACATGAGAGGTATTTTAAATATGACCAATGTTTTCATGGTTGATCAATGTTACTTCTTTGTTCTAAGTATATAAAACATGCAACATATGCTTGAAAAAGGAATAAATTAAGCAATTGTTATTTTGAGTTAGTATTGTGAACAGTGACTTTCGACACAAAACTGAGCTCACATTAGACGAAACATTCTTGATTTAGAGTTTTATCCTTATGAATGACCAAATTTATACTGCTACACGCTTCCAGATCTCGTCTGCACCGGTTTCTACGAACGAAGCTTCCCAAGCTAACCAAATATGGTGAGCAGCCATGAGACAATAATGAGAGGTTCTTGCTCGTTCTCGGCGACCAGAACACTCTACTATGCCCGTTGGAACAGGGTTTGGACCAAGTGTTTGGTTGACAGCTGGCCGGCTAAGAGCGGCTGCAAGGCACATGTACCCTGGGAAGCTATGGTTTAATGTTTTCGCACTTGTATCCTTTCAGCGCTTTCATTAAGAGGAAGACAATTGTGCACACTGTTTGATGTAAAAGGGATTCCAATTTTCACTTTTCACTTATGCAACATGTACACGCCAGGAGCTGCAAGAAAACTAGAAAAAAAAACTATATCGTAGATAAAGGGATAAAAGAATGTATTTTTTTTTCAGTTTGAAAACGTTCGCGAAATACTTTTGGGCTTGGCATTCCACGCTTATATGACATTACAATTTCCAAAACGAGTGTTGCCATACTCGATAAAGCGATTCTATATGTTAGGCGAGTTGTATACATACATGCATGCAATATTTAACTTTGTTAATAATACCATGGCCTAAGCCAAAACTAAGGTGCTAGGCTACTTTGGTTTTAAAAAATTAACAAAAATTGCCAATTTTTCATTCAACATCAAAATGCATATCATTTCAGGTATCAAAGATCGAGTTTTTAAAATTTGCGCAAATGGATTGAGTTGTCTCTAATAAATAACACAATTGTCAAATTATGTTCTAATCATTCTTCTTTGCATTACGTCCTCACTGGGACAGAGCCTGCTTCTCAACTTAGTGTTCTTATAAGCACTTCCACAGATATTAACTGAGAGCTTTCTTTGACAAAGTTGCCATTTTCGCATTCGTATATAGTGTGGCAGGTACGACGATACTCTATGCCCAGGGAAGTCAAGGATATTTCCATTACGAAAAGATTGTGAATCGACAGGGAATCGAACCTAGACACCTTCAGCATGGCTTTGCTTTGTAGCCGCGGACTCTAACCACTCGGCTAAGGAAGGCCCCTTGTTCATATTAGTATTGAGGATTTTTATACAGCCAAAGTGATACCAGAAACATAAATGTCATGCCACTATTACTTGCATAAATAGGCAAATGTGTGCACTAGGGTAAAACGAGAGAAATGTCACTAAAAATGTTTTATTATTTACAAAAATCAAGAGTTCGTAAAACATAAATCAATTTGTTATTGATTTATGGACTATTTACAATTTTCCTATTTTACTATTGTTGCATAACTTACAAAATTTACAACTAATAATCGATTTGTATGTTTTTTGGAGAAACTCGTAACACTTGACATTGTACAGCCCATTGTTTTTTTATATAATGATTAACAATTAGTTAAATGATGGTCACAAAAATTGTATATGTGAAGTGTCGATCCCCTAGAATCATCAGAATACCTTCAAAACCAGATAACCAATAATCAAAATCGACAAAGGTTGTTATAATAGATGAATAAGAACATTGATTTTAAAATCAAAGCAAAAATATCGAAAAACAACGAAACTATCGCGGCCTTAACAGTTTTGTGGTGAAAAATTATGCTGTCGGTAGGTATAATTTTATTTTTTCCTTTGAAAAGATTTATATTAAATTTCTGAAAGTTCTATATATTTGTTTTATTGCCATTAACAAATCACAGTTAATTTAATCATGTTCTAACATGTTTTCATGTTTTTCATTCCTGCTGAATTAGATGAATATAAACTTCTTTTTACCCAAAACTAATTGAAAAATGTCTCCATCAGAAGCGAACAACAATCAAACAGCAGAAAAAAGCTTGTGTTGAAAAAGGCTACCTACATAGAAATAGAAAAAAAAAAATATGCTCCCTACCTGATGAAGGCTAGACTGCAGTCATGTTTCAAGAGCATCAAGAGAGTAGTTCGAAAATAAAAGTAAGTGGTAAAGCTCCCCCCACTTCCTCTAACGATGTTTGATTGCATGTACAAAATCTAATGGAGTTTTGCCCTGCCAGCTGAACGAGCAAGAGGAAAGTAGTTTGGTCTGATGTGGTATGAACTCAACAGTGTGTAACACGCTTTTTCCTATATTTAGCTCACGCTGCTAGATGACGTTAGATGAAGATTTTCTTTGATGGTGCGAGGAAAACAAAATGTGCAGCTATACGACGTCTTCTTTTAGGAAAACCAAGTTAACGGCTTTTTCGTACTCAACGCACGCATTAACGCAAAGATGAGAATGATGATGATGCTTACAGCAAATGTGTGGCTTTATCTCATTATGGAGTTTTTCGAAATCATTCCTCATTTCAGGAGAAGGCTTTAATATTAACGGATACACTGTGTTAGGTTATTTACTCTTTCTGAAACCAGGGATTTAAACATTTTTGGTGTTTCGTTCCAACTGGGATGAATCCTGCTTCTCAGCTTAACGTTTTATGAGACAGGTATTTATGGCCTAGAGTAAAGTGGAACAAAAGTTCCGTAGTCCTTTTATATTTCCAGAATAAATAACCGCTGAAAATAAATAAATACCATACAGTGTACAATCGACATATTGGCTACAATTTTGCTGAACAAACTAATGTCAAACTATTCACCCTTTTTTGGTAATAAGAATTTTGAAAATTATTGTCTTAAACAAACATTAGCCCTACCGCTGAGACTAGAGTTCGAATCTGGTTTGGACAAATGTTCGCCGGCTGAAGCACAAAACAGTGATATTTTTACGACAAGCATACTTTAACCCTACCTTTAACTTATGTTTGCTTTTAAATACACACTAAATTTTAACCAAGAAATTCCCAAAACAGGGTTAATGGTTATATACCCAAAAATAATCGTTTTTCACAAAACTAAGTAAAACCGTGCAAATATGTTGACCTATTTCTTACGATCAGGCATATTTCGCTCAAATTAAATGTAATATGTGAACATAATGCAATTTGCATTTCATATAATATTATATAGCTCGAACTTTTGCCACACTATGGGCCAAAAATTTTGTACCAGTATTTATGAAAAACTAATACACCTCAAAGCATCCTTTACGGATACGATAGGTCTAAAAACGACCTTACATAAAAAAGTTGAATTAAATTTTATTTTTATTTTGATTCAAAAATAAAAATATATAAAAACTTTATTGACTTTTTATATTACCTTTACCTTATCCCACTAACTCAATATCCCTCCCATGACAACTGTGGAGATGCATAGGTATACTCGGTCTCTAGTAACAACGGTTGTCTAACTAACATTCCTTCACGGCGTGTTTGGTAGAACAATATTATCACAAAAAAATAGGCATCGCTAAGACACGCAAAAATGTCATTTTTGTTGCACTGTGATATCGGCATTTTTGAATCTTTTACCGAAATCAACACCACCGAGCCCATAAAAAAAAGTTTTGGTAGGTTCTCAACAAGTGTGGTGTTCGTTCAGAGATTTTCCAAGCTATGAATGTCAATAATTGTTGTGACATTAGGGAGCATAACTAAATAAAACTCCCGACGGGTCTGGTGGAAGATCTTTTCGGAATAATATTTTTTTCTACATCCCAGAACATAGAGTATCTTTGAGCTTGATGCGAAGTACATATTTAAAAATAGTAAATTGGAAAAGACAGTTCGCAGTTATTAATAAAGGGAAAGCTCATAGAATACTTCGCTGCAGATCGAGCTCTGTCCCATATTGGACGTATAAAAATTTATTTGCAAAATAATGAATGCTCTTATCAAAAAACCTATTTTTGCAGCATTATGCAAATAGCCAAGAGCAGATTATTTTTCGTCAAAAATGTTTGAGGATCTAATGCAAAAAAAAATCTTCTCACAGCAGAACTCAAATAAACAACACATTAAAAAAAAAAAAAAAAATATTTGTAGCAAAACTTTTGAACGATATAAATTTTAATTTTGGAAATATACTTCAAATACACCGTCTATTATCCAAAGAAGGGCAAATTTGCGAATTATATAATATTTATTCCTATTGATATCTCGAAAGGATATCATGCCTTTGAAAAAAAAATATGTTTAACATGGGCAGAATTTAAAGTAATTATTATTCTAACAGCACGTCTTGCAAGAGTTGATAAAACAGCAAAATAAAAAAAATGGTTAATATTTAGCTTTACCTTTATAATAAAATTTAAAACAGTATAAATATGAAAAACAGCCTATTTTTGAAAGAAAGCTAAATTTATGGTTAAACCAATATAAGATTGGACGCCAAAAATTATTGCGGCATTAAAAAACGAAAATATATCACAAATTGCGTTCAGAATCATCGAAGTGTTTGTGCTACTTTTCCCTGACTGTCGTTTCTCTGAATTTTGGTTCTCTGAATGATCCTTTTCCCAGAGTGCCATTTCCCCGAAAAGTGGTGCAGTTTAAATAGGTGCTATAATAGTCTTCAGTGGCTGGATAATGAACGAGAAAGAACTATAAGCAATCAAAAGATTAAAGGTATTTTATCATTCTCGGTTATGCACATGTTGGCAAAAATGCTGAGGACGGTAAAACTCGAAAGAACCGCCAATTAAGGGTGCATATTAGATGGCCAGTTAGTTCACCACCCTGAAATGCATAACATTACGACAATTATGACGGTCAAAAACTTTTCGGGGAAGTGGGCTAATCGGGGAGAGGGGATATTTGAGGAACTGGCGTTCGGGGAAACAACATTCGGGGAACCGACAATTGGGGAAAAGTAGCACAACCCATTGAAGTAACTGCAGTAATCGATTTCTATTTTCGCTGATAACTTGAGCAGATCAATGTTATCGATTGCCGCCCTTTTGTCAGTTGGAAACAAAAAATATTTACAAAATATACCTCCATAGAACAGCCTATGTATAAAAAGAGGTGAAATTTATTTAAATTTGAAATCAACAGTTTGTATACCTATAATTATGATAACATCGTATTTAGGAAAAATAGAACATATAATGTTTGGCAGAAGAGTATTTGTGTTAAATATATCAAAATCTTCAGTGCAAAAAATTATTCCAATAGCGAAACTCAAAATAGAAGAATTAATATTTGAAAGAAGGGTAATTTCTGGATGAGTAATAAAATACTATTGGCAATAACTTTCCTAATATGCTTTAGTTTATTCAAGTGCATATGATTGTTGAATAAAGTGTCATTTTTTATCAGTTGACTCCAAAACAAGCCAGATTGATCAATGGAAACGTAAAAAACGATTGTCATCTTAAGAAATTCTTGGTTTCAGACTCATTATGCCAAACGACAATTATGCCAAATGACTTTATGCCAAACGACTTTATGCCAAACGGCTTTATGCCAAACGACTTTATGCCAAATGACCTACCACCCAGCTATGCTCATGCTCATGCTTAACTACCTTGTACAAACCATACGTTGCACCCCTAGGGTCTTTTTGAAACTTGTGAAAAAATAATTATTGTTCTTAATCCAATTCCAATTCTATAGAAGAACAATAATGAGGGTCGTAAGTAACTATGGTAACTATGAAAAAATCAAACGAAGTAAATATTACAACACAATATTTAGAGTAAAGTGGGGCAAAAGTTCGAGTGGGGTAAGAGTTTCTTTTTAAGATTTCTAGCTCAATTCAAAACAAAACTTATAAATGTCATGGTGGCTCGAATTCTGATCAAGTAAGAGACTTTCACTCCAAATATCATAAAAATTGATTGCGATTAGGAAAATTTATGGTTATTTGTTGTTTTTCGACGTGAAAATTGTAATTTTCGGTCAAACTTTCGTTGCATGGAATCAAATGAAGATAAACTCTTTTTCAATATTTTTTGTAGGGGCGTTTCTAGGCCTATCATAAGGATGCTTTGAGGTGTATTAGTTTCTGCATAAATGCTTGGAATCATTTTTTAGCCCATAGTGGGGCAAAAGTTCGAATCAGCGGTGCAAAAGTTCGACCCATGTATAAACTCACGGAAAAATTTGCAAATTGCCTAAAATTCACATATTATCTTCAAATTTAGCAAAAGTTGCCTGGTCGTGCGAAAAATGCCACCAAAATTTAACATTTTCACTTAGTTTTGCGAAAAACTGCTATTTTTGAGTATTTTATAATTAACCCTGTTTTGGGTAATCTTTTGATGAAAATTTAGTGTGTATTTTTCGGCAAACTTAAGTTTTCCGCTAGTATGAAGTATGCCTGTCATAAAAGTAACGATCTTTTGTGTTTTAGCCAGCGAACTTTTGCCCCACACTAGATTCGAACTTTTGCCCCACCGATGGGGCAAAAGTTCGTTTAAGACAATCAATTTTGAAACTGTTATAACTAAAAATGAGTAAATATTTTGACACAAGTTTGTTCAGCAAAATTATAGCCAATATGTTGAAGGTTCACTGTATGGTATTTTTTTTGTTTCAACTGCTATTGTTTTCCTGGAAACGTTGATTATACAACTAAGGTCGAACTTTTGCCCCACCTTACTCTACTGCTTACATAAAATGTTTGGTGCTGCGCAAGTTCAGTTGCGTAAACAGTATTCAGCCAAACCGTGCTAAGATTGACAGATTTGAATCCCGGTCCAATTTTCGAGTTCTTTTCGTGTTGGACATTTTTACTTTTAATCACAAACCTACATGTTTGATACAAACCTTTGCTAGAGGAACTTAACAAGGATTCCTTGGTCGAGTTTATTTAGAAGTTCCTAATACGTTTTCTGAAAAAACAGCGGAGTAATTCTTACTCAATAAATGGCTGGAAGGTAAAAATGTAACAATTCTACGATTAACACACACCACCATAATGAGCAATTCTAGAGGAATAATTTTTTTTAATGTGATTCATGTGGCTGGAAATTACAAGAGGGTTTTCCGTTAGTTTTCATGAGCAAATACTGAAAAAAAAGATCCTATTCAAAACTCTATGAAGAAATTTCTGGACGATTTTGTGAGAATTTAGTTTTGAGGAGTGTTGAGATTGTTTCATTTTCCGTTTCTTGGTTCAAAACTAAATTCTGAGCCTCTAAAATATTTTTGACAACATACTTTGAGGAACTTATTTATTGGTTTCACGCGATTACGAAAATAATACTTTTGTGTTTTTTACGACATACCCTAGGTACCATGCTGCTCAGAATTGCCGGACGCTTCGAAAGCCGGGTACTGGACTTTTTCACGGTGTTTTTGGACTAAATTCGGGTTGTTTTACTCCAAGAATCCATAATTAAATGTCTTCTACATTCTCAATGCATAAAAGTTGTCGAAAAAATAAATGTGTGATTTAAGGTCGGGATTCGAAGCATCCGGAAACTTTGAATCAACACGGTACCCCAACAAATTTGAAGTTTAATCCGGGACCGTCATTGAATTCAGAATAATCAATGCATAAATCAAAATTATTACTTATGGCAAAACTAGAGAATTTTCAAACTTTGTTGTTAGTACCCAGTACTGTAAAGGTTAAGAACATTGCCTTGCGGTATTTACAATCTGGTACCTGTGATAATAAACGATCAATATTAAACTATCCGATAAAAATGCAAAATGTCCACTATAAAAAGGGGGAAGGCACAGGCACAGCGTGAACAAAGATTCATTTTTAGATATAAACTAATACACGCATCTTACTCGTTTAAAATGTAAATGAATCGAAGGCATATCTCAAAATTTCAAAAGCACAAATCTCAAGAAGCATACAGCGATTCAAGCTGAAAACTTGATCGATTGCTCAGTGATACCAATCGATAAAGTTTTCAGCTTGAATGGATGTCTGGTTCCCAAGATTTGTGCCCTTAAATATTTGAGGTATGACTTTGATTCACTTTCACCTGAACCTCAAAGTGTCCCGATACCACCATGTGAAAACTTACTTTCATCTGACCCATCTTCGACCTTTAGTTATAACCACTGCACCAACTGAGTGAATCTAGAATATTGGGGACTCACGCGTTGCAAAAATACGGCGAAATGCTCTTTTTTACTTTTGGGTGCAGTAAGCAAAGCCCCGTTTTGTTCGAAATAAAACTCAAAATTTCGCGAAATTTCGTTTGTGTTCGATTTTCCGTGGAAATATTTTTACAGTTTGGCGAAACGAACCGAAATCGTAAAATAAAAATTTCGCTTGTATGAGTTCCGTGGAATTCCGCGGAATTTCGTTTCGAGGCGTGTTTGACGGAATCATTCGGTATTTCTTACCAAACAGCCATTATGCCAAACGACTGTATGCCAAACGGCCTTATGTCAAACGAGTTTGTGCCAAACGGGATACAATCAGGGCTATCAGGGTATGAATTGATAAATATCCTGAAGAGCACTCATCGAATAAAATTCTGCCGTGGGAATTACTTTGCGAATTATTCCATGTGCGATGTTTAGCATTAAAGTCACCAATCACACAAAAAATACTTAGAGTACCGTCGTTGCGGGTGAGAATGGATAAAAATTTAACTCCAATAAACTTCAAATATGGCGTGTATGTACTTTGATGGTATATTAACAACTGTTCAAAAAATGAGAGAAAAATATTTATTCACAGCGTCACCACAAGTAAATGAAACATGACCCAATCTAACCCCATAGATAGGGTGACATTGGGTCACTGTAATTGAAATAACTTGTTTTTGAGAATATGATTGCAAAACCATTCACAGCTGAAAAATATTGATGAAATACGATGCAAACAAGGCGAAAAGATATAAGATGTTTAACAAGTATGAGAAACTCACTTAAATAACGATTACACCAAAAAATTGAAGAGCTATGACCCAACATATGTGAACCCAACATTTATCGTCAAGTTTTTCATAAATATTCTTGTTTTTTTTCCCTCAAATTGTCTTCAAAGTCTCATCTCCATTGCCATAAAACCTATTTAGTTTCTCCAAAGGTGTACTGAAACAGTGATTATTTTAAACCTGCAAATAGTTAAATTTCGGTGTGACATTTTACGATCAACTGTTTAACCCAGTAAATTATTTATTCAATTTCTAATCTCTTCAGGTGAGTTGTAGTCATTTGAGAGAACAGTAACAACTTTCAAGGCAAATTTAAACAAACGTTCAAATACGAATGCGAAAATGGCAACTTTGGCAAAGAAAGCTCTCGGTGAATAACTGTGGAAGTGCTCATAAAAACACTAAGCTGAGAAGCAGACTTTGCCCAGTGAGGACGTAATGCCAAGCAGAAGAAGAAGAGACTTGCTTTTCTCTGTTTTAATTTTTATAGTCTCATTTAAATGTTTTGCATGTAACTGCAAAAATTGGAGCACAATATACGAAAAATTCCAGTACAACACGTCGCTGTATTACAAATTCGAAAAAAAAAAAGATTTCAAGTGACGCTTCACATTAACGTATTCTATGTCTTTTTAACCCTTGACGGAATCACATCTAACTTGAAATCAAAACGAAAAGCTGTCACGTTATAACTTTATTACTCATAAATAAATTTTGTCAGAACTGGTTCCATTCCCTTGAGCGCAACCAATCATAACTTTATTACGAAGGGAAAACCACGTTACACCACCCAGCCCCTTATTACGCTGCATGAAGTTGCTAAGCTGCACCCGGCTCTGAGGGAAAATATACACCATTTCTTCCTCGATTCCCCAAACAACTTTGAACATTTATTTAACTCTTGTTTCCCTTCTCTCTTCATCCTCATAACACCTGAAACCGTCTTGAGTTTCTCTATCCTTGCAAAATTGTGCAAAATCATTTGACTGCGCTTCCCAGAACACAATGTTGCCTAGCAATACAGCGGAAGAACTGAGAGAGCAGGAGAGTGTTCCAGTAAGAATCTTGTTAGTTATAGAGGAAAGTTATTCCAGCGAGAGTAATTAGTCGGCTACGGCTTAGCTCACTCACTTATTCACACTGCCATGTGGCATCTTTTTGGCCAAACTGCGAAAGTCTTCATTCCCTCAACTGTTAGTCACATAATTCAACATGGTGATGAATCCCAGAGCGATCCCCGCCATGACCCATCGACAATTACACTCTCTGACAAGAACACAGCCCAGACGGGAATTTAATTGGCAAAAGAGTGATGAAGACTTGGTTTACGTAGTTAGAGAACTTACGAGCAGTAGGATAAAGTTTCGGTATTGTATTTATTAGTGAAACAAATTGATCTGGCGGGAGTCAGATTGTCATGATGTCTTAATCACATCCTAGGGTAAACATATACATTTGAAGGTTTTTGGGGAAACAGATCGTGCAAACAAATCTGGTTAAATAATATAGACTAATGGAATCTAATGCACGTTTTTGCGCATTACAATTCGAAGTTTTGGTTTGCTCGTTATGTTTTAATAATTGAAGGATGCATTATTTTTATATCGGTTAAGTTTGGTAAGCAACAAATTAGCATAAAAGCTTTACATAGATCGAAGATACACCTTGAAAAATCAAGAACATGACACTGGAGAACCAATCATTTGTTTACGCCAACAGTTTGATCGAACGGTCACTCGCTGTTTGAGGTCAATCGATTAAGTTTTCAGCATAAAACACTTGTGGGTTCTCTAGATTTGTGGTCTTGAAAATTCAAAGCTAAGCTTAATTTTATCTTCACTTTGGGGGCTCCGATCATGCTCAACTAGCTAAGGTTTTCCCCAACAACAAAATGCTTTTCTTGTCAATTGATGTCTTTACCAGTGATTTCGTTCTCAATTTTATCCTAGAACAAACATGTTGGAGCACTGAACAAGTGCAATAGTGAATGAATTAAGTGATTTTGTCGAAACTTTTTCAAGCCAAATAGTGACAGACAAGCACTATTATAGTTTTTTCTGTTATTTATAAACAAAATTTACAAATTTTTTGATCCCCTTAAACTTTATTTAGAAAGCGCTTTATTTTTAAATTATTTTTGAGAATCACTTTTGTATTATCTTTGGAAGATTTTACTACTGGATAAACTGTCATTATATGTATCTAAATTTTGTTATAATATCAAAATCTAGATACTGAAGCGTAATCAAATTGATTAATACATAGAGTAAGGTGGGGCAAAAATTCAATGGAGGCAAAAGTTTCATATTTCTTTGCAAGCATTCGTTGAATAATGAAGTAAGAATCGATAGCACTATTGTCGACCTTGCGAACAAGGACAGTGCAAACACTTGAATAAAATTGCTGTTGGGTTCTAAAATGATCAAATTCGCCCCAATCAATTTGCAAATGGAAATACAGAGATTGAATTCAAAATTCGCATACAAATGGCTGCCTGGTTTAAGTGAGAGCCACGTTGTTTAAAATTTCATGATGCTCAACACCTGTCACGCTTTATGTAGTCAACAATCAGTAAAGTTCACTAAACTCAAATCAAATTCCATCCAGAGGCGTTCCAAAAAACAAACAGGGTGCCATTAAAATCCTGTATTTCCTGTTGAACTTTGTAACAGCTAATTGGAAGCATGAACGAGCAAAAATAGTCTTTCCGCTACAAAACATGTTTTTATGATCCATACTGACGACCGAAGCCTATCATCATCCGCTACGGCAGAGCAAAATGCTCCGTCCATTTTGGCCATTGTTGTAGGAATGGTGGCAGCAAATTTCGGACGTGTTCCTTCAAACCCACCTACTGCCGGTCCAATGAGAACCCGAACGGTTGGTCCTGACGGGATGATGCCATGGCAGTCAGTGTGGGTATTAAATGAACCTCCTATGTATAAAAAAGAGCACAATGGTGGTGATGATTTTTCATTTGGAAAATGAGCAGTTTTTGCTTTCCATCACCATAAAATGCGTTGCTCACAGAGTCGGCTTAAAATACGTTCCGGCCTAGAAACAATGTTGGAGTTAAAAAGTAAATTTGAAATAAGTACTGTGTTTGAGGAAAATGATGGAATCTGCCAATTAAGGCAAATGTAGAACGAAACCATTTCAGGATCATACATATTGTGAATGGAACACACAGAAATTCTAGTATATGTTAACCAACACTTTTAATTTTATTTGCCGAATCTCTGCATTCTTCAAAATTATTTGCCAGAATTGACACCATCGAGAGTTCAACAAACATCTTTTTTGACGAAATCTCAGCGAGTGCTTGTTTGTTGACATTCGGCATTTTTTTTGCGTTATTATTATTTGCCGAGATTCAGTATAAGAATTTACCGAGCACACGGTTGTGCTACACGTAGTGTGTATCTCGGGCAGATGGGTACCTATATCATAAACATATCTCAAATTGAACAAAATTTGGCCCTTCTAGACATAGAAAAAATATTCGACAGTGTTTGGCATGAAGGCTTGATCGTAAAATTAAAAATAATCAATTTTCCAACATACATTGTTAGAATAATCCAAAGTTATTTGTCAAATCGTACATTTCAGGTTTGTTATCAGAACTCCAAATCTGAAAGACTTCCTGTAAGAGCTGGTTTTCCTCAAGGCAGCATTTCGGAGCCAATATTTTACAATATTTTCACATCTGACTTACCTGAGTTACCTCAGGGATGTCAAAAATCTTTGTGGATAACACAGGCCTCTCCGCCAAAGGAAGAAGCCTGCGTGTCATCTGTAGTAGATTGCAAAAAAGGATGGATATTTTTTTCCTCATACTTGCAAAAAAAATACGTTTGACATCCCTGAGATAACTCAAGTACTACACAGTTCAAAAAAATAATGTAGATTTACATTAAATATAATGCACATAATTGGAGCGTGATTTGAAGTGTAACTTTACATTGAATCTTATTTTTACATCTATCACCAAATTGACGGATCCCAGTCAACATTTTGGTTGGTATATGTTTTGCTATACATCATTATATATGAATCAAATCACTCGTTTAAAATGCATGAAAACGCTATATATACACCAAGGTGGAGGCCATATACGCACTTCCCACGACTTTTTCAGACTTTCCATGGTCAGCAATACGATGCCACAAAATTCCGATAAAAATAAAAAAAAAGTTTCCAGTGAGACTCGAACACCAGACCTTTGGATCTCTAACCCAGTACCATACCACTGCACCACAAACCGCTTCATGAATGAGGAGTGATTATTTGCCAATATGAAAGGAAGTTTGCTCTACAACACACATGCTTTGTTGTTCTTTGAAGCCCACCGCCAGAAGATACCAACCTCGGGTGGTAAATTTTGCTAAGTTATTGCGATTTCATTTGATGCTAGTCTACATTGATATATGATCTGTCAGTTTATACATCTTGACGCGATTCTAGATTGTACTATTTACGGCATGGTTTGTTGTCAACAAAGTTTGTCGACAATGAATCGTAGTGGAGAATTATATACAATTTGTGTTAACATTTATTCGTTTTGATTTGGCATATTGTGCGATTCTGATTTTTGACGTATGAATATGAGATTTTTGGCACACATTCTTATACGATACGTGGTTCACTGGGATGTAAATATGATGTTAACTATCTTAAGTCTACATTAGCCTGTAATTTTAGTTTTCTTGTGTAATATTACTCAATACTAACCAGAAACCTAAAAAATAGCACATTTCGCACAGTAGTTCTACATGAATGAAAATTGTAATAAAAGTGCACGATTATTTGTAACCATTGTGGTGTCTTCTGGTAATTTATTCACTTGCGCTGAATTAGTTCGTAAAAGACGCCAACGCAATTCTATAAATTCGCGCTTTATTATTCCAATATATGCACTTGTGAAACCGTAGATTATCTTCTTGTATTCAAGAACCTTTTTAATCATACTTACCATTAGGACGTTCGCTGATATTATTAACGCACCAATTGCACCAACAGCCCATCTATTCCTTATGAGTGTGCATTTAGCCTTTGCAATAATTGGCAATTTACCCTAATGATTTTTGTTATAATTTAAAAACATTGCGCATTGAATTAAATAATGCCTTTTGAACGACTTTGATATTAATTGATAGTGCTACCACAGATAATCAGACGTAACGCTGACGAAATTTCCATCGACCACTCATTTAATGATCATTTAAAATTCGCTGTGTTACAGATATCACAACCAGAGGCACGCGTATCGCTTTTCTTCGCATTTGGCGTTTCACACTACCGCCGTATGCAGGTCTTGTTGCACGAAACAGCATTTTGTGCAACATGCTCACCCGATAATGATGGTGTTAACTGGGCGATGGATTTTGAAAAAAAAAAAAAATTCTAGTATTACGTCTGTTTATCTGTGGTGCTACTATAGCAACATAAATTTGAAATAGTACTATTATACAAACAAGTGTTTCATTCCAAAAGTGCAAATCTGCTTTTGTAAACAACAATTTCTCAAGTCGCAGTGAGACGCTTTGGGGTTCACCCACACAGTTATAAATGCGCTATTAGAAACAATTAGAAAATTTTGCTATTGCTGAAGAAAATGTTGGATTGCGTAGGTATCAGAAGGCCGGCTCCAGAGGCACGTTCCCCGCCATTTGGGAGATTTGTGCCATCGCCATATTTGAGCCTATTTCATCATCTACCCGATGGGAGAGGAAAGGGAAGGGAAAGATGGGAGGAAATAGGAGTGGGGTCCCTTGAAAACGGAAGATCGCATAAGCGAAATGAGAGCATGTAGCTCCATACCACAATGGGTTCGAACAGCGCCCTTAAAAAGGGCACTGCAAAACGCATGAGCGTAAAGAGAGCCTATAGCTCATTACCACAGCGGGTTAAGAATAACAGAATGTCCTGAAGATTCAGGCTTCTGAATTCAGTTTCACTTGATAAGTGTTTACCAAGTAATTGGAATCGCATTTGCGCAAAAAACTGGACAGTTGCATATCAGGTGATACGAAGTTCCATAATCGGAGTCACAACTATCACACACAAATGAGCCAACACGCTGAAAATTTGCCATGTGATAGTTGAGTCGGCAGTGGCCTGTCAACGCTCTGACCAAGAGACTGCAATTCTGCTTTGACAGATTTGTTCAATACTTCACCACCCTTGGAGATGGCTCAGTAATGTACAATTTTGTTTGACGACATGACTCCAAACTATTCCAATATTGCTTGTACTGAGTTGCCGCCCAAGAGTTTATCTGAAGCTTCACCCAGCACTTCTAAATTGGAATAGCCGGCTCAGGGCCAATGAAGTCATGTGATGCTCCATCGATGGAAGAATGGCCAGGTACCCATACAAGGTTTACAGAGTTGACTGAATTCAGTTCCTCAATTTGAGTTCGACATGCGATAACAAGCTTCGACCTTGAGTTGGCCGAAGCAAGAGCAGCAGCCTGACCATCTGACATACTTTACAAACAGCCAGACGTCCACTTCTCCTGTGAAGGGAGTTGTGTAGAAAATTTCCTATAAGCAAAGTGACAAGCAATTGTGAGATCACTCGAAGCAAGGACAATTGTGTTCCAACTCATCGGAATTGGAAACATCCGAATCACTAGGATTTCCAATGGACGAAGATAATCCATGGAATTTGGTCACAACCGATTCCCAGTGTATGTAGCGATGATCAGATAATGATTCATCATCTGATACATACCAATTCGTCAACTTATGACTGATTCTGTTCGAGCAGAGCATTATGTCTAACACTTCTTCTCTAGCAGATACCATGAAGGTTGGGCGGTTCCCTAAAATAAGTAATCCAAGATTTGAACTACTTAAGCACTTTATCAGAGAGCTTCTCAAATTGATAGTTGAACTGCTCCAGATGATGTGATGAGTATCAGCATCACTGCCCACAATCAGCAGAAGGCCTCTTCATAGGCAGTGAACGACAACTCGTTTGAGATCAACCATTGGGGATGGTTCATCATGTGGTAAATACACCAAACAACGAAAGACGTATTTCCTATTGAGGTCACCAACAGAAATATCAATGGTGACAGCACATACATCTCTGGTTGTTAACTCAGAAATGAGTGTAGCAACGATAGCGCTATGTACGAGCACGCATGCACGAGGCATGGCACGCGAGTTTGCCATTTCATGTTTCTGAAAGTAGCAAAAACTGGGTCCACAAGGTTACCTAGATAAAAGTTCACAAAAGTAAGGTTTTTGAACTAGCGCCATTTGAGCTGTATCATTTGCATGAGTCTACAAAGATTGATCATTGCTGATTTTTATACTGAAGATTGGTCTTACAAAGCTATCCTAACCGTAGCCACTACCCAAACTAGGCAGGATTAAGCTTTTCGCAATCTCAGAACGAAAAAGACCAGCAGCGAAAAAAACCATATCGGTATCTCTTAAAAGTCGCCAAAGGCGAAAAGCACAGAACACACTGTGTAATACGCATAATGCGAAACCATAGAGGTGAAAATTTAAACTAAGTTACAACGTATTAATAATCCCACCCTTATTTAGCCTCAGGCTTGAGACTGAAGAAGGGCAGCCGATTATCTCGGAGAAACACAAGGTCACAGGTAGCACAGGAAGGGCATAATACTGTAGAGGGCGCCCTGGTACTCCACAGGCTCCGCTTGCGGTTAGGTTTTATTTAGACCCCCCTAACCATTCATTCCTAGGCACGGTAAGCTTAAAGCCGCATGAATTAGGGGTCACCTGTTAGGTGGACTTTTACCACCGGAACAGGCAGTCCGTAGTGTTAATTCTTAGCCAATTGAAACAACCGCTACCGACACTACGCGGCTATCTAGGCTGATCGGGAAAAGGAAGTTAACAATGATGATTAACTCCTGACGTGCCCAAACAGCCCCTATTAGAAACAATTAGAAAATTTTGCTATTGCTGAAGAAAATGTTGGATTGCGTAGGTTGAGGCAAATGTATCTCGTAGTTTTGTAAAACAGTAACTTCCTTTTCATATATAATTGCTGACATTACTGTTAGTTTTTTTTATTGTTTTTCATATATGTAAATGCATAATTTCTTATTTAAATGGCTACTGTGTACCTATCTCATTACACATAAACATTGAAAAAAATGCCTTTTTGCATCATCGGTTCGCCATTTTGACTCTAGCCTTACTTTTGAGAAGGGCCTAAGAAAAAAATTCTTAATGATTTTCAAACATTATAACTTAGAAACGGCTTGTCCGATCAGTTTGGTGCCTTCTGCAAAGTTTTAGGTTATTGTTGGGACTATCTGGAAAAAAATATACACTGTAAAAAAAATGTTGTAATTTTTTATATTTCGAAAATAAAGCTTAAAAATCATTTTTTTTTAAAATCGTATTTTTGATTTTTTTTATTTTTTTATATGTTAAATGAAGTCTTTTGCACAGTGGGTCAAGATGGAGAAATCATGGACAAAAAAGTTATGTTTTTTTTAAAAAAGGTGAACTTTTGAAAATGGTCTTAGAAACGGTTTGTCCGATCAGTTTGGCGCCTTCCGCAAAGTTTTAGGTTATTGTTGGGACTATCTGGAAAAAAATATACACTGTAAAAAAAAATGTTGTAATTTTTTGTATTTCGAAAATAAAGCTTAAAAATCAATTTTCTCAAAAATCGTATTTTTGATTTTTTTTATTTTTTTTATATGTTAAAGTAGACAAAAAATGGCACAGTGGGTCAAGATGGAGAAATCATGGACAAAAAAGTTATGTTTTTTTAAAAAAAGGTGAATTTTTGAAAATGGTCATAATAAACTTTTTAAATATTTTTCAACTCGATTTTATAAAAG
Organism: Aedes aegypti; assembly: GCF_002204515.2. Taxonomy (NCBI): domain Eukaryota; kingdom Metazoa; phylum Arthropoda; class Insecta; order Diptera; family Culicidae; genus Aedes; species Aedes aegypti. The sequence continues at coordinate 164,304,853 of NC_035107.1, forward strand.
AACGCAAAATTTACGACAAAAAAGGTGTACGGAAAAATCAGGCTAACTTTTACCGTTTTAAAGATAGAGTAAGGTGGGGCAAAAGTTCGACCTTAGTGGTATAATCAAAGTTTCCAGGAAAATAATAGCAGATGAAACAAAACAAAAACCATACAGCGAACCTTCAACATATTGGTTATAATTTTGCTGAACAAACTTGTGTCAAAATATTTACCCATTTTTAGTTATAACAGTTTCAAAATTGATTGTCTTAAACGAACTTTTGCCCCACCGGTGGGGCAAAAGTTCGAATCTAGTGTGGGGCAAAAGTTCGTTGGCTAAAACACAAAATATCAATACTTTTATGCCAGGCATACTTTATACCAGCCGTAAACTTATGTTTGTCGAAAAATACACACTAAATTTTCATCAAAAAATAATAAACTTTTTAAATATTTTTCAACTTGATTTTATAAAAGTACGCAAAATTTACAACAAAAAAGGTGTACGGAAAAATCAGGCTAACTTTTACCGTTTTAAAGATAGAGTAAGGTGGGGCAAAAGTTCGACCTTAGTGGTATAATCAAAGTTTCCAGGAAAATAATAGCAGATGAAACAAAACAAAAACCATACAGCGAACCTTCAACATATTGGCTATAATTTTGCTGAACACTTGTGTCAAAATATTTACCCATTTTTAGTTAAAACAGTTTCAAAATTGATTGTCTTAAACGAACTTTTGCCCCACCGGTGGGGCAAAAGTTCGAATCTAGTGTGGGGCAAAAGTTCGTTGGCTAAAACACAAAATATCAATACTTTTATGCCAGGCATACTTTATACCAGCCGTAAACTTATGTTTGCCGAAAAATACACACTAAATTTTCATCAAAAAATGCTCAAAATAGGGTTAATTGTAATACATCCAAAAAATAGCAGTTTTTCGCAAAACTAAGTGGATATGTAAAATTTTTGTTACATTTTTTGCACGATCAGGCAAATTTCGCTAAATTTGAAGATAATATGTAGATTTCAGGATATTTGAAATTTTTTCCGTGGATTTATACATGGGTCGAACTTTTGCCCCGCAGATTCGAACTTTTGCCCCGCTATGGGCCAAAAATTGATTCCAACTATTTATGCAAAAACTAATACACGTCGAAGCATCCTTATGATAGGCCTAGAAACGCCCCTACATAAAATATTAAAAAATATTTTATCTTCATTTGGTTCCATGCATCGAAAGTTTGACCAAATATTACAATATTTACGTCGAAAAACAACAAAAAGCCATAACTTTTCCAAATCGCGATCGATTTTTATGATATTTGGAGTGAAAGTCTCTTACTTGAATAGCATTCGAACCACCATGTCATTTCTAAGTTTTGATTTGATTTAAGCTAGAAATCTTAAAAAAAAAAACTCTTACCCCACTCGAACTTTTGCCCCACTTTACTCTACAGCGATTTTAATACAAAATTATGATATAATTTTCAATTTTCGGTCATTATAATATAACTTAGAAACGGTTTGTCCGACTAGTTTGGTGTCTCACGCAAAGTTGTAGGTTATTTTTGGGACTATCTGGAAAAAATATACACTGTAAAAAAAATGTTGTAATTTTTTATATTTCGAAAATAAAGCTTAAAAATCAATTTTCTCAAAAATCGTATTATTGATTTTTTTTATTTTTTTACATGTTAAAGTAGACAAAAAATGAAGTCTTTTACTAACTTTTACCGTTTTAAAAATACAGCGATTTTAATACAAAATTATGATATAATTTTCAATTTTCGGTCATTTTCGAATGTTTTTCGAGGCTCATAAGCCTAGAAATTTGTTCATTGTCTGAAATAGCAGATAATTTTTGACTAAAATAGGACGCTCCATCATTGTATAAAAACATGAAATAAAATGCTTTCAGAAAAAAAATATTCTTTATTTTATCAACTCGAAAAACATCCGAAAACTATCAAAAGTTGTGAATTTTCAGTAAATTTAATTTTAAAATCGCTGTATCTCGGAAACGGTAGCAATTAGCAAAATTTTCTCATATACCTTTTTTGTTGAAAATTTTGCGATCTTTCATAAAATCGGGTCGAAAAGCATTCAAAAAGTTTATTTAGACCATATTGAAATATCAACCTTTTTTTTAAAAAAATCATAACTTTTTCGTCCATGATTTCTCCATCTTGACCCACTGTGCAGAAGACTCCATTTTTTGTCTACTTTAAAATATAAAAAAATATAAAAATCAAGAAAACGATTTTTGTGAAAATTGATTTTTAAGCTTTATTTTCGAAATAAAAAAATTGCAACATTTTTTTTACTGTGTATATTTTTTCCAGATAGTTCCAACAATAACCTAAAACTTTGCGGAAGACACCAAACTGATCAGACAAATAGTTTCTGAGTTTTATTTTTTTGAAAATTGTTAAGGCTTTTTTTCTTAGGCCATTCTCAAAAGTAACGCTAGGGTAAAAATGGCGAACCGATGATGCAAATAGGCATTTTTCTGTATAAAGAAAGGATATGCCAAATTTCAGCCAAATCAAAAAATACAAAAGTAAACCGACATTCGAATTCAAATGGAACCGCTCTATTCCGTTATTCCCCGGCATCAGAACGGCCAGGCTGTGAGGCGTCATATATTGAGAGCGACTCGATGGCCTTCTTCACAACACGTTGGATTGGTCCAACTCGATTGGCCGTCGATTTTGAACCCTTGCTGGGTATAATTTTCAACAAATATTGTTGAATAAGTTCGAGAAATTTAGATGCCTCTTTCATGTACACAAAATTGCGTACATAATGCACGCTAATCAGATCCTGAATAGCTTCAACGAAGTCTGCGGTTCCTTCCGAAAGGCGTGTTTGACCTGCATTAACGTAATACATGGTTTTTGCATTACCCATATCTGAAACAAAAAATGATATAGTTATACAATTCAATGCATTCAAGTTGAACCCATAAAACAGTCATGTAAATTTGTCGTGAAAAAGCAGTTAATGATTAACGAAACCATTAAAGTCTACAGTGAAACCTCCATGAGTCGATATCGACTAACCGTTTGTGGCATACTTCCGGGCTCTTAATCTTTAGCTAATTAATGTTTTTCTTTAATCAGTGAGTAGTCATAACAGAAATGATTAAATTTAGGCGCCATCCACAAATTACGTAACGTCCCATGGGGAGAAGGAGTAGGCTCAAGAGTTACGGTTCATATTAACAATTAAAAACTTTCAGCATGATTTATTGTTTAATATATTTTCAATCATGATTAGCTTAGCCTTCTGGTGCAAACAGTGAGTATCTGCAGGTGATGTTTGATTGTAAACCGTAACAATTGTTACGGTTAGTACCTGGGAGGGAGAAACCAATACAAAATATCTGTACGTCATAGTGAGCCGAGATTCCGCTGTCACGAACTGTCACTGTGAGCCCAGATCTCAAACATTGGACTAACATGAAAAAAGCGCGTAACTGATTAAAACACATTTTCGTATTTCTTCAAAAGTGATAAAAATCGAATGAAAATCAATTCATGCACATAACGCAAGTAATGTCACGTGAGCACCATTTAATCTGATTGACCATAAAGCATTGAAAAACGCATCGTTCTACTTTTTCCAATGAAAATGAATATTTAGTGCATAGAAAACTGTGGCCCTTTTTTCATGTTTGTCAGGAAAGATCGAAGGTGCACAACAAAAGGAAACTACCGATTTTCTCGAAGCCTGCCTTGATTGTTGTTGGCAAGCTGGAGTTATCTTGCAGTTCAAAATAACGTTGTCTTATATTTCGTGTGTAGTATCGGTGCCTCCCTCCCAGGTTAGTACTATGATGACTAGGTCTATCCATACAAAAAAGATTCTAAATACTTAATTAGAAAATTCCGTTTCAAGAAATGATTTCTCCCGAAGAGTTATCCGACGTCATATCCGACTTTCTCACATACCAAATAAAAAATAAAAATATTGCTTGAATAACGAAAAATATGTATCCTTCAAAACAAAAATGGGATACTTTGGACTTTTAGAAATCAATACGCTTTGACAACAAAAAGATATTTTTGTCTAAAATTTGAACTAATTCTATAGATGATTAGGATTCGATAGGACGTCTATTATGATGTTGTTGAACGTTTTTTGTTGATAAACATAATTAAGGAAATTGTACAGCGCTAAAGATATACATACCTATATAACACTCTTCCGCATTACCTTGTTCGATCAAGCTGGCTATGGTAGGTAAGGCCGTTACAATATGACGTGATGTGTGCGATGAGTCGCATACTTTGAACGCGACAATTTTGTCTTTGATTAGCTGCTACGATGTCTTAATTGATCGATGGTATCGCGTGTTTTGTAAAGAGGTATGTTTGATCGTTTTCTTTGAATTTAAAAATTGGTGCTCGATCGATAAAATCGTTTACTGATCGAGCTACGAAAATCTTTTCAGTTATATTATCATACACGACTTCCTTAAGGCCGCGTTCGTGAATATATTGCACATAAACTTTTATTGTTCCACGTTCTCTGTTGAACAGGAGTAAATCGATTTCGAGTACGAGAAATTGTTCGCCAGGTTGATCATGTTCGAGAAAAAGGAAGTTGCCTCTGCAGTAGGTGTATCTTAAGAAAGTTCCCTTCTCTATGTACATATTTTGATATGACTGCAGGCCAAAGCCGGACAACAAACGTTGTGTACAAGAGGGCAAATCCGAAAAATTTTCGACGAATTTCTCTAATACGACGTCGTTTTTGTATCGCAAATTTTGTTGATTTAGAAGGCCTTGGAAATACTGGTGTTGTTCAGAACAAAACTTTGTTACAATTTCGGGTATGTCTGTCGAAAAGTTCAATCCGGTTCGCAGACATATTTTGAAAAAAACAATGCTTCCTCTCGCAGAATAGAGTACAGTACATCATAGGTGGTCCCATCCATAAAATAAAACGGGTATAGTGTAGGGTAAAGTGATGCTTGGGACGAAGCGGTAGATCGAAGTGCTCTTCTCTTAATTCCATATATTCAAATCATAGGAAAGCAAGCGCACTTGTGTTTTTGATAAGATCGATGATGTTATTGTGTTGGTAATTTTAAAGATTAAAAGTAGCATTGTATACAGAGGGTCATCGTGATCAAGTAGCTTATCTTTGAGGATGAATGGTAGAATTTGTATAAGGTGCCATATGTCACAGGCCTTTCCTTTTATATTTTTCGTTTTCCGAGTAAAATTAAACGTGATTTGCGTACTTATATTCAGAGATTTGAAAATGCCCTTAACTCTGCCTTGCAAGTAGGTTGAAAAAATGAGTCAAGTTGAAATCATTCTTTTGAAAATGAGGTACAAATCTGCATTTGCCCACCCCTCAAATAGATCATTGAATAGATTGAAAACACATTCCGACTTTATTCCTCGGTAAGGAATTTTAGATGGATCGCTGATAAAAAATCTTTAAGGTTTTCGTCTGGGGTCCTACTAACTGAAGTGCATAAAGGGTCTTTTGTAAATGAATCATGATCCATATAACAAAACCGACAGAAAAAGGAGCACCTGGAAAAGTTTTCAGTCATTCCGACTATCTGGTGACCACCCAAGTTGTCGTTTAGCGTTGTAAATAATAAACTGTTTTGTCCCTTCCAGCTCCATTGATAACAATGCCCGCTTCTTCTAATATTTTTAAATCTTCAACCAAACGACGAAAAATGACACTTTTACCAAAATACGCGAAATCTTTGTTTTTACACAGAAGAACAAGATGCACGTTGTCGGTTAACACACGAAGATGGGGATCAAGATTACCAATCACTAAATAAACACAAATAATTTTGTATCTTAATGTAGCATTCCCTATAGCATTCACCACAACTTCAGCAGCATCCCGATAGATAAAAACATTCACTGTTTTCTTAGAAAAAAATGAACTGTTTTAGAATTTCAAGCCATCGGTGTAGTCGTGTATATATCCAGGAACACCATGTTTATCACGGAAAGCTGTATTATAAATGTGCTGATCACACAAAAGGGATTTCAGGGTGTCCAGTATTGGCACATAGTAATAAAAGCATTCGTTATGCTCATTATCCTTTTGGAGTGGCTCTTCCACTGGACTAACATATGAGAAATTGCAACTGAAAAACTTTTTTCGCATATGTGGCGCTCTGAAGATTCCCCCTGCACCGAACATTTTTTTTTAGCATTAAACTATTAATGATCGGCTCTACAAAATACTGTTTCTGATCCACACCAATGTTTAACTGATCAAACACTTCATCACATTTTTCCCTCAAATCCTTTTATTGAAGGTTTCCGAGTTCACTGAGAGATACCACGATTTCCTGGATTGCTGTATCTGGTACATGGTATTTCGAAAATAGACTTCCGAGCACAATTTCCGCAGCCATTCCAGGACTATCACTTCCCGCACTTGCATTGTCTTCCCCACTGTCTCCAAATTCACAATGGAGCTCTGAATTGCCATCTCCGTATCTGAGAGAGTCGGAATGTTTAGGAACAAGCAAAGGCAACTTAGGCACTTGATTTCTATGAACATACATGCGGTGGATTCGTAAACTGTTCGTAGTAGCAAAAAGGCTACCGGCTGGCCTGCTGATATGTGATTTTCGGCATGTTTTACTATACAGTTCACATCACTCTCCTCAAATTCACACGAAATCACAAGACACTTCAAAGGCAATCCATTTTTCTTTGCGGAATGTTGTTGTTTTAGATGTTTCCGGGCATTGGAAAATTTTAAAATTCCTGTAAATTTTCACATGCTGCAGGTATGTGTTCATATCTCCGTAAAGCAGTTCACATATTGTACACTTAATTGTTTGTTCCATATTGAATGGACTGTTTTTTCACCTGTTTTTTTTCGGAAAATTACCGGCGACGTGGAACTAGCAACTTTTAACGGCCATCTTGCACTTTGTAATGATGCGATGCAAAGAGTCAAGCGATGGTATGTTTACGTTTCGAGATGTAAAGTTCACAGTTTATTCATTGACATTTGTGAGAAAAAAGGATCAATGTTTTCGAAGAGTGGTATGTTTACTAATGAATCATGTAAATTTGATGCATATATCGCGCTCCATCTATGTGCATGATATTTCGCACGAGTTTACATTGGATAATATTTACGTGTTAAAAATTTACATTATTTTTTCTGTTAACGTTACCTGTAATTGTACAAAATTTTTGCTGTGTAGGTCATCAGATGTGGATATATTTTATAATATTTTCCCCCTGCCTTGAGGAACACCAGTTCTTTTAGGAAGTTTATCAACTTGGAGTTCTGATAATGGACCTGAAGTGTACGATTTGATTAGTAACTTAGAATTATGAATATTAACGATGTATTAAAAATGTAATATGGGAAACTAAAAGCTATCAATTTTACAATCAATCCTTCCTTTTAAACAATATGCAATGTTTTTTTTATGTCTAAAAGAGGAGGTCAGTTAACTTCTATGAATGTTCTTTGAAGTATCTGGCAATCTAGTCCAATTAACTTTTTTTTTAAAGTTCACTGATAGAGGAGAGCAAGTTGATTGGAGAAGCTTAGACAAGTTTATGTCCGGTTTTAGAATCCGTTCAACCTTAATCTTTTTTGTTTTTTTTTTTTTTAATGGAAGTGTGCACTATAAAAACAGTTTTTGAATAAAATAAATGCGAGGCTGGCTCTGCCTGAGCATAGCCAAAGTGCGTAAGATCGATTTTACCTTTGACTGGTTCGGTTTTTCATTTGGCAGTCTTGTAGAGCGGTGGTTCAATGATTGTTGTGGTTGGAATAACACAGACGCAAAGTGGATGACAACTTTTAGCGCGCGTGATTCCATTTTATTGCTATGGTGAACGCAACGAGGCAAAACCAATCATTCCATAGCCCTATTCTCACAGTGTTAACGGGGAGCGAGTGGGTGTTGTTTCATTATATAACAGCTCACCGTTTTCAATGACTCTTCTTTGGTGCCCACGGGGTGTAAACAACAATATTAACAAGCTGGTTATTTTGAGTGGCTCCCACAGTGGAGAAAATACATTACCTATAGCTTGGTAACGAAATAATTATTGATGATAAATTAAGAGTGAACTGTATAGGCAGGTTTAAAACGAATTGTTCAAGATTTCTTTTCGAGATTATTAGTTCCTAACGAAACTCTATCATTCTATATTTATTTATTTATACTGAAGATTTATAGTTCATCTTCAATTATTAAACATTCATTTGGCAGGAATTAAGCCAATGGTTCACTTTGAAAGATTGTACAAATAATTTTTCGTTGTTTTCCTTCGTATTAGGTGTTAGGTATCAATTGTACACTATTATGAAGAAATGAAATCTATGGTTTTAAATTCAGGATGAGAAGCCCAATAACAATCAGAGACAATATGAGAATTCACTGAAAGGCTAATGACCTTCACCAGAAAATTTGCTTTGAAAAAAATAAACTCTCATAGTGCCTATCCATAAATTATTTAGATCTAACCCAACAGCTATGAGGCATCTCACGACTCACGGCATGAAAGCGTTAATAATTAGAGTTTCGTTATTCAAAACTGAGCTATTATGAGGCATGGTGATTATAAGATAAAACAGTTATTACTCGTTTTTGGCAAATTTTCCTCGAAACAAAAGATGAGACGAGACGGTAAAGTTTGGCGCATCGTTTAGAGCTGTTTGTCTTTTCACAAGAAATGCTCAATATCAAACCACAACTGTACAGCCCGAGGACGTGAATTTCAAACATAAACACAAAAGCACAACAGTCTCAAGAGCGCTATGCATAATAATAAAATTCACTTTATCCTCGGGTAGCTAGGAGCCTCGTCAGCTTCCCTAGCGAATCTATACCGAACGAAACATGGTAAACGTGGTCGTAGTTAGGGTTTCGTTTCAAATGCCGTTTTTTATATCTATGCGATTAAACAATTTGTAAAAACTAACTTCTAGAGAGAATAAAAATCATAGAGTCGTTCGTAATGTCATTTTGACATTATTTAGCTCCATCCTACAAGCAGCGAACTGGTCTATCGAAAATCGTGCATTTTGCCTTATGAAAGGTGGAACGATTATTGCAATACGAAAGCTTTATGTATCGTTTTAGCATCATTCCTCATTAAGGCGTCGATGGAGCCTTAGTGTACGCACGTCCCGAGCAAAGTCCAACATCAAAAAGAAAGCAAGTCGAAAACATATTTTGTATTCAGCATCAAGTTGATATCATAATTTGATATGAATTTGACATTGAAATATTCGATATCATATTTTGATTTCGTTCTGCTATCATTTTAAATTTTGGCACTGTTTTGTTGTCTTATTCTAAATACACTGCGGAACTCGTTTTTGTCTCAAGCAACAAAATACCGCTATTTACTAAATTAAGGGTTGCTGAATCCATTACCGTTTTCAATAATTTCATAGCACGTCTAGTTTTTAAGATATTGACTGTTGAAATGCAACATTTGACTTTTTCAACCAACTTACATGCAAGTTTCTCAGCTTGTATGGCAATTTATTTGACTTATTTGCCACAGAATTCAAATTTCATATATATAAGAACTATTATTTCCACACTCTTAAAATAATGAAAATTACTGCGGACGTAGTTCACATCATGACTGAATGACACATAATGTAAGTGATGAAATGAGGTAAAAATGTGTTCTGAAAAATGTATTGAGCGAAAAATGTAATTTAACATGATGAAGGACATGAAAACAATGCCACTATGATTGACATTTTCCGAATCAGACACCATCGTATTTAAAATGTTACAGAAATTCGCGTCATTTTGCTCGCTTTTTTTATGTGCATCCAAAAGACGTAAAATCACATGGTTTTTTTCGGAGTGTGCAAATTTCATAGTATATTCGATGCTCAAAAGTTATTTTTTGATGGTTTCGAAAAAAATTGTATTCTTCCATATAATAGAAACGAAGAATTTTGTGTGGAGACTGCAAGCATGTAGGAAAATTCGAATTAATCTAAATTTAATCGTGCAATTTCAACCAAATTATATCTGAAAAGAAAGTTTATGTCATATTTTGCATGCTTGATGGATTAGATCTCTAAAAAGTTTGATAATTCATACTCTAAATTCCATGTAAACATCAACTATAACAGTGTTTTATACAACTTTGGCGTCCTGTACCTCAAAATTGTGATGTGCCGGAACATTTCTGAGAACGGCATCAGATACAGCAACCCAAAATCTACTAGAAACACATATTTTTATCTTTGAGACACGCAAAAATGTATTTTTTGTTGCGATGTGTTATAGTTCATTTCCCTGTTTTTCATTTTCCACATCAAATGATCCTCCTTCATGTTAAGTTACGTTACAGTTCTGGACAAACTCTCCCACCAAGTTTCAATAGTTAGGTAGCATTAGCTTTAACATATTTGTACCACTGAGACTTCTCAAAACCTATCCTTTCCCACTGCATGAATGTGTCCCTAGACCTACGAACATTTCGAACCAAAACTAGCATATAAATCTCAATAATAATCAATAATCAGGGCCTTATTGCGCCCAAACCTCCTTGATAAACGAGATAAGTAAAAACATAATTTCCCGTAAAACGTAACTTAACAATATGTTCTACAATCACAACGTGAGATTTCTTTTATCAAGAATTCCTTATTTATCTTGGATGGATGAGTTGATGAAAAATTCAACATCAGCTTCGACGCTCTTAGCGAAAAGCACTTTTAATAATTGGGACCGATTTTGCGATTGAATGTGGGACCGTACCACCCACTAGCATCCCATTGCGCAGTTGTATTGAATACGATTGGTTTATACACAAAAACAGTCTTTGTAACAATTTCAGTGCCAAAAAAATTTAATCCTTTTATTTGAATGCAGTTATATAAAATACTTAATACTTGACTGTTCACCGCAAGCAGCGTTTCAAAAAACAGGAAAGAACTGCTAACTGAAAAATATCGAAGGTGCCAATATGAACCTTAGTATTTCACAAACCAACACATAGTCTTAAGCAATATCAAAGCTTTAATATGTTATACTATTTGGTTGAGTGAGTATAGACCAATGGTTCACAACCTTTTTGAAGCTGTGGCCCCCTTCCACGTTTAAAATCATCAATATTCATTGAAATTTATTCGTATGATGGCATTTTAACACTCTTATACCCAACCCCGCCTTTAAACGAGGTACACTTTGGAATTTTGTGTATTTTTTCGTAGCTCTGAAATTAATATAATTTTATTTTTGGCTTAAACCTTGACTCATAACTCACATATAAGAATAGCTTTTTATTACTTTTGAAACTTTTTTGTATTTTTAAAATTTTATTTTAATTTTAGTTTTTAATTTTACCTAAGTTCTTTCAGAGTGCTTCGTGAGGCCCAAGCAGGACAGTTCGGTTTTGCGTCGTCCGATCGATTTTGCTCACAATTTCGCGCGTTTTCGTCGCCGGAGAATTTTTTTTTTCCTGTTTTGGAGCGTCTTGCTGGGTAGTGCTTCGTGAGGCCCAAGCAGGACAGTTCGGTTTTGCGTCGTCCGATCGATTTTGCTCACAATTTCGCGCGTTTTCGTCACCGGAGAATTTTTTTTCCCTGTTTTGGAGCGTCTTGCCGGGTAGTGCTTCGTGAGGCCCAAGCAGGACAGTTCGGTTTTGCGTCGTCCGATATATTTTGCTCACGATTTCGCGCGTTTTCGTCACCGGAGAATTTTTTTCCCTGTTTTGGAGCGTCTTGCTGGGTAGTGCTTCGTGAGGCCCAAGCAGGACAGTTCGGTTTTGCGTCGTCCGTTAGATTTTGCTCACGATTTCGCGCGTTTTCGTCACCGGAGAATTTTTTTCCCTGTTTTGGAGCGTCTTGCTGGGTAGTGCTTCGTGAGGCCCAAGCAGGACAGTTCGGTTTTGCGTCGTCCGATCGATTTTGCTCACAATTTCGCGCGTTTTCGTCACCGGAGAATTTTTTTTTTTTCCTGTTTTGGAGCGTCTTGCTGGGTAGTGCTTCGTGAGGCCCAAGCAGGACAGTTCGGTTTTGCGTCGTCCGTTAGATTTTGCTCACGATTTCGCGCGTTTTCGTCACCGGAGAATTTTTTTCCCTGTTTTGGAGCGTCTTGCTGGGTAGTGCTTCGTGAGGCCCAAGCAGGACAGTTCGGTTTTGCGTCGTCCGATCGATTTTGCTCACAATTTCGCGCGTTTTCGTCACCGGAGAATTTTTTTTTTTCCTGTTTTGGAGCGTCTTGCTGGGTAGTGCTTCGTGAGGCCCAAGCAGGACAGTTCGGTTTTGCGTCGTCCGTTAGATTTTGCTCACGATTTCGCGCGTTTTCGTCACCGGAGAATTTTTTTCCCTGTTTTGGAGCGTCTTGCTGGGTAGTGCTTCGTGAGACCCAAGGACAGGACAGTTCGGTTTTGCGTCGTCCGTTAGATTTTGCTCACGATTTCGCGCGTTTTCGTCGCCGGAGATTATTTTTTTTCCCTGTTTGGAGCGTCTTGCTGGGTAGTGCTTCGTGAAGCCCAAGCAGGACAGTTCGGTTTTGCATCGTCCGATCGATTTTGCTCACAATTTCGCGCGTTTTCGTCGCCGGAGAATTTTTTTTTTCTTTCCCTGTTTTGGAGCATCTTGCTGGGTAGGTATTTGGGAAGGCCCAAGCAAGACGGATTGTTTTCGGAACGTCAAGAAGTTTTGCTGTCAGTGTCAGTTTTGTGTTCAGTCGAGAATGGATTACCAACTGGTGAGTTCGTTTCATGCTTATGATAATACATTTTTTCTTGAAAGCGTAACTTTTATGTAATATTAAAACAAACTTTGTATGGTTCGTCACTATAAGTGTCGGCATTATGCTATTTTCTTATACAATTTCAATATACATAATTTTTTCTCTTTTTGACATTATTGAAAATTATCTTTTGAATTGTTCGACATTGTGAATGTTGACGTATTTTTTAAAACTTCTACCATATCGAGACAAAATGCACAGTAATTCTCATATGTCATTTTCAAACAAACTATGTATGGTTCGTCACTACAAGTGTCGGCATTATTCCTGTTTCATATAATTTAAATCTATACATGTAATTTTCAGTTTTCGTCATTAATAAAAACGTCTTTTGAATTGTTCGACAATCTATAATGTCGATGTCGATCTATAATGTTGACGTATTTTTTAAAGTTTCCAAAAACCAAAAACTTCTCGAGACAAAAATACAAAACTAGCTTTAAATATAAGTCGTATATTTCCCCCTTGTCCATGGATCGCATCACCGACCAGAGGTGACTCCCAGATCTTTTCCTCCCTCACTAATAAACACCCTTCCCGTGGTGATTGTGGAGATGCAGAGGTATTCTCGGTCTCTAGAAGCAACAATCATTACACCCTAACACTCCTTCCCCATCCCAACTGACTGTAAGGACTTGGCCGGCGCCGTTATTGATCAATAATATTAGATCTGCTAAAATTGCACTTCGAGAGTAAGCGGAAACTCCCATCCCTTATTCATTTGGATCGTAGTGCAATTCTTACCAGTTCCGATCAATCACGGAGTAGCAACCATTGACATGTACAGTCAGTCTATGCTATGCTATGCTATGCTTTTTGCCGATGAACAGTTCGGATTCTGACATGGACATTGATGAGTGGTCAACTTTTACGTTTAACAAATTTGATTCATTCCAAGAACTCTGAAGGCAATTCTACTGGTCTTGTTCTTCTAAACATAGAAAAAGCATTCGAAAGTGTTTGGCATGAAGGCTTGATTGTAAATAAAAAAAAACTTGAATTTTCCAACATCAGGTATGGCCCACTTAGCATTGGAACATACAAGTTTGGTTCTTACAACGAATCTAATGGTCGAATTTAAAAGCAGAACCATATATGTTTGCTCTACTACAATTGTTATTCGACACGAATTGCGCACTTTTCATCACTACCTTGATACGCCGCTGCTATCGGTGAGTTGTACTAACTGATCTCACAATCGACCAGCCGGTGAGTATGTAGATGGTAATGAGAATAAACAATCCCAAAGCAGACCAGAATTAAGAGAGGAAGAAGGGATAAATGAGAGAGTAGAAGTCTGTGAACGATACTTTGGTTAAGCCAACAATTTGATAGCATTATTTATCCATTTAGAATAGTTAAATATCCCTAAAAAACCATTCAACCCGGTAAGCTAAGCGTAGATTGAAATAACTGGGAATGTGCACTGAATGATTCAATTAATACAATTTAGGTTGCACCTTCAGTTATCGCTATCCTGTTACCCGTAGCACCAACAATAGATTATCGCCGTATTGAAGTCGAATCCGACCGTGAATCCTGATCACTCCCATATCCACCGGGTTTAGGCCTAGAGAAGCATATCGCAGTTGAGAAACAAAAGAAATACTAAACGTAAGTGAATACTAGTTTGTTTTTATAATGCACACTCATATCTATAGACAGCTATATAAACCGAGCCACAATTCGTCACTTATGTTGACTGGGGTTCCCATAACCATTTTGAAGTAGCACTTAGTAGATCATGAAATTGCTCATTTAAATGGAACTTCCTTAATATGATAAGCAAATTTACGCATTCCAAGTAATTAATTTAAGCTGAATTCGTCTTATAGGAAAATTATATCCTTCTCACAACCACGGATCATCTGTCTTTTATTCATTCCGAGGCGAAGGATAATAATTTCGGAAACGTCGTTGGACCGAAGGCCAACAAAATATAATTTTCGTTTATTTTCACGAATTGAGCGTGATGCCTAGTCGCGGTTGTATCAGATCAGGTGCGAAAGGTGACAAAGGCGCGCGCAAAATGTTAGGTGAAGGTGCGGTCGGTGGTCAAAGTTGCGGTGAGGTACCAGATGTGTTGGTTGTGGATGAAACCTTGGAAGGATATACGTGTAAGACGTGCAGAGGAGCGGACTCCAAGGAGATGGTGCAGTGTGATAAGTGCGGCGGATGGTGTCATTTCTCTTGCGTGGGTGTTTCTGAAGACATTGCCGACAAGAGCTGGAGTTGTACTAACTGCGTTACTGCGACATGGGTCCAGCGAACTAAGGCAGCTTTCGAAAACGGAACCAAGCGGGATGATGGCAACCTAGATCGCAAATCAACTAGAAGCCAGCCAATCGGGAGCATCGCTACGAGTACGCGCGCCAACCTGGTGATTCCTTCAGAAGTTTATCAAACTGACTCCCCGGATCGAAATCCCGTCAACAGTGCACACAAACCTTCAACAAAAGCGGTGAAAGGCCAAGCGAAGACAGATCAGCGGAAACAGCAGTGGAACACGGATAATCGACCCGCAGATCTTTCTGTTGTCGATGCCGCAAGAGCATTATCAGAAGTTTCAATTTCTTCGTCGCAGAAATCAGCAGTGAGCCGCACTAAGTTACGGCTGATGCGACTACAGGAGGAAAGGGATTTCCAGCAGCAGCAAGAAGAGCGTCGAAAAATCGCCGAAGAGAAAGCAGCGGAAGAGCATCGGAAATATCTGGATGAGAAATACATGTTGCTTGAAGAGGCGTTGAGCGAGAAAGGATCACGAAGGAGCGAAAGAGGATCGCAGAGCCGCAGTGATGCGTCAAGCCGAGTGAGCGAATGGGTTCAGAGAGCCAGTCAGGTGCAGATCGAACCAGAAGTGAATGTTGTTTGCAGGAATAATCTACAACTCCCCATAAACAGCACGGGGCCTACCTACGATAATGGTCAGTTCGGACTGCAACGAATTCGTTTCGAACCCAGTGCCCAAACTGGTCTCGGCAATGTAGAAATTGTTCAACGATTCAATCAACCGTTTCACCACATAACATATGTGGAACTCCGAAGTGAAAGCGAATTGAAAAGTTGTACCCACTTCCAGCTGCTGGCAAGTGGTATATCTAGTATAGAAGTCATCGAACTGTCATTACCAAGAGTAAATAAAAAACATATGATTCGATCAGTAGACCAGTTGCTGCGAAGATTACAGACATTAAGATCGGGGGACGATCGACAACGTTGAAATGCAATGTCTGAAGATAAAACATATTTATTTTTTCATAAAATGTAATTTTTTTCTGCCATACTATTTAATATTCATGTTTCATAACCACAGAATATGATCGTTTCGAAAATATTATTTCCTATCAAAAAACTTCCTGTTTCATAACGTGAAAAAGCTTTTGCTTTCCAAAATCCTTCCATTCATTCACCTAAAGAATATAATTCTAGCATAACAACATAGATATCTAATACATTGACTAAGTTATCTCGAATACGAGTGGTGTAAATCTCATTCTAAAGTTGTACCATAAATAGTTATTTTCATTCCCTTCGTTGCCACTCTGGATATATGTTATCTTTGGTTCATTTCAATACAATGTCACATTGGGCCAGACCGCAAAATTAGATGAAAAAAAAAATATTTTGATTATGAAGATGATTTTTTAGAGCACTTAAGCAAAAATGTTACATATGATGAGGACTACATTTTGACATTAAGTGACATTAGGGTGGTCCAACAAAATACGGAAATATTTTTGCAACTTTTATGCATTGCAATTTAACGCTTCTATAAAGTTGCTCTTTGTTTAATTTTGAACAACTTTGCCCAAGACGCTAATTTTGTAAGTCTACTGTAGCCGTTCCTATGGAGTTTTCAATGATGCAGGATAGGGTAGTCCATGAAAAATTGATATTTTGCCCATATCTATTTTATTTTAAATTCTATTAAAATTACGTCCTCTACAAAGTTCTAGAACTAGTTGAAACGTGTATTTTGGTGAAATAATTAAGTGATTATATTCATTTGTTTATGAGTTATGACCATTTTTATTCAATAAAGTTTTGTGTTAAATAGAGTAGACATTGCAATATGCACAGAAAACCCGCAGCAGCAAAACAAATCCAGTGAAAACTATCGACATTTCAATCAACAATATTCAATTATCGCCTACTAAGACTAAACTATTAAATTGATAGCCAAGAAATGTCAAAGTCATATCACCCCCGTTGTTTTATAGCTAGCGTAAAAACTTGGATTGTTCTGATAAAATTCATTGTTGTTTCAACATTTTTTTTTATTACAACAAATCGAAAACACTTATTTAAAACAACAAAAATATTTATTATTTTGATTACCTGTCAATTCTCTGCGTATTGAACATTACTACAAAGTTCTAAACAAAATTTGGTTGAAAACTTTTAAACTGAATATTTTTTAGCATATTATACTTATTTATATAATGTTTAGATTCATATTCCGAACACTTGCGGCTTAGGCTGACTTGAAATGCAGCTAATAAGCAAAAATCAGCCTGAATTGGTGATAAAAATATTAATATATCTCCTTTTATTGTAAGTTTTTCTTAAAAGTATTGAATAATATTTGTTTCCATTGTCAATCACTGTGATTATTCTGCCGCATATTCCGAACAGCACGAATAAATCCTATTCATATAAATAATTTAGCATACAAATTAATCTAAGCTGGTTTATCTGTCATCGAGCTAGAAAGTCATTAATACTCCCAGGCTATAAAATAGGTTCAAACACAATAAATTTGAGTTGCAATTGACTTCCACTTCCTGGGAATTGGATGACATATATCAGTGAAATATTTCAACCACCACGCCATACAAAATCCGCGTGTTCGGAATATAATCCTTTTTTTAATCATCAATGAAATCGTTTTGATTCGTTGTACATTTCCAATGATTAGGCTGTGTATGGTTGAAAGTGATCAAATTTAATAAAAAAAAAAAAATTAGACTGTGAAATTGCTTTTTGGTTTTGTATAAAAAAAATACTTTGCAATTGATAAGCATGTGCTTGAGTTTGGATCAGTGTACATTACAAAGAACACACGTTCAGCTTCATTGAACAACATGTGTAAATGCTTGTAAAAGCCATTTCATAGTAGGTCGTTATGTCATAGATATGTACTCTGATTATTTCGCTTATTCCATTTAATACATTTCATACATATTACAGTAATTCCTCTAAAATATGTTCGTTTTCTCATCAAAAATGAGTTCTGTTTGATCCTTCGTCCTTGGCGCTTATCCCTGCGGGAGCGGCGATGGGGACAGGATCAAACATATCGCGCTTAAGGCAAAGTAGGCCGTCATTGAAATTTGTATGCGTCGTTGATGATTGTTGCTAGTTCATCGCACGATTTCGAATCAAAGAAAATCAGTTGGTTTTGCACTGACACAGCTGAAAAAGTATCAGCATACTTTATGCATGCTAGCGCGTACATTGATACTTTTTCTAGTCAATATAAACTATCAAGACTGAGTTTTATCACTTTGAAATGCAAGCTGAAAAGTCATCATTGTTGCCAAAACGAATGACGGGCTACTTAGCTTTAAAAGAAGTTAAAAAGTGTCGCGTATCCGCTAGTTCTATTTGATTCTTCGATCTTGACGCTTATCCCTGCGGGGGCGGGCGATGAAGGCAGGATCAAACATATCGCGCGTCGGTCGAGTAGCGAAATGAAAAAGCGTCGCGGATTGTTAAAAGTGTTTGATCTATTGATCGTGTCACTTGCTCTTGCGTGAGCGAGTGATGAACACTTGGTCGGCGTACAATGCGTTTATCGAATTATATCGCGAATCCGATTACGCGTGTTTATATCACCAATGATTGGTGACTCCCAGATCTTTACCTTATCCCACTAACCCAATATCCTTTCCATGACAGCTGTGGAGATGTAGAGGTATACTCGGTCTCTAGTAACAACGGTTGCTAACATACCTTCCCTTTCCCGATGATCGTAAGTATGAACCCGGCGCCGTTATTAACTTTTTAAATTTGAGTTCTCGATTTGTGCACATTGAAGAATGGTAAGCCAAGCCCCATTCATTAACTCTTTGTTCAACATTGATTGTTCTGGTCAATCAAGGAGTAGCAACTACGAATTGTACGGTCATCTATGCTTATGCTCAATATGTTCGTTTTCTCATCAAAATTTTACGGTAAATCCTCCAATATTCTCCAGTAATACAATATACCATTTGAACCTCTTAGTTATACCTAGATCCTGTGCAAATTGGATCCCCGTTGTTGTTGATATTTACGTTTGAAAAATATGATTTTTTTAAAATAAAACTGATCATATTTCATAAACGAATGAATAGAATCACTTAACTCTTTCACTAAAATGCGCGTTTCAACTAGTTCTAAAACTTTGTAGAAGACGTAATTTTGATAGAAGTAGTAGTAAAAGTTATGGGCAAAATATCAATTTTTCATGGACAACCCTACCCTGCAACATTGAAAGCGCCATAGCAAGGGTTATAGTAGACTTACAAGGTTGGCGTCTTGGACAAAGTTGTTCAAAATTTAACAGAAAACAACTTTATAGAACAGTTCAAAGCGCTAGCTTGAAACATAAAAGTTGGAAAACATATTTCCGTGTTTTGTTGGACCACCCTGTCACTGAATGTCAAAATGTAGTCCTCATCATATGTAACATCTTTGCGGAAGACAGTTTTGTTCTAAAAAATCATCTTCATAATCAAATTTTTTTTTCCCTAATTTTGCGGTCTGGCCCAATGTGCAATGTCGATTGATGTATTGGTGGTATAACACTTTTGACATTCCGATGTCCTTATACCAGCATGCAAATATTAAAGTGGGTGCCACTTTTTGAGCTCGAGTTCCACTTATGTTATGTGGTTTCACTCAGCAGCAGCAACGATCGCAACTACAGGACAGTCATCGCAGACCAGATTGCCCAACCACTTCCGTCAAGGAGTGCTACCAACGAATCCCGTCAGCAATCCATTCGCATCGTCAACTAGGCCTCCATTCAATTCCACTACCTTTGATGGACAGGTCCTACCCCCTCCGGCTTGTTCTACCGGAGTTCACCAACCAAATCTTCAAAGTGGCATTCACGCATCCCAAGGAACATTTCAAGAGGAGTCTCAGGATGAATTCCAGATTTCCCGGTCGCAGGTGGCTGCCAGACAAGCAGTTCCGAGGGATCTACCAACGTTCTCCGGAAATCCGGAAGAATGGCCTATATTTCTGTCGATGTTCAATCGTACGACTACCATGTGTGGGTTCACCGAGGAAGAGAACCTAGTTCGGCTGCAGAAAAGTCTAAAAGGCAAGGCCTATGAAGCAGTTAAGAGTCGTCTGATGTTCCCCGGAAACGTCCCAGGCATTTTGTCTACCCTGAGAATGTTGTTTGGGCAACCAGAAGTCATCGTACAGTCGCTGATAGGAAAAGTCAGCTCTCTACCAGCCATTAGGGAAGACAAACTGGATTCTCTGGTTGATTTTGCTGTACACGTTCAAAACTTCTGTGCCGCCGTAGACGCGTGTGGATTGCAGGAGTACATGTACAACGTTACGTTGCTCCATCAGCTGGTCAGCAAGTTGCCACCATCGCTCAAACTCAATTGGGCGCAATATCGTCTAACGATGCCTACCGCCAACTTGGCGATCTTCAGTGGCTGGATATACGCCTTGGCAGAAGCTGCAAGTGTCGTCACCTTTCCGTCGTCGGTGCCACCTGAACAATCTCGGAATGTAGCTCGTAGCTCCAAGAAAGGAAATGTGTACCTCAATGCCCATTCAGAGACACCGTCGTCTGAGGATAGCATAGATACTTCGCCAAAGGAACCCTCGTCCTCAAAACTCTTGCCGAATAAACAGGTCTGCCCAATTTGTAAAGGCAGTTGCAAGTCCGCCGACAAATGTAAGCGCTTCGTAGACCTCTCCAGAGAATCGCGGTGGGCTGCAATAAGAGAGTTCGCCCTGTGCCGTACCTGTCTGCGGATGCACAAGGGAAACTGCAACGCCAAGCCCTGTGGTAAAAATGGATGTACCTATCGACATCATGAGTTGCTACACAATGATTCGAAGGACAATACTCAGAGCACAGAAGCAGCAGTGTCAACCGGAAACGAGAATAAGTCAACTGCTTCACCCTGCTCCAATTCATCCGGATGCAACATACATAGGTCAGCTGCCAGTTCAGTACTATTCCGCTACCTCCCTGTCGTTTTGTACGGTAAGACGACCGTAGTTCGCACGTACTCCTTCTTGGACGAGGGCTCCGAGCTCTCGCTTCTTGATCAAGAGATTGCTAATGCATTAGAGCTGGACGGTTCCGAACGACCTCTATGCCTGAGATGGACCGGAGGAACTGAACGTTGTGAACCGAATTCTCAAGTTTACAATCTCCAAATCGCTGGAGCCAAGGAAGGAAGCAAGCGCTTCGATCTTAATGATGTGCGAACGGTAAAGGACCTAAAACTACCGCGACAATCGTTGGACATGGTCAAATTTGGCAAAGAATACCCATATCTCCGGGATTTGCCGATCGATTCCTACCGGGAAATACGGCCACGTATACTGATCGGAACCAAACACGCCCATCTTGGCCTCGTCCTGAAAAGTCGAGAAGGAGAGTTTGGGCAGCCAATCGCAGTCAAGTCAAGGCTGGGATGGACCATCTGTGGAGGACAAGGCACTGATCGCGGAGCAAGTCTACACCATTACAGCTTCCACATATGTCCGTGTAATACCGAAGCAGACGAGAATCTTCACCAGGCGATGAAGAACTACTTCGCCCTGGACAGCCTCGGAGTTACTAAATCGGACAAATCAATGTTATCCATGGAAGATCAACGAGCCATGATGTTACTCCAGACACTTACTCACCACCAAGATAATCGGTATGAATCTGGCTTACTGTGGCGATATGATGACGCTCGTCTACCGGATAGTCGATCCATGGCGCTGCGACGATTCCAATGTCTGAAAAAGCGGATGGAAAAGGAACCGGAGCTGCAGGCGACTTTGCAAGCCAAAATCGAGGAGTACCTAGCAAAAGGCTACATCAGATTGCTCAGTGAGGAAGAAATCAATGAGAAAGTGCCTCGCCGGTGGTATCTTCCGGTTTTTCCCGTTACCAATCCAAACAAACCTGGAAAGGTACGTATAGTGTGGGACGCAGCGGCCAGTGCCCATGGTACTTCGCTGAATTCGGCTCTTCTCAAAGGACCAGATTTACTGTGCTCCCTCCTCACCATTCTACTCCAGTTCCGAGAACGTCGTATCGGACTCACCGGTGACATCCGTGAAATGTTTCACCAGGTGTTGATTCGTGCAGAAGACCAGCTCTTCCAATGTTTCTACTGCATAAACCAAAATGGAGGAACCCAAGTGTACGCTATGCAGGTGATGACCTTCGGAGCATGCTGCTCACCGACCACTGCGCAGTTCGTGAAGAACACAAATGCTGATCGATTCGCAAACGATTACCCAGCGGCGCATCAAGCCATAACTAAGTCACACTACGTGGACGATATGCTTGTCAGTCTGTACACTGAAGAGCAAGCCATCCAGCTGGCCAAGGACGTCAGGCACGTCCACTAGAAAGGCGGCTTCGAGATTCGGAACTGGATCAGCAACTCGAGAATGGTTCTGGCAGCGCTACAAGGAGCAGATACTGACGAGAAATGCCTTGATCTGTTCTCCGAACTGGCCACGGAAAAGGTTCTAGGCATGTGGTGGAATACGATCGAAGACGTCTTCACCTACAAAGTGGGATGGAATCGTTACGATCCAGCTTTGTTGGGAGGTACACGTAGGCCAACCAAGCGGGAAGTTCTTCGCGTCCTGATGACCATCTTCGATCCGTTAGGGCTAATCTCCCACTTCTTATCTTATCTAAAAATTCTGCTGCAGCAAATCTGGCGATCCGGTATACAGTGGGATGAAGAAGTCGATGACGACGCTTACAATAAACGGCTTACCTGGCTGAAGGTGCTTCCACGCGTCGAACAAGTGAAGATTCCACGATGTTACAACTCCAAGTACCTCATAAGCGAATCCGACGAAGTGCAGCTGCACACAATGGTAGATGCAAGCGAAAACGGCATGGCCGCCGTTTGTTATCTTCGTTTGATCCGCGACGGATCTGTTTCTTGTTCCATTGTCGCAGCCAAAAGCCGAGTTGCCCCGCTCAAGTTCACTTCGATACCACGACTAGAACTTGAGGCCGCCGTAGTGGGCGCCCGGTTATCTCACTCCGTTCAAGAGTCTCTGTCCTTCAAGATCTTTCGGAAACTGTACTGGACTGATTCCAGAGATGTTCTCTGCTGGATCAATTCGGACCACCGGCGCTACAGTCAATACGTCGGCCATAGAATCAGCGAAATTCTTGAAATATCCGAGGCGCAGGAATGGCGATGGGTCCCGGGCAAGCAAAATCCAGCCGACGACGCTACCAAGTGGAGCAGCTTACCAGAATTGTCATCTCAGGACAGGTGGTTCAACGGTGCAGACTTCCTTTGGCGCTCTGAAGCAGACTGGCCGACAACGCTCAGCCGTCAAGATTCGACCGACAATGAACTACGTCCGTCGCTTCTAGCGCATCATGTTTCTCCGGAACCAGTGCTTTGCGTCAACAACTTCTCGACTTGGGAGCGATTGCTCAAGGTTGTCGCATACGTCCAACGGTTCATCAATAACTGCCGTCACAAGCACCAAGCAACAAAGACGGAAACTGGTCCCTTTTCGGCAAAACAACTTCTCACGGCCGAAATCTGCCTGGTTCGACTCTGTCAACGGGAATCGTATCCCGATGAAATGATAGTGCTTCAAAATACACTCCAGCGTCCCGACACCACGATGACTATACCAAAATCCAGCGCCCTATACCAGCTCACACCGTGGCTAGACGGTAATGGAATTATGCGCATGCGAACCCGTATTGCTGCATGTCACTACGCCACTGATGACGCCAAGAACCCAATCATTCTCCCGCAGAAACATCACACCACCCGTCTGATCGTTGCACACTACCACCGCAAATATCATCACCACAATCACGAAACGGTTATCAATGAAATCCGACAGAAATTTCACATTCCCCGCTTGCGAGTTTGTTACCAGCAAGTGCGTAGAAACTGCCAGCAGTGCAAGAACCGGCACGCAGCTCCAAATCCACCATTCATGGCCGACCTTCCACCTGCCCGCCTTGCAGCCTACTCACAGCCGTTCACGCACGTTGGAATCGATTACTTTGGTCCGATCGAAGTCACCGTCGGCAGGAGAGTAGAGAAGCGATGGGTGCTCCTTGCTACATGCCTCACAACTCGCGCAATCCACTTAGAGGTCACACACTCTCTTAACACGAGCTCCTGCATTATGGCTCTCCGAAACTTCATGGCTCGTCGTGGTACACCCAAGAAGATCTACAGTGACCGTGGCACAAACTTTGTAGGGGCAAATAGAGAGCTGATGGAGATTAACGAAGCCATGAACGAACGCGAATTTATGAAGGAGTTCGGGAAGGCCGGCATAGACTGGATCTTCAATCCACCTCTCACACCGCACATGGGTGGTAGCTGGGAGAGGTTGATCCGAACAGTGAAAAACAACCTAGCAGTAGTGTGTTTATCAGCAAGGCCATCGGACGAAGTGTTCCGGAATCTGCTGACTGAGATCGAGAACACCGTGAATTCGCGGCCCTTATCACATGTCCCGATAGACGACGATTCGGCACCAGCGCTGACACCGAACCACTTTCTGCTCGGCTCGTCCAATGGCTCGAAGCCGTTAACCGACATCGACGACAGCGGCGCAGCTCTTAGGCAGAACTGGCTTACGTCCCAAATCCTGGCAAATCAGTTTTGGAAACGCTGGGTTACGGACTACCTTCCAAAAATCACCCGCAGAAGAAAGATCATCGCGACCAAATCGGGTGCAAACAGACAGGTCCGGTCCGCTACAGTGCGGACATCCAGTGGAGTCTATGAGCGCCCAGCGACTAAGTTAGCAGTTCTGGATGTAAGGTGCGACGGTGAGTTACAGTTGGCGTACCCGGCGGGACTGTTATTCGACACGAATTGCGCACTTTTCATCACTACCTTGATACGCCGCTGCTATCGGTGAGTTGTACTAACTGATCTCACAATCGACCAGCCGGTGAGTATGTAGATGGTGATGAGAATAAACAATCCCAAAGCAGACCAGAATTAAGAGAGGAAGAAGGGATAAATGAGAGAGTAGAAGTCTGTGAACGATACTTTGGTTAAGCCAACAATTTGATAGCATTATTTATCCATTTAGAATAACAACTACCGAAAAGCTAAACATTACATATAATTTGCAATTGGATTAGATGGACAAATTGATGTGAAGATTTGCGAAAAAGTTACACGTCTTCTCAGTGAGAATCGAACTCACGACTCCCCGATCTCTAGTTGGGGCGCGTTAACCACTACGCCATGAGAGGACTCATGAACGCAGAAGTTAACCTGAATTCGATTTCAGCTCAATAATCACGTGGTCCTCTTTCGCAAAGTGCACCTCTTTCGGAAGAATTAGATGCCCATCCAAACACAACGCTTTCTATATATATCCAATGCCTAGCCCGAGAGCGCATTGTTTTTTAGATATAGGAATAGCACACTACACTAGCCAGCAACTGCGCTGGCTGAGGTTTCTATTGTGTGGGCTTCTAATGGGTCGCGACGTTCTCAAACGACCGGTTACGGAACATGAGTCCGTTGCTCGATAAATACTTGTTTTAATTATGAATCGTGGTTTACGGCCAACCAGCCGAGTGGAAGTTTAACAACTACCGAAAAGCTAAACATTACATATAATTTGCAATTGGATTAGATGGACAAATTGATGTGAAGATTTGCGAAAAAGTTACACGTCTTCTCAGTGAGAATCGAACTCACGACTCCCCGATCTCTAGTTGGGGCGCGTTAACCACTACGCCATGAGAGGACTCATGAACGCAGAAGTTAACCTGAATTCGATTTCAGCTCAATAATCACGTGGTCCTCTTTCGCAAAGTGCACCTCTTTCGGAAGAATTAGATGCCCATCCAAACACAACGCTTTCTATATATATCCAATGCCTAGCCCGAGAGCGCATTGTTTTTTAGATATAGGAATAGCACACTACACTAGCCAGCAACTGCGCTGGCTGAGGTTTCTATTGAGAACGTCGCGTTTGAGAACGTCGCGACCCATTGGAAGCCCACACAATAGAAACCTCAGCCAGCGCAGTTGCTGGCTAGTGTAGTGTGCTATTCCTAAATCTAAAAAACAATGCGCTCTCGGGCTAGGCATTGGATATATATAGAAAGCGTTGTGTTTGGATGGGCATCTAATTCTTCCGAAAGAGGTGCACTTTGCGAAAGAGGACCACGTGATTATTGAGCTGAAATCGAATTCAGGTTAACTTCTGCGTTCATGAGTCCTCTCATGGCGTAGTGGTTAACGCGCCCCAACTAGAGATCGGGGAGTCGTGAGTTCGATTCTCACTGAGAAGACGTGTAACTTTTTTGCAAATCTTCACATCAATTTGTCCATCTAATCCAATTGCAAATTATATGTAATGTTTAGCTTTTCGGTAGTTGTTAAACTTCCACTCGGCTGGTTGGCCGTAAACCACGATTCATAATTAAAACAAGTATTTATCGAGCAACGGACTCATGTTCCGTAACCGGTCGTTTGAGAACGTCGCGACCCATTAGAAGCCCACACAATAGAAACCTCAGCCAGCGCAGTTGCTGGCTAGTGTAGTGTGCTATTCCTATATCTAAAAAACAATGCGCTCTCGGGCTAGGCATTGGATATATATAGAAAGCGTTGTGTTTGGATGGGCATCTAATTCTTCCGAAAGAGGTGCACTTTGCGAAAGAGGACCACGTGATTATTGAGCTGAAATCGAATTCAGGTTAACTTCTGCGTTCATGAGTCCTCTCATGGCGTAGTGGTTAACGCGCCCCAACTAGAGATCGGGGAGTCGTGAGTTCGATTCTCACTGAGAAGACGTGTAACTTTTTCGCAAATCTTCACATCAATTTGTCCATCTAATCCAATTGCAAATTATATGTAATGTTTAGCTTTTCGGTAGTTGTTAAACTTCCACTCGGCTGGTTGGCCGTAAACCACGATTCATAATTAAAACAAGCATTTAGAATAGTTAAATATCCCTAAAAAACCATTCAACCCGGTAAGCTAAGCGTAGATTGAAATAACTGGGAATGTGCACTGAATGATTCAATTAATACAATTTAGGTTGCACCTTCAGTTATCGCTATCCTGTTACCCGTAGCACCAACGATAGATTATCGCCGTATTGAAGTCGAATCCGACCGTGAATCCTGATCACTCCCATATCCACCGGGTTTAGGCCTAGAGAAGCATATCGCAGTTGAGAAACAAACGAAATACTAAACGTAAGTGAATACTAGTTTGTTTTTATAATGCACACTCATATCTATAGACAGCTATATAAACCGAGCCACAATTCGTCACTTATGTTGACAGGGGTTCCCATAACCATTTTGAAGAGCACTTAGTAGATCATGAAATTGCTCATTTAAATGGAACTTCCTTAATATGATAAGCAAATTTACGCATTCCAAGTAATTAATTTAAGCTGAATTCGTCTTATAGGAAAATTATATCCTTCTCACAACCACGGATCATCTGTCTTTTATTCATTCCGAGGCGCAGGATAATAATTTCGGAAACGTCGTTGGACCGAAGGCCAACAACAATAATAACATCAAACGATTTTTTACGCAGCGTAGCTCGAACGCACTTCTGAGGAATTCAATATGGAAGGAGAGAGAAGGAAAATAATTGCGCACAAAATTTTGGAAAATTCATCTTGATCATGAATAGAAATTACAAAAGTGTTAGGTTTTCCAATAAATACTGTGTAGCTTGTACTGAATAAGTATGAAGAAACTAATTCGACGGATCGCAAGCCACAAAGGAAGCGTCGGGCAGTTACTGTGCACCGTCAGCTGTATATACTGTTCATTTTATAAAGTGGACACTTTGTTTATGCTATATTTTTTTTATTTATTGATTAATTCGTTATCGGTTTTCTGTGCATCGTTCAACTATTATTCTACAATGCTATGAAAATAAAGGATTTTGGAAAATGCTTTTGGTTAAAGAGCTAAATAATTTAGCCAAAAACTCTTAAGAAAAGCTGATTGTCAAAGTTTAACACTATTTTTCGCAAAACAAAAATCCTCATTTTTAGGATCAAATTAAATGTTTGTATCCTTTACTATTCTACTGAAGATATAGCTTTAAAAAAATGAATTATATTCCACCTTCCACTGACATTAGGTAAAATTAGGGATTTATCCATTTATGCCCAAATTTGTTGATACACCATCCTTTCACTCCCAGCAAAAGAGAAAAGTAAAAAGCGTGTTCAAAACTAGTTTAGATTACTAAAGAAACTATATTTGTATAAATGAGAGCTAAATCGTGAGTTTAAACCGCAGTCTTAAGTATACATTTTACTCTTTATGGTCGTTTTACAAAAAAGTTTCATACTTTTAAAATCATTTTCGCATATTCATCGATTTACAGAAAATTGTAAACGTTTTTCTCCGAATGTTTCAATTGGTGATCTCCGAATAACATATTATAAAAACAATATGTGGAAAATAAAATCAATTTTATTACAGCAGTGTTGCCAATTTTGGTGATTGTCATTGTGTTTTGAAAGGTCTTCTAAAAATAAAGCAATTGTTTTTCTATTGTGCTTTTAATGTGACGTGGGGACTAATTAAATGAATCTATGAAGGCGTAAATTATTTTTAATATTAATACTATATTAGCACTTCCGTCAGGACGTACTTTAATCCAAAATAATCTACTCATAACAGTTCTCTTCAAATTTAAAATATTTTTCTTCAAAAATATTGGAGAAAAATGCTTTCAATATACCTGTGATATTGTTGCTCCAAAAATAACTTGATTTTTTCATCAGGCTTCTTATTGATGTTGCTTTCGAAGAACAAGCCTTTTTTGAAAATGAAAAATGTAGAATGTTGAGTTTTCCAGACAATTTATAACAATCATTGATTTTTATAACTTCTAAAAATCGACCATTCTGAACGTTGTTCCATACTCGTGTGCAATTAAATTATTTTGGAGAACATTTTATTATTACAACATTGTACTATACTAGTCGAACGATGTACAGCAAACCGATTGAAATTTCATTGATAAATTAAAAAAAAAATACAGCATGCACAAAGTGTCCACTTTATAAAATGAACAGTCCTTAGATCAAAGTCAGGACCTGTTCGGAAATGAACATGGGAATTTACAGGTGAAGCAATGGACTGGGTTGCGGAGCGACAGAAAGATGGATTTCAGCAAATAACAACACTGGGTTACTTGACACACTACTTTATTTCTCTCTGCTCTGACTATTTACACTTCACTACTTGATTGTTGCTGCTGATTGGTACTTTCACTTCTATTTCACTTTTACACTCGATCTTAACTCGTGGATAGTTTGAATAAAACTGACTGGCGTCACACAGGCACGCCTGTATTTATATGGCAAATACGCCTGAAAGTATGCAATTCCAGTATATTCCAGACGCATGGCTACAAAATAAATGGAATATTCCAGATTTTCTGGAATATTCGATCACATGGCATGACGCATGAAGGGACTGTTTTCGAATGTTCTAGACCTGGTTGGAATGTTCTCGAACTGCTGTTTCTGTTGCACATTGGACCGAATCGACAATTTAGCCGGAAAAAAGTGTTATCTCTGTTCTCGTCGAATTTAGACGTTCGATGTCTTCAGAGAAGTTATTCGTAATTGAGTTTTGCATCTTTTAAGGAAAAATTTAAATAGGGTGGCCCATATTTAAGCTAAAATGTTGACTCAAACTTTTTTGTTTGATGAAATCTGTGGCTGCGCTCTTCTGCAAACTTTTAGAAAATATTATTTTGAACAACTTTGTCGAAGACACTTTTGATCTAACTCTTCATTTGAGCTAAGTAAATTGATTTTCAAAGTATTAACTTAGGGTGGACCCAAAAAATCAGTTATTTTGATCTAACTTTTTTGTTTTCAGTTTTACGTGAATGTGGTCTTTAGAAGAGTTGTAGAAGAAGTAAAGATACACGTTTTTGCTGAACATCGCAAGTTAATAATTATTGTGATTTTGAAGTTATAAGCAAATTTAGGTGAAAAACTATGAAATCTAAAGATGCCCATAACTCATGGAGTTGGTTCGATAAAAATTTTCTTTGAGTGGCATTCGTAAGGTCATACAATAGGCAACTTTTGCTGCAAAAACTGCGAGAACGTATTTTTTGTAAATTGAGAAAATTCACTTCAAAAATATATTTAAAAAACTCGAAATTCGCTTGTAACTCACAAGATTTTAAAGTTAACGGCGTGCTGTCTTCAGAAAAGTTGTAGAACTTAACTAGATCTATAACTTTTCCATACACCAATTTGAGGAGAAATGTGAAACAAAACAATTAGAACTTATAATATATTTTACTATTAGTTAATACAAAATTATTCAAGTAGTAGCAATATAATTATACTTTTATTCTATCAATAATTTTCCAAACCTGCACACTTTTTTATACCCTGGGCTTCTTCAATATTGTTAGATTATTCCACCATTTCCACAGTTTTGTATCCCAGGACACTATTGTATGTATTCGGTCACAATAATAGCTGTCACAATGACGAAACGGTTAAAGTTTCTTATATTGCATTGGCATCATTTTACATTTTGAATTATACGTGAATTATACCACTGAGTACTGATAAAATAATAATAAAATCATAATACCATACAAAGTTAACAACAGCAAGTATATGAAAGCGACTGCTGATATACTAACTATATGTTTTATAGTAATAAATATAAGGTGACCTACATCTGAATCGTATCATCATTTCTTCATATTTTGTTGCACATTTCTCTTAAGATTGGTGTATGGGAAAGTTGTAGATCTAATGAAAGTCTTCAATTTTGCTGAAAATAGCACGCCGTTAACTTTAAAATCTTGTGAGTTACAAGCGAATTTCGTGTTTTTAAGTGTGTCTTTGAAGTGAATTTTCTCAATTTACAAAAAATACGTTCTCGCAGTTTTTGCAGCAAAAGTTGCCTATTGTATGGCCTTTCGAATGCCACTTAAAGAAAAATTTTATCGAACCAACTCCATGAGTTATGGGCATCTAAAGATTTCATAGTTTTTCACTTAAATTTGCTTATAACTTCAAAATCACAAGAATTACAAACTTGCGATGTTCAGCAAAAACGTGTATCTTTACTTCTTCTACAACTCTTCTAAAGACCACATTCACGTAAAACTGAAAACAAAAAAGTTAGATCAAAATAACTGATTTTTTGGGTCCACCCTAAGTTAATACTTTCAAAATCAATTTACATAGCTTAAATGAAGAGTTAGATCAAAAGTGTCTTCGACAAAGTTGTTCAAAATAATATTTTCTAGAAGTTTGCAGAAGAGCGCAGCCACAAATTTCGTCAAACAAAAAAGTTTGAGTCAAAATTTTAGCTTAAATATGGGCCACCCTATTTAACTTTTTCCTTAAAAGATGCAAAACTCAATTACGAATAACTTCTCTAAAGACATCGAACGTCTAAATTCGACGAGAACAGAGATAACACTTTTTTCCGGCTAAATTGTCGATTCGGTCCAATGTGCGTTGGGAGCGAAGTTTCGCGAACAGGACCATTGATTCAAATCCAAACATCTCAGACAGCCATTTAACATGGCAGACGAATCCATTGCACGCAGTACCGTGCAATAGATTCGTCTTCGGATATTGAAGCCTACGATCATGCCGTGTCTGCAGACAACCAAATAGGGAAAAAAATTAGAGCAATGTGGCCAGATTCTGTACCATGAAGCTGTATGATAAAATTTTGACGTTTTTTTTTTCATAATGCGTAATACCCACCTAGTTGACCCCAATTCAGCCTAATTTGGAGATTTTAGACTATTACGAAGCGGTTTTTCGATCGAGTCACCAAATCGCTCCTCTAAAGTTTTGATCTGGGCCAGACGGTGGACCTCGGTTGTCCTCGTTCTCGAAGGACTGTTGAGGATCATCCGGAGGAACTTAGTTTGGGTCCTCTGGAGCCTCAGATCGTGGGTTTTTGCGCAACTCTCCCAGATTGGTACGCCATATTCGATGACTGGAAGAATTACCTGGTTGTAAACAGCAAGCTTGTTCTTCAAAGACAGCTGACTTCCGGTTGATCAAAGGATATAGTGTTTTTAGCAAGATGGTGCTTTTGTCAACCTGCAGTCTGAAGAGAAGCTTGCTGTCTAACGTTAGCCCAAGGCAGTCGGTTACATCAGACCATTCCACCGTTGATCTACCGAGGGTGATTTTACAATCCTCAGCCGGAACAAGTCTGGGGGATATGGAATAGGGGAAGAGGATGACCTGGGTCTTCGCTGCGTTGATACAGATCTTCCAGCTGTTCAAATAATCTGACCAGACGTTCAGGCCTCTCTGGAGTCGAGATGTTAACGCTCTCGTGAATCTCCCGCTGTAGACGACTGAGGTGTCGTCAGCGAACAGTGATAGAGAGCCGCCTTCAGAGAGCTGAGGCATGTCCGAGGTGAACAGGTTGTATAGTAGGGGACCTAAACTACTACCCTGTGGAACACCTGCGGGGATGTTGAGTGGGTCTGAGTTGACTCCATTGAGAGAAACCCTGAAAGTCCTGTGAAACAGATAATTTTTGACGATTTTGGTGAGGGAATATGGTATCGGTGCAGCTTGTACAACAGACCAGAGCGTTGGTACTGAATGCGTTTGGTGTTTCTTAAACGAATGAGATCTTTGATTACACGATCGATAAAAAGGATGTTGCCCACCTGACCAGATGCTGGCACATGCTGTTCTCGGGCCACGGAGATGGCATCTTCGACGCTCTGCACCTGCCGGTTGATATCTTCCACGGACGCCAGAGGAGCCACGTACCGGATGTTGGCGTCGACACACCGCTGGAATTGGCCCCAGTCGACACGGTGGTAGTTGCGCCGGGTGACCCGATGCCGGTTGACCAGAGAACCAACTTCTACCACCACCGGGTAGTCGTCCGAGCTGAGGTCCCGATGAACGACCGGTTGGGAGATGTTGTCGGCCATGTTGGTCAGGAAGACATCGATGGTTGAATGGGCCCCGGACCTGCTCAGGCGGGTGGGTGAATCCGGGCTCAAGATGGTGTAGTGGCCTTCCTCCAGGTCCTGTTGTAGGATGAGGCCGTTCCTGTTTCGCCGGGGGTTTCCCTAGATTTCTCCTAATGCTTCCAAAACTCAACTTATAATATTTCCAAATAAACTAAAAGCTCTTTATTTGAAACCTTCAAGACATGTTGTCTCGATGACAGGGGTTCCAATAAATTGGTCAGATTAAGTAAGGTTCTTCTTCTTCTTTCTGGCGTTACGTCCCCACTGGGACAGAGCCTGCTTCTCAGCTTAGTGTTCTAATGAGCACTTCCACAGTTATTAACTGAGAGCTTACTGTGCCAATGACCATTTTTGCATGCGTATATCGTGTGGCAGGTACGAAGATACTCTTTGCCCTGGGAAGTCTAGAAAATTTACAACCCGAAAAGATCCTTGACCGGTGGGATTCGAACCCACGACCCTCAGCTTGGGCTTGCTGAATAGTTGCGCGCTTACCACTATATAAAATGTCTGTATCGTTTTGATAACAAAAAATCGAAACTTTGTCTTAAGAACAATATTTTGATCTTCAAACAAATTTTCATGTCGGCCATGTTGTATGCTGCACCAATATGGAGTAGTAGTTGTAAAACCATTAAGAAAGCTCTACCACCCTGGTTTAGTACTAATGAGAAACATAGAATAACCAATATTGAATCATTATTTACAAATGTCGAATTAAATTATTTATAGCGAAAGCTTTCGCTTTGTTGGTTTTCATTCGTCATAATGCATCCGAGTTTCAAGATATTCACGCCCTGAAGACTGTTTACTGCACAATCGTTCGTAGCCTTCTCCAATATGCTGTTCAAATCCGGGCACCATATCAAGAAACGCATATTACTCGCATAAAATGGGTGCAACGTTGTTACATGCGGTTTGCGTTACGGAGTCTACTTTGAAAAGATCCACTCAGACTGCTACCTTACGAGAATCGATGTGAACTAACTAGAGTGTCCATCCCGGGACATCCCGGGATTTGACAAATTACGGGATTTCCCGTTTCCCGGGATATTTGTTCTTACATCCCGGGAATCCCGGGATCCCGAAGTATATGTAGAATTTGATGAAAACTCACAAATTTGGATAACACACAATGGCTATTTCCCAACTATTTATCAAGTATTTTATAAAATAGAAAAGCATAATGGAAAGTGAGAATAAACGAGTAGTTATTTTCATGAAAAGACTTATTTACCAAGTAAGAAACGCATATTTTTATTTGTTAGTTCAACAGTAGACTTATTTATAAGTCTAGACTGAGAAAGCAAATTTGAAAGTTAGCGTTAGCGTTGTTATGGTAGATTGGATACTAGGAACATTCATGTTTCTGTTTTGATAATCTCGTTCAAATTGCTTTCAGGAACAAGGCAAAAGAAAGCAAACTTAAAAGTACACCTAAACTTCAGGCAATAATTTTCTGTAATTAACTTTCAATACCTTTAATGTTCTCTATTTTTTTTTTGATCTAAGGTTTCGATGACTTTTCAAATGTCTGAAACAAATTGCTTTAATATTATGACTTAATTTTTTACCACACTTCCATTCATAAGTGTTATAGAGAGTTTGAAAAAAATCCTAGCAAACCCGTAATTTTTCGAGCTAAGTTTTGATTTTTGTTAAATTACTTAATCAAAATAAGAAAGTCATTTATGAAATGTGTTTTGTTATAATCAACATATGATCTTGCAAAAAAGCATTATCTTTTTATTTCATTCACAAAACATTGCATTGTTGAATTTTAACTTCCTTTTTAACCAAAATACTAGTTATATTAAAAATTTGAGAAATCCCGGGATCCCGGGATTTCCCGGGACAAGCTAAGTTTTTTTTTCGAATCCCGGGACGAGCAAAATGGCCGGAAAATGGACACTCTAGAACTAACCAAGCTTGGGCCTTTACAAACACGTCTTGTATTTTTCAAAAAAATGTTTGCTTTCGATGTCTTGACGAATCGGATTGATTGCCCTGATCTGCTACGACAAGCGAGGAAATATGTAATCTAAAAATAGGACAGATTAAGGTGAAACTCTGTTGAATCCAAAAATATTAGTATTAAAGTATATGTGTGCCGTCATGCACGTGTGCTAGTGAAAAACACATCATTAGGCCTTGGTTGCCAGTCATTTTATTGTTTATTCAAGATATATGAAAACGACATAAGAAATATGCTATGCGCACTATCTATCGATTCTGACAAGACTGTACAGTACACCCGATTCTGTTTTTGCACGGGGGATGCGTACCGTGCAAAAAAAGTTTTCAGTTCAAAATTTCAAAAACCGTGCAAAAAAGTAACACTATTTCTCGACGTTTCATGCAAAAATAGGGTTTTGGCGGAAAAAAATGTATGGAAACTTTTTTTGCACGGCCGTGTAAAAAAAATCCGTGCAAAAACAGAATCGGCAATACAGCAACAGGTGCATCGAACAGCGAGCTCTCGACTATCGTTTAGAAAAATAGAAAAAAAACACCAATTTTGGGATCGAGCGCATAGTTTAACCACGGTTCTTCACGGTTTATGCAGTTTTTCGCGGAAAATTCATAAGCACCTAATAACTTTTGTGTAAAGAATACAAGTAAACACTGCTGAATGTGCGATGTGAAGTGAAAAGCGTAAGAATTGAATGAGAAGAGTCGTTTGTCCCGCGGGTGTAAATGTAAACATTCGCAGAAATCTCTGCCCTCCGTGTAAGAAACAAGCACGGTTTAGGAGATTCAGGGAGCAAGTGATCAATTTAAAAGTAAAAACAGGAATGTGAATAAACTGTTATGTTTGGTTAGACGACGATTAATTACAGGTAAGGGCTATAAATTTAGATAAATTGTGTCACGGTACACAAATGTGCTTGTCTACTGCCATGACATGGATTCCTTCCTATATGTCCTTAAGACCAATTCACCAATACCAATAACATGGCTCCTAAGTAATAGAAATTCTGTTATCAGGCATATCTGTCATTTTTTACTGCTGTAACGATGTCTATATGCATTTCTGATTTTGATTGGGAGCTTAAGGCTCATGGTTATTTAAGTAATTAGAACTGTAGTTATAATTGTTACATCTACC
Organism: Aedes aegypti; assembly: GCF_002204515.2. Taxonomy (NCBI): domain Eukaryota; kingdom Metazoa; phylum Arthropoda; class Insecta; order Diptera; family Culicidae; genus Aedes; species Aedes aegypti. Next base: position 164,340,914 of record NC_035107.1, read on the forward strand.
CTAAACAAATTCATCAATACACTTCAATCATTACGCTTTCAAAGATATGCATATGAAATTGAGAACACGATTCGTTTTTTACTAGCCCGTGTATTTGATATTCAATCGCAATCAACGCTCTACAGCGCAGAAACTCATGTTTTTGTATTTTCAGTATATACAATTCATTGATTTTTTCAGTGCAAAAATTAGTACGGGATACAGCCTTGACAACTCGAGGTTAATGGTAACAATTTATGAAAGAAGAACATGGTAAGGATTGGCGTTGATACCAATTTCTTGTGGGTACCCATCTGCCGGATGATCAGGTTCCTATATCCAATACAATGGCAACCACATAAAAAACAGGGAAAGAGAATGAGGGGTCATGCACATATTACGTCACGCTCCAAGGCTGGAGTAGGTCAAGCTAAGCGTGACAAGCCTTACAAAATTTCCAGAGGGCTCATAAAAAAAACGTGCCATAGGGGGGGGGGGGGGGGGGTGAGGCGGTCAAAAAAGTTGAAATTTAGCGTGACATAATTTGTGTACCATCCCTAACCACGATTCACTTAATAATATATAAAAATACATGTTTTATGTGATTTTTTTTAGGACCGACGATTAATATCATGCTGATCAAAGTGTCATCATTTAACGGTTCAAGTTTGACTTACGACTTACGACTTCTGGTGGAAACATACGTACTTTGACCATTCTTAAGGCGAACAAATCGCCCCTAGTACTTGCGGTTTAGCGAAGGCAGAACCCTTCAATTGGCTACACCGATGAGCGCAGAATATGTATATATGTCCTGAATTTCGCGAACAGTCTCTCTACTGGCAATCCTTCTGTGTAGCAGCTTATAAAAGCAATCCAGTGACACGGATGCAATGAGAGCATAAAACGTTGCCCGAATGAATAAAAATGAATAAATTAAAAATTCCTCCTTTCCGGTACGGTACGCGGGTCTCATTCTCATGCTGCACTATGGGCCGCCGAAAACCAAAATTCCAAGCAGTTTAATAACTAACAAAAACCAACATGAAAGAAATACACACTTAAGTAAAATTTAAAAGTCACTTTTGTGACGACTTGGGTGCTTTTTGAATTGAATCGAGAATATTTGTAAGCAATACAGGTCGGACTCGATTATCCGGAGTATCGATTTTTTTTCCACTCCGGATAATCGAATCCTCCGGATAATCGAATCACTAAGAAAAAAATTGAAATCTTCGATAAAAGAACATAAATATTATCTTTTTTCAATGTTTTATTTATATGATGCGATGGCGTAGCCAGAAACTATTTCTAGGAACAGTTGGGGTCTTTACAAGAAAATAATTTTTTTGATCAGCATACACCAAAATAAACCTTTTTTCCTTTTGTTAAATACGTTCAAAACTGCAAAACCATTCTTATTGTATATTGCAATACCAAATTATCTCAGATTTATGCATACAAATTGGAAAACAAGAACATCAAAAAACAAATTCCAGATAATCGAGTCTAAAATTCCGGATAATCGAATCCCGGATAATCGAGTCCGACCTGTTATGAGTTTAAGGAAAAATGTTGAATGAGATTTTTTTTAACTTGAAGTTGGCTTATTTATTATATAACAAAATACATTGCAAATTTCCAAAAATATTATTATTCATGAACTTCAAAGAATTTTGACATACAGTATGATGTGTCTCAGTACAGTTGAAAATGGCCGACAGTTGTGATTAAAAGGCCATAACTGTTTGGAATGTATTTATAACTATTTGTTAAACATATTTATCGATATATCAAAATGTATTTGCATTATATTTATCATTGCCCCTTTTAAAATTTTATAACAGGTTTTGTTGGCTGTACATAACCTATAACCAAGCCACATAATCTTTATAGAATCATGCAATCAGTGTCAAAAAATAGAACAATTATTCTAAATTACATATTTGTACATGCAATGCTATTTCAAAAGGTACCAATTTCACATTTGTTGAATCATTTCAATCAAATTCACTTTCGGAACAATATGGTTAAAAAACCTAGCTAGAATTAAAGCCTTATTTAATGTGGTGGAACATCAGAGGCATCTGGTTTGAACTAGGTTTTGAATTCCATTATTTTATAATACGCAGGAAATTATTACATGCAGATCGTGATTTTTGTCCAGCTCTGTATATGATTGATTTTAAATAGATATAAATCGAGAAGAATTTCCAATGTCTGAAATTAGAGTTTGCTGTTTGAACAAGATTCAACTCCATAAAGTTAAAAAAATCTCTCTTCTATCTTTCTATCTTCTATAAGAAAAAAATGGAATGGTGTTTGTAAGTCACAAGCTGGCGTGAGAGCGGGCTCTCAGATTTTGAAAGTTTTATCACACTTATGTTCCTAATGTGCTCCGTCATGTTTGTGTGTATAAAAAGTTCAGGTTATTCACTGCCTCTATACTTTTTTTTCTTGAAATAAGGGCTTTTTTGGTCTTTTGATACGAAATTTTGATTTCTGGTCCATAGTGTGCTGCTCTCTTCAGGGCCAGACTAAGGTACTCGTTCTGTGGCTGCCGTTCCGGTCTGTGTGATGAATATTTAGTATATTGCTTATGTATGTTTGTTTTTCCTCTTGTTTTTCCGCAGTTGCGCCGGTTTGTGCCTCCAGCAGTATCATGATCGTTGGTGCATCGCTGGACGAACGAGTTCCGGTTCCGTGCCATGTAGTGTCCAACCCGCGGGACGTTTCATTCGATTGGAACTTCTCAAATAGTGGCGAGCGCTTTGAGGTAACTAGTGGCCAATTTAACCTGCTGCAGGATTTCCACTCCTCAATCGGGGATAGCGACGAGTTTGGTGACAGTGCCTCGGTGTACGGCGGTTCGGAAGAGAATTTAGGTAAGTGTGTGAAACAAAAATGCATACATTATTCCCGGATTGAATTATTGGAGATCAAATGGTTTTTATATAGCAAAAATGTTGGTATTTTCCACTAGAAGGAAAAGATAAAGCGCGGAGAAGTGATTTCGGAACAATTTATACACATCGTAATAAATCAAAATGTTCCATGAAAAGTCACGATACTATGACTTTGTGAAAGATGTGGATCAGTCCTTCGTCATTAATCTCTAAATCTTATAAATGTAAATATTATACTACACATTGAAAATGCATTGCATATTGCTGTTCATATTCAGGTGTTGTAATACGTATATAATTGTTGATATTTCCAAAAGAGATTTAATTTTCTTCAAACCAAAGGATGTTCTTTATTGTTACGCGGTCGATTAATGACTTATGATATAATTGTTCATATTTCAAAGGGAAATTTCGCCTTCTTTATTTAACACTCTGTCATATCTTTCCAATATTTTTTGGATCCAGCTATATAAATGTCTCCAATGTTTTTTCCTGCTTCAAATTCAAATGCTGTTCTTTACGTTTCTTTGATAGATATAATTGTTGCCAGTTAAGCTGTTAAAATTTAGGTAAAGCATTTTGTAGCAAGGGTTTGCCAAATGCTTCTATCTTACTAATAATCTAATATTGGTAGAAAAGCAAAACTATAAACGAATGATTGACAAAAAGCTCTCAGTTACTAACTCTGGAAGTGGTCTCAGAACACATATCTAATAACCGGGCTACGAAACCAGTAGTACGAAATGTAACATAAAAACAGAATATAATGATTCAAGAAAATTGCTGTTGAAAATGGTTGTCAACCTTGTTCTGTTTTATTCAATACGTGCAGTAGTATTGATAATTTAAAATTGCCCTTCTTTTTTTCTAACGCTGTTTTTTTTACTTTTGCACATACTTGATCATAAATATTGTAACGGTAAGAGTACAACCCTAAGTATTAAATTAATTAAACTCGCCTTTAAATATACAACCATCGCAAACGGCTTAAGCTACTCGAACCTTTCAACAATGTTCCCATCCCAACTGCTCGAATGGTATACCCAATGTGTAGGCGAGAGAAAGAGGAAAAATAGAAACTGTAATTTTCCACGACGTAACAAGCCGTGATTGGATCACTCAAGAACAATGCAGACAAATCTTTACATTTAAAATATTACGACGCAATTTCATTTGATTGGCTGGTCCAAGGTCACGGGACCTGAAAGGAAAAGCCATTTGTAAAATCAAATCACTTTTATTGAAGTGCTTGGAGTGATCAGTTCGGTGTCGGAAAAGCTTAAAGTTTTAAGGTAAATCTCTTTGCAGTTGTTTTGTGGTGAATTTTAGAACCTTAAAAGAAGAGTAAGTGCCATGAAATCATTATAAAATTGTAAAGCTAATTTATTCCCATTGCCAGAAGATTATCCTTTGTGTGCTCAAAGTTAGTGAAAGGCACTAGTGACTAATTTAGGTTGAAGAAACGTAGACCCAGGTAAGATAAATTGTGATTCAAATGTATTCAATCTGTGAAATAAGACCCTAAAATCACGTTGATAGGTTTTCCCATTAACGTGGGAGCCCGGTCGGGGCACCGATTGCCTCTAATTCGAGAGCGGAAAAGGTTAGAAACCGCGAGTAAGTTGAGAAGTGGTGCAGATTAGTATCGGCGAGTATCCACGTGGCTTCCGTACCGAAGTAGTCCAACCGCTGCTCTCCCTGGTGTCGGGCGGACATTTAAGCCGAGACTGCCGACCTACCACCCACCACCCGTTGGAAAATTCGCTCGAATCAAGCTGTTCTTGGCCGCCGGCTGAATCTAACCTCTCGTTACTAGCGTGAGAGACGACGGCTGATTCTAACCTCTCGGGCCGCGAGAGATATCGAGTTGTGCACGCGTTACAACAAAGCAAGCTTTCGGAATAGTCAGGACAGCAACCTGCGGCAGGTGCCGACTTCGTCACCCGTCTCGTCGTAGAGGACAGCTGCTAACGGCCGTATTGCAGATGAAAAGTAAAGGGTCTTCAAATTAAGGTCAGTGATCACTGTTTAGAATAACAAATTGAAATGAGCTCAAGTAGGTCTAGCTAGACAGGAATTAGGTTTTGGAATGATCCATGAATTAAATGCAAGGAATCGCGTGGCGAATAAATAGGTTTTTCAAATTTTAAAACGAAATAAATATGCGCTTCCATGAGAGTAGGTTGTGTTTGTACATATTTTAAATAAAGGTTTTCTAAAATGATCTTGAATGATACTTTTGAATTAGATTAGATAGGATATTGGTTGGAAAACGTTTCGATTAACTCGCCCACAGATTGAGAGTTTCAGGCCGGGCATCCCTGAAATAAACTCCGCCAACGACCTCCTTTTGGAGTGGCGCGTAAGTCGTTCGCAGGTTTCAAAGAAACTTTTCATTCCGGTATTTTGGGGACTGAGCAATGCAACGCTCTGTCCGTTGGTTGGAAGCGGAGCGTTACATTTTGGCGCCCAACTTTTGGGTCTTTAGATAATTGAATTTTGGATTAGCTTGAATTATTATAGAATAAGACTATCCAGTTTGCGTAAGATCAGTTCGCAATAATTTTAATTGAGTGAAATTGAATGAATGAGAGTGAGTGAGTACGGATTAAGATAAGTTGAGTACGATTTACATTTAGTTTGAGTTGAATTCGATTGATTTAGTATTTAGTAGTAATTTGGAGTGAAAGATTGAGAGCTTAATTAACCTTATTTTTTTTGCTTTCTTATATTTGAATTTTTATAATAAATGTATATAAATAATTACTGTAAATACGAACCATGGATAACTATCTTAGAATCAATTTAGATGACCTTGAATATGAGGAGTTAACGTATGAACTCGTTCTTAGAGGAATTCCGGTTACGGGATCCATAGATGCACAGAAAAGAGAATTGCGTGCTAGGATGCGAAGCGAAATTAAAAATAATATTAAAATTGAGAGCTTTCGTACTTTGGGTGAAGAATATGAAATTGTACCAGAAATGTTGGAGCAGATGGAGATAAATCTCAATCTGAAGTCTGAACCGACATATGAATCAAGACTTTATCACTACCTTGAACGCGTGGCTCGTGCAAAAGAGTTTGATGATGTGGACAGAGGCAACAAACTAATTCTACTCGAAATTATTTGTGAAATGCTTAGGGTTTATTTTAGGCGGGATATAAGCTTAAACGAGGAGTCTTTTGAAGATTCACTTGAGCTAGGAGCGGTAGGAGGACAAAGTTCTAATGATTCGGTTACAAATGTGGAACTTCAGGCTAATGATAAGAATAATACAGGCCATGAAACCGGAACACGTCCAAAAGCAAATAGGGATTTAACTGGAAATCCTACTTCACGACAAGATAAAAACCCGATAACATCAAGACTTCGAAATACGGTTACACAACAACAAAGTAAAACTCAAAATTCGTTCGTTCCAACTCAGAATCCAAATAGGAATCGTGAATATCTGCATATTTCAGAAATCGACAGTTATGTTACAGCTTGCGTACAACAAAAGCTCAATGAGCAAATGAGGCAACAGTATCCAGGACCGACAGTTGAGGATTTATCCAGAAGATTAAAAACCGTAGAACTTCATGATAGGGACGAGAGGGAAATTCTTCGATCTGTTAATCAAAATCAGCTTAGATCGGTTATACCAAACAATTTGCACATGCCAGAGTCAGTGAAGAGAAATTTCAACCCACAGGTGACATTTAATTCGATTGGGAACTTGAATGCACACCAGACAGAAAGACAAACGGGAAATTTGAACCGGTTCAATGAAGATACATTCAATCAATATCAACAGCTACCGAGATCGACAGATTTCGGTTTTCTACCAAATCAAGTCCCACAATCACACTCGCCATTCAATAGTCCTTTGCGTAATCTGAATAGATCTGTCAATCAAAATAACGATCAACATTACTTGCGTAGACAACCCTATCAAACATGCAATATTGTAGAAAAATGGCCGAAATTTTTTGGTGATTCCAGTTCAGTACCATTAGTATGCTTTTTGAGAAATGTTGACATACTATGTAGGTCATATGGCATAGATAAGAATGAACTAATCAAACATGCTCACTTGCTATTCTCAGGAGATGCTAGCATTTGGTACACAACATACGTTGAGAAGTTTGTAGACTGGGATAGTCTCGTATATTACTTAACTTTGCGTTACGATAATCCAAATCGCGACAGATTCATAAAAGAGGAAATGCGAAACAGGAAACAAAAGCAAAACGAATTATTTAGTGCGTTTTTAACAGATATTGAATCTCTGGCCCAACGATTAATTAATAAAATGAGTGAGGCAGAAAAGTTTGACATAATCGTAGATAATATGAAAATGTCTTATAAGAGAAGGTTAGCACTACATCAGATAGCTTCGATCGAAGACCTTGCCAACATGTGTTACAAATTTGACGCACTTGAAAGTTCATTGTATACGCCTAGAAGCAAACCTGTTGATGTTCTCAACCTCGAAGAAGTAGACGACTCTGATTCAGAATTCGAAGAAATTAACGTCCTTCAGAAGTCAAGAATAGGAAAAAGCCAGAGTAGTACTGAGACAAGACCCAAACTAGAAAAGGCAGAAACACCTTCGGAAATTTTTTGTTGGAATTGTCGTGAAAATGGTCACTTTTGGAAAGATTGTCCTAAACAAAAGGCAATCTTTTGCCACGTTTGTGGTATGACGGGCAAGACAACATCCACGTGTCCCAAAAAGCACCCTCCGTTCAACCCTTCTTTACAAGGGCCAAAAAACTTGTAAAGGGACAGAGGTATAGGAATCGATCTCTTGAATCCCTCCCATCAGAGATTCCAGAACATGAATCGTTCTCATACTTCAATCAAATTTTTCAAATTAATATTGTCCCATCCAGGTGCCCACATTTGAGTGTCAAAATACTCGATTCGGAAGTTGAAGCTCTTGTAGACACAGGTGCGGGAATATCGGTAATTAGTTCCGTTCCATTAATTGAAAAACTCAACCTTAAAATTCATGACTCAAATTTAAAAGTTGCAACTGCTGACAGAACATCTTACAAATGTTTAGGCTCTGTAAATGTCCCGTATACCGTGGACTCAATCACTCATGTGATACCGACAGTAATAGTGCCTGAGTTAACAAAAGATTTAATTCTCGGAGTTGATTTTCTTCACGCTTTTGGATTTGGTTTGTCCAGAAATCAAAAAGATAGTACTGAAAAACAAAAAATCGACATGTTCAGAATAGGGTTTGCCGAGGATTATTTTTCAAACAGTAGCGAGATCTTTTCAATTTCAGTTTCTCCGAAGATCACATTGGGCGAAACGAAATGTTTAGATACAGTAGAAGATGAAAGTTTGAATATTCCAACAATTGAAATTCCAGAGTCAAAAATTGAGACACCTGAAGACATTAAAACAGAACATGAATTGCTACCTGAAGAACGTAAAAAACTGTTCGAAGCAATTCAAGAGCTTCCTATCACTGAAGATAACAGCCTAGGTCGAACACAGGTGCTAGAACACAAAATAGAACTTTTGCCTGACGCACGTCCAAAAAAATTACCTATCTATCGCCAATCCTTACAAAAAGAAGAAGGAATACAGCAAGATATTCAACGAATGCTAAGATTAGGAGTAATTGAAGAATGTGAAGGTCCAGTAGACTTTTTGAACCCCATTCTTGCTATAAAAAAACCGAACAATAAATGGAGAATATGTTTAGATAGTCGAAGGCTGAATTCATGCACTAAGCGGGATGATTTCCCATTCCCTGATATGGTAGGCATATTGCAACGTATTCAAAAATCACGATATTTCATTATAATTGACCTTTCAGAATCATACTATCAAGTCCCATTAGACTGCAATTCGAAAAATAAGACAGCATTCAGAACTAGTAGAGGCTTATACAGGTTCACCGTGATGCCTTTTGGACTTTGTAATGCCCCAGCAACTATGGCAAGATTAATGACAAAAGTGTTAGGCCATGATCTTGAACCGTTTGTATACGTATATCTCGACGATATTGTAATAGTTTCAAACTCATTGGAAGAACATTTAAAGCTTATTAAAATAGTAGCAAATCGTCTGAGTAACGCAAACTTAACAATAAATGTTCTCAAATCAAAGTTTTGCCAGAAACAAATACAGTATTTAGGATACATTCTCTCTGAACACGGCTTATCCGTTGATAGTTCCAAGATCAAACCAGTATTAGACTATCCTCAGCCACAGAACGTAAAAGATGTACGTAGACTGTTGGGTCTTTCAGGATTCTATAGAAGATTTATACCAAGTTATTCTGATAAAACGGCAAAAATCTCTGATCTCTTAAAAAAGGGTAAAAAGAAATTCATTTGGACTAAAGAAGCGGACGATTCGTTTAAACAGCTCAAATCAGCCTTAGTATCAGCTCCAATTCTCGCCAATCCAAACTTCTCGTTGCCATTTGAGATAGAAACCGATAGCTCAGATCAAGCTATAGGCGCAGTCCTCACACAGAATCAGGAAGGTGAACGTAAAATAATTGCTTACTACTCGAAGAAACTATCAAGTACACAGCGAAAATACAGCGCAACAGAACGCGAATGTCTAGGAGTTTTATTGAGCATAGAACAGTTCAGACATTTCGTTGAAGGTACTAAATTCATAGTTAAGACCGACGCGATGAGTTTAACTTTTCTCAAAACTATGTCGATCGAATCAAAATCGCCGCGAATAGCGCGTTGGGCACTTAAATTGTCCAAATACGACATTGATTTACAATACAAAAAAGGCTCTGAGAATGTTACCGCGGACGCACTCTCAAGAATCGTGAACATTATAGATCCTTTGTTGCCAGATGAATACACATCCGCGTTGAAAGAGCAAGTAGCGAAATTCCCGGAAAAATTCAAAGATTTTCGTATCGTAGATGACAAGCTTTTCAAATACATAACAAACACAACGCAGCTAGAAGATAATGTATTCAAATGGAAATATGTAGTTCCATTAGCAGAAAGATTGCAAATAGTCAAGAACATTCATAACGAAGCTCATTTTGGTTTTAGCAAAACATTAGCTAAAGTTAGAGAACGAAACTATTGGCCAAAAATGTCAACAGACATCAGAAACTTCTGTTCGTCGTGTGAAATTTGTAAGGAATCAAAAGTAGATAACTCAAATCCGTTACCACCATGTGGCAAGCCGAAATTGTGCTCCAGGCCATGGCAAATGATCTCACTAGATTTTCTAGGTCCTTATCCGCGATCGAAACAGGGTAATGTTTGGGCATTAGTAATATCAGATTTTTTCTCTAAATTTGTTCTTATCCAGTGTATGCGCAGTGCAACAGCCGGACCTGTTTGCACATTTTTGGAAAATATGGTGTTCCTTTTATTCGGTGCACCTCAAATCTGTATTAGTGATAACGCAACCGTATTTCTTTCTCGCGAGTTTAAAAAACTGCTTGATAAATACAACGTGAGCCATTGGAACTTAGCGGTTTACCATCCGGCACCGAACCCTACTGAGAGGGTTAATAGAGTAATCGTAACTGCCATCCGGTGTGCTCTAAATGAAAGCTCTTCCCATCGAGATTGGGATAAAGAAATTCACGTTATCGCAAAAGCCATTCGTACATCAGTGCACGAAAGCACAGGATTTAGCCCATATTTTATTAATTTCGGTAAAAACATGATAAGCCTTGGAAACGAATATGAACATTTGAAGGAACTTCAAAATGAGGAACAACTTGATGAAAAGCAGCTTAACGAACGATCAAGGAAACTCTGTGAAATAGCGCGCAAAAATATCTTGAAAGCATATGAGAAATACTCAAAAGCGTACAATCTAAGAGCAAATTCAAAAAAAGAATATGAAGAAGGAGATATCGTATATAAGAAAAATGTAAATTTATCGTCAAAAGAGAAAAATTGGGTAGGAAAATTCGCAAATAAATACACCAAGGTGAAGGTCAAGAAAAAGGTAGGATCGAACACTTATGTTCTCGAGGATATGGAAGGAAAAAGGATTCCGGGAACATACCATGGTTCGTTTTTAAAGATAGGATAGTAGAAAATTTATTCCCATAGCTATGAATGCACTCTTGCCGGGAAGTGCAATGTACAAATCAAAATTACAAATTCCAATGAGAAAATACTCCATCGAGGTGTAACGGTTGAGCTATTTTGAGTAGGTGTCGAATTGTTTCCATCTCTCACCATAGGTCAGTCAGATCCTAAAACGATTCGAGAAATTAATATAGAATACAAAAAAGGTTACCGCAATGTAGTGATGTCACAAGTTGTTTCCACTCATTGTTGGGCTGAACTGAAAAGAAAAATATGTTAATTTCTTGGATCTGTTTGTAAAGCCATGTACATAAACAACTGCAGTTAGAACTAAATTCTTCGACTAGCAACAAAAACACCAATAGGCAGGTCAATAGCCACTACAGTTCTTCGCGAACTATATGTATATAGCACTGTACATAGTAGTTTAGGATAGGTTTAAGATTCACTTAGGGAAATAGCTTTGTACGTATATAAGTAACGAAACACTTTCCTGTTCCATAATCCGGTTCTTCAATTGTAGATGCAACGTAGTTTCAGGTTCAAAGAGGTTCCATCCATCCTTCTTTTTTTGTAGTTTTTCCTTTGAGAAGTAGTGTACTATCAGCAACAGGTATCAAGTAGTCAGTCCATGTATTTTAGCAATAGTAAATAATTCACGAAACTTTGTAGATCCAAACATTTTCACGACTGGTTTTCACTAGAAGTAAACAAACTTTGACAGTTCGGCGAAAAAGAGACTGAGAGAAACTTTCACTCTCATGAGCGTGGCCGTCGGAAAGCGAAGACGTTATGCTTAGAATTAGTTAGAATAGTATAGTATAAGCGCAGGCGTAGTAGCATTAGATTGAATTACATCGGATAATTGTAGGGCGCGTCAGAAAATTGAGATTGCGTATGAATGAGTCGAGTATGAATGAAATTCGTCAGTCAAACACAGTATTTTTTCCAGTTGTAACTGGAGTAATGATCGTTTAAGTTTGAGTATGAGATTTTCCGTAAGTATACGGAGTTATTGTTGAGATTTTTTTCCGTTGAAGTACGGAGTAAGAAATTTATGTTTTCGATGTGTGAGAGTGTGAGTAAGAATATTAAAGTGAACACCCGTAAAGGTCGTCACAAGGAATGGTTTAACAGAAGGGATGGTAATGAAAGCTGATCTTACTACGCAATTGAATAAGTTAGTCCACGTAATAATGTAACTTTAATGAAATATGAATTTATAAAAACAAAGTTTTGAATTGAGAATGTAAATAATAAGAACCTTCAGATTATGATTAAATTACATTTAACTCTGATTGCTGTAAATTTAAAATAAACAATTTTATGGAAACCTAATAAAAATTTTGAAATTTTCATTTCAAAATTTTTATTAAATTGGCATGGTCGAATGTAACGGTAAGAGTACAACCCTAAGTATTAAATTAATTAAACTCGCCTTTAAATATACAACCATCGCAAACGGCTTAAGCTACTCGAACCTTTCAACAATGTTCCCATCCCAACTGCTCGAATGGTATACCCAATGTGTAGGCGAGAGAAAGAGGAAAAATAGAAACTGTAATTTTCCACGACGTAACAAGCCGTGATTGGATCACTCAAGAACAATGCAGACAAATCTTTACATTTAAAATATTACGACGCAATTTCATTTGATTGGCTGGTCCAAGGTCACGGGACCTGAAAGGAAAAGCCATTTGTAAAATCAAATCACTTTTATTGAAGTGCTTGGAGTGATCAGTTCGGTGTCGGAAAAGCTTAAAGTTTTAAGGTAAATCTCTTTGCAGTTGTTTTGTGGTGAATTTTAGAACCTTAAAAGAAGAGTAAGTGCCATGAAATCATTATAAAATTGTAAAGCTAATTTATTCCCATTGCCAGAAGATTATCCTTTGTGTGCTCAAAGTTAGTGAAAGGCACTAGTGACTAATTTAGGTTGAAGAAACGTAGACCCAGGTAAGATAAATTGTGATTCAAATGTATTCAATCTGTGAAATAAGACCCTAAAATCACGTTGATAGGTTTTCCCATTAACGTGGGAGCCCGGTCGGGGCACCGATTGCCTCTAATTCGAGAGCGGAAAAGGTTAGAAACCGCGAGTAAGTTGAGAAGTGGTGCAGATTAGTATCGGCGAGTATCCACGTGGCTTCCGTACCGAAGTAGTCCAACCGCTGCTCTCCCTGGTGTCGGGCGGACATTTAAGCCGAGACTGCCGACCTACCACCCACCACCCGTTGGAAAATTCGCTCGAATCAAGCTGTTCTTGGCCGCCGGCTGAATCTAACCTCTCGTTACTAGCGTGAGAGACGACGGCTGATTCTAACCTCTCGGGCCGCGAGAGATATCGAGTTGTGCACGCGTTACAACAAAGCAAGCTTTCGGAATAGTCAGGACAGCAACCTGCGGCAGGTGCCGACTTCGTCACCCGTCTCGTCGTAGAGGACAGCTGCTAACGGCCGTATTGCAGATGAAAAGTAAAGGGTCTTCAAATTAAGGTCAGTGATCACTGTTTAGAATAACAAATTGAAATGAGCTCAAGTAGGTCTAGCTAGACAGGAATTAGGTTTTGGAATGATCCATGAATTAAATGCAAGGAATCGCGTGGCGAATAAATAGGTTTTTCAAATTTTAAAACGAAATAAATATGCGCTTCCATGAGAGTAGGTTGTGTTTGTACATATTTTAAATAAAGGTTTTCTAAAATGATCTTGAATGATACTTTTGAATTAGATTAGATAGGATATTGGTTGGAAAACGTTTCGATTAACTCGCCCACAGATTGAGAGTTTCAGGCCGGGCATCCCTGAAATAAACTCCGCCAACGACCTCCTTTTGGAGTGGCGCGTAAGTCGTTCGCAGGTTTCAAAGAAACTTTTCATTCCGGTATTTTGGGGACTGAGCAATGCAACGCTCTGTCCGTTGGTTGGAAGCGGAGCGTTACATTTTGGCGCCCAACTTTTGGGTCTTTAGATAATTGAATTTTGGATTAGCTTGAATTATTATAGAATAAGACTATCCAGTTTGCGTAAGATCAGTTCGCAATAATTTTAATTGAGTGAAATTGAATGAATGAGAGTGAGTGAGTACGGATTAAGATAAGTTGAGTACGATTTACATTTAGTTTGAGTTGAATTCGATTGATTTAGTATTTAGTAGTAATTTGGAGTGAAAGATTGAGAGCTTAATTAACCTTATTTTTTTTGCTTTCTTATATTTGAATTTTTATAATAAGTGTATATAAATAATTACTGTAAATACGAACCATGGATAACTATCTTAGAATCAATTTAGATGACCTTGAATATGAGGAGTTAACGTATGAACTCGTTCTTAGAGGAATTCCGGTTACGGGATCCATAGATGCACAGAAAAGAGAATTGCGTGCTAGGATGCGAAGCGAAATTAAAAATAATATTAAAATTGAGAGCTTTCGTACTTTGGGTGAAGAATATGAAATTGTACCAGAAATGTTGGAGCAGATGGAGATAAATCTCAATCTGAAGTCTGAACCGACATATGAATCAAGACTTTATCACTACCTTGAACGCGTGGCTCGTGCAAAAGAGTTTGATGATGTGGACAGAGGCAACAAACTAATTCTACTCGAAATTATTTGTGAAATGCTTAGGGTTTATTTTAGGCGGGATATAAGCTTAAACGAGGAGTCTTTTGAAGATTCACTTGAGCTAGGAGCGGTAGGAGGACAAAGTTCTAATGATTCGGTTACAAATGTGGAACTTCAGGCTAATGATAAGAATAATACAGGCCATGAAACCGGAACACGTCCAAAAGCAAATAGGGATTTAACTGGAAATCCTACTTCACGACAAGATAAAAACCCGATAACATCAAGACTTCGAAATACGGTTACACAACAACAAAGTAAAACTCAAAATTCGTTCGTTCCAACTCAGAATCCAAATAGGAATCGTGAATATCTGCATATTTCAGAAATCGACAGTTATGTTACAGCTTGCGTACAACAAAAGCTCAATGAGCAAATGAGGCAACAGTATCCAGGACCGACAGTTGAGGATTTATCCAGAAGATTAAAAACCGTAGAACTTCATGATAGGGACGAGAGGGAAATTCTTCGATCTGTTAATCAAAATCAGCTTAGATCGGTTATACCAAACAATTTGCACATGCCAGAGTCAGTGAAGAGAAATTTCAACCCACAGGTGACATTTAATTCGATTGGGAACTTGAATGCACACCAGACAGAAAGACAAACGGGAAATTTGAACCGGTTCAATGAAGATACATTCAATCAATATCAACAGCTACCGAGATCGACAGATTTCGGTTTTCTACCAAATCAAGTCCCACAATCACACTCGCCATTCAATAGTCCTTTGCGTAATCTGAATAGATCTGTCAATCAAAATAACGATCAACATTACTTGCGTAGACAACCCTATCAAACATGCAATATTGTAGAAAAATGGCCGAAATTTTTTGGTGATTCCAGTTCAGTACCATTAGTATGCTTTTTGAGAAATGTTGACATACTATGTAGGTCATATGGCATAGATAAGAATGAACTAATCAAACATGCTCACTTGCTATTCTCAGGAGATGCTAGCATTTGGTACACAACATACGTTGAGAAGTTTGTAGACTGGGATAGTCTCGTATATTACTTAACTTTGCGTTACGATAATCCAAATCGCGACAGATTCATAAAAGAGGAAATGCGAAACAGGAAACAAAAGCAAAACGAATTATTTAGTGCGTTTTTAACAGATATTGAATCTCTGGCCCAACGATTAATTAATAAAATGAGTGAGGCAGAAAAGTTTGACATAATCGTAGATAATATGAAAATGTCTTATAAGAGAAGGTTAGCACTACATCAGATAGCTTCGATCGAAGACCTTGCCAACATGTGTTACAAATTTGACGCACTTGAAAGTTCATTGTATACGCCTAGAAGCAAACCTGTTGATGTTCTCAACCTCGAAGAAGTAGACGACTCTGATTCAGAATTCGAAGAAATTAACGTCCTTCAGAAGTCAAGAATAGGAAAAAGCCAGAGTAGTACTGAGACAAGACCCAAACTAGAAAAGGCAGAAACACCTTCGGAAATTTTTTGTTGGAATTGTCGTGAAAATGGTCACTTTTGGAAAGATTGTCCTAAACAAAAGGCAATCTTTTGCCACGTTTGTGGTATGACGGGCAAGACAACATCCACGTGTCCCAAAAAGCACCCTCCGTTCAACCCTTCTTTACAAGGGCCAAAAAACTTGTAAAGGGACAGAGGTATAGGAATCGATCTCTTGAATCCCTCCCATCAGAGATTCCAGAACATGAATCGTTCTCATACTTCAATCAAATTTTTCAAATTAATATTGTCCCATCCAGGTGCCCACATTTGAGTGTCAAAATACTCGATTCGGAAGTTGAAGCTCTTGTAGACACAGGTGCGGGAATATCGGTAATTAGTTCCGTTCCATTAATTGAAAAACTCAACCTTAAAATTCATGACTCAAATTTAAAAGTTGCAACTGCTGACAGAACATCTTACAAATGTTTAGGCTCTGTAAATGTCCCGTATACCGTGGACTCAATCACTCATGTGATACCGACAGTAATAGTGCCTGAGTTAACAAAAGATTTAATTCTCGGAGTTGATTTTCTTCACGCTTTTGGATTTGGTTTGTCCAGAAATCAAAAAGATAGTACTGAAAAACAAAAAATCGACATGTTCAGAATAGGGTTTGCCGAGGATTATTTTTCAAACAGTAGCGAGATCTTTTCAATTTCAGTTTCTCCGAAGATCACATTGGGCGAAACGAAATGTTTAGATACAGTAGAAGATGAAAGTTTGAATATTCCAACAATTGAAATTCCAGAGTCAAAAATTGAGACACCTGAAGACATTAAAACAGAACATGAATTGCTACCTGAAGAACGTAAAAAACTGTTCGAAGCAATTCAAGAGCTTCCTATCACTGAAGATAACAGCCTAGGTCGAACACAGGTGCTAGAACACAAAATAGAACTTTTGCCTGACGCACGTCCAAAAAAATTACCTATCTATCGCCAATCCTTACAAAAAGAAGAAGGAATACAGCAAGATATTCAACGAATGCTAAGATTAGGAGTAATTGAAGAATGTGAAGGTCCAGTAGACTTTTTGAACCCCATTCTGGCTATAAAAAAACCGAACAATAAATGGAGAATATGTTTAGATAGTCGAAGGCTGAATTCATGCACTAAGCGGGATGATTTCCCATTCCCTGATATGGTAGGCATATTGCAACGTATTCAAAAATCACGATATTTCAGTATAATTGACCTTTCAGAATCATACTATCAAGTCCCATTAGACTGCAATTCGAAAAATAAGACAGCATTCAGAACTAGTAGAGGCTTATACAGGTTCACCGTGATGCCTTTTGGACTTTGTAATGCCCCAGCAACTATGGCAAGATTAATGACAAAAGTGTTAGGCCATGATCTTGAACCGTTTGTATACGTATATCTCGACGATATTGTAATAGTTTCAAACTCATTGGAAGAACATTTAAAGCTTATTAAAATAGTAGCAAATCGTCTGAGTAACGCAAACTTAACAATAAATGTTCTCAAATCAAAGTTTTGCCAGAAACAAATACAGTATTTAGGATACATTCTCTCTGAACACGGCTTATCCGTTGATAGTTCCAAGATCAAACCAGTATTAGACTATCCTCAGCCACAGAACGTAAAAGATGTACGTAGACTGTTGGGTCTTTCAGGATTCTATAGAAGATTTATACCAAGTTATTCTGATAAAACGGCAAAAATCTCTGATCTCTTAAAAAAGGGTAAAAAGAAATTCATTTGGACTAAAGAAGCGGACGATTCGTTTAAACAGCTCAAATCAGCCTTAGTATCAGCTCCAATTCTCGCCAATCCAAACTTCTCGTTGCCATTTGAGATAGAAACCGATAGCTCAGATCAAGCTATAGGCGCAGTCCTCACACAGAATCAGGAAGGTGAACGTAAAATAATTGCTTACTACTCGAAGAAACTATCAAGTACACAGCGAAAATACAGCGCAACAGAACGCGAATGTCTAGGAGTTTTATTGAGCATAGAACAGTTCAGACATTTCGTTGAAGGTACTAAATTCATAGTTAAGACCGACGCGATGAGTTTAACTTTTCTCAAAACTATGTCGATCGAATCAAAATCGCCGCGAATAGCGCGTTGGGCACTTAAATTGTCCAAAAACGACATTGATTTACAATACAAAAAAGGCTCTGAGAATGTTACCGCGGACGCACTCTCAAGAATCGTGAACATTATAGATCCTTTGTTGCCAGATGAATACACATCCGCGTTGAAAGAGCAAGTAGCGAAATTCCCGGAAAAATTCAAAGATTTTCGTATCGTAGATGACAAGCTTTTCAAATACATAACAAACACAACGCAGCTAGAAGATAATGTATTCAAATGGAAATATGTAGTTCCATTAGCAGAAAGATTGCAAATAGTCAAGAACATTCATAACGAAGCTCATTTTGGTTTTAGCAAAACATTAGCTAAAGTTAGAGAACGAAACTATTGGCCAAAAATGTCAACAGACATCAGAAACTTCTGTTCGTCGTGTGAAATTTGTAAGGAATCAAAAGTAGATAACTCAAATCCGTTACCACCATGTGGCAAGCCGAAATTGTGCTCCAGGCCATGGCAAATGATCTCACTAGATTTTCTAGGTCCTTATCCGCGATCGAAACAGGGTAATGTTTGGGCATTAGTAATATCAGATTTTTTCTCTAAATTTGTTCTTATCCAGTGTATGCGCAGTGCAACAGCCGGACCTGTTTGCACATTTTTGGAAAATATGGTGTTCCTTTTATTCGGTGCACCTCAAATCTGTATTAGTGATAACGCAACCGTATTTCTTTCTCGCGAGTTTAAAAAACTGCTTGACAAATACGGCACCGAACCCTACTGAGAGGGTTAATAGAGTAATCGTAACTGCCATCCGGTGTGCTCTAAATGAAAGCTCTTCCCATCGAGATTGGGATAAAGAAATTCACGTTATCGCAAAAGCCATTCGTACATCAGTGCACGAAAGCACAGGATTTAGCCCATATTTTATTAATTTCGGTAAAAACATGATAAGCCTTGGAAACGAATATGAACATTTGAAGGAACTTCAAAATGAGGAACAACTTGATGAAAAGCAGCTTAACGAACGATCAAGGAAACTCTGTGAAATAGCGCGCAAAAATATCTTGAAAGCATATGAGAAATACTCAAAAGCGTACAATCTAAGAGCAAATTCAAAAAAAGAATATGAAGAAGGAGATATCGTATATAAGAAAAATGTAAATTTATCGTCAAAAGAGAAAAATTGGGTAGGAAAATTCGCAAATAAATACACCAAGGTGAAGGTCAAGAAAAAGGTAGGATCGAACACTTATGTTCTCGAGGATATGGAAGGAAAAAGGATTCCGGGAACATACCATGGTTCGTTTTTAAAGATAGGATAGTAGAAAATTTATTCCCATAGCTATGAATGCACTCTTGCCGGGAAGTGCAATGTACAAATCAAAATTACAAATTCCAATGAGAAAATACTCCATCGAGGTGTAACGGTTGAGCTATTTTGAGTAGGTGTCGAATTGTTTCCATCTCTCACCATAGGTCAGTCAGATCCTAAAACGATTCGAGAAATTAATATAGAATACAAAAAAGGTTACCGCAATGTAGTGATGTCACAAGTTGTTTCCACTCATTGTTGGGCTGAACTGAAAAGAAAAATATGTTAATTTCTTGGATCTGTTTGTAAAGCCATGTACATAAACAACTGCAGTTAGAACTAAATTCTTCGACTAGCAACAAAAACACCAATAGGCAGGTCAATAGCCACTACAGTTCTTCGCGAACTATATGTATATAGCACTGTACATAGTAGTTTAGGATAGGTTTAAGATTCACTTAGGGAAATAGCTTTGTACGTATATAAGTAACGAAACACTTTCCTGTTCCATAATCCGGTTCTTCAATTGTAGATGCAACGTAGTTTCAGGTTCAAAGAGGTTCCATCCATCCTTCTTTTTTTGTAGTTTTTCCTTTGAGAAGTAGTGTACTATCAGCAACAGGTATCAAGTAGTCAGTCCATGTATTTTTCCATCCAGTTAAAGCGTAAATCCTTCCAGCAATAGTAAATAATTCACGAAACTTTGTAGATCCAAACATTTTCACGACTGGTTTTCACTAGAAGTAAACAAACTTTGACAGTTCGGCGAAAAAGAGACTGAGAGAAACTTTCACTCTCATGAGCGTGGCCGTCGGAAAGCGAAGACGTTATGCTTAGAATTAGTTAGAATAGTATAGTATAAGCGCAGGCGTAGTAGCATTAGATTGAATTACATCGGATAATTGTAGGGCGCGTCAGAAAATTGAGATTGCGTATGAATGAGTCGAGTATGAATGAAATTCGTCAGTCAAACACAGTATTTTTTCCAGTTGTAACTGGAGTAATGATCGTTTAAGTTTGAGTATGAGATTTTCCGTAAGTATACGGAGTTATTGTTGAGATTTTTTTCCGTTGAAGTACGGAGTAAGAAATTTATGTTTTCGATGTGTGAGAGTGTGAGTAAGAATATTAAAGTGAACACCCGTAAAGGTCGTCACAAGGAATGGTTTAACAGAAGGGATGGTAATGAAAGCTGATCTTACTACGCAATTGAATAAGTTAGTCCACGTAATAATGTAACTTTAATGAAATATGAATTTATAAAAACAAAGTTTTGAATTGAGAATGTAAATAATAAGAACCTTCAGATTATGATTAAATTACATTTAACTCTGATTGCTGTAAATTTAAAATAAACAATTTTATGGAAACCTAATAAAAATTTTGAAATTTTCATTTCAAAATTTTTATTAAATTGGCATGGTCGAATGTAACGGTAAGAGTACAACCCTAAGTATTAAATTAATTAAACTCGCCTTTAAATATACAACCATCGCAAACGGCTTAAGCTACTCGAACCTTTCAACAATGTTCCCATCCCAACTGCTCGAATGGTATACCCAATGTGTAGGCGAGAGAAAGAGGAAAAATAGAAACTGTAATTTTCCACGACGTAACAAGCCGTGATTGGATCACTCAAGAACAATGCAGACAAATCTTTACATTTAAAATATTACGACGCAATTTCATTTGATTGGCTGGTCCAAGGTCACGGGACCTGAAAGGAAAAGCCATTTGTAAAATCAAATCACTTTTATTGAAGTGCTTGGAGTGATCAGTTCGGTGTCGGAAAAGCTTAAAGTTTTAAGGTAAATCTCTTTGCAGTTGTTTTGTGGTGAATTTTAGAACCTTAAAAGAAGAGTAAGTGCCATGAAATCATTATAAAATTGTAAAGCTAATTTATTCCCATTGCCAGAAGATTATCCTTTGTGTGCTCAAAGTTAGTGAAAGGCACTAGTGACTAATTTAGGTTGAAGAAACGTAGACCCAGGTAAGATAAATTGTGATTCAAATGTATTCAATCTGTGAAATAAGACCCTAAAATCACGTTGATAGGTTTTCCCATTAACGTGGGAGCCCGGTCGGGGCACCGATTGCCTCTAATTCGAGAGCGGAAAAGGTTAGAAACCGCGAGTAAGTTGAGTTGTGGTGCAGATTAGTATCGGCGAGTATCCACGTGGCTTCCGTACCGAAGTAGTCCAACCGCTGCTCTCCCTGGTGTCGGGCGGACATTTAAGCCGAGACTGCCGACCTACCACCCACCACCCGTTGGAAAATTCGCTCGAATCAAGCTGTTCTTGGCCGCCGGCTGAATCTAACCTCTCGTTACTAGCGTGAGAGACGACGGCTGATTCTAACCTCTCGGGCCGCGAGAGATATCGAGTTGTGCACGCGTTACAACAAAGCAAGCTTTCGGAATAGTCAGGACAGCAACCTGCGGCAGGTGCCGACTTCGTCACCCGTCTCGTCGTAGAGGACAGCTGCTAACGGCCGTATTGCAGATGAAAAGTGAAGGGTCTTCAAATTAAGGTCAGTGATCACTGTTTAGAATAACAAATTGAAATGAGCTCAAGTAGGTCTAGCTAGACAGGAATTAGGTTTTGGAATGATCCATGAATTAAATGCAAGGAATCGCGTGGCGAATAAATAGGTTTTTCAAATTTTAAAACGAAATAAATATGCGCTTCCATGAGAGTAGGTTGTGTTTGTACATATTTTAAATAAAGGTTTTCTAAAATGATCTTGAATGATACTTTTGAATTAGATTAGATAGGATATTGGTTGGAAAACGTTTCGATTAACTCGCCCACAGATTGAGAGTTTCAGGCCGGGCATCCCTGAAATAAACTCCGCCAACGACCTCCTTTTGGAGTGGCGCGTAAGTCGTTCGCAGGTTTCAAAGAAACTTTTCATTCCGGTATTTTGGGGACTGAGCAATGCAACGCTCTGTCCGTTGGTTGTAAGCGGAGCGTTACAATATGATATAAAAAAACATATGAATAGACCAAATATATTACGTTTGACAAATACGCTGAACGAGACGATTCTAAAATATTCTATTCTATTCTAAAATGAACTGCACATGTTATTTGGCAACACAAATTTTCGTTTTCACTCACTAGCGCAGCTACTGGTACATCCACAATCAGGCACCCATCCTACATTAGCTTTGATACCCTTTGACGTGCACCGTATCCAAATTGGCAAAACCCAACGGTGCTCCTAACCCAGTTGACTTGATTCGAATCACTCCGTAATTAATCAGGTCATGCGAATAAATCAGAGTATCTACAACAGCAATTCATCCAACGCTTGTAATGACCATTATCTCGTTTCAGAAACCATTTACGAACTGCTTTACACCCCCAAAAGTGAACGGGACTACGGTACGCTGGCATGCTGGGGGAAAAATTCGATTGGAAAGCAACTTGAACCGTGTCTGTTTCAGGTCGTTCCCGCAGGTAAGTGATAGCATTACATTTCTCTAATTTTACCATGTCACGTTGAAACCGAGCATTTTTCACAACAGAAAGCAAGAAAATTGCTTACTACCACGCATTTCACGGTTTGTCTGGAACCTTTATGAGCGAAATTAAAATATCCACCGATTCAGCACCCACATTCAAAAGATATAGTGTTCAAGTATCTTCTCTGTGAATTTTGGAATATTTAAATGAGGGAAACAAAAGTTATAGTAATTTGAAGGTTTTGGGCTTTCATGAAGGGATATTCACATGGCATACACAAGTTCCATGAGAGAACATAATTACTTGTAAACGAATCAAGTTTGAATTGAGCATTCAAAAGATGTGACTTTCAAACATCTAATTTTGAGAATATGGTATCACTTCGACGAGATAATCAGGAATTGTATTTTGTGCATTTACCATCATTTTCATGAAAATTGATTTAGTGCTCATTCACACGCATTTGTTAAAATTAGGTACAAACAAACTAAAATGTCTACACAATTGAAACCCAGAATTCAAACAATACAGTCAATGACAGGAACCTTCCTTAGCTGAATGGTTAGAGTACGCGGATACAAAGCAAAGCCATGCTGAAGATGTCTGGGTTTGATTCCCGGTCGGGCTAGGATCTTTTCGTAATGGAAATGAAAAAAAAAAACATTCACTTTCCTGGGCATAGAGTGTCCTCGTACCTGTCACACGATGTACAAAAGCGATAATGACAACTTTGGCAAAGAAAGCTCTCAGTTGGAAACTGTGGAAGTAGAGTGTCCATTTCCCGGCCATTTTGCTCGTCCCGGGATTCGGGACAAAAATCTATGCTTGTCCCGGGAAATCCCGGGATTTAACAGATTTTCAATAAAATTAGCTTTTTGGTTGAAATGGAAGTACAAATTTATAAACGCATTTTTTTTTTCAATGAAATAAACAGATAACTTTTTAAATTGATATGTTGATTATAGTTAATCACATTTCAGATAAGATTTTCTTATTCTGATGAAGTAACCTAATAAAAATCAGAACTTAGTTTGATTAATTACGAGTTTGCTATGGATTTTTCAAATTCTCTATGGAAGTATGATAAAAACAAAAGTCATAATTTTAAAGCAATTTGCTCAAACATTTGAAAAGTCATAAGAACGTTAGAACAAAAGAAACGATTAAAGATCATTGAAGGTATTGTAGATCATGCTAAAAGTTATTTACTGAAAATTATTGACTGAAATTAACTGCCGTGAATCGCAAGTCAGTCCCATCTGCATTTTGGTCAAAATTGAGTTGATATCATGTCAGTCCTACGTCAGATTTTTGCATAGTGTAATACAAAAATAAATCGTTATTTGGTCATTTTTATATTTTTCTTAGAAAGGTAACGGAGTAAGAGCAAATTATGAAAGTTTCATTAAGATCGAAACATGTTCCAATCTCCTGATTTTTTTTTAATATTTGTATGGAAAACATGATTGAAAACTTCTCAGTCAATTTTCTCAATACCTACTTTTTACAGATGGTACTGACTTGCAATTTGCCTGAAGTGCCGGTGTACTTTCAAATTTGTTATCTCAGCATAAGCATATAACAACAACTAATGTTGAAAAGAAAAGCATTAAAACTTTGCAACTAGACAAATAAAAATATGTGTTTCTTACTTGGTAAATTGACCTTTTCATGAAAATAATAAATCGTTTATTCTCATTTTCATTATGCTTTTCTACTTTATCAAATAAAGTTGATAGCTTGGTTGATAGTGAGGACAAATATCATTGTTTTTCATTGAAATTTAGTAGTTTTCATCAAATTCTACGTACATTTTGGGAATCCCGGGATTCCCGGGATGTCAGAAATAAAATCCCGGGAAACGGGAAATCCCGAAATTCGTCAAATCCCGGGATTTTTTGTCCCGGGATGTCCCGGGATGGACACTCTATGTGGAAGTGGTCATAAGGACTGTTCATTTTATAAAATGGACACTTTGTGCATGCTGTATCTTTATAATTTATCAATGACATTTAATTCGGTTTTGTGCACATCGTTTGACTAGTATTGTACAATGTTGTGATAAAAAAACTTTTCTAAAATAATTAAATTTCACACGAATATGGAACAACGATTATAACGGTCAATTTTTGGAGGTTATCAAAATCAGTGATTGTTAGAAATTGGCTGGAAAATTCGACAATTTTATTTTTTTATTTTCAAAAAAGGCTTGTTCTTCAAAAGCATCATCAATCTGGAGCCTGATGGAAAAATCAAGTTATTTTTGGAGCAACAATTTTACAGATATAATAAAATAATTTTTCCCCTAGAATGTTTAGAGAAATATATTTGAAATTTAAAGGGAATTAATTTTGAGCTGATTTTTTTAGTTAAAAGTATATCCTGACGGAAGTGCTGATATAGTATTGATATGAAAAATGACTTACGCCTCCATAGAGTTACTTATTTAGTCCCCACGTCACATATAAAGAAACACAATTGCTTTATTCTTAGAAAACCTTTCAAAGTACATTGACAATCATCAAAATTGGCACTGCTGTAATAAAATCGATTTTATTTTCCTCATATTATTTTCATAATAGGTCATTCTGAGATTATCAATTGAAATATTCGGAGAAAACCGTTTACAATTTGCTGTAGATCGATAAATATGCGTACATGATTTTAAAAGTATGAGACTTTTTAGTAAAGCCACCATAAACAGTAAAATTTATACTTAAGACTGTGGTTTAAACTCATGATTTAGCTCTCCTTTATCCAAATATAGTTTCTTCAGCAATCGAAACTAGTTTAATTGATTTTTTTGAAGCTTTACCTTTAGTAGAATAGTAAAGGATACAAGCATACAATTTGTTCATAAAAAATAGGATTTTTGTTTTGCGAAAAATAATGTTAAACTTTGACGAACAGCTATTCTTATGATTTTTGGAAAAACTATTTAGCTCTTCAACCAAAAGCATTTTCTGAGATCTTATATTTTCATAGCATTGAAGAATAATAATTGAACGATGCACAGAAAACTGATTACGATTTGATCAATAAATAAAAAAGATATAGCATAAACAAAGTGTCCTCTTTATAAAGTGAACAGTCCTTAAGAACACTGCTGAGATGCAGCCGTTGTCCCAGTGAGGACGTAATGCCAAAAAGGAGATGAAGTGAGTGACAAAATACTGTTTTTCTAGACAAAATGCATCAAGATTGGCTGACCAAACGTTGAAGGGGCAAAGGAAACAAATATTTCTTGGGGGAATGGTTCTCTTTCGAAGACATGAACAACTCATTATTACCCAAACGTCATTCATAGCAACAATATGGTGTGAACAAATCTAAAAAATCCAAATCTTTATTAAACATTTACTACTCTCGACATTTTGTTTTTTTGGCGTTTTAAATTCTACGTTTTGTCCCTAAGGGCAACTTCACCGGTGGTTCATTTTTTGGTCTAAATGTATTCTAAAAATGGACCTGTCAAAATGATTTAGACCAGTAAAATAAACCAAACTTCACGAGCATGCATCGGTGTTGTATTTTTTTCCGATCCATTTCGAATGTGATCACAAAAACAAACATGATGGGGATGCTTGAAAAATGTGAAATTCCAGCTGGATGGATTTCTGTAGAAATTATTTAAGAACCACGCATTACACATACCGCGAAATTTACAAAGGAGTTCCTGGCAATTTCTGGCGGACTTAGGAATTCTAGGCGTTTTGCGTATTCATTTCTGCGTAGTGGAACTCCTGGTGGAACTTATCGAATAATTTCCGAAGGAATATAACCTAGAAGACGGACTTAGGAATTCTTGATGGATCTCCCGGTAAGAACTTTTGAGGAACTCCTGGTTAGAATTCGGTAGAAAACTGCCAGCGGGATTCTTGGAGCAACTCGCAGAAGAATTCCTGAAGGAAGTACGGTGGAATTCAGAAAAAATCCGGAAGAAACTCCGGATGAATTTTGGAAGGAACTTCTGATGAATTTCCAGTAGAGCTCCTTCTTGTTCCCGAATGAAGAAATTTCGAGGCATTCTCGGTCGAGTTCCGAAGCTATTCCAAGCGGAGTCCTGAACGAAATCTCAGGAGGTATTGCGACTGGAATTCACCTGAATAATTTGTAACCGTTCGGCGGAAATGCTCGAGGTGTTGTGACAACCGGTGGCTTTAGCGCCACTCTCGAATCCGAGAGACCACCGGCCGATTTTTATTTGCCCGACTACTGATGACCTTTAACCTCAGGGGTCCTCGAACGGTCGCTGGCTCAAACTCAAATTCAAAGCGCAAAACTAAGAAAGACTAGCTTTTTCCCCTCCGGACAACAAACCCACTGAAACTCGTTCAACCCTCTGGTCTCAACAGAAAAAAATTAAAAATGAGGATGAAAATCGAAGTATTAACGGAACGGAACTTAGAGCAATTGGAATGACTTCCCCTATTGCACCTAAACGGAAACGAAATAAATAAAAACGGAAACTACTCGATTTTCGTAAAACATCACAATTAATTCATTAATTTATTGACTTCGGGTTGGACTTTAGTTTGGGTTTGGACGGGATAGCAATTTACTAGATCATGGCCATGTCTAACTCTAACACATACCTGCGCAGGATTTTTCTTCGTCGTCTGTTGCCAGGAACCTCGGCGATGGCGGCAGAAACTTTCGTAGCGATGGCGACGAGAACCTCCGTTGAAATGGAGGCGAAGGGGAACAATTCGCCGTCGCTGCCTGATTAGCTTGCAGCGAAGTGAGTCCGCGCTGATATGACCGAAATTAAAGTTGCGAAGTGGGTGGCGGCTGGACGGATGGCCTCCGATTTCTTCCGGAGAGCGATTCGCTACGAATGATGTCGTGCGGCCCGGGAATTGACCGTCTTCCTCCGGACAAGGGCCAACGTACCTTCGTGCGGCCTCGCGTATGGCGCTCTGACCGCCCGCGATGAAATGTACCCTCACCGTCGGTTCAGGTCCGGAATCGTGGTGCGCAATTGGCGACGCAACGCTCGATCCGCGCTCTCCAATATGGTGGTCCTAGAACTGACGTAAAGGGGACCTCCGTCGATTGATTGGCGATCGACGGTCGTTCTTCGCTCCTCTTTCTGGCGAAACACCACACCTCGTTTAGCTACCCCTAAGGGCGGGCCTTGACGGTTGCACGGACTCAGTAAACTCCACAAAATACTCTTCGTCGACTCCGGTCGACTCACGAACTCCAGCCCTACCCAAAAAGCGCTAAGCGCTGGAAAGTCCAACACGAAATTTTCTTAATTATTTAAAATGAAAAATATTGACATTATAACGGAAATTACCTTTTTGAGTGTAAACTTGCACTAATAAAATCAAAAGTCGCGAATATCGGACTCACCAACTACAAACGAATCTCTTAAGAACAAACAAATCACATAAAAACCGTTTAGTACATTTTAAAAGACATCACTCCAATCACTCTTTACCTCTACAGAAAAACGTTTTTAACAAAGGTCACTACTAATAGAAATTATAAAATTGAAACTTTGACCTAAACTCGCGAAACTTCTGAATACCAGCCGATTTGGAAGCGAAATGACCGAGTCTCAGTTATACAACATACAAGAAACCTACTTACATAAAGAGCCTATTCTTTAATCTTTTTGCGCCCAAATTAAATTTGAAATGGCGAGAGTTCGCGCCTTCGGTAAACGAACAAGCTAAACGAATAAAAACATTACAAAGGTTTCCACATCACTACACATATCCCATACTGGGTGACGTCAATTTAGTACATTTAGTCAAGACACAAACCTTATCGATACTTTACGTAACACTGAGCTCAATCAAATTCAAATTCAAGTGATTTTGCTTAAAAAGATAAAAACGTCAAAAGTTCACTAAGTTTACACTATATTTTTTTAAGTAAAAACGTA
This sequence comes from Aedes aegypti, assembly GCF_002204515.2. NCBI lineage: Eukaryota > Metazoa > Arthropoda > Insecta > Diptera > Culicidae > Aedes > Aedes aegypti. The sequence continues at coordinate 164,369,679 of NC_035107.1, forward strand.
AAACGTTACAAATTCTTGGATAAAATGTCCAGAGGAGTTTGGAGGAATTCTTGAAATTCTTAGAGGAATTCCTGGAGGAAATACCAAAGGAATTTCTTAATGAAACTTCCTGAGGAATTCCTGGACGAAATCCTCGAAAGAATTACTGTTGGAAATCCCTTAAGGAATTCCTGGAGAAAACCACCGGAGGAGTTCTAGGGAATATCTTCGCCGAAAACCTTGAAATCTCCGGAAGAAATCCTGGATGAAATCCCCAGAGGAAATAATATTAGAATTCCTCGCAAAAATCCCCAGAGCACTGTGTTTTATTATCTCGATTACATGCGCTTTTTGAATAGCGCCCAAATCGTTGATTTCAGTGGTATAGTTTGTTCGGAGAAGTTTCTTGGTATATTAAAGCGCATCTATTGAAGCAAAAGGTTTTGTGATCAATCCACCTAGCAGTGAGATAGAAAAACTAAAATAAATCTTCGGGAAATGGTTTTAACGAGTTTTTTCATACAAATTTGTGTACATTATGTTTAAAAAGTTCATAACTCTTTTACAAGAGTTTAAGTATTTTTCGTGTGTTCTACAAAGTTATCAGATATCTTGAAACGTGTGTTTTTGCTGAACATTGTACCTCTCTATCACTTAAAGCAAAAGAATTATCGGTCGTATTCGTTTTAATAAGGCTTATTTGTTTGATTGTGAAAACCCATGGAAAGACACTTATAGACAAAAGTTTTTATCAACTGCCATAAGAGATGATATGGTAATTTCATCATTTGTAAGAGTTATCTGCGCTATTTTGCACTAAAGGGGCCTAAACTACCCTTTGAGAAAAGAGTGATTCATTAATAACTTTGTTACTTTAAAAGATAGCGTGATGATATGTTCTGCAAAAACATGTTTTTTTTATAACAACCAACTTTGTAGAAAACTCAAAAAATGTTAAAAATCTTGGAAAGAAGCTATGATAAAAAATATGATTTTATGAATGAGGGGTCATTCACATACAACGGTATATATCTGAAAAAGTATTAGAGATAATAATATTCGACAAAGTGATTTCAAATTTCCAATTCTACAACTTTGCGGAAGACACCAATTGTATATCTAAATGTTTTGAAATTATAGTTTTTCTATCTCACTGCCAGGTGGATTGATCACAAAACATTTTGCGTCAAAAAATGCGCTTTACTATACCAAGAAATTTGTCCGGACAAACTATATCGCTAAAATCAACGGTTTGGGCGCTATTCAAAAAGCGCATGAAATCGATAAAATAAAACACAGTGCAGAGAAGTGCTTGAGGATTTCCCTGGAGGAATCATTTAAATCTCCGGAGGAATTCTTGGACGAAATCTTCGGAGAAATTTCTGGTGTAAATCCCCCAGCGAAATTCCTGGACGAAAATTACGGACGAATTCTCGAAAAACATCCCTGAACGAATTTCTGAAGAAAATCCCGGAGGAATTTCTCAATGAAATCCCCGGAGGAAATTCCCGAAAGAATGTCTGGACAAAATCCCCAGATAAATTCTTGGATAGAATCACCGAAGGTTTTCTGGGGGAAATCCTTGGAGGAATTCTTGGCAAAAATCTGCGGAAGAATCGCAGAAATAAATTCCCGAAAGAATTCCTGGAGGAAATCCCCGAAGGAGATCTTGGGGGAAAACCCTCAAGAAATTCATGGGAAATCCTCAGAGGAAATACTATTAAAAATTTTCTGATGAGCACAAAGGGGATATTCTCGAAGGAATTCCTGGAGGAGATCTCCTGAGGAAGTCCCTGGAGGAAATCTCCGGATAATTCTTCTGAAAAAATCTTCCGAAGAAATTGTGGGAGATAACCCTCGAAGGAATTTATTAACGAATTCCTGAACAAAATCCTCAGAGGAATTTCCATTGGAAATCGCCTGAAGAATTTCTGGAGCAGTTCTTAGTGGAAATTTTCTTATATTGGAAAGAAAAAATCCGTAGGATTTTTTGCAAAAAAAACTGGAGAAATTCCTTGTGCTAATCTCCGGAGAAATTCCTGAAGGAAATGCCCGGATAAACGTTCTTAGAAAATCCCCTATGGATTTTTTGGAGAATATGCCTCGAAAAATTTTATAATGAAATCCCCACAGAAGAACTTAAAAAAATCCTGGAGGAATTACACGAGAACTCTGGAGGAATTACCGGAGAACGTCTAGTGTAATTCACAGAGAAACTCTTTAGATTTTTTTGGGAACTTTGGAGTATTTTCCGATAATTTTCCGAAATAACTTCGGAGGATTTTCAAAGAACAACTATAGGAACTCTGAAGAATTTCTGTTGAAACTCCAAAAAAAAAATCCTGGAGGAAATATTGAGCTTCGAGAAATTTATGAAGGAAATTCGAGGAATTTCTGAAGGAACAATGAAAGAATTTCTTGAGAATCTATGAAAAAAAATCCGTAGGAGTTTACTGTGGAGCTCCGAAGGAATTCCCGTAGTAACTACTTTAGAATTCTCGTGCAAACTTTGAAGAAATTCCAAATGGAGCTCCGAAGGAATTCTTGCCAAGTATGCTGAAAAAAAAATCCTGAGGGAAATCCGGAGAAATTTAGAGAGGAACTCTGAAAGAATTCCTAGATGAACAGCTAAGATAATCCTGGACGAACTACGAAGAAATTGTGAAGACATCTCCGGAGTAATTCATTGTGCTAATCCTCAGAGGAATTCCCGAAGCATATCTCTGGATAAATCCTCTGAAAAAATCCTCGAGTCAATTTCGGGAGAAAATACCCAACGAAATTTTTTAATGAGATCCCTGGAGAAATTTCTGAATGATATCCCCAGAGAAAGTCCTGGACGAAATCCACGGAGAAATTGCTATTGGAATTCCCTTGGGATATCCCTTGCGAAAATCCACGAATGAATCCTTGGAGATATTCCCAGATGAATCCTTGAAATCTCTAGAGAAATCAGTGGAGATAATTCTCGGAGGGATTCCTGGACAAAATCTCAGCAGGAAAATCTTGAGGAAAAATCCCGGAAAAATTACTGGACGAAATTCCCGAAAGAATTACTATTGAAAATCCCCAGAGGAAATACTGGACGAAATCCCTGGGAAAAATCCTCTAGAGGATTTCCTGGGAGAAATCCCCGGAAGCATTCCTGGAGGAAATCTCCGGATTAATTTCTGGAGCAAAATCCCGGGCAATGCCTAGACGAAATCCCCGGAAGAATTTCTGTACGAAATTCTAGAGAAATTCTTGGACGAAATCCCTGGAAGAATTGCTATTGGAATTCTCCTGAGAAGCTCCTGGAGAAAATTCCCAGAGGATTGCTTGAGGGTTATCTCCGGAGGAATCGCTAGAGGAAATCCCCGAAGAAATTCCTGGAAGAAATCTTTCGATACATTCTCAGAAAAAAAAAATGCTCGAAGGAATTTCTGGAGAAAATCCCCGGAGGAAAAACTATCGAAGGATTTCTTAATTAAATCCTCGGAGGAATATCTATCGTAAATTCACGAAGGAATTCTTGTGAGAAATTGACGGAGAAAATTCCTGGATCAATTCCTGGAGATCTCCGGAGGAATTCCTGGAAGAAATCTCTGGAGAAACGCTTTGAAAAATCCTCTAAGGAATTTCTTAATGAGATGCCCGGAGGATTTCCTGGACGAAATCCTCAGAGAAAATCCTGAACAAAATCCCAGGAGGTATTGCTATTGGAATTTCCCTGGAGAAAATGCCCGGAGGAACTTTTGGGGAGTTCTTATCACCGGAGAAAATCTCCGGTGGAAATTCAGGGCGAGGAATTTCTAAATAGAATTCTCGGAGGAATTCCTGGACAAAATCTAGAATTACTGTTGGAAATCCTCTGACGAATTTATGGAGAAAATCCCCGGAGGAGTTCTTGGATATATCTCCGGAGAAATTCCTGGACGAAATTCCCGTAAGAATTGCTATTAGTATTACCCTGAGGAATTCTTCGCAGGGAATCTTCGGAGGAATTTCTGGAGGGAGTCCAGAAGGAATTGCTGTACGAAATCCCTGCAAAAATTTCAATCCTTTTTCAATCCTGGGGGAAGTTCCATGAAAAAACCCTGTAGGAGAACCGCGGAGAAACATCTGGAGAAATTCTTGGAATCGAGGAAATTCTGAAGGATATCCCTGGATGAACTCATGGAGAAAATTTCCGGTGGAATTTCTGGAAGGAATCCCAGAGAATTTTTGAAAGAAGCTTTCGCAGGAATTCCTGGTGGAAATTCCATGAAAAATTCCAGAGGGAGATCTCTGGAGAAATTTCTGGAGAAATTCATGGTGGTAATCTCAAGAAGAATTCCTGGGGTAAATCCTCGGATAAATTCCTGGAAAGAATCCCGTAGGATTTGCTGTATGAAATCTCCGCATAAATTTCTGAAAAAAATCCTAGGATTAATTTCTAATGGAAATCCCATGAGAAATTCCTGATGAAATTTCCCGGAGGATTTTTTGGAATCAATCCTGGAGCTAATCTTAATCATTATAATTATTACCAGAGGAGAAAAAAAAATAATAACTCGCAATACCTTATGCATGCCATATTTTGCTGTAATTTTTTGCTGTACCATAATTAGGTATTGTTCAGTTGTCAATACCTCATTTTGGTATTATAATGGTGCTTGAAATAAATGTTCAAAACAATTAAAAATACTTCATTTTGGTATTCGATAGCTATTGAGGACTGCTGGAGGTATTGAAAAATTTCACTTTTATATGAAAATCCATCACGTATTATTTAGGTATTACAATACCTGATCAAATTAACAATTTGGTATCAGTAGAACATGTTTGAGATATTATTTGAGGTATTATACCTCATTCAGGCTCATTCATACCTCATTCAGGTTGTAAGTATTGGAAATTATCTGGTATGGAATACTTCAATTTGGTATTCAGTAGTTATTTTCTTCTGCTCGGGTAGTGAAGGAATTCCTGAAGCATATCCACGAGGGAATTCCTCGTAGAATTCTTAAGTGGTATTCCGGTAGAAATTCCCTGGAATACAACCCCGAAAGGGTTTCTGAACGAAATCGTTAGAAGAATTTGTGGAGGAAATCCCCAAAGAAATTCTTGGAGGAAATCCCTGGAAGAATTTCTTGTTCAGAATCCAGCAAATTTCCCAAGGAATCCTTGAAAGAAACTCCTGGTGCAAATCCCCGGATGAATTCTCTGAAAAAATCCCCGAACGAATTCCTGGAGAAAAAACTCGGTGGATTTTTTTAATGAAATCTCCGGAGGAATTTCTATAGAAAATCTCCTTTGGAATTCTAAGAGGAAATCCCCGGGGAATTCTTGGGGGAAATTGCCGGAGGATTTCTTTTAAAATATCTTAAGATGAATTTAGAGGGAATTGCTGGGGTAAACCCCACGGAGAAATTTCTGGTGCAAATCCCCAGAGAAATTCCTAGGTTCCTAAATATCCCCGTGTAAATTTTAAGAGAAAATCATCGGAGAAATTTCTTAATGAAACCCCCGAAGAAAATCTTGAGAAAAATATTTGAATGAAATTGCTGAGGAATTCCTTGATGAAATCCCCGGAGGAATTGTTTTTGGAAATCCCCTGAGGAATTAAACGGAAAATCCTCGGAGGAGTTTTTGGGGAGCAATCTCTGGAGAAATTCCTGTTGGAAAAGCCAGGAGAAATTCCTGGAGGAAATATCCTGAAAAAATCTAAAAACAAAAAAGAAAAATCCCGAACCCGAATGAATTTATGAACAAAATTCTCAGAGGAATTCCTAATAGTAATGCCTGGAGGAATTGCTATTGGAAATCCTCTTCTGTGGAATTTATGGACGAAATCCCCAGAGCTTCAGCAAAATAATAGAAAATCACCTAAGAAATGCCTGGAGGACATTCCATTGAGAAATTCGTGATGCAAATTCCATGAGACACTCCTGGTGAAAATCCCCGAATAAATTCTCCCGAAAAAGTTTTTGGATGGAATGTCTGGAAGAATTTCATAGTGAAATCCTCGGAAGAATTCCTAGACGAAATCACCGGAGAAATACCTGCTGCAAATCTCTATTCTTGGAGAAAATTCCCGGGTGTATTTTCTGAAAAAAAAATCCTCGAAGGAATTTCAGGAGAAAAATGCCTGAATTCTCCGAAGTAATTCTTGTACGAGATTACCAGAGGAATTCCTGAAGCAAATCCCCGGAGGAATTCCTGAAGGAAATCCACGGAGGAATTCCTAGTAGAAATCCACGGAGAAACATACCCGAAATACATACCCGAAGGTTTTTCTGGAGCAAATCCCCGGCATAATTATTGCAGCAAATCCCCAAACGAATGTCTAAAAGAAATTTCCAGAGCAATTTTTGAAGGAAATCGAAGAAGCTTCCCCCCAGCTTGGCTGTTTCAGGGAGAAAAATCTAAACTGGTTAACAAACATGTGTCAAACCAGATTTGGAACAGCTAAAATCTTGGTCCAAAACCGATAAAAAATGGACCAAACAGTTAGCCTGTTCCAAAAAAGTAGACCAGAAAACTAATACAAAATAAAATTGGAACATCATTTGCAACACCGGTGCAAGCTCCAATAACCTATCTGTAACTTTTTAATCAATATTTTTGACACATTTTTTCATAGTTTATCAAAAATTGAGGCAGTGTCATCGGCAAGCAAAGAGTTTCGACATCACTGTAGTAACTCAGGTTAAAATTTTGTATAATATTTTACCAAAATGCCTCCTTGAAGTACACCAGCTATTACAAGACGTGTTTCAGACTTGGAGTTCTGATAATTAACTTGAAGCATATGATATATGAAGCATTATCTTTCGAATAACTTTGGATTATTCTAACAAGCCTTCATGCCAATATTGTCGAATGATTTTCCTATGTCTTGAAGGGCAAGACCAGTAGAAAATCTTTCAGATTTGTTGCAACTAATCAAATTTTGCATACGAAAAAAAAAAATATAAGTGTTCGAATGTCATTGTCTGAATCTGAACTTTTAATTGGCGCACATTGCATTTTCGTTCATATGGACCATAGTTCTGTTAAAAATTACCTTTTCAAAAAGTTTACTGATGGAAGATAGTAAGCTGATTGGACGATAGCAAGAAGCTTCTTTGTCCGATTTTGAATTTGGTTCAGCCGTGGGATTTTTCCATTTGTCAAAAAAATATTCCAACTGAAAACATTTGTTAAATATATCAACCAAGAATGATAAGCTACTCTCTGGATGTTTCTTGATGAGGATGTAAAAAATTCTATCATCGCCGGAGGCTTCCATGTTTATTTTTTTTAACAAATCTATAGTTCTGATTGCTCCCAAAAAAAGTTTTCCAGGAATTTTCGAAAAGTTCTCTTGACTGAGAATGGTTAAGAAACCCTGAGTAACTTGATTTTCAATTGGACTAGTGAAACCTAAATTAAAATTGTGCGTTCTTACAAACTGTATAGCAAGTTTTTGAGGTTTTCGCAATTTATGAGTAGACATTTTTTTATCCTCTTTCAAAGCCGGAATTGGCTTCTGAGTTTTTTTTTTTAATTTACGATAATTCTAAATGGCTTAGGTCCAATAGAGAAGTTTCATTTTCAACATTTTTGTTTCTTAATTGTGGGAAACGATTTTTTGTTCAGATCTTGACATACAATTTTCATAGCAGGATCGCAAGCGCGTTGAAAAAGCCCTCGCCTTACTAAGACGGACCAAGAGTTAAAAATCATCTTTTTAAAAAACGGATTCAAAACTAACTTCACATTTTGGATTGCAATGCTATTTGCTTGTTAAAGATTCGAGAGCATTGTCATTGTCAAGTTTTGTTTGCAAAGAAATGTTAACATCAAGTAACTTGATCCATCCAATGCTGGTTGAGTGACGATGACGATTCTTTTTTTAGTTTCGTCGACGACTTTTTCCATTTGACGGTGACAATTGTCTACCCTGATTCAAGTTGACTCTCGATGTATTTCAGTCGGCTCGAAAATAATTGAATGTGAAGCTTATTGACTGTTTAACGATAAACTTGCGACGATCGACGCGCCACCATATTTCATATAACGGAGGCTATTAGAACTAACTTGGAGGTGATGATTTGGAGGTTATTTGACAAGTTGGAGGTTAAAATCACCTCCAAACACTAGCGATTTTGCGGTGGGATGTTGACGTTTGATCACGAATAGGGTTGAAAACCTCTTCATGGGATATATGAAATGTAACAGGCACATGGTGAGAATCCAAATCAGTGTGGGTAACCAGTTGTTTACAAAAGTGACTAGAGATGGTATGTGCAAATTAATTGTAGAAGGGTTCCTAAAAAATAAGGCTAGTGGGAGTTGAACTGAGAAATATTTTGAAAAGCATTCATTGAATAAAATTATGCTGTTAGAATTGCTTCGCGAATGTTTTGCATGAAAGTCATTAATCACAAAAAATGACTTAAGAGGAAAATAACCATTATCCTTTTACAAATTTTCAAAACCAGTTTTATTGCTCAATATTGAAGCAATATTCTAGAAAATATATCATTGCATTGTACTTGCTATACCTAATTGGTAGATTCTCATGCGAATCAATTGAAATTTAAACGAAAAAAATGGTTTTTATTTTTTAATGATTGCTGATGATTGAATGATGGATTCTTAAGCCTTAATGCGAGTTGATTTCCATCCGGTCGGTAATTACGCAAAATAAAAAGTTCCGATTACTTTTGAGGTTGGATCCAGGATTTAAATGAATTTCCGTTATAAATGCTATTTGTATGTTATTAGCTGTAAGAAAATGAAACAGCTCGTCCTCCTTGCCATTCAAAGAACGATTACAATTCAAAATATTAAAACATTTTAGATCCATTAGAAAAACGTAATCGAATACCATTTTTATTAGTAAATTTTACACCAACTAGGACTGCTTCAGCTATTGAGAAGGTTTTGAACATTGCATCAATCATTTGATTCAATTTTTCAGTTAAAAATTCAAAATCAGAGGGAGATATGTGATAAGTAGTAGGTAAATTTTCCGTTGATTTTATTTTGGTATTCATTACAGTCGAAGCGCGTTATAGCGACATCGAAAGGGACCGTCGCAATAGAGGAAAGTCGTTATAGAGAATAGATCTAACATTGAAATATTTTTCATGGGACCGAAAAATGTCGCTATAGAGAGCTTTTGTCGTTACAAAAGTTGTCGTTATAAAGAGCTTCGACTGTAATTAAAAAGAGACGGAGCAGAAGTTACCTGCGGTGGCATAAGTATGGGTATTTCCATGTGATGCTAGTTTTCAAGCTTCATATTGGTACGATGTGCTACATTCATTTATTTACAGCGATAAAAAATATATTATGCATCAGTGTTGAGTCGAAAACAAGGCTGGTTAAAATGTATTGGGACAAAATGAATATTTTCATGGAATTAAGTGATAACAATTTTATTAATGAGAACGTCAATCGTTCTGGTATGTAAAAAAGCTTCCACTAGCGAGAAAAAAATCTCTGGGTTCGTTACTTTGCTCAAAAACTAGATTCTTCCACTGTCTTGTTTATATATCAATTTGGGCTGAGAAAAAAAAATCAAAAAAGTCAAATTTAAAATACAATTGAAACAAAAAGAAATGTTTACACCGTCAAACAGTTCATATACAATATAAATTCCATACAGTGCACGATTCGTTTATGTTATATGTATGTTCTCAGAGAGGTGATGTCCATTTCGCCCCGTGTGTTCATAATGCCCTAATCTCCCTACTTGAAAATTTGGACATAGCGTACGTAACATAGCTCAAAACCTTCGAACCACAATGCCTTTCGTTTCCCTTATTGAAACAATTACAAATTCACGGATAAAATACTCGAATACTGTATCTTCCAAATGGTAGGTGTCGAATTGATAAACATTGTTTTCGTTCACAACGGTTCCAGACACACCGTGATTTACAATCCAATTTTCACCTAATTATCACTCTCCCCAAGAATAATATCAGAAAATACTTCTGTTTCCTTCTACTCCGTGCGGCTTTTTCGATTGGACATCGGAAAACTCAGCAAAACCAGCCCCGTTGCGCAACTGCACCCTCAGGCCCTACTCAACGTTACTGGGGACACCGCACGGTACTACATCTAATTCATCTGCAGCGTCAGCATCTTCGTCTTCGTCTTCGTCGTCGACATCGTTTTACTACGGGTCGCATGGAAGCAGTAGTGATTTGGAAACGGCCGCCGCAGCCTCAGCATCGTTGTCTTCGTCGGTGTTATCGTCAAACGGAATCCCTACCATAGGTCAGCATTATCGAGAATCTAATTATATCAGCACACAATTCGTTAAAGATCGGAACGTGTCAAACGAGCGAACGAATATTACAAAATTTAATCAGAAAAGTACGTTTCACGGTAGCACTGATGGTGGTGACATTGTATTGCGAAGACGTGAACAGATCAAACAGAAAAATACCACCCATGGTTTGGACAGGATGAGCAGCAAGATGGGGATGAGTGGCAGCTATGGAAGAATTAGTGCACCTAGTCATCACAGAGTGGGATTGACCTCCAGGGAAACCAATGATGACGAAGAAGAAGACGAAAGAGGGGAGCCACGGGTGGCAGCTCAAATATCGTCTGCACTCGCAGCAACTTCCGCATCGGGAAAAGTGAGAGGATCAGCATCAGCATCCGGTTCGTCTAGTTTTTCGCCATCAACAGGATCATTCACAGCATCATCCTCGTCGGCATCGACCACCAGTGACGAAGAGAATAAGAGAAAAACAATTTCGAATAATGAAAGAACTAGCAGCATGAATTTGTTTAACACCGTAACGCTAGTCGAAGAGAGCTTCCAATCTAACTCGTATTCGACTGTTGGCACTGGAAATCGGTTCCAAGCAGCCAGAACTACACCCGATGCTAATCACAGACTGGCAAAAAGAGAGAAACGTTTTAATGAAAATCTAGAAAATGAAATAAATAAAACACATTTCGACGATGATGATGAAATTTTCAATAGCACCACCAGTGGCAATCAGGAAGACGAGGATAGCATCAGAACCATCCAGGGAAGCAGCAGCAGCATCAGTATTAGTAGCAGTAGTAGTAGCATTAGTTCGAGTACCGGTCCTACCGAAAGGAATAATTATCACAGCACTGCCAGAGAACTACCAATTGCAGCGAAATTGAGGTTCGATAATATTCGATACCACTCCCTGGAAACGGGAGGCAGTGCCAGACACACAGGTGCTGCTGTAGGTTATAATCCTAGCGGTAGTGTACATCCGTTTAACCACTATATGGAAAGCGTCGAAAGCAGCGCTCCCACAACGATGGAGCTCGAGTGTGTTGCCGGATACGATGGAGGATTGCCGCAGCATTTTTTTCTGGAAGCCTATGACTCGAGAACCCGCAAGCTTCGGCTCAATATCACAAGTGCACTTAGCGATGTTCCGTTGTTTCGTATTGATCTATCTGGTACGTATTTATCATATATTAGTTGATTTTGATGAATGGTGATGGCGAAATGTTTTGCATAATTTAGAGATTTATGTGTTCTTTTTTTCAAAGATTGTATGCAGTATGTATTGTATCCAGTTCTTGTATGGCACTGTTTTGTGAACATTATTATGGAAAATGAGCAACTCCTGCATTTAAATGTGTTGTTCTATTTTTTTTTTTTTTGCGTTTAACTGCAGTATTTTTCCACACAAAACTAGGAATTGGGCTATTCAGATTTATGTTATACGGGCGTATTGCTGAAAAAAGATAATATGTTGAAAATTAACTTCAAAACAGCGATTTTGTTTTGATTTTGCTGTAAGGTAATCCATAAATTACGTCGCGAAAATTTGGCTATTTACAACCAAATTTTGTATTGATCGTCTCGTTCACCTAAATGCCCAAGAGCCTGGCGTAGTTTACAGACGACTCCTCTCTTGTTTCCTGCAACTTATAGGATGATTATTACTTTCTCTGGAGAACATTTAGAAGCTTACCGATGTGAATGTATTACTGTAATACTATTACAACTCGCATAAAGAGCTAAGCTATATGGTTCCAAAATAAACAAATTAATTTTTCTTAAAGAAAAATGTGAATTCACGAATTGAATTCAGCGTTTTATGTGCTGAATGTTACCGTAAAATTTATTAGAGAGCGTAATAAATTTACTTGGCATTAATTTAAAAAGAAGGGTATTGTCATAGAAATATGCGATTTTTGAATAAAATACGCAGGTTTTTCATTCGCTATGAGCAACATAAAATAATAAAGAGCGCGTTATCAAGCAAACTTTGTCCATTTGGTTGTATAGCAAAAAATCTGTATTTTCATGACTATATTGAATATTGTTAACAGTATTTTGATCACCCTCTTTAAAGTTATCGCAAATGCCCCTTTTTGTAAAAAATGCTTAATTATTTGTTTTGAACTATTTTTTAAACGAAAAGATTAAGAGCAATATACCCTTTGGCAACAATGTTTGATTTAAAAAGAGAAACAAGTTAGTAGAACAAATTTTGTCTTTGAAGTTCATACTTTTCATAATATATCAAAACTATGACATTTCTTTCGAGATGGGACATTTGCGATTACTTCAAAGTGTGTAATCAAAATTGTGGGTGTTTTTCACTGCGCAAATTTTAAGTTATTTCCTAGTGGCGCACTATGTTTTATTTTGTAGATTTCATGCGCTTTTTGAAAAGCGCTCAAACCGTTGATTTAAGAAATATAGTTTGTTCGGAGAAGTTTCTTGGTATATTAAAACGCATCTTTTGATGCAAAAAGTTTTGTAATCAATCCACCTAGCAGTGAGATAGAAAAACTATATTTTCATAACATTTAGATAGACATATGGTATCTTTGGCAAAATTGTAGAATTGACCATTTAAAACAATTTTGTCGAAGACACGATTTTTCTATCTCTTATACTTTTTGAGATATATGCCGTTGTATGTGAACGGAGTTTGTTTAAAAACTTACTTTTTATTATAATTTTTTTTTCCAAGATTTTTAACAATATTTGTGTTTCTTTAAAGTTGTTTGTCATGAAAAAACCCGCGTTTTTGCTGAACATATAATCTCGCTATCTTTTGAAGTAACAAAGTAATTCATGAATTACCTTTTTTTCAAGGGTTATTTTAGGCCCTTATAACTGGTTTCGGCGCAAAATGGCACAGACAACTCTTACAAATCATGAAAGTACTGTATCTCTCCTTTCGGCAGTTGATAAAAACTTTTGTCTATAAGTGGCTTTGCGTGAGTTTTTACTATCAAACAAATAAGCCTTATTAAAGCGAATTCGACCTATAATCCGTTTACTTTAAGAAATAGAGAGGTCCAATGTTCAGCAAAAACACGCGTTTTAAGATATCTAATTACTTTGGAGAAGACATGAAAAAATAAAAAAAATTAGTAAAAAGTAATGAACAAAAATGATTTTAGACGACTTTTTTCATACAATGTTGTGTACATTCTGTTAAAAAATGAATAACTCTTTTACAAGATTTTAACATTTTTCATGTTTTTTACAAAATTGTGAGATATCTTAAAACACTTGTGTTGCTGAGCATCGGGCCTCTCTATTTCTTAAAGTAAACGAATTATTGAAAGAATTCGGTTTAATAAGGCTTATTTGTTTGATAGTAAAAACCGACGCAAAGACACTTATAGATAAAAGTTTTTATCAACTGCCGAAACGGGAGATATGGTTATTTCATGATTTGTAGAAGTTGTCTGCGCCATTTTGCGCCTAAGCCAGTTAAAGGGGCCTTATCTACCCCTTGAGAAAAGAGTAATTCATGAATAACTTTGTTACTTCAAATGATATGTGCAGCAAAAACACGGGTTTTTTCATGACAAACATTTTTGTAGAAAACACAAATAATGTTAAAAATCTTGGGAAAGAAATATGATAAAATATAAGATTTTAAGGTGTCATTCACATACAACGGCATATATCTCAAAAAGTATAAGAGAAAGAAAAATCATATCTTCGACAAAGTTGTTTCAAATGGGCAATTCTACAACTTTGCCGAAGACACCATACGTCTATCTAAACACTATGAAAAAATAGTTTTTCTATCTCACTGCTAGGTGAATTGATCACAAAACTTTTTGCATCAAAAGATGCGCTTTAGTATACCGTCAAACGGGATATCTTGCAACAGGAGTGAAACTTGCAACACATCGACATGTAACCGTATTGTCGTTTTGTTTAGCATTGAGTTGAATTATTATAATTTATTTATCCGTTGATTGACCTTAGGTATACAACAGAAGATTTTGGCGAGGGTTTGGATATTGTTTCTTTTTTGGTTGGTTTGCTAGATGTGAAAATCATATTATACGTTGGATTGTATGAAATTAATGCTGAAAAACGTTCCTCGTTCCACACAAACGGTAGAAACATGTCATTCGAGACATTTGCTATTAGTTACAGTACCTAGTAATGCACAAATTGGCAATATAATACTTTTGATAATTTGATGCTTAAACACTATAAAAATTCAAAAAACGTTTTTGACTACCCTTGTGGGGTAACTTGCAACAGCAATTTTGATCTCAATTGTTCAATATTTCTTGCCGTTTGTCATCGAAAATACATGAAAAGGCAAAATTGAACATATATTAGTTCAGTAACATTAAAATTTATGGACCTCAATCAATTCAATACATGTTTTGTACTATATGCTACAAAATTTACGTGAAACGCATTATTATTAGATAAAGTTTTATTTTCTTTATGATAATAATCAATAATTTTGAAAATCTGTACAAAAATTACCTTGCACATCTGGCATTGGGAGCTTTCTACATGGAATATGATAAAAGTTATGTCAAAACACCATCTTCTTCTTCTTTCTGGCGTTACGTCCCCACTGGGACAGAGCCTGCTTCTCAGATTAGTGTTCTTATGAGCACTTCCACAGTTATTAACTGAGAGCTTTCTTTGCCGATTGACCATTTTTGCATGTGTATATCGTGTGGCAGGTACGAAGATACTCTATGCCCTGGGAATCGAGAAAATTTCCTTTACGAAAAGATCCTCGACCAGCGGGATTCGAACCCACGACCCTCAGCATGGTCTTGCTGAATAGCTGCGCGTTTACCGCTACGGCTATCTGGGCCCCATCTGGGTTGGTGTCAAAACACCAACAGAGATCATTTTAAGACATATATAATAATAATGCAATACGTCGTTTTGATTTAAATATGTATAAAAAAATAAGTTATGTGAAGTATAACTTAAAATATCAATGTATTTGTAGAAAAGTTGCATTATAATTTTCAAGACTCATAATATACTAGAACTTCCCCGTGTGGGCTGCCTATGCAATTCCAATGAAGTTTTCAATCGAATTGATTTAATACTCATTATTTAATAAATAATAAATAGTTTTTTAAAAGTGGAGTAGCCTGTTTCTGATTATTGTCATGCTTTTACAGCAGAAAATTATTAAATGATCATAAGTACACGATAAAGGTTAAGTCTAATTAGTGTACTTTAGGTAGCAGTGTGTGTTGCATGTTACCCCACATCAGGGGTAGCATTAAAAATGGACATTTTTCGTCTCCCCTGATCCCAGAAAATCAAATACTGATAAAATTAATACTGCGTGGTATTCTGGCATTTGGCGATTAGGATACCGGATGGTTTTTGTCTCATCTGAATCCTCAAATTTTTCATCCATATAGCTTTGAAGTTGAAAATTGTTGCAAGTTACCCCGTTTGACGGTACCAGAAAACTTCTCCGTACAAAAACAACGGTTTGAGTGTTATCCAAAAAGCGCATGAAATCGACAAAATCCAACACAGTGTGTCGGTAGAAATGTCAGATCAATCAGAGCTCTAGGAGTAAAGATACAAGTTTCCAAACTTGGGCATTATGTATGAAAAACGGCAAAATGATCTTTATTTTTTGGCGATCACTGTAACTTTGTGGGCCGAATTTTTGATACTTTCAGTAAACATGCATGCGTGCTCGTTAACCTTTGCGGTAGTAACATAGTTTTTGGCATACAATTTTAATCTTTGATCAGCTCTAATTTGATCAAATTTCAACCGATTTCATCTCTTTTAGCTCCATTCGATTGGGAATCTATTCTAGTTTTGATGGCCAGAATATGGTTTGCTTTGGTTCCACAGTGCCGGAGTTATTCCGGATTCCATTGGGGTAATAGATTATTTTGGATTGGTATTTTATAATTTTGATTGCCAGTTCCATTATGTACACCGCTTTAAATCTGTTCATTGTTCGGAAAACCCTGTAAAAACAATGAATATATATGTTAGAACATCGTGGGTTACTCTGGCATCACCTGGTTACCTCACGGATTTGGTGCCCCCGGGGAAGTGGCCACTTGTCGATCTGGAACCCATCAAATTTCATGATTTTCCAACGCCAGTGATCAAAGCAACTACAGTTTTCCTTACTTGGGACCATCCGGCCATGTCACGGATTTGATGCTCCTTGGAAAGTGGTTACTTGTAGATCTGGAACAAACCCTAGCCTGGGGCTCAGCAAATTTCATGATTTTCAGTACCAACTCATTGATGATCAATTTTGCTTTATGGAAAATTCTTAGGTAATTTTCATGGGTTTCAGGAGGATATTGATAGATATAACGTGAATATTATAAAAATAACAAAGATATAGATTTTAAACCATCAGGCATTAGATACGTAGTTCGGAAAGACGATGTTACTTCATAGAACGAAATTGTACTGCATAGTGGATTCCTCGATATATGTTTTTGAAGCTCGTAAAAATATTTAAACAAAGAAACAACTCTTTAATGAATGTTCGAATCCTCTGAGCAGAATCTCAAATAGAGAAACTTTAAAGCAGATGGAGTACCGTGTACCTTTTAATTCCGCTCCTAAATGCTTATCTTTGACAGATACGCGTATTTCGACTACCACTTGCAGTCTTCTTCAGTGTCAGTTACTCGTATCCACTGAAGAAATCGTCGCATCTCTCTACCTTAAATACTAACACCGGATAAGTACCTACACAATCAAACTACCTAGGAAAAGTTTTCGACAGGAGTATACCTGTCATGTCTTGGTCAAAAATTGAAAAGGGGGATAATAATAATTATACAAATCCCTAACTATCTACCTATATATTCAAGCTCGTTTATATTTCTTAGGTACAAACTTAAACAGCCTTGATTGTCCGTTTCCTTGATCCCTATTAAGAAGTAGTGAAGGTTTTTGTTTGTAAATTTCTAAACTTTCAGCGACGTCTAGTTTCCAAGATGAAGATACGCTTCGTACGATGTCTATGTTATCGCTTGTCATTTGGTGTCCATCCTGGAAAACATGTTCAGCCACTTTTGATTTAAAATCATACGCTAATCCCTTTTCTAATTCCTTGTCCGCTTTTTTTACCTCAGCAATATGTTCTTTGAATCTTATTTCTAGAGTTCGTTTTGTTTGTCCTATATAAATTTTATTACAATGGGGGCATGAAATTTTATATACTCCTGCTCTATTCAGTTTATTAATTTTATCCTTTGTTGATCCTAATCTAGATTTAAGCTGACTACTCCTACTGCTGAAAACCAAATCTACTCCATATTTTCGAAATTTCTTAGCCAAAGGCTGTGTAATCTTGGTATCAAAATTCACCGCTACTCTTTTTAAATCCTCTTTTTCGGCAGTAAGTGTTGTCATACTTTTCCTATATTTATCCCTTGCCCTCTTATCTACTACTGCTTGTATTGTACTATTCCTATATCCGTTAAGCCTAGCCGTCTCAAAAATATAATTCAGTTCTTTTGATTTTCCAGTTTCACTTAAAGGAAGGGTTTGCATTCTATGTATCATATGATGAAAAGCCGCCATTTTATGCTGATAAGTGTGGTTGGAAGTACTCGGAATAACTCGCATAGTATTAGTTGGTTTCCGGTAAATTTCAAATTCAAAGTGAGACGATTCCCTAATAATTAGCAAATCCAAAAAAGGTAGTTTATTATCCTTTTCCTCTTCATGAGTAAATTTAATATCTTTGTGAATACTATTAATTGCTTCTAAAATTTTTGGCAAATAATCCTTTTTGATAATGCTAAACACATCATCTACATATCTCCACCACCGCTGTGGTAACAAATCTTTCTTTTTCAAAATGCTTTCAAAATTGGCCATAAACAACTCGCTCAAAAACGGAGACAATGGATTACCCATAGGTGCACCTTTTGTCTGCTTATAAAAATTACCACGGAAGCTAAAATAGTTCTCTTCCATACAAAGTCGGGTTAATTTGATGTAATACCGAACTTTGTTTTTCCAATTTGACTCATTGTGTTGATTAAGTAGCCATTCTTCCAAAAGGTTTATGGCTTCTTTAACTGGCACACTAGGAAATGATGCTTTAACATCAAAAGAAACCATAATTTCATCATCTTGAATATACCCAGAAGCTTGAAGTTGGCTTGCAAACTCCTGAGTATTGTTAACTGAACGGCTTTCAAAAGGTTTGGGCATGGATTGGAATTCCTTAACCAGCCACTTTGCAAGTTTGTGTGTAGGAGACCCTTCTGCTGATATAATTTCTCTCATTTCATTGCCAGGTTTGTGAATTTTTGGCAATCCTTTAATTCTTGGTAGAACTGGATTAGACACTTTGAGGCGGCTAGTGTTATCTCCAAGAAGTGGCTTACATTCTTTTAAAGTTTTTTCTACATGTCTCACCATTGTGGGAAGTGGATCGACTCTAAAATGCCTATAGGGACCAGTGGTTATTTTTTCGTTCATTTGATTATCATAATCATCTTTATCCAAAATAACCACTGCATTGCCCTTATCCGCTTTTACATAGTATACCGACTTATCCCGAAGTTCACTCAAAACTTTATCCTCAACACTATTTTGACCTCTTAATTGAAATTTGTTACCTTTTAATGACTCTTCAGTGTCATTTCTAGCAGATTCTTGAAACTCTATTGGTATTGTGTGTGTAATGGCGGTTTCAACATCGATTATTGTCTGTTCAATATCTGGTTTTGTGGCAACCGCATATGCTAATCCCTTATTGAGAAGTGTCAATTGTTCTTCTGAGAACTGCTGCGTCGAGCGATTGAACACAAAACCTTCAATAGAATGGACCTTCGGCAATGCTGTTACCACTTTGGTGTGCTGCTCATTCTTTAAAATTGCTAATTTTTTTGAGTGAATATCTTTCTTTCTACGTGCTTCGCACTCCTCTGCTTGTATCACCTTGGTAAGGAAAAGTGGAAATTCCCAAGGGTATTGTTTGGCCAATTTCAAATGTAAACTATAGCACTTCAATGTTTGTGAGTTCAAACAAGTTCCTTATCTTTAAGATATATTCTAGGAAGTATTTCTCCCATGATTCCTCTAAAACTAAAATCTTTTTGCATGACTTTGCTTTGTAGCCGCAGGCGTTACCACTAGACTAAGGAAGGCTACATGTACAATCAACTCTCCCTAACTCGATATTCAAGGGACCATCGAGTTAGGGAGGTATCGAGTTACAGAACACAAAACCAGTGCAACTGTGATCCAAGGGACCATGAAAACCAACTTTTACCTTACTTTAACCAACTTGACCACTGAATTGGCACTGAAAATTCATGAAATATGATGGGTTTTATTCTAGAGTTTGATACAGGTCCAAAATTTGACACATTCCTGGGAACATCGAATCTGTGACATGGCCAGGAGGTTCCAAATATGAATATATGTTTGATATGATCATCAATGAATAGGCTCTGAAAATTCGTGAAATTTGATGGGTCATGTTCCATGTCGATAAGTGGCCACTTTCCCGGGGCCACCAAATCCGTGACATGGCCGGGTGGTTCCAAGTATGTAAAAATGTAATTGCTATGATCACCAATGAATTGGCGCTTAAAATTCATAAAATTTGATGGGTCACATGCTAGGGTTTGTTCCAGGTCGATAAGTTGCCACTTCCCCGGAGCCACCAAATCCGTGACATGGCCGGGTGGTTCCAAGTATGTAAAAATGTAGTTGCTTTGATCACCAATAAATTGGCGCTGAAAGTTCATGAAAAATGATGAGTCACATGCTAGGGTTTGTTCCAGATCGACAAGTGGCCACATCCCCGGGGGCACCAAATCCGTGAGGTAACCAGGTGATGCCAGAGTAACCCACGATGTTCTAACATATATATTCGATGTTTTTACACGTTTTTCCGAACAATGAACAGATTTAAAGCGGTGTACATAATGGAACTGGCAATCAAAATTACAAAATACCAATCCAATATAATCTATTACCCCAACGGAATCCGGAATAACTCCGACTCTGTTGAACCAAGGCAATCTTGCTTGGGGAAGATTAAGATATGACGTCCATCGTTTTTCGGGATTTCTGAACCCCCTCCTCCCTCCTTCTCCGTTTTTCCAATACCTAACAGATGCACTGACACACTGTCACACTTTCATACACCCCCCCCTCTCAAATGATGTACGTCATATTTGGATGATCCCTTGGGTGTTTTCTTGGATATTGAAGATACCTTCGATAACGTGTCTTTCGATGCCCTATTGGAAGCTGCACGAAACCATGGCTCACCTACAATGATTACCAATTGGATTCATCAGATGCTCAGAAACCGACATTTCTTCTCGACATTGCGTCAAGCAGCGATTCGAAAATTGAGTGTATGCGGATGTCCCCAAGGAGGAGTCTTGTCACCACTTTTGTGGAATCTCGTAGCAGATACGCTATTGACGCAACTAAGCGGGTTTCCAACTTATGGATTTGCCGACGACTATCTAGCTCTGATAGTTGGTATGCACAAAGGCACTCTAATCGAACTGATGCAAAGTGCTCTTCAGATAGTCCAGAGTTGGTGTCGCCGATATGGCCTTTCGGTTAACCCGAATAAAATATCTATTGTTATTTTTACGGAAAGACGAAAACGCGATGGAATTTGACTTTTACGTCTTTTTGGCACTGAGATTAATGTAACTAATCAGGTAAAGTACGTCAGAGTCGTTCTAGATTCCAAACTTTCGTGGACACCTCACATTGATTTCAGAGTCAAAAAAGCTTGCATAGCCTTTGGTCAATGCCGGCGAGCTTTTGGTAAAATTATCCTTAGTACAAGTGGTCGGCGTGAAGTCAGAGTGGACCAATTGACATTTTTCATATTTTTCATAAAATGGTTTTAAAATCTAACACTTTGTAATTTTTTTAACTCATTGAAATTTTTTCCACACATCTTTGTGATACTTTCAAACAATATAATGTGAATTGATAATCATGAAAAGACATACTCCAACCCTCTAATATAACGATTTTTTGCTGGACTATGTACACTTAGTCCACTCTGACTGAATTTAAAACCACCGTTTGGTGATTTAGTTCACTCTGACTGATTATTATTATTTCTTTATTAGAGAGACTTTCAGCCTTTGGCATACCACTCTGACTGAACAATTTCTAGAAAAAATAACAATCATTTAACGCTTTCATGATCAAACTTGGTACATATCTGTAAGATAAACAGATGATCTTCATCCTTCGGCAACAGAATAGAAAATTCTTCAATAATCCGTATCTTCAATCCCGGACAATAAGCGGATTTTAAGATATTTCCTACAGACACCATAGAACTACCAAAAACTTCTATCGGACTGAGAATGATTCAAAAAATGCAACAATCAATCAAATTCTCGCTTTTTGACACTTGGTTCACTCTCTCTGCACAGAAATTGTTGCAATTTCTGACCACCCATCCAAATCTGGTAAATGGTCAAAAATCAAAGTCAAATGCATTGAATTAAAAAACATTAAGGAATTTCTATTGAAGGATGAGAAGATCAATCATTCCATGTCGAAAACTCTGACAAATCATTTCAAATGTCTTTCATTTCCAAGCATTTCTCAGCGTGCTCGCTGTTATGGTAATAAGCACTCTGGCTGAATACTTTTATCGATTTTTATTGATCATCCAAAGTAAATTTGTTACATATCTCTGGCAGTTTACAGCATTCATCAAACCTGATAAAAGTGAAATGGAGTTAAAGTAATTTCACATTTAATGGAAAAATAATCCAATTTTCTCCAGTTTTGCACTTGGTCCACTCTAACTTAACGCGGACCAAGTGATCTCCAAATTGCTTATAACGTTCTTTACAGGACATTTGCCACACAATTTCCTTCACGGGAAGAATGGACGTCTGGTTTTTTGGAAAGTATATCAAACAACACAGTATGTTACATTGATGGTGCCCTTTTTGAATAAGGTTTAGCTGGTGCTGGTGTATATTCTCGTGAGCGGAAGCTGAATACAGTTTTACGTGATTTTCGAGCCGGCCTTCTGATACCTGATACGCATTACAGCTGCACAGAATTGAAAATTCAATGCAATTTAACTACAGTATAAACCCAATTCTTTTTTTTTTTCAAATGTTTTTTGATGCTAACTCTTAATAGGGTCTCTATTAGGGTGCGGCTTATTTTTCAAAAGTTCCCAAAACCAAAAATTCGTTTGCTCTACTGAATTCAAATCACATTAAAAAAGAAACCTCGAAATCTGAGCCAAAAATATTAACATTTAGGGGTGGCGCCATCGTCTTGAAGGTGAATTTTCAAGTTATAAAAAACGACCTTCAGTGAAGTAAACATAACTTTGTTATTTTTCAAGCGATTTTATAACTTTTAGCATCAATACCTTCAAAATTAAATTTACGAAAAGTTTGTAGAACATCAAATTTGTCTTAAATCATAACAAGTTTTAGTTAAAAGTAATTTATTCCAAATTTTTCCTCATTTTACTAAAAAAATCAACTTTGTTTGACCATAACTTCACGATTACTCAACCGATTCCAAATCTTTTTACTTGTTTTTAAAGCTATTTTAATTGTTTTCAAACTGTTAATACAACACATTTCACTAAAAAGATGTCTTGACCAAGTTATTCTGCAAAAACTGCACAAAAACATGATTTTTTAACGAAAAATGCCAGTTTTTTTCAAATTTTCGCCAGTTAAATATTATCTCTAAAGCTGAACTGGGTTTTCTCATTTGTTAAACCTTTGAGAAGGACTTTGCAACAATTTTTGAAAAATTTTGAAACAAAAATATGTTTGCATATCGTCCCCTTAATGCTACAACTAGATAACTCGAAATTTGGAGTTTTTGAGTTGAGTATGCCAAAATATCGCTCTTAACTAGCTCTATAACATATCCAAAGCTCATAAACGTGCGATTTAAAACAAAAAAGTTATAGTATATTTTCAAAACTAGATAACTCAACGTAGAACAAACGTATTTTGTGCTAAAACTAGGTAACTCGAGTTATCTAGTTTGAGCTCTGAAATTTGCTCTCATGCCATTGTGTAGATTTGGGTGCTACAACTGGATATCGCATAAAAAAAAATAAAGAAACAACTGGCTATTACGAAAACAATATGGAAAACAAGTCTCGGGTAGAGATCCCCCAGTATCTATTTGATCATCAATTGAACCATTGAATGAAAAACTTCGAAATTATTAATTAAATAATTTAATAAAATTTCTTATTTATAAGAAGTTGAATCATGACTATTCATCCAAAAATAGATTTGAAAATATTGATATGAACTTTGGTCAAAGAATTGAAAATAGCAATTACATAAGATGTGCTTCATTTCCGTACACAATCCAGAGAGATTAGAATTGTTTTCATTGCATGCTTTTAGTTCAGGTGAAACTGAGCGTTTTGGACATAGATGTGGTTGATTTGATTTAGACTTGTTTACTGTTTAGGCAGACGTCAATCAAGAAACTTCTTAATATTTCTAAGCCTTCTACCATTTTCTGAGCTGGTCTCAACGTTCAGCATACCTGTTTTAATGTATGTTTGAAGGTATGGTCTTCAGAATCAAATAAAAATAAGTGTAGTTATAGACACTAATGTGAAAATAAGTATGATATCTTGCAATATATGAAATGAAATGGAATGCAAATCATATAAGACCAAAACTATCTTTTGTACACATTTAATTAAAATGGACTGCGAAACGCATTCATACTATCAAATTTTTACTGTTTTTGATTATAAGTGTGTAATCCAAACAAATTTTATCATTCAAAAGTTTTGTTAATGTTTCAAAATTTGACGTACCGTCAATGTTCAACGATATCGAACCTTTGTATTTGCTTAAACTAGTGCATGGTTTAAGCATGTGTTATTTCACGAAAACAATGCTCACTAAAACAATTTCCTGCACCTTGGAGAAATAATGTTTGAACATTATTCAGTACGGGAAGGTGTCCGGTGTCTGGAAATCTTCTTTTTAATACTAGTTGCCATTTTGGTGTTGCGAATAATCTTAAAGGATATCAATTATATAGCATTTGAGTTATTTTTATGTATTGGCTTAAACTAGGTATCTCGGATTATGAAGAAATGGTTGAATGATTGTGTATGCTACAACTAGGTAACTCGCAAAATTTTCAAATTATTATTTTTTTCTTGGTTAAAAATAATACTGATGCCTGAATTTGTACATGATAGGAAAAAGAATGAGTTAATTAACGTATATATCATGAAATAAAATTAATGAAACACTCTGGAACGGAGGACCATGTCCTTGAAAGATGGTCAAATTTTCAAAGTCGTTTATCTCAAAACGTCGATTTTCGAGTTATCTAGTTGTAGCATTAAGGGGACGATATGTTGAAATATATATGCACTATTCGACTCGCAATAAAGGCAAGATGCTTTATAAATTTAAGTTTCATAGAAAAAATACAATTTCCGGCGAAAAAACTTAAATAACCAAAAGAAATTTGGATAGTTTTTGGTGAAAAACTTAGGCAAAACCATTTTTTAGAAAAATGTGTTATATGAACAGTTTGAAAACAACTAAATTTGCTTCAAAAACATGTAAAAACATTCAGAATCGATTGAGTATTCAAGAAGTTATGGTGCAACTAAGTTGAAATTTTTAATAAAATGAGGAGAAATTTGTATAAAAGTATTTTAAACTAAGACTAGTTTTGATTTAAGACAAATTTGATATTCTACAAAGTTTTCATAAATTTAATTATAAAGATAATGATGCTAAAAGTTTTGAAATCGGTTGAAAATTAACAAAGTTATGTTTACTTCACTGAAGGTCATTTTTTATAACTTGAAAATTCACCTTCAAGACGCTTGCGCCACCTCTAAATGTTAATATTTTTGGCTCAGATTTTGAGGTTTCTCTTTTAATGTGATTTAAATTCAGTAGAGCACACGAATTTTTGGTTTTGAGAACTTTTGAAAAATAAGCCGCACCCTAGTCTCTATCTCCAAGACATAACCGATAGCTACATTTTTGAATATAAATAGTAAGATACAATTTCTGAATGATGGATATTCATAATTTGTTTGGATAATATTCCTATACCTTATTTTTCAGCATCATATAATACCCATGCTGTGTTAAGACGAAATATTGTCAGATGAATTATTTTAAATACAAATACAATTACAAACATCAAACCATAGAACTTAACTATGAAAGTGTGAGTGCTTTTGTTAGTACTTATATTTATTTTTAATACCTATAATCTAATTCACTTTTCTTTTATCAATTACTAAAAGTATCCTTATGCAAACGCACCTTTTCAGCTTGATAAAAACATTACAACAAGTCAAAATTTGTTTACGATTTCTGAGCTTACCAGATTAAAATGTCCACTCACAGTTGATTTACCTAAGCTGATCATTATTTTGTGTCCGTAATGCTAGAACAACTTTCACATCACACAGATTGTATCTATTATCTCCAGTCAGTGAATCGACCCACCAAAAATCATGCAATTGTCTCTGCTTTACTTTTTTTCAGAGCTGATCCCTAGTGAATCCTATACACCAACTCTTCACCTGATTGCGTATAGTGTAAATCAGAAAGGACGTTCGGAACCAACGATTCTTGAGGACATAGCGATTAATGAAGCTGAAAAAAGGACAGGTAGGTACTTCAGCAATTTTCTCCTTCTAACAAAAATATCAACTTGGTCCCGACTAACTGAGCGCCCTAGAATCAGTTTGAATCGACGAGTGAGGGGAGAGCATGGTCGCTAGTGTGCAGTGAACCTTCTATTATTAGATTTACTTTTGAGCCACCACTCTTCGCCAGTTTTCTCGACGAACTCGGGAAAGGGACTGTGAACCCAAGAAATGGACTATTTTCGAATCTCGTGTGCCGTTTCGGGCGACGAAAACGGTCAAAGGACGTTCGAGGGAAGAAAAGCTGTGTATTTATTTGCTCATTCGACAGGAAAGCAATACATAATTTGCAAGAATTCAGAGAGAAAGCGACGAACAAAATAGGTGGTAAAAGTGAATTTCGGAAGTTTGACCCCTTCTTGGTCGCTTATTGCTTACCCTAACGATCGCCATTGGTTTCTTGAATTCTGTAAGGCAGGTGACAGAACCAATTTATTCCTTTATTGGAAGCATCGGCTGTAACCTATAAGAATGTGTCTCGGGATGACATTCAAAAGGAAAAAAAATGGAACGATAGCTGGGTAGAGTGCTTAAGAGCCGTGTAAATATTGTCGAGATTTAAGGGCAGCTATCGGTGAAACGACCAGACTGGGGATGGCTTATTGGAAAATAAATTGCCACATGGGGGCTAAATTTTCAGCGATACATCGAATTATGGGCGCAAAAGCTACACGATGCAGGCAGGGAGCATGAGTTTTCCAGAATGTCTAGAAAACTCTTCAGGTGTAAAGCTATCAAAACTGTTTATTTATATTCTATAGAGGTTTTAAGATTGGTGGAACAATTGTCAGTCTTCCAGAGAAAAAAAAAATAAGTAAAATTGGAATAGCAATAGCAAGTTTTCCTGTAAGTTAGGTAAAACTCTTCAGCATATCCCATCGATGGTTTGAGGACATTTTTTTTAAAGGCAGAACGTCGAATCCTAAAACATCAAAGAATTTTTTGGAAGAGAATCATTGTTCTGAAAAATTTTCGTTTCCTTCCAATATGCTTCTTACGACGTTTTGTTCTCTCGAAGTTTTCGAATTCAACGTTTTGTCTTTGAAAAGACACGCATTAGTTTGCTTTCATTCTAATGGTCACGGTATGCTTAAGGTCCTGCACTGTTATGTTTTAATATGAAACTTCGAAGGTTCATGATCATGTTGATAGCTAATTTCATGGAGGAGCGAGAGGAAGGAACAAATAAATAAAGGTTTCTTTATCGTCAACTTAAATATTCGTTATCCTGTACAGTTTTGTGCACATTGTTGCAAATGTTTGAATTTTTAATAATAAACTTTCCTAGGTTGATCGCAACTAAAATTTTATTGCGCGCATTAACTAAGAAGTTGCAGAAGTTATCCAAATTCAATACTATGTTTTAAAAATGGCATAATTTTTTTTAATGTTTTCCATTTTGCAATGAAAAATTTAATACAATATCTTTGCTCATAGTTTACCCCCATGAAAAAATATTTGAAAAAAAACATCGACAAAATAATCCGACCATTTTAATTATAGATCTGAAGGTTTGAGAAGCTCATTTCGAATCCCAACCGTGTCATATTTTTTAACCCGTACACAGCGAATTCAAACGGATTCAAATATTTCGTTGCTTCTATACTGGAACACATATCTAGTTTCTCGAAGTGGCAAGAGAAACTCGGGAGTATTCCTGTGGCCAGAGTTATTCCGGTGGGTTTCTTAAGTCGGGTAAAAAAGAGTTATTTTTTGGGACATGAAAAGTTATATTTATCAGTTTGCAATGACAATAATTTTAATTTGAATGAATCATGAAGATTTAATATTCAAAATCTTAAATATATCGGATGTAGCCACTCGGTCTTAATGCACTGAAGCACTGACTATAGATTTGTTGGAGACTTAACCGTTTCAATTTTCGAAAATTAGAGATAACACATAATAGTTTAATAAAATGCGCTCCCATAAGCTTGGCACTGATTTTAAGAAATTGGCCATCTTATCGTAAATTTGAGACATCCAGAGGACCCCAAAATGGTAATTTTTTGGATCAATCAAATGCATGACACAAGCTTATTCAATTCGCTCGTTTCTCTAAAGATTTCTTAAAGTTTTTCTTAAAATTCCTTGATATAGTGGCCACATTATAGCCGATTCTGAAAACTATCTGTGACTTGTAATTTGCATACCTCTAGGAGCACAGAAGCACAGCACCCTTTTGAACCGACCTGACCCAGTGACTCATCGGAATAACTCCGGCCACATGAACATTTACGAGACTCTTTGGCCGCTTTTACAAAATAGTTCGTAGGTTTATTGAGGCTTAAAAATTAATTTTAGGAGATCATATTGTAGATGTGGATGCTGATACGAGTTGAAATATGTGTTTCTAAATTTAATTACTTTACTGAATGCTTTATTACATGTTTTAGGTCCTGAAACATACAAACCAACAACTTAGTTTTATTTCAAAACCTCAAATTTCAGACCTTTAGTAAACTGTTTTGATAAAATAACAACTTTGAACAAACATTTACCACAAATGTTGATAAAACAAGAAGATTCGATAGTTTTGTGATGCTCAGAACAACTTTCTATGATTTGTGAAAATGTAAAAAATTGTTCATATAGCAAATGTTATTCGGGATTTTTACTTTAAATTTTATTGTTTTTTTTTTATTGTGAGTAGTGTTTGGTCCATCGAATGTTTGCGGGAATGGGCGGTGCAATCAGGATCAATCGGGTTCGGCACGTTGTTCGCTTAGTACAGTGAAAAATTGCGAATAGCGCAAATCATGTAACTAGTGTTTGATCTTTGGATTACGCCGCATGCTCTTGATGCAGCAATCAATTGACACATGTTTGACGAACAATACGATTATCGAATAATATCGTGAATTCGTTTATGCGCATAATAATCATTGATCGCATCCTCAACCAAGGTGACTCCCAGAACCATTAATTATCCCTCAAACCCAATACTCCTACCCTGATACTTTAATGGCTACAGCATAGCGTCACGCCATTGCCGGGCGTATTGTAGAGCTCCATCTTTGTTGGTCTTGGGCAAAACTTCTCCAATTGCCCCGAACGTTTAAGGTTGACAGGTCCTCTTTCACTGCCTACAGCCAGCGTATTCGTGGTCTTCCCCGAAGCCGCCGACCTGTACCTGGTTCCCTTCTTCTTCTTTCTGGCGTTACGTCCCCACTGGAACAGAGCCTGCTTCTCAGCTTAGTGTTCTTATGAGCACTTCCACAGTTATTAACTGAGAGCTTACTATGCCAATGACCATTTTTGCATGCGTATATCGTGTGGCAGATACGAAGATACTTTATGCCCTGGGAAGTCGAGAAAATTTCCAACCCGAAAAGATCCTCGACCGGTGGGATTCGAACCCACGACCCTCAGCTTGGTCTTGCTGAATAGCTGCGCGTTTACCGCTACGGCTATCTGGGCCCCTACCTGATTCCCTGCTGAATATTATTTTCGCAATTCTTTCTTCCAACATTCGCACTAAGTGACCAGCCCACTGAAGTCTGCCGTATTTTACACGCTTGATAATATTCGCATCTTTGTACATTTAATGCAACTCGTGACTCATGCGTCTGCGCCACACACCATTTTCGAGCTTCCCAGCGAGTATTGTCCGCAGCACTTTACGCTCGAAAACACCGAAAGCTTTCCGATCTGCCTCTTCGTCCACACTTCGTGCCCGTAGAGAGCCACCTGAAGAATCAATGTTTTATACAGGGCGAATTTTGTTTGCGTTTGCAAGCTGCGGGACCTAAGCTGGTTACGTAGTCCGTAAAAGGACATATTCGCAGCCGCAACACGTCTTTTCACTCCGCGGGAAACGTCGTTGTCACATGTCACAAGTGTTCCAAGGTAAACAAATTCTTCATCAACTTCTAACACATCCCCATCAAACACTACTTCAGCACTAACACCACCAAGCCTACCTCTATCTCTACCAGCAACCATGTATTTCATTTTGGTAGAATTAATGGTCAGGCCTATCCTCGCTGTCTCCCTCTTCAGAGGCACGAATGCCTCTTCCACTGACCTGCGATCGATTCCAATTAGGTCTATATCATCCGCAAAGCCAAGGAGCATGTGCGACCTTGTGATAATAGTGCCATTTCTCTGCACGCCAGATCACTTAATAGTACCCTCGAGAGCAATTTTGAACAGTAAATTCAAAAGTGCATCTCCCTGCTTCAGCCTGTCTAACGTCACGAACGAGATTGATACCTCGTCTGCGATCCGAACACTTAATTTCGGACCATCCAGCGTAGCACGTATCAGCCTAATTAGTTTCGCCGGAAAACCATGTTCAGACATTATCTGCCACAGCTAATTTCTTTTCATTTATAAGTGGTTTCTTCACCACCGCTTAGGCCTTAAACCTGGTTTAATAGTATGGGTAAACGTGGTTTACGGCTTAAGCTAAGGTGAAGAAATCGGCCCTGAGTCGAACGCCGCCTTGAAATCAATAAACAGATGGTGAGTCTGCAAGTTATACTCCCGGAATTTATCTAGGATCATTCGCAAGATAAACATCTGGTCCGTTGTCGAACGGTCCTCACGAAAACCAGCTTGGTATTCGCCAACGAAGGACTCCTCGAGCAGTCTGTTAAAAAGGATGAATTTTGTATGCCGAATTCAGCAGGGTAATTCCTCTGTGATTGGCACACTCCAGTCTGTTCCCTTTTTTATAGATTGGGCGTATGAGACCATCCAACCATCCGGTGGGCAATTCTTCGTCCTCTCATACCTTCAGAAGTACTCAGTGGATCGACTGATAAAGCTGCTCACTTCCGTGTTTGAGAAGCTCGACCGGGATCTCGTCCGTCCCAGCAGCCTTACAGTTTTCAGCTCGCTGATAGCCTTTTTAACCTCTCCTGTGGTTGGTGGGTCCACAGCTTGATCGTCATCATCAATGTTTATCCTGTTCCTCGCTACATTTCCATTTTCACCGTTCAACAATTGCTGAAAGTGCTCCTTCCACCTGGCAGCCACCGCCGTTTTATCGGTCAGCAAATTCCCTTCTCGATCATTGCACATGGCGGGAACTGGTACGGTATTGTGCCGCGCACCATTGACCGTTGCATAGAATCTCCGCATATCATTCCGGTTCATGCTTTCTTGTGCTTTAGCTATCACACTTTCTTCGTGCTCCCTTTTCTTTCTGCGGTGGATTCGCTTTTCTTCGGCTCTCGCTGCCCTGTACCGATCTTTGTTCTATCGGGTACCGACCACAAGCATACGGCTTCTGGCGACATTCTTCATGTCTGTCACTCTTCATCGAACCAGTCGTTTCGTCTTCGTCGTTGACCAGTGCCAATCACTTCCCGCGCCGTTGTTGTCACAGCTTCGTGGATAGGGTCACAGGCTGTCGACGTCTCCAGCAACGTTGGTTCTTCCCAACTGCTCGTCTAGCTACTGGCGGAACTGTGCAGCTACCCCATCAGTCAACAAGCGTTGTATATTGAAGCGCAGCGTTCTGTCTGTTCTGGAACTCGTGACGCTGGTAACCGCGCACGAATTTTAGCCACAACTAGATAATGATCCGAGTTGATATTAGGGCCTCAGAAGGTCGTGACATCTATGACATCTGATAAATGTCGCCCATCAACCAACACGTGGTTTATTTGGGAGCAGGCATCGCCACTCGGGTGTCGCTAGGTGTGTTTGCGGATATTCTTTCGTGCGAAGTAGGTACTGCTGATTGCCATCCCTCTAGCAGCAGCGAAGGTTACTAGCCGCAGGCCATTATCATTGGTAACGGAATGGATGCTTTCTATTCCAATGACGGGTCGGAAGAAAGCTTCTTTCCCGATCTGCGCATATGCGTCGCCGATGACTATCTTGACATCTTGTTTTGGGCACTCTCCGTAGGCCTTATCCAGGCTCTCATAGAACTCGTCCTTCATGTCATCGGGCTTATCGGTCGTTGACGCATATATGTTGATCAGGCTGTAGTTGAAGAACTTGCCGTTCATTCTCAACACACAGATTCGGTCGCTTACCGGTTTCCACCGAATAATTCGCTTCATCTGCTTCCCAATCACTATGAAGCCAACTCCACGTTCTGCTCTGTCGCCACCGCTGTAGTAGATGTGGTACTTGAATGAAGTGTTGGCGATGAGGTCCACCGCTCGGAATTTGCGTTCTCCGGTTCTCGGCCAGCGTATTTCCTGGATAGCTGCCACGTTCACGCCGCACGTTTCGCAGTTCACGAGCCAGGAGCCCACC
This sequence comes from Aedes aegypti, assembly GCF_002204515.2. NCBI lineage: Eukaryota > Metazoa > Arthropoda > Insecta > Diptera > Culicidae > Aedes > Aedes aegypti. The sequence continues at coordinate 164,401,799 of NC_035107.1, forward strand.
ACGCACGGGTTCAGTCAAAGTTCTCACGTTCCAAGATCCAACTTTCCAATCGTTGTCCTTTATTCGTTGCCGGGTCTGTTGCCATAAATCTATCCGTTTGCTCTACTTTTGCCTTTCTTGGTTGGTGAAAAGTCTTTAATAGGCCACCTATCCAGGGTTGCGCTACCTACATCGTGCTAGAGGGGCTGCCATCTTGGTGCTGACACGATACAGCATTGTCCGTTTGTTCTTTACATGATGACCACGTCATAGCCATCACAACCATCCTCCTTTATCAGGGCTTTGAACCTGTAGCTCTGGTTCTCAATAGTTTCAAGTTCTTTGGGACATGCTACTATGGTGAGCCGTCATACGCTAGCGGTGTTACTCCTACCATGACAACTGTGGAAATGCAGTGATATATTCGGTCTCTAGTAACAATGTAGACAACCATTCCTTTCCTTTCCCAATGATCGAAGGGACATTGCTGGCGCCATTATTGACTTTTAAAATTTGAGGTCTTGATTTGTGCATATTAGCGATGGATAGCTAATCCCAAGCCCCATCCATTGAATCTCTCAGCAACTTCGATTGTTCTGATCAATTACGTAGTAGCAACTACGAATTGTACGGTCATCTATGTTCATTCTCTTGTTATTTCTTGTTATTGTTGATATTGCTTCAATAAGTTTCCAAGTCAGATTATAGAGCTTATACAAATATAATTTTTTTACATATTATGATGAAAAAAAAAACACGCTAACTAGGTAACAAACAATGTTACAATTTCGTTGCAAAGCACTAGTCGGATATCCACGTCAGCACCATCAACAGCTGCCTACCGACAGAGAAAAGACAAATCACTTTCTGTGCCATTATTGGCATTAACAAATTTAAATTTACGTTTTCACACGTTATTTGCTCACTTGCCTACTTTTACTTTCTTACGAAGTAATTGGTAATTGATGAGCATGACTGAAGCACTTTGAGCCCTAATTCATAGCCACATTTCACTTAGTAATCGTTGCGTATTCGCATACTGTGGTAGGATGAAGGGCGAGACCGCCATGATTATATAAATCACTCGTATAATAGGTACTTTGATCCAACGCAAACAAACTGATAGTGGTTCGGAAGGATGGTTCTCAGGAAACAGAAAAAAGTTACTCGATGTCAATGGGCTATAACGAACACTTGAAATAAGGTCTGCCCCAGGAATTTCTGGACTTCTGCTCGTCCATATATTGCGATTCGGCGCAGCATTTTTACAGTATCATTCATCTTGCTGAGGGAAAAGCACCACTATGAAATGGAAAAAAGGAAAAAGCTGTATTCTGTACCACACCAGAGCCAGTGAAGTTATGGTGCCTGGTTCCGTTTAACACATAGGGGTAGAAGATATCTCATCCACATCCAGAGGAAGGAATTTTTCCACTCTGTGGGAAACGGTTACCGGAAGCAGATTTTCGCTTCAGGAAACCCTATGTCGAGTGTAAAAATAAAATCCACATAAGTTCTAGCGGCTGAAGATTAACCGCAGTTATGGTGAAAACATGTGGCGTTTTCACTGCACTGCACCCTGAATGAATTTCATAGTTTGCAAACCTGAAACAGCTAGGCAAGTAGTAATGTTTCAAATAAAATAGAAATAATGAAAATAGTTAAATGGTTTGATTATGTTAATTCAAAAGTCAGGTAATAGGGAATAACGAAATGATGAAAGTGACATAAGTTTGAAGAATTGATGCCAAGAGACCAAAAAGATGCGTTCGATATCGTTTTTTTTTCGAATATTTACACCCACAGATGTTCGATTGTTTAAAGAATTGAAAAAAAGGAAAAGAAGTGCTGTTGCGACAATAAAAATAAATGGCGGTAGTTTTTGACCTTTTTATTACAAACATATTATTTTTTTCTCTATTTTTTTTCCACCGGTCAATTTGGAGTGTCTGCTCAGGTCTGAACTGGACCTTAAAATGCAGCAAAAGCTTGTCCTGGCCCGAACAGAGAGCGGGTGTAGCCTTGTCACTGAACCAACAAGAGTTGACTCCGTCTTGTTGATATGGGAAAGTAAAAAATGATGCTAATGGCCATTCTGGAGCACTCCATCGGCTCGAATAAAGCGGATGAGTGCAATGCCAACGACCATATCACGATACTTTTTCCCACTGGTTCTGCTAATGTGGCCCTGTGGAAAAGACAAACAGATGTAGATACTCTCGGTCACAGCTTACAGCTAGCTGAGTCATGAGCAAGAGGGGAACAGCTTCTGTACGAATAAGGGTTAGCGCAGCCTAAAGGGGAAGGATATTGTTTTGGATTTTTTTGTTATCTGTCTATTAAATTTACGGCAAATTAGTTTTAATGTCACAAGATTATTTCGAACGGCAGGGTTCATTTTTATTTTTTCATTCGAACAACTAACAGCAAGTCGGAAAGGGAAGTTCCGTGAAAGGTTGGATGAAGCGTATATGGGAACTGAAATGAGAAAGGTTGCACACATTTTACAATATATGTTTCGATATTTGTGGTGAACTGATATTCGGAATGTACAATCGCAAACATTGTTTTATTTTCCATCAAATAGGAACACATAGTTTAATTTCATGAGCTCAAATTTAGTAAAGTAAAAGTCGATCAGACCAGAAGTATATCATGAGTTTTAGAATTTAGGTTACATGATACACAGCTAAACTATATTGTAAATTTAAGTTTATTTTCAAGCATATATTTAAAGCATCAAAAGAAACTGAAATGTCAACGATAAATCGCTTATTTTTCAGTCAAACTTCAATTTTTTCATGTAACATTCAAGCATCTTTGGTTGAAAACTAAACGAAATGCCGTAAAAATGGATGAATTTGGTTTATTTTTACTCTATGCCTCATTTTACACTTCACTGGAATTTAAATATTTTTATCTGTGTAGGTTATACGTAAGTAATCAAATAATTAATCACCTCTTTCATTCAATTCTTTTATTCATCTGCATGTTAAAATCCTATCAATATAAAGACAGAACGTCGAATCCAAAAACGTCGAATGCCAAAACGTCAAAAGGACAAAACCTCGAAGAGACAAAACGTCAAAGAGGAATAAATAGAAGGAAACGAAGTTTCTTAGAAGAATGATTCTTTCCTGAAGAAATAAATAATTCGCCATGTGCCAAACGTTATTCATATCTCACTGATTCGATAATAAATAAGTCTGGCAAACAATGTTGAAAATTCATCCCATTCGACGTTTTGTCCCTTTCGACGTTTTGGGATTCGACTTTTTGGCTTTCGACCTTTTGCCTTGTGTTGTTTTGTCTTCCGACATTTTGTTCTTAAACTGTATAGTAATTACTAATGAAAAACAAAGGATATCTAATGTTCAAATATCAAATCAAATTATCAATAACCCTTCTCATTTTTATTTTCAACTTTTGCAGTCAGCTATTTTTACTTTTTAGGGGAAAGGTATTCAATATCGGCAGATAGAGATATGTTTGCCAAATTAAGTGTAATTGTGGTAACATTGTGCTAAAAGATTATGTAGCCGGCGGGACTTGAACCCACAATTTCCATTCTGTACACGGACGCATTACCAATTATACTACAGCTACGCTACGGTAAACTGAAGTATTTGGCTAATGCCCTTTGTAGCATCCCCAAGCCACACAATCTTGCTAGTCCAATATACCACACTTATCCCTCACCATATCTCTATCTGCCGGCATTGAATACAGCAACCACGTACCTATTCCTCAGCCGAATCGACAACCCGTGCGATCATATGGGGATGTAGGTACAATAGTGTTGCGTTTTCTCACACCGACTGTATTCAATGCCGGCAGATAGAGATATGGTGAGGGATAAGTGTGGTATATTGGACTAGCAAGATTGTGTGGCTTGGGGATGCTACAAAGGGCATTAGCCAAATACTTCAGTTTACCGTAGCGTAGCTGTAGTATAATTGGTAATGAGTCCGTGTACAGAATGGAAATTGTGGGTTCAAGTCCCGCCGGCTACATAATCTTTTAGCACAATGTTACCACAATTACACTTAATTTGGCAAACATATCTCTATCTGCCGATATTGAATACCTTTCCCCTAAAAAGTAAAATTATCAATAACTTCAAACAAAAATCGGTGCAACCTTTTATCACCTCGCAAAGTTCTTTCACTATTCAGGTTAAGTTTAAAGGATTTTTATATAAGATGCAAATGATTCATGTGTACACTAAAGTTTTTGTATAACCCGGTTTTTTCGGGGTGTTTTTTTACGCGGTACAGCCTAGAAAAATTGCGTTAATTAAAAAACAACGTTGAAAAAACCAGAGTCTAAATATTTTTTCATACAAAAAAAAATTAACTTTATGATTCGTATGGTCATTAAACGTCGAAAAACTCGACTGTTTTTGTTTCCTATTTAAATTTCCTGATTTAAAACACGCGTTATTTTTACATCGTTTTTTTTTTCAATTAACGTGATATAATAACTTCGTTTTTTTGAATTAACGCGGTTGTTTTTACGCGGGACGTTGACTAACGTAAAAAAACCTTAGTGTACTTGATTGATACAAACATCGTATTCAAAGTGAATGAAGCTAAATGTTTAATTTTATCTTATAAAAGGTAAATTATTCAATTCATCTGAAATATTGAGAGCACTATTGTGTATTTCTTTCACTACTGGACTGCGTAGTGCGACTTCATAAGTACAAAAAGGTGAATATTAGTGCGTTATTGCATCGAATCATGTTGGTGTCTTCAGTGGGGTTATTCTTTGGACTACGAGGAATATCCCCGCTGAAGACATCGACACTATTAGATGTAATCTCGCACTTTTATAAGCATTTCCGCACTTGTAAGAACTTCTGCGATAGTCCAGTGGTGAAAAAATGCGCAATAATTTGATCTTCTTCTTCTTCTTTTTCTTCTTCTTGGCATTACGTCCTCACTGAGACAAAGCCTGCTTCTAGTGTTCTTATGAGCACTTCCACAGTTATTAACTCGGGGACGGACCTGGTGTAGTGGTTAGAACACACGCCTCTCACGCCGAGGATCTGGGATCGAATCCCACCCCCGAGATAGTCACTTAAAGTGACACTAAAAGTGTGAGCCTCGTGGCCGTGCGGTTAGTGTCTTCAGGCATTCAAGCGCATCGTGTCATGGGGTGTGGGTTCGATTCCCGCTTCAGCCTTTGAAACTTTTCCTCAGGAATGTTTCTCGGCTGTGCCACTGGAGCATGCTTGTCCGTTGTCTATTGTTAAGTTACAGTCTGTGCAGCTAAATGGCTGAAGACGGTGTCCGTGTCTTTAAAATAAAATCAGTGACGACTTCCTTCGGAAAGGAAGTAAAGCCGTTGGTCCCGAAATGAACTAGCCCAGGGCTAAAAATCTCGTTAATAAAGATAGAAAAAAAAAGTTATTAACTGAGAGCTTTCTTTGCCAAAGTTGCCATTTTCGTATTCGTATATCGTGTGGCAGGTACGATGATAATCTATGCCCAAGAATGTCGAGGAAATTTCCATTACGAAAAGATCCTGGACCGACCGGGAATTGAACACAGACACCTTCAGCATGGCTTTGCTTTGTAGCAGCGGACACTAACCACTCGGCTAAGGAAGGCCCCTAAACAATTTGATCTAAACATCGTATATATGGCAAATGAAGCTTAATGTTTAATACGGAAAACCACATTTAATAAATTTAATACAATGTCTTTGCAACATCCACTAAAGCTTTGCAGATCTATCAAAGATCCTACAAGTCGACAAACAAATCTTCAATGGTTTGCATCTCAATGCATCATCACAAAATTGAGTAACGGGCATAATCTCACACATACTTGCCAACACGTTACAAGGTTGAGGTAATGTTCCTTCGAAATCAATTCCACACTAAACTCAACGAAACTGTTTGATCCCCCACAACGATTCTGAAGGCACTATTATCCCCCATTTAGCTACTTGACTGAAGCGTATTCTCATCTTTCAACCATTCAGAGTGTCCACCCATGGACAAAAAACCATCCGAAAAGTTTTTCGTCTCTACTTTATTCATGGCGATTCGTTTCAGTACTCCTCCCAAACCTTGCTCTTCGTTGATCTTGTCAAGAAAAGTTTCCACCCTTCATAGTCCGAGACGCATTAAGCCCAAATTGGATGTTACGTATCTATTTTGTCGCATTTTTGTGATGACATCAGGGTGGGGCGTCTCTTCCATGCTGATAGAAAAGCTGTCCGATGGGACACTGTTTCGGACCAAATTTGTTTACATCATTAGCAAAGTGAGTGCGAACTTTGACCTACCGCGTATTTGTCCCACATCACGATAATATGCCAAAGCTGATTAGAGCTAAATCCGCTTTGAGTGAATTACAATCAAGAAATAGCGTTGGATTTTGTGATCATTATTTTCCAATAAATAAATATACAATCCATGGCGTGATTGATTTATTTTTCGCTAATATTTTAACGTTTTCAAGCGTCATGCGAATGCAAAAACTTTTACGAAGAAAGCTCTCAGTTAATAACTGCGGAAGTGCTAATTGAACACAAAGCTGAGAAGTAGGCTCTGTCCCAGTGAGGACGTAATACCAAGAAGATGAAGCTCTCAGTACACGATGTCAAATATTTGACTGGGATTAACCAGCGGTCCAAACATTTTATTTTTCGAGAAAACACATATGGCCAAATAGGGAACCACTATAGCCATAACTGGTATACTTTCCCTACTAACTTAACATTTCTAATGTTTTACAAGAAAAGCTTTCCAGGTTAACTAGTTTACTGGTCTAGGGCTCGTCAATGAACCGCATAGCGAAATTGTATCTTAATTTGTCACATTTTTTTTATTATAACAAATCTTTGAGCTGTAAAAAAAAAAAGAAATCCGATTTTAGTACTATACCATTTAATTCTCCTAGAGTTTGTATCCTTTGACAGATATGCGTATTAAGACCTCAAGTGTTAGTCCATCTTCAGTGTTGTGTACTAGATTTATCTTAGAAGTCGTAAAATAATGTTCAATTTGAAAGAAATCAAACGCGCACACCATTTCTTATTCTCAATCGAGGAGATTTAATGCAAAACATGATTTTCGTTACTCAGAGAAAATTTATGCAACTTCTAATATCATCATTATTTATTTCACGAATCTTAGGTTGAATATAATTGGTCCATGCTATTAATATTTTAATGTTTTAATTTTTATATGCTTCTTTACTACAAAAACATACTCCATCTTATATTCTACATCAATAACAGACGTATTTAACGTAAACCAACCCAAATCATTTACAACGTCGCAACTTCCATCTTTATGCTAGCCATCACAATCCAAACGGTTAGCTATCACAACTAGCAAGATAAACCTGTGTCATTTTAAACGTTTTCGTCTCAAAATGACCATTACTCTGCAGCACCCAGGAAAAATAAACACGTTGAGACGAGCGTACTGGCAAAGGCAGAAAAATTGCCCTAAGTTGCAGTGTGAGAGCCGGGAAGTTTTATGTCTGTTAGAATTGTTTCTTTCCTGCCTGGAAATGGCTCCCCATTTTGCAATTAAAAAGTTTAGTTTTTATAGACTCCACCAGGCAAGCACTCGGTATACGTGAACGTACAGAGTGCTGTTTGGAAGGATGTGCAATGTGCTTGTGTGTGACACTTCGATGGGAATTTGGGACCGAACTGCCATCAGATTAAGATACATGACAGAGCTTAAACTTTGACACTTTTTGAGATATCGGCGTGCTTAAAAGCATCATTAGTAATTCATGTGAATGACAGCTGGGGATCGTTATCACGACAACTTTTAGAGGTTTTTTGTTGGTTCAAAATAAACATCACTGTACATCATGACCGAGAAGATTAGTTTTGAATGTGGATATTTATTTTCTTAAATTTATTTCAGGTCCAATCCATGTTACGTAAATTTATCGTTGACTTTTCGCATGCAGTACAGTAAATATAATTGATAATAATTTCGCGTTGCAAAACAGGAGGTATTTAATTCATTCCCAAGCCCGTCCTTTTCTCATACATCCTTATTGTTATATATCTCTATCTTTCTGCACCATCCTTAAAAATAACATCAAATAAACAGGGCCGTTATCACTCTATAATTATTAAGGTTAGCGTAATCGCACACTAAATCACTAAAGGTGAAGATAAATCGAAGCCAAAACACAAATTTTGATCAAGTTTTCGGTTCGAACGGATGTTCGGTTCTCCAGATTTGTGCTTTCGAAAATATGGGATTTGGTTTCCATGCTCGGCTATCCAGATTTGTGCTCTTGAAAGCTTGAGATTTGGCTTCTATTCATCTTCACCTTAAATCACTACAATATGTGTTTGCATCGATGAATTGATAGCTCAAATTGCATGGATTGTAAAACGGCATTCTTGATGGCGACTTCTGGTTGGTAGAATTCAGTATTCAGTTAGACCCAATCAATTTGGGTTATCTTCTCATCAATCCCGTTCAAAAACGAGTTCTTTTTGATACTCATTAACAGGAAGATGCCATCTTGGGTTTTAAAAAATTCAACTAAATTGAAAACCAGAAAAAAACAAATATTATTCTTTCAGAATTTTTCCTGGAATTTCTGCAGGAATAACATCGAACGCAACCTTAATAATTGTGCTTTAAGTTCTTACCAAGGTTCTTTCAATACATACTAGGAATTTCTTAGGACTTCTTCATGTGTTTGTTAAAGGATTCTACTTAAGCCACCTTCGTATTTCGGCATAGAATTCCTAAAAAAATCTTCAAGTGAAAGCTTGATCAACATTTAAACTAAGAATTCCCTAGGAAATATTTCAGGATTTGCAAGAATTACTCAAAGGTGTATTTTGAAAAATTTTTTCTTAGAATTGTTAGAATTTTCCGTAAGATGTTTTTCTAACAAACTATATCAGGATTTTTTTCCGGTTACCTTACCTTACCAGTCAGGCTAAGGCCGTAGGAGATGTCTCCATTCGACTCGGTCCATGGCTGCCTGTCGCCAGCCACGCATTCTGCGAAGGGTCCGCAGATCGTCCTCAACTTGATCGACCCATCTTGCTCGCTGCGCACCACGTCGTCTTGTCTTGCCAGTCGGATTGTTTTCAAGAACCATTTCACTGGGTTGTTATCCGACATTCTGGTGACATGCCCGGCCCACCGCAGCCTCCCAATTTTTGCGAGGTGGACGATGGTTGGTTCTCCCAGCAGCTGGTGTAATTCATGGTTCATTCGCCTTCTCCACGTTCCGTCTTCCATCTGCACTCTGCCGTAGATGGTCCGCAACACCTTCCGTTCGAAAACACCAAGGGTTAACAAACGATCATCTGCACATAGGGTCTATGTTTCGTGCCCATAGAGGAGTACCGGTCTAATCAGCGTCTTGTAGATGGTTAACTTCGAGCGATGGCGAACTTTGCTCGATCGGAGCGTTCTGCGGAGTCCAAAGTAGGCACGATTTCCAGCAACGATGCGTCTCGGGATTTCTCTCGTAGTGTCGTTGTCGGCGGTCACCAGTAAGCCCAAGTACACGAATTCTTCGACAACCTCGATTTCATAACCGTCAATATGAAATCGAGGTGGAGGCGTGCCGTGTCTTCTCTTGAGCCCCTCGCTATCATGTTCTTTGTCTTCGACACATTGAAGTTCAGTCCGATTCGCCTAGCTTCAGCCCTTAGCCCGATGTACGTATCCGCCATCGTCTCAAAGTTGCGTGCAACAATATCAATGTCGTTGGCGAAACAAAGTAACTGAACGGTCTTTCTGCAGATCGTGCCACTCGTGCCTATCCCCGCTCTTCTTATCACACCCTCTAATGCAATATTGAACAGTAAACAGGAAAGGCCATCATCTTGCCGTAACCCTCTGCGAGATTCGAAGGGACTCGAGAGTGTCCCTGATACTAGGACTACGCACATCACTCGCTCCATCGACACCTTGATCAATCTTATCAGTTTGTTCGGGAAACCGTATTCGTGCATAATCTGCCATAGCTGTTCTCGATCGATTATATCATAGGCCGATCTAAAATCGATGAATAAATGATGTGTGGGTACATTGTATTCGCGGCGAATATGTGGTCCGTTGTTGCTCGTTCGCCCATAAATCCTGCCTGATATTGCCCAACGAATTTTCTAGCAATTGGTGATAGACGGCGACATAGAATTTGGGAGAGTACCTTTTAGGCGGCGCTCAAAATAGTGATCGCACGATGATTGGCGCAATCCAACTTGTCGCCCTTTTTGTAGATGGGACATACGACACCTTCCATTCACTTCTCCGGCACTACTTCCTCCTCCCGAATCTTGGAAATAACCAAGTGCAGCGCTCTTGCCAGTGCATCACCACCGTATTTTAGCAACTCTCTCGGTAGTTGGTACACTCCAGCGGATTTGTTGTTTTTCAACAATCTTCGTTTCTACCTCTTGGAGCTTTTTTGAGCGTGGTGTTCTGTTTGATCTTTCGACCTTGACGCTTGCTCCTGCGGGGGCGTGTGACGAGGGCAGGATCGAACATGTCGCGCGTCGGTCGAGTAGTGAAATGAAAAAGCGCCGCGGATCGTTAGTAGTTTATGATCTACTGATCGAGTCGCTTGCTCTTGCATGGGCGAGTGATGAACACTTGTATGGGATACAATGCGTTTATCGAATTATATCGCGAATCCGATTAGGCGTGATTATATTATGGATCGCATCACCATCCATTGGTGACTCCTAAATCTTTACCTTATACCACTAACCCAATATCCTTTCCATGACAACTGTGGAGATGCAGAGGTATACTCGGTTTCTAGTAACAACGGTTGTCTAACTAACATTCCTTCCCTTCCCCGATGACCGTGAGGACGTAGCCGGCGCCGTTATTGACTTTTAAAATTTGAGCTCTCGATTTATGCACATTGAAGAATGGTAAGCTAATCCCAAGCCCCATTCATAAGTTCCCTGTGCAACTTCGATTGTTCTGGTCAATCACGGAGTAGCAACTACGAATTATACGGTCATCTATGCTCATGCTCATGCTCAAGCTCATGCTCAATCTCCGTTTCTACCTCTTGGAGATCTGGAGGCGGAAGTCTTTCGTCGTCCGCGCGTGCTCCCAAATTTATTTCCGTGCCACCTTCGCTACTGGCCACATCACCATTAAGGTGCTCGTCGTAGTGCTGCCGCCACCTTTCGACCACCTCACGTTCGTTCGTGAGAAGATTTCCGTCACAGTCTCTGCGCATATCGGCTTGTGGCACAAAGCCTTTGCGCGAACTGTTAAGCTTCTCGTACAACTTCCGTGTGTGTTTGTCGCGGAACAGCTTTTCCATGGCTTCGCGATCTCGTTCTTCTTGATAGCGCTTTTTTCTCCGGGAGATCGAGTTTTGTCTGTTCCGTGTCTGTTTATACCGTGCCTCGTTCGCTCTCGTGCGGTGCTGCAGCATTCTCGCCCATGTTGCATTCTTCTCATTCTTCAACTGCTCGCATTCGCCGTCGTACCAGTCTTTTCTCTGATTCGGGGCCGCAGGACCTAGTGCTGCTGTTGCGGTGCTACCTATGGCGGACCTTATGTGCCTCCAGCCATCTTCAAGAGTGGCGGCGCCAAGCTGCTCTTCCGTTGGTAGGGCCACATCAAACTGCTGCGCGTATTCTTGGGCTACTTCTGAGTCCCGTAGCCGCTCGATGTTAAGCCGTGGCGTTCGGCTTCGACGCGAGTTGGTCATCGTCGAAAGTTTTGAGCGCATACATACAGCAACTAGGTAGTGATATATTCGCACTGCGGTATGTGCGAACATTGGTGACGGCAGAAAAGAATTTTTAGTCGATTAGAACGTGGTCGATTTGGTTCTCGGTTAGATTATCGGGTGATCTCCAGGTGGCCTTATGGATATCTTTGCGGGGGAAGAATGTGCTTCGGACTACCACACCACGAGGGGCTGCAAAGTTGACGCATCGTTGGCCGTTGTCGTTAGATACGGCGTGCAGGCTGTTCCGCCCGATCATCGGTCTGTACATTTCCTCTCGTCCTACCTGTGCGTTCATGTCGCCAACAACGATTTTCACGTCACGCGGCGATCATCCGTCAGCTGCGTGTGAAACGTCTCCTTCTCGTTGTTGGGTCTCCCTTCGTGTGGGCAGTGTACGTTGATGATGCTGTAGTTGAAGAAACGGTCTTTTATCCTCATCTTGCACATCCTTGCGTTGATCGGCTGTCAACCGATAACGCGTTGTCACATCTTGCCCAACACTGTGAAGCCAGTTCCTAGCTCATTTGTGGTGCCACAGCTTTGGTAGAAGGTAGCCGCTCGATAACCGCTTTTCCATACCTGTTTAGTCCAACAAAGTTCCTGCAGCGCTACGGAGTTACGGGAATGTAGTTCGTCATAGATTATCCTGTCGCAACCTGCGAAACCATGTGACTTGCAGTTTCATGTTCCAAGTTTCCAATCGTAATCCATATTTCGTCGCGTGGGTCTTTGCCGATTGTTCCGGATCGTATTATCTCCTATGTTATTCGAAATAAGGTTTTTTACGGGTGGCTTATTGGGCCTACGCCAACACTTCTGTCTCGCCGGAGCGCCATCGTGCCAGCTCTGTTAAGGATTTTTTCCGGTATTATTTTTTGATTTCTCTATGGATTGTTCCAATAATTTGTCATGAGCATGTTAAAGTATTACCGTAGAATCTCTAGAAAGCAGATTTAAATAATACCGTTTGGGGTTCATTTTTTCAGCCATTGTTTTTATTTTCAACAATTAACAGGAATTACGCCAGGCATCACTGTTGTATTCCTTCAAGAATTTTTGATAGAAACGGTCATCGATTCTATTTTTGTCAAAAACTATGATGATTCTTGAAATGTATTTAAAAATGTTCATGAAATATATTGACACCCTTGAGGGATTTCTTTCCAAATTTACTAAAAACACTGTTTTTTCCTGCTCGATTTCTCAAGGGATTGTTCTACTAATTTGGAAAGAATCTCTTTTTTCTAGATATCTCCAGGAAGCAATGATTCTTCAGGTTCCCTTTGGAATTCCTCCGTTTTCAGCTAAGGCTTCTTTAATTATTTACAGGAATTACTCCAGGCCTCACTGTTAAGAACTCCTTCAATATTTTGTTTGTTTTTTCAGGAGACCCATTTTGATTCCATTCTTAATTACGTTTTCAGAAAACTCCCCAATTTTTTTACTCCTTTCTGAGAGTTTTCCTAATACACAACATTGCGGATTTTTTCAGCATTCTCGATTTCTTCAGAGATTTCTCCAGTAAATTGTCAAGAGCATTTTGATATATTACCCTCTACCCTTACTTATGCAGAAATCTACAGGAGGCAATGATTTTGCAAATTAAAGACATTTATTTTGGGATTTCTCGTTTTGTCAGTCATGGCTTCCTTATTTTTTTTTCAGGAATCACTCCTGACATTACTTTAAAGAATTCCTTTTGAAATTCTTCAAGGAAATCTCTTCCTGAAGTTATTCTTAAGCTTTTCAAGAACTTCGTACAAAGATTCCCTTAATATACTTTCTGTTTTCAGGCTCATTTTCACGAATTCTTAAAATAATCTAGGAATTTGATCAATAATTTCTCTTCAGAATTTAAGTTACTGAAAAATGGCAAGTCTACGGACTCGACTCTCAGATTCTAGTGCGCCGATTGACCTGAAATTTCAACAAAAGATTGGCAATGACATGTCCATTTAACAGATATGAGGATAAGATTTTTGAAACTTTACCAGGATCATCTATAAAAAAGGTTCAAGGTTCCAAGAATCCTTTTCCAAACTTTCCTCCAAATACATACCTTTGAAGATATCTCCTGAAGCTTTCCCAACATGTCTTTCACAGTCTCCTTTAACCCCGGCAGCTTCATTTTTTTTCCGCAAAATTCAAATTCAAATCGTTATAACTTTTTTGTTTTTCAATATTTTTGCACCATTTTTTCACAAGTTCTCAAAAAACTCATATAGTTTTAGGGTCTGTGTCGGTATTGATCATTGGTCATCTGGTTTTGAAGATATTCCAAAATTCCTTGGGGACCGACCCGTAACCCCCCGTAGATTTCTCAGGCTACAGAATTTTCATCGTGTTCGGATAATTACTCTTTGGAACAATACATTAATGAGAGTCCCAACTAACATTTAGTGCAAATGTAAACATTCTCTAGGCCCTCTTTATACGGTTTTATGCTGAGTAAAGACGCTGTACATACGAAAGAAAGTTTCTATGCGATCCTTTTACCAACAAATCTGGCGAATCTACACAGCTGCTTTTAAGCTGTGTTGGCAGCTCTTATTCATACCGATCATTGCTCTATCTCGACAGTTATACGATAAGTAGCTGTGTAACATCTTCGGAAGGCGCTTTCTCAACCATTTCGCAACTGTTGAATAATTATTACACAGCTTCGCTGTATTATCGGATTAAATATTATTTTCAAGCTGTTTCACAGCTTCCGGAATTCAAATCATAAGTATCTGAATTTAATGTTCCCAACGTTACCTGCCACCGCTTGGAATCGAACTCACGATCTCTGCATCCACAAGTCTCGACGCTGTCCTTGTTGCCACCACAGTCTATATCGAAAGGCAAAGAAAACACACCGTTTTGTTCTACATCGAAAACGATATTTTATAATATTTTATAATGATCGTAAAAGATGCCATAGCCGCGCTTACACCACTTCATTAGGCTGTAAAAGGGTGCGAAACGTCAAACGCAATGTTTACATCCAACAAGCTGAGTAGATGCGCCACAAGTTGTTGTTTTACAGCATACTGCTGTATGCTCGCTGTATAACTAACGACAAAGCGCTTCTTAAATATATATTGAGCAGCATAACAAATCATATTGCATAGAAACAGCCGGATTGATGATGGCGAGTTTTATTCCACATCATTAGGTTGCTATCTTTTACGGTGTTGAGTTACAGCTTAGTGAAAGCAGCAAAAGCGATAACTGACGAAATTTATTCAGCTAAGATTTGTAGCTGCAAAACGTTTGCGTTACAGCTGTATTAACGCTAATCGTTCTATTTTTAACAGTTTTCATTTTTTGCTGCGTTCGCTGCTTCAATTCAACTGTTATACAGCACAAAGCAAATAATCTTGGCTTATAGCGCTAAAATTGTTAGTTGGGGTATGTTGTGAAAAAATTAAGCAATTTGGTGCAGCCGTCTTCAAGTAATGAGCATTTAGGTTTCTGGAACCACGCAGGCCAAATAAAGATCTTAAAAACTTCAAACAACATCATATCGTAATTTTCAGATATCTCCAAGAATTCTTAATTGATTTGTATGATTTTTTCAGAGTTGCTCCTTATTATCTGGTATTATATAGCCCACATTTTTTTTTTCGATAAATTGATCAAAAACAAAATGGCCGCCAAAGACATTTTATAAGGAAAATGTCGGTCCCCAAGGAACATCGGAATATCTTTAAAACCAGATCACCAATGATTAATATCGACACGGATTCCTAAACTAGAAGAGTTGTTTGAGAACTTATGAAAAAATAGTGCAAAAATATTGAAAAACAAAAAAGTTATAGCGATTTGAATATTTATTTTGCGGTAAAAAATGAAGCTGCCGGTAGAGGGGTTAAAGCTGATTTGTGCAAATATTGTTGAAAATTAACCGTAACTCACCATTGCACACTGGGCCAGGAGCAGAATTCGGCCAGACAAAACCTCTAGCGCTTTAGGAGTGCATTTTTTCGGGTTGGTGTCAAAGGAGACTTATCTTGAATTTGTTTGTTCTTCAATTTGATGATAAAAGTTAGTTGGAAATTTCGCCGCATAGGTGGCGCTGCGATGCAAACTTTTTTGTTTTGCGTCCTAGAGCTTTTGCGTCTTCCGCAATGTTTTAGAACGTGTAAAAATACGACAAGTTGTCGAAGACACCAAAGTTCTAGGACTTCAAATAACAAAGTTATGGTAAAAAATGTGTAAATCACTTAAATTTTACGTTTTAGTACTTTTTACGTCAAAATCGTAAAATGTTTCATTTTAAAAAACCATGCGTCGCTTAATTTCGATAAAATGCATGTACTGTATAAAAAAAAATCTTATTTTTATATAAATATTTAAATTTTTGAACAAATTATTGTAAAAATATCATAATTTTTAACATAACTTTACTCAAAAAGTTGCAAGTTTTTGCAAAAACTTATCAATGTTCCGAAGTACGCTATATTTCATCTACCAAATGTCGAAGTTTTCCAGATGTATATTTTGATATATTTGAGATATTTAAATTCGAAATAACTACCTTTTTCATATAACTTCGACACCAACCCAAAAAAATGAACTCCTAAAGCGCTAGAGGTTTTGTCTGGCTAAATTCTGCTCCTGGCCCAGTGTGCATTGTATTGAACCTATTGTGCTGTACGATTTTTGTAGAAGGCGTTTGTGAGCTTCTTTGCCGAGCGGTTAGTGTCGTCAGCCAATAAGCGCATCGTGTCATGGTGTGTTGGTTTGATTCTTGCTTCATGAGAACACTAAGCTGAGAAGCAGCAAGATTTCAACTCACGACTCTCAGCTTGGTCTAGCTGAATACTGCGCGAAAATATGACTGCATACATTGGGTTTTCTTGCATTCTCTAGGATGCTTACAGTTATAAAATCTCATTCACAGGAAACGTTTACATTCTAAATATCTTTTTCGTTTCACATGCTTATAGCTATGTACTATTGAGCATCCTCTTAAGCTTAAACAGGAAACGTTTCGATTCCCACTGCACAGTTGAAATCTGTCGTGATCTAGTATTTGCCAAGTACCTGCATTATAAATCCTCTTTCTTTATGTAGATTTTTAGTTGAAAGCAAACAAACTAATAACTTAGCACCTCCGATCCCAACTCTTCAGGTCCTTCTTCTGAGTTTTTCCGTTCAATCCTCCCGCCTTGAGACCGAACCCATGGAAACGGAAGGGCAAAGAATGCTCACAATTTCTTATATCTATCGTCGCATTCCTTCCGGGGCAAAGCGCAGCCATTCGTTTCCCATTTCCACCATCCAGCCTACTATGGTTTACACCGAGCTGCCATCCCGTGGCGGTTAGTTCAATCCACCACACGGGCTTTGCTTTATCCATCGCATTTTACCCTGTCTAGCGGCATATAGGAGATGTGCAATAGGTTAGATCAGCATTTCCCGCGAAGCCGGTGAATGAATAAGTGTGAAATATATTTTACCTTGCATGGTTTTAAAAAACTGAACCTACATTATTGTTTAGCCCTGTAATTTATAAACTTGCCTTACTCTTGTGGATTTTTCGTAAACCAAGATAAGCTTTTTAAACATGTTTGTATTTTCAAAATATGTTTGTTTAAAACTCACATACATAAGTCTTAGTTTCTATCATAAAAAAAAGCTTGTTAGTAAAATATTTGATAGCAAAACTTATTTTTCGTTAGTTACATGATGTTTTAGAGAAAATAACAATTAACATTCTTGTCAAAGAAGTCGTTAAAAAACAACATTATTTCAATAAATTTGGACGAAAGTTTAAGTGATCTATTAGTTGTGGGTGATCCTATAATTGCGGTAGTGTCAA
The DNA here is from genome assembly GCF_002204515.2 of Aedes aegypti. Taxonomy (NCBI): domain Eukaryota; kingdom Metazoa; phylum Arthropoda; class Insecta; order Diptera; family Culicidae; genus Aedes; species Aedes aegypti. Next base: position 164,419,307 of record NC_035107.1, read on the forward strand.
TTATGCTGTTTTCATTGAATTAGCTTCAGAACCGACACACACCGACAATTTGCTTCAAAATTGATTCAATACCAGCAAAGCTGCTAAAACTTTTCTCGCTTGTACTAATAGTTGCGGTAAAGTGTTCCTATAATGGAGGATCCCGTAAGAAAACAACGGATACCGCAACCATAGCAATACAAATTAAAAATATACCACAACTAAAGGAACAATGTACCAATAGTGGACATATTATTTTTCACTGACAAGCCGTTGGTTACTGCGATGAAATTATTATTTTCATTGAGTAAATGGCAGTTACTTCCCGTTACAACAATAATATGTACATTTATTGCACTTTTTGAATCTTAAGCGAATAAATGTAGATGAATCGTGCTTATTACCTCCACTATTTGAACGTTTACCCTATAGGGTAACCGCGTAATAACTGATAAAATACTTGCAATATAAGGCAAAGTAGGCTGTTATTGTAATTTGCACTGGGCATTGATGATTGTGGTTGATTCGTCTCACGATTACGAATTAAGGAAAACCACTTGGTTTTGAACTGGTGGAGCTGAAAAAGTATTAGCATACTTTCTGCATGTAGTAGTGATACTTTTCTGAATCAATATTACTTAAGATGACTGAGTTTTATCACTTTGAAATTGCAAGCTGCAAAATCAACAGGCTACTAAGTCTTAATTTTGTTAATGAAAGATTACAGTCAAATTTGACATTGCTTGCTCTGCATGCATTTTGTTTCACTGCAAATTTGAATAAGGACTGTTCATTTTATAAAGTGGACACTTTGTTTGTGCTCTATCTTTTTTTATTTATTGATAAAATCGTAATCGGTTTTCTGTGCATCGTTCAACTATCATTCTACAATGCTATGAAACTATAAGATCTTAGAAAATGCCTTTGGTTTAAGAGCTAAAAAGTTTTTCTAAAAACTCCTAAGAAAAGCTGTTTGTCAAAGTTTAACATTATTTTTCGCAAAACAAAAATCCCCATTTAATACTATGTGGAAAATAAAATCGATTTTATTACAGCAGTGTTGCCAATTTTGATGATTGTCAATGTACTTTGAAAGGTCTTCTAAGAACAAAGCAATTGTGTTGTGCTTTATTCGTGTGAAATTTAATTATTTTGTAGAGTTTTTATTATCACAGCATTGTACAATACTAGTCGAACAATGTACAAATAACCGATTGAAATTTCATTGATAAATTAAAAAGATACAGCATGCACAAAGTGTACACTTTATAAAATGAACAGTCCTTATGAGTTCCTGGCATATTTTCAAATAAACCTTTCTTTATTGTTCCAGCTTTCTGTCGAGCTCCTCAGAAAATTTCTCGGTAGTTTTTTGGACAACAATTGACAGGATTGTAGAAATACTTAAATTTTCACTATTACACTCAAACCAAAGACAAGATAAAGACAAAAGATACAATCGGTCCCTTGGTTGGTACTACACTTGGTTCAACAGATCGCTGTACATTTTCAATCGAATTCTAGATTTTGCTCTAATAATACCTTGAGCTATAAAATGTTGGGCGAGTTCAAGCTGCAATCCTTTATAATCTATCAACAGGATATTCTGTAGTTAGGGGCCCAGATAGCCGTAGCGGTAAACGCGCAGCTATTCAGCTATTAAAAGCCCTTGACGAAATATCAAAGGGAAGAAATTTTTCGAAAAATTAAAAACTTTTTGGGTGATTTTCGAGAAGTTACTCTTACTTCTAGGAATATCTTTGAAAAATCGCCAGCGGGAGATATTATTGAAATCTTTTCCACTACCCGTTTTTTGTTTTTGTTGGAATTCGTCAAAATCCTTTTTGGATCCTTTGAATCATTTTTTCTTGGAAAGATATTTACAAGCAAACTCCAAGTTAGATGTATAGTGCAATGTTTAAAGTACAGAGGATCATAGTCTGTGGTGGATTACAGATACCTGTTGATTCATTGTGAGATCTTTGTAGCCTTCTCTAAAATTTGATTCCGAGAACATCCGTAGTAAGTAGTCAGAAGGATGTTAGTGAAGCTTTAAAGGGAGTCGCAGCTTCAAAAAAGTTGGAAACCACTGTGTTGGACGGTCCCTTTCTTCATCCTGCATTTTTGTTATGTTTCGCCCATTTCTTCCAGTTCATCCCAAAGGTCGATCGATCGTCTATATAGCAGCGGGTGGTCTGTGTCTTTTAACAGGCAACGAATGCTGCGATAGCACTTAACGAAATGAAACAAAAAATTATCGTTGGCATTAGAAGGCGCGTTCCTTTGTGTGACTCGAGTCGAGCGACATATGGTTAGTATCAAAATATTTTTCTGCGAGCTTTGGAAATGTGTTTTTGATTGCTTTACAATTGGAAAGGGTTCTGTGTTAAAATGAGATGGTCGTTTACATCCTTTCTACGATCTGATTTATTTCTAATCATTACAATAATGCTAGGGAAATTACGTTGTATTCTCAATATCGCAATGCAATTGTAGTCATCATAACAAATCTCCAAACGACTCGATCAGAATAGCAACCAGAATTATAACAACTGTTGTTATTTATTTTGATTTTTCATGTAACAGAGTGTACTATAACAAAATAAAAAATAAACACTGACCATATAAAATTGAAACAGGTATTGATACGATTACACTAAAACCTCAATTTATGAAGTATTCTTGAGCTAACTCAATTTACGTCACTTTTTTTACAAAGTTAATTCAATTTACGTTACGTTTTTTACGAAGTGCGTATATTGGGGTTAGACAACTTTGTGGGAAACTATATAATGCAACGACCAGTTGGGGAAAATCATGAAAAACCCATGCAACAAAACGGCTTTGGTGCATTTTATATGTAAGATACTGTAGGTATTTAGACTCTCGTCAGGTGGTCCGCGTATCATTAAAAATCTTTAACAAGATCAAAACTTGATGTGATAATTTGTCAATTTCACTCTATATTCTCAACAATTTAAAAGACAAAATTAAAAACAGACATCTTCCAAAATTCAAAAAAGTTTAGTGATTTTACAGATTTACAGATAAGTATTGACCATAAACACGTAGGCTCAGCAACATTGGGCTTTGCAGGTGTCTTCAAACAATATTTTGTATGCGTCTCATAGATATAATATGCATCAAAAACTCATATAACGCAAACTAGTTGCTGTTAGACAAATATATTTTAAATTTACCATATCGTTGAAATAATCATGAAATGAATTTCCTATGAAAACTGTGGTCTAAAGACACCCCACGAGCAACTTGTGAAACAGAGTGAAATATAATAAAGTTTTACCATTTCATGAAAAAAAAAACTTGTGAATGTTTTGTTTGCCATTCAATTCTATGAAGTGTGGAAAACGGGTGCCAAACTTAACACATGTATTGCAAAATGACACTTTGCATATATGCAAATGTGCTTGGTCAGACGTTCGAACTTCTTCTGATCGGCTTCAGCGGGGCGAAGCGTATTCGTTCAGCTCACAAAACATGTCGCCGCTTTCTGTTGGATAAGCCAAAGCCTCAGGGGAGGAGCGTTTTCTCCTGTAGAAGTTGATCGCATAAAAAAGGATCAATATAAAAGACAGCAAGGGTCATTGGGTTGGGTCCTCGATTTCATTCATTCTTGTCCACGGCAGTCGACAGTAAAGTGGCACTTTTTGTTCCTGCGAAGAAAATGTCCCTTTTACCGTTCACCTACACAAACATTTACGCTTCCCGAACGTTAAAACATCATATTCAGCATCATTATAGCATCTTTGCCGAATCGACAGAGTGCGAAATTTTCCCTCCCATTGATTGTTATAAACAGTTGAAGGAGAAAGAATAGGTTGAATGAAAAAGAAAAGTCTATTGTTCGCTCGCTACTATTTCCCATCGGCGGTGGCATTTTACTTGATTATTTTCAAGCTCATTGAAATTCTAATGCGATGCGGTTTCGTTGCTACCTTCACAGTGTATTGAAAATCCGATTGATTTAAATTTGGTGTTTCAATTCAATTTTGGCACGGTTCCGGCAACTGATGAATTCATCTACTGCGTGTATTACATTTAGTGAGAGATCAATATTTTCTTACGTAAGTATTCGTGTAAAACAAATTAGGGTGTTTATTGTCCTCTCATAAATACGCAAAAGAAATCATTTACGCACACAATGTACTTAAATCTGCTGTATCGGACCTAATAAATACAGTATCGGATTAAAAATTGCATCAAAGTAATGTATCATACAGTATGGATAACTTCAGGAAGCTATATCTATATTGTTACTTATCCGATCCATTTTATTTTTCTGTGATGAACTTAAAATTATCTTATTTATTATATATATTTCATCAATCTATGTGGACTGCATATTTTATTATTTGCTTTTGTATATTGCTCTATTGTATAGTATCAATATGTTCCTTATTGTTCTTTTGTATATTATTGTTCTTTTGTATAGTATCAATATGTTCCTTTATACAAAATCCGCGGCATTAGTAAGTCAAAAGTTTCGCATTGATGATTACAAGTGGCCATGATTTGATTGAAGGGTCTTATTTGGCATAACTTGACCGATAACACAGCGTAACAAATATGACATTTTTGCGTGTCTCAAGGATCAAATTATGTGTCTCTAGTAGATTTGGGGTTACCGCATCTGATGCAATTTTAAGAAATGTTTCGGCACGTCACAAATTTTAGCTACATGGCGCCAAAGCTGTATGAATCACTGTTTTTATTGATGTTTCCACGAAATTTAAAGTATGAGTTTTTTTTATGATATTATCCACCAAGCATGCAGTACATGACTCTAACTTTCATTTCAAGTATAATTTGGTTGAAATTACACGATTAAATTAAGATAACATCGTTTTTTCCAACATGCTTGCAGTTTCCATACTTAATACTTCGTTTCTCTTATATGGCAAAATACAATACTTTTCAAAACCTCCGTAAAATAACTTTTGAGCATCGAAAGTACTAAGGATTTTTTATAATTGTTATACACATGAAGTTTAAATTCTATAGCTACATACAAGCCGACAAATTAACATGCAAGTTGGCTGAACAATTCAAATTTAGCATTTTTACGAAAACAATACATGGGGATACAATTTAGTTCAGAACTGGACCACCGCGTGGCGCTAGCGTCGATATGAACTTCCGGTAGGGACTAATAATGCGATAACTCGAGATTGCGAGCACATAGAAGGTTGCTGTCTTCGGCAAAGTTGCTCAGGAGGATAAGGACATCCACATAGGATACAATTCAGTTCAGGACTCGACCACCGCGTGGCGCTAGCGTCGATATGAACTTCCGGTATGGACTAATTATGCGATAACTCGAGATTGGGAGCATATAGAAGAATGCTGTCTTCGGAAAAGTTGCTCAGAAGGATAAGGACTTCCACAAAGGATGCAATTTAGTTCAGAATTTGACCACCGCGTGGCGCTAGCGTCGATATGAACCTCCGGTATGGACTAATTATGCGATAACTCGAGATTGGGAGCACATAGAATAATGCTGTCTTCGGAAAAGTTGCTCAGAAGTATAAGGACTTCCACATAGGATGCAATTTAGTTCAGAATTCAACCACCGCGTGGCGCTAGCGTCGATATGAACTTCCGGTAAGGGCTAATTATGCGATAACTCGAGATTTTCGAGCACATGTTTACGGCAAAGTTGCTCAGGAGGATAAGCTTCATGAGTTACAATTTAGCTCGGAATTTGACCACCGCAGTGTGCTGGCGTTTTATGAACTTACAATAGGAGCAAGTTATGCGATATTTAGAAATTGCTTACTCATAGAAGGATGTTCGTTTTTCAGACAATTTTCAGACTTCATGTAGATCGACTTACCATGCCTTTTTCAGGAAGAAATATTTTACCAAGTACGAACATTTTAGTGTTCTAATATTTAACAAAAGCGAGATTTCTAAACCCTCCTAGAGAAACTTGAAAAAATTACTGGAAAAATATCAAGAGAAAATCACAAAATGCGGGACTCATTTACTATATCCAACGAAACCTCTTATTTAAAGAATTAGCAATAGTTGCAAACTATTTCTTGCAAAAGTGAAGAAACAATTCCTGGAGAAATTGTGGAAGGAAATGCATAGGTAGATAATTTGTGCAAGGAACTTTCAAACAATTTTCAATGAAAACAGAGAAACAAATTGCTGAAAGAAATTCGTGAGAAACTCCAAAAACAGGACCTAAAAAAACCTGAAACCTAAACAGTAATTTAAGGAGTAATTTTTAAAACCATTGGAAAATTAAATAGATTGATAAACTTACGCCTTGAGGAGTATTAGAGGCGTCTCTCCTAGGAGATAATTTATAAGGATGTCCTCGAAAAATATTCTGGGGCGTATCCCTAGAAGAAGTTAAAGATAGAATTCCGAAAGAAACTCTTGAGCACATTTCATAAGAAACTTCTTACCTTTTCTTACTTTACCTTAAAAAAGTGCACGTCGTAAACTTTAATTTGAACGTCATTCTCTGCGTGAGTGGTGATTATCTTATCACCTACACTATTCTTCGCAAGTTAGAAGTAAGTAGATTTGCTAGCATGACTTGTAAAGTATAATGATGTGAATGTTTTCGTATAGTGATAATCATCGAAGGTCGGACTCAATTATCCGGTTACGGTGTTACAAGTTTATTACAAAAAAATAGGTAAGTCTGAAACTTCTCCACAATAAAGTCTAGGTTTCTCGCGTTGATTTGTTGCTAAAACCAAAATAATCGGTCGGGGAGTCCAGAGTATTTTTTTTTATTTCGTGAGACTTGCACATATGTTTGAATTTGCCTATCTATGTGTTTATGTACATTAGGGCTATTCAAAATTAAAAAAATGTTTGAGAATCCAATCTCCCATATGTTCCTTACCATTCTTACTATAAAAATAGTGTGCTGTGAAATTTGCAGCTTTCTAGGTGGTGATTTAAGGTGGCCCAAAGACAATGTAGGTTTGTATGGACATTACTATGAAGAAATTTTGAGGTATGTTCCAAACACGCTTGTACTGTAATGTAAGTTTGTATATTATCCCATTGTAAAAGCTCATTCTTCAAATCATAATAAAGAAATTTGCTGAAGAGAGAAATTCGATTCGACAGATAGCAGAAGAGATATTCATGAGTTTGTTTGCTATTATTTAGCTGAACCCCTCTACCGGCAGCTTTATTTTTTCAGCACAAAAATATACTTGAATCGCGATAATTTTTTTGTTTCTCTATATTTTTCCACTATTTTTTCACAACTTCTCAAAAAACTCTTCTACTTTTGGAATCTATGTCGGTATTGACAATTGGTCAACTGGATTTAAAAATATTTCGGTGTTCCTTGGGGGACCGACACTTCCCATATGAAATTTCAATATCATGTTTTAAGAAGTTTTCAAGATCTCGTTACGGCTCATTGCTCAAAAACAGTTACACCGATTTGTTTAATTTCTTCACAATAGACTTTCATCAAAGTATAGTTTTGAAAAGCGAATAACCGAATATCAGAAAAAATCTGTAGCCAGAGATAATTACGAGAGTTATGGCTATGCGTCGGTCCCCCTAGGAATTTTGGAATATCTCCGAATATAGATGACCAATGCTCAAAACCGATACAGATTCTGACATCAGCTAGAGTGAGGAGGTGCGTCTCGAGCGTCTGTCCACCAAGGAGGTGCGGCTCAAACAGCGTCTGTTCTGGCATCCAGTGGCTGAGTATGAAATGCTGTATCACGTCAGCTACACCTAAGGTGGCAGCCCCACCATCGTGATGTAGGTATCGCGACCCTGGTAAGGTAGCATATCGAATTTCTTACCTACCACGAAAAATGGAGAAAGGAGAAACAACGAACGATATTTTCGGCAACCGACCTGGCAACGAAATAAGGACTATGATTGGAAACTCGGTACCTGGAATGTCAGGACGTTAAATGAACCCGGACGAGTGAGCCTTTTGGCTCGTGAATTGCAGAAGGTTGGAGTGAGCGTGGCTGCTATTCAGGAAGTAAGATGGCCTAGAACTGGAGAACGTGAATTCAGGGCGGTGGATCCCGTCGCCAACACAGCTTTCAAATACAACATCTACCATAGTGGCAGCGATAAGGCAGAGCATGGCGTCGGATTCATAGTGATCGGGAAGCAGATGAAGCGTGTTATGCGGTGGAAACCGATTAATGAACGAATCTGCGTATTGAGGATACGGGGCAAATTCTTCAACTACAGTGTGATCAACATCTATGCGCCGACAAACGATAAACCCGACGACACGAAGGATGCGTTTTATGATTGTCTCGACAAGACCTACGGAGAGTGCCCAAAACATGACGTAAAAGTTGTTATCGGGGATGCCAACGCTCAGGTCGGAAGAGAGGATTTTTTCCGCCCTATAATTGGTACGGAGAGCCTTCACTCCGCCACCAATGACAACGGCCTAAGGCTAATAACTTTTGCTGCAGCTAGAGGGATGGCCATCAGCAGCACCTACTTTGCACGCAAAGATATCCGAAAGCACACCTGGATGCACCCAAATGGCGAGCTCTGCAACCAAATAGACCACGTTTTGGTGGACGGTCGGCATTTCTCGGATGTCATCGATGTGAGGACCTTTAGAGGCCCAAACATCGACTCTGATCACTATCTCGTTGTTAGTAAAATTCGTGCACGGTTGTCTACCGTGGCGAACACAAGAACACAACGACCGTTGCGTTTCAATATCCAGCGCTTATCAACAGAAGGTGTAGCAGACGAGTACCGCCGGAAGCTTGATGAGCGGATAAGGGGATACAACGTAGGCGAAAACCTCAACAATCTGTGGGAGTCTATCCACGGTGCGATGAGCACAGCAGCGCGAGAGGTGATAGGTACTGCTCAGAGACGACCCAGAAACGGTTGGTTTGATGAGGAGTGCCAGAATGTGACGGATGAGAAGAATGTTGCCAGAAGTCGGATGTTAGTGTCTGGTACCCGGCAGATTAGAGAGCGGTACAAGGAAGCTAGAGCAGCCGAGAAACGAATTCACCGCAGAAAGAAAAGGCAGTATGAAGAAGACATCATTACTGAGGCGCAAAACAGCATCGAACAAAACGATATGCGGAGATTTTACGAAACTGTCAATGGCGTACGGAGAAAAACTGCGCCGTCTCCCGTCATGTGCAATGACCGCGAAGGTAACTTGCTGACAGACAAAATCTTGGTGGCTGCCAGGTGCAAAGAACACTTCGAGCAATTGTTGAATGGAGAGGACACGAGCGCGTCTGAGAACAGATTAATCATCAGCAACGATGGACAAGCTGTGGAGCCCCCGACGCTAGATGAGGTTAGAAGAGCGATTAAGGAGTTGAAGAACTGTAAGGCTGCTGGAAAAGACGAGCTCCCGGCCGAGCTTTTCAAGCACGGTAGTGAGCAGCTGTACGAAATGCTGCACCGTACTCTGTTAAGGATATGGGAGGAAGAAGAATTGCCTGCTAGCTGGCTGGAGGGCCTCATCTGCCCTCTGTATAAGAAGGGCCACAGATTGGAGTGCGCCAATTACCGAGGAATAACGCTCCTCAATTCGGCGTACAAAATAATGTCACGTGTTCTGTTCAACAGATTGAGACCGCTGGAGGAGTCCTTCGTCGGCGAATACCAAGCTGGTTTTCGTGAGGGCCGATCAACGACGGATCAAATGTTTACCTTGCGACAAATCCTTGATAAGTTCCGGGAATACAACTTGCAGACACATCATCTGTTCATTGATTTCAAGGCGGCGTACGATTCAGTAAAGAGAAATGAGTTATGGCAGATAATGGTAGAACACGGTTTTCCGGCGAAGCTGATTAGACTGATTCGTGCAACGTTGGATGGATCGAAATCAAGTGTGCGGGTTGCGGATGAGACTTCAACCTCCTTCGTAACCTTAGATGCATTGAAGCAAGGAGATGCGCTTTCGAATCTTTTGTTCAACATTGCTCTCGAAGGAGCTATAAGGAGAGCGGGCGTGCAAAGAAGCGGTACCATCGTCACCCGGTCGCATATGCTCCTGGGTTTTGCGGACGATATCGATATAATCGGAATTGATCGTCGAGCCGTAGAAGAGGCATTCGTGCCTTTTCAAAGGGAGACAGCGAGAATTGGACTTACCGTCAACACCAGCAAAACTAAGTACATGATCGCTGGTAGACAACGTGGTTCCAATCGTGACGTTGGTAGTGAAGTGGTGCTAGGTGGTGAAAAATTTGAAGTAGTGGAAGAATTTGTGTATCTTGGTACTTTAGTGACTTGCGATAATGATGTTACCCGCGAGGTGAAAAGGCGTCTTGCAGCTGCGAATAGGGCTTTTTACGGGCTCCGTAACCAGCTTAAGTCCCGTAGCCTGCAGACGAAAACAAAATTCGCGCTATATAAGACTCTTATCCTTCCGGTTGCCCTATACGGCCATGAATCCTGGACGTTAAAAGAGGTCGACCGGAAAGCGTTTGGAGTTTTTGAGCGTAAAGTGCTGCGAACAATACTCGGCGGTAAACAAGAAAATGGCATCTGGCGGCGCCGCATGAATCATGAGTTGTACCAAGTATATAAAGAAGTGGATATTATCAAGCTCATAAAACACGGCAGGCTGCGTTGGGCTGGTCACGTGGTACGAATGCCGGAAGAACGACAAGCAAAAATAATATTCAGTAGAGAACCCGGACGAGGCCGTCGGCTTCGTGGTAGGCCGCGTACACGTTGGCTTTTTGCAGTTGAAGAGGACTTAAGGGCACTTAACGTTCAGGGCGACTGGAAGCGATTGGCTCAGGACCGAGCCCAGTGGAGAAGAATTATCCATTCGGCGTAGATTCAACGTAGCGGATTGTAGCCCATCAAGTAAGTATCAAGTAAGTATTTTTGTTTATGCTAATATATTGAAATGCCCATTTTTTAAGACCTCGTTTTTTGAATTTTTTTCCTACACGTTAGTAGTAATGTCCAACGATTGGAACGAATATTTTTATTTATTTGAAAAGCTTTTTTTTTGCATATTCATGAAGTAACGTAAGCAAAAAATGGTAATGTATATAATTACCGCTGTATATGACAGAGCTTCAAAAGATGATTATACAAAAGTGACTTTCTAAAACCGACCTTATTCCAATTATTGGAAATCTAGAGCAGCAAAGTTTTTTTTCGGAATCCATTTTACGTGCTGTATTAAGTAAACATATTTTCCGATAGAATAAGCTTTTCATCTTATTTTGTTTGATATAAATTTTGTTCAATACAAATCATCGAATCTTAAGAAGACACTTCAATAATGTAATTTTGTGCAAGATTTTATTTTCTATGCTTTATAAACCTTGTTGTATTTATATTAAAGCTGCATATTATTCAATAATTTTTTAATTGCTTTAATACTTGATGACATGGTGAAGATATGCGTGAAAAAAGCTTTTAATAAGATAAACTATGCTCTGAGATATACTGTTTTGAATGTTTGCGACTACTTTTCGATACACTCCTTACAACAGAGTTGTTACAGATTTTGTTACTCAGTTAGCGCGGTTTTTCTAGCAATATTAATACAAAATTTGTGATTTGAATCAATGATTTTGATTTAATGAACACGTTTTGAAAATGAAATAAGAATGTTACGTTATATGTTAATCGGGCACCGGCTACCGGTCGATTAAGGCGATAAAATAATCTTTTGCCAATTTTTTTTGACCATTGTGCACTGATCAAATGAATTGAAAACACCAAAATTGTTTGACTCTTGATTTTATAATTTATCACTTTTCCTGGCTCCATTTTCATCATAGGTTTTTAAATTTAACGCAAAGCATTTGTTATGCCCTTTACTATACTTAACCGATTTGGCAAGCTTCGAAAGACTTTTTGCTTTGACCGATATTTCGCTGCAAGCATTCGTTTTTATATCTTTGCGTTCTTTAATGTCGACTAATCATACCTCTTTACATCCCTTACGCTTGATGTCTAGCAGAAAAAGCTTGGAATCTATTTTGCTTGTGGAAGCTTAACGCACATTCGCTTATGAGCGTTGCTTTTCCTTTCCCATGGGTTTTTTCAGAGTCGGAAGTGCGTTAAAATTAGATTAATGCTACCGGTTCGCCTGTGTAAGCTCGCATCTTTTCCTCGTTTGCACGTGACGAAGATTTCCTTCCCATGCTCAAGGAAGCGAGAAAAGTCTGTGAAATGCCGTGAACGGAAAATATGTTAATGACGGCATGCTCTTTGATGAAGGTATATAAAGCAAGGTGTGACTTCGGTTTGTGCAGACACGGAAAGAAACGAAGGATCAGCTCAAGAGGTAAAGCAGCCAACCGACGGGTACAACGGGATGGGGAAATGAAATTAGGGAAATGATTTTGCAAAAGTGCCGTAAGCAAAGTTTTCCGTGAAATGGTGAGGAATGCTAAAAGAATGCTGTTGCGACGAGGAATAATCGTTTTGTGAAATTGCTCAAATCAAGGACTTCGTTTTCCTGTGATCCAAGGGTTTGAGTCTTGATGAGTTAATTTGCAATTGTGGGCGAGAAAAGGTGCAGTAGAAAATGCGGAATGATCCTTTCCATCTACATTTTTGGGATCGAGAAGAAGTTTTAAGTACAACAATTTTACAGGATAATTATTAGAAAGGGATTGTGAAGAAGACTATGTGATGTTAATGTTTTGTCGGTTCAGTTTTCTTAATCAAAGACGATGTTCATGTACGCATTTTGAAAGGTACAAATCCCCGCATCATATTTTTTAAATACATTGTCAACCATTTCTGATCAAAAAATTGTTTGTAGGTTCAGCCCAATATTTTTGAGACTGTTTTGAATGTTTGCGACTACTTTTCGATACACTCCTTAACCACATTACTTGCATCATTTGCGAATTTCCCTTACCAAATTATCAACATTGGAAAGTTGTATCTCAGTTGTTTATCGACCGATTTGAATGGAATTTTCGCAGCACGTCAAACATAACTTGAATTTCAAAACAATAGATGACACGGGGTTTGTGTGCCAACCGAGTCAATCCCATAAAACTAAAATCATTAAAAAATAGATAATAAGAAGAAAAGTAGATTTTTGTATTGTACCTTTTAATTTCGCCCTATTTCGTTTACCACTTATGGCCTTCTTCAGAGTCAGTTATTTGTAGGTATAGTGTAGTTTTTTTCTGTCCAGGTTCGTTTGCTCAGAAGAGGGTCTATGGTCAGCCCGCTTTCAAACAGCCATAGTGTTGGACAGGTGGAGCTCGTGTCGTTGTCAAGCGTACTGACAAATAGTATTTTGGTGCGAGCCTGGGAATCAAATCCATTATAGTCCACTTATAAAACGAGCGTCAACTACGTCACGTTGATCCTCAAAATACATGTTTTAACATCACAAAAAGAGAGTGTTGTGGATATGCTATTTTTATTTTGCAATACACATTTTATCGGTTCAATTAATAATAGAGTGATTCCAAGCAACAGCACCAAAATTTGGTAAATTTTTTAATTAATTTTTTTCTATTGAGCTGAAACTTTGCACAGTTTTCCAGTTCCATCTAAATCGTCATTTTCCGATATCAAATCTTCAAGTTGAGTCACGACTAACTTTTCAAAAGGGTGTATGTGAAAATGGTTCAAAAATATTCAAAAAGCTGCACAGCAAAAACGGTTCGTTCGATTGTTAGACAACTAAAGAAACAAAGTTAGACAACTAAATAAAGATTCCAAAAAAAATACACACAGTAAAACAAATTTTTTTTTGCATTAAAAAACATCATTTTTGACACAAAAACTCAAATATCTCAAAACCCTATCGGAATACACGTAATTTTTTGAGGGAAAACGGTCCATTATATTAGCTATCTACCATCTACCATAAATCTACCATACCATTGGTGATGGTAAACCAATAAACAAAAAAGTTATGACATTTCAAACATGTCACAATTTTCACATTTAGTAGAAAAAAATTTTTTTTTTCGGTGTAAATTATTACGGGAACCGCAGTTTGTTGCTGATTTTATTGTTAAGGGCCTTGCGTGAATTAAACAAGTCGCTTCATGTATTCATTAGTATTATGTATATTACATGTATAAATATTATGTATATGTATAAATATTATATGTATATGTATATATGTATAAATTAAAATGAATTAACAGATTACACGAAAATATTTTTTTACCAGGATATTTTTTTTAGAGTATGATCGATGAGTTTCTAAATGTTATATATAAACTTTAAAAGTTTTGGATTTGGGTATGCGTTATGAGATCATGAAAACATTTTATTAATACTTACTTATTTATTAATTGTTATTCAATTTTTTTACAATATCGAACACTGTTGCATCATTATCAGTACAGTTCGAGTATAGTTTTGCTTTAATTTTATTTTCTGACAATGGAATGAAACAGTGAAATTTTTATACCTGGAGCAGTATTTTTGGTTATTGATAAAGCCATGTCAAATTCAGCTAATGAAAATAATCGGATCGTTTTCGCGTTATTATATTGCTCGCTGAGCCCTGATGCCGTTAATTCGTACTCTTAAGTAGTAGTAAAACAAAATGATAATTTTGTTAAATCTTCTTCTTTTCTGCGATTCGCCCAATCAAATAGTTTTTTTGAAGTTTTAATTGGATGCTCACGTTTTTTGGCTAAACTTGCTCTTGTGGCCATGCGCTTTATGGTTCCTCCAATAGCATCATAACGACCTTTGCCATGTGACGTAGCAAAGAAATGCCATTCTGCATCAATTCCGTACTTTGATTTAAATTGACATAGGCTCGAAAAATTCTTACAGTTTTTGTACTGCGATGCTGCTCCATCAGACATGAACTATATCTTTCTGATTTCTTTATCCTTATCAACGCGTAAAAAGTTAATCATTTTGGCAATGAACAAATTTACAGATACTGAGTCGTGTCTTAAATCTTCGGAAATTACAATAAAACTAAAATGTTCAATTTGTGTACTTCCATTGAAATAAATAACGAATGGATGAATTGCAGCTTGTTGTACGTTCCAGTGATGGGACTGCACTTCATCTTGCAATACAAAGCTATAGTTTTCAGAAAAATCACAAATGACTAAAAATTCACCATCTTGTAATGTATTTTTCGTATTTTTTAAAAAGCGGGATTGCTCTGTTTTAATAAAGTCGTGAGGAATTAAACTTTCTAATTTCAAGCAAAAAAATGACACAAACTCATCTACAGGTTTTACAATAGTTTCTAGGTCACACCTATCCGTGGTCACCCATTGCTCAAATGATAACTGATCAATATAATTTTCTTCAAACTCAGCGAATAAAGTATTTTCCAATGATGAAGAATCTGGACAATCCGAACAAAATCGTAGATAGCAATTTGATGTTGTATTTTCACACAAAAGACTACCAGTTAACATTTTAATATCCTTTGATAAATTGATTCTTTTCAAACTATGTAAGATTAGGTTAATATTTTCGTGTGTTGTGCACACACAAACATTATGTGTTCCTGAATTGGATAGAAGCTTGCATTGCCTTGGACGAAGGCTTGCAAATGAGGAAAAACCTACCTTAATATTTTCGTTAATTTCCTTGAAGCGTGTATACGCTTCTTTCAAAGTAGTCATCATTAATCGTTTTTGGATTGCTTGCCGCTTTCCATCTTTTTTTACAGATACATAATCTTTTTGGCCAGGCATAGCTCTACTTACTTCATCGTCTTCAAAATATTGAATTATTTTTTCTTTTGTCTCATCTGTTAATGAAGTACTCGACCTAGCATTTTTGGTTGCAAGACAGTTATTTTTGAATTGTTTTGCCTCTTTTGCTGTATTTCTATTGGGTCTGAACTCATCAATGGCGTCTTGAATAGACCCCGAGCTTGGAAGCATCGACAAAATCAATAATTTTTCTTTCCTTGTCGTGGCTAGATTCGAGAACCTTTCCTTCATATTCATAATTACCTCATCGTAGTCTGTATTTTCCACATCCTCAGGTCCTAATTTGAAGAGGTTTCTTCGTACAGCTTCGTTGATTTCACGGTATTTTTTCTCGGGATAATTGACGTAACCCATCTTCGTCCATTTAATCGGAGTCACTTCTATTCCAGCTATCCCTTCGTTGAAGCGTTCGATGTTGACCTTCTGGATGCACTCATCTTCTGATTGATTTGTTGAAACAGATGTCGCTGATGGTACCGTGGCAAGACTATCTGCAATTGGTACTTCTGGTAACTCCTCAGTTGTTGTCGGTGCATCTAGTAATTCCTCAGTTGTTGTTGTTTTCGAACTTCCTGCAACCTGATCCACCGATGATGTACAGATTGCCCGTTTGTCAACGTTTAAACGGCAGGACGTACAAATGCGTAAATTTGTATTTAATGTAGACATTGGAGCATAACCAGCCGCTTTCAGTTTATCTATTGTGCTTTCGGTGAGATTTCGTAGCTCTTTCGAACACTTTTTTTCTGCAAACGGCCTGCAACAGTTGAGAAAGCGACTACTCATGTTGCTCGTTAGATTTTAATAAACAAAATCACTTTTAAGTTTTTACTGACTTGTTTGGTGTCGTTTGCTTGACTGAAGAAAAATTTTACAATTAAATCTTTTATAACCATAGTGGTAGTATATTTTTAGCTTTTTCGTGAGTATGTTCATGGTATGTACCTATCATGTTTTTGATGTTGTTGAAGTTACTCGCTTTCTCCCAAATATGATTAACAAATTCTATTCTCTACCAAGGCGGGTCTATACCCAGGTGTAATCAGATTTTAACTTTGTGGAAAAAACCAGCGCCGAGAAAACCGACCTGCTTTACCTGGGTATAGACCCGCCTTGTTCTCTACGAGGTAAACTTTTTGCAGGTAAACTAGTCGTATACCTGTATAGAAAACTTTTTTTGTAGCTTTTGTCTTCAATATTATATTT
The DNA here is from genome assembly GCF_002204515.2 of Aedes aegypti. Lineage (NCBI taxonomy): Eukaryota > Metazoa > Arthropoda > Insecta > Diptera > Culicidae > Aedes > Aedes aegypti. Next base: position 164,436,166 of record NC_035107.1, read on the forward strand.
CTTATAGGTTTCTTTTATCAAAAGGTTTCAACACTATTGAGAGAATTTTTCTTCAGTTACGTACAATAAAAATATGACACTATCAAGACTTTAGATCACAACACTGGATCGCGTTTAACTTTCTAATAGATGCTATAATAGTTATGAATAATTAAATAAAATATCATGAAAACAACTTGTTAACCTCATGTGGTACCCTTAACAAAAAATTCAGCAACAAACTGCGGTCCTAAAAAAAATTAACAATGAAAAAAAAAATTTTTTCACTAAGTGTCAAATTTGTGAAATATTTGAAATGTCATAACTTTTTTGTTTATTGGCTTACCATCACCAAATTTTTATGGTAGATAGCTAATATAATGGACCGTTTTCCCTGGTATTCCGATAGGGTTTTGAGATATTTGAGTTTTTGTGACAAAAATGATGTTTTTTAATGCAAAAAAAAAAAATTTTTTTTACTGTGTGTATTTTTTTTGGAATCTTTATTTAGTTGTCTAACTTTGTTTCTTTAGTTGTCTAACAATCGAACGAACCGTTTTTGCTGTGCAGCTTTTTGAATATTTTTGAACCATTTTCACATACACCCTTTTGAAAAGTTAGTCGTGACTCAACTTGAAGATTTTATATCGGAAAATGACGATTTAAATGGAACTGAAAAACTGTGCAAAGTTTCAGATATTTTTGAAATGGTCGATCAGAATCGACTTGCATGCCTCCGTGAAATCCCTCAATAGGCGGGTTTCGTTCCAACTCAAACAGGTGTAGGCAGTTACATCTAAACAGGTGTAGGCAGTAACCTCTCAGTAACCTAACCTGATTTCCTTTAATTAAACAAAATTTGAACAAAATATGTTTTAATTAAAACAAAAACATAACTCAATATGATTAATATTAAACAAAAATATAACATTTTGTGTTATTTTTTATATCGGAATTGAAGCAAAACAATTAATTTTCTTTACATGTACTAAAATTCACCATGTTTAAGCAATTGCTTTCATATTTTTCATAGCAAGTTGTGTTACAAATATGTTATGAATTAAAACTTTTAACCAGATTTTGAAAAAACTAAACAAGCTTTGTAATGTGTAACAAAAGTTGCTAAAATTGTGATATAATTTTGTTGTGATACACTGGTCGGGAAATTTTTTTTTGTCTTAAATGGTCGCACTGATTGGATGGCATTTCTGAACAATCCATTCAACGAATATCTCAAGATCCTGATGAGCTAGAAGGTTTGTGTCTCCGGCAAAGTTAATCATCAGATTAAGGACTATCTATTAGCTTTGTAACTATGAAGTTACAAAGCTAATTAGTAATTTATCCGATAGGTGGCGCTAGTAACAAATTTTCTTCAATCTTCTATATCTCAAGATCCTGATACGCTAGCTAGACTGTTGCAGTCTTCGGCAAAGTTTTGAGGGGCTCTGTGACAGTATGAAAACTTAATTTGGAATTTATTCACTAGGTAGCACTAGTAAAAAAATTTCTTCATGGGATTGCATCCTATTCCCGAGATAGTCCCTCATGACTTTAAAAGACCTAGTAACGACTTTTTTGAGAAGGGAAGTTAAGCTGTTGGACATGAGATGAACTACCCAGGCTTAAAAATATCGTAATTAAAATAATAAATAAAAGCTTTCAAGGCGTTCTGTTGAAACTCTAAGTTTTGTAGTCGCAAGTGGAAAATTGGTACTTCTCTTCTTCATAATTCTTGAGAAGTAGTTCGCAATTTCTGAGAGTTTCCGGCAAAATGCGAAATTCTCCTTTCTTTGCGATCGTGAGAGAAACCTTTATTTCCCTAATGGAATTCAAGATCTTCCGCTTAAATCCAACAAATTCGGAATTATTGATCACCATTGGCAGCATCCTATATGGTGCTATATGCTTCCTCACTTGAATCGAATAGCCTGGGCTTTAAATTGTTACTCTGAAAATGTCTGTAGGGCATTGAACTTATTGTTATCGCTGTTATCACAATAAAATGGATTCATGGTTCAAAGATCTTAAGGGATTTCTTCAATTGGTTTGAGTAGCATCCGAATTTCCAACAGCAGAAATAATTTATGGTCACACAGCCGAGAGTACAATGTTTTACTGCTTCGTTATCATTTCGTTTCGAAATGCACCAAATACAATACACATCATTTTCCTCTCTTTATTAACGAGATGTTTATCTGCAAACTAGCTTATAAACTTTACTGAACTTCGTAAATAAAACGTCCCATGTAGTTCCAGAAATTGCTCCAATATTTTTCCCAATGATCAGAGAAGAATGTTCCCTACGGAAGAAACCGAAAATCAAACCCTATCATTAAACGCATGATGATGATAATTTATCGTCCGGGAAGCGACCCATTTGTAACAGCGATAAAAGTATAGTAACAGTGGCACATATATTTTTCGCAGCTTTCCTTCAGCAAAGGTACAGACAAAACATTCTGCTTCCTATTCCCATTACCAGAAGAAAACAGAATGAATCCATTCGAGTGTCGACGAATGAAACCGTAGTGTTCGCATTCACCTCATTTATCACAATTTCCCCATCGCTTTTCTTCAGAGCAGCTAATGTAAGTGCTTAGGGCAAACGTACCTTTCGGCTCTCATTGGACCACGCTCGTAAGGTTCTTCCTTTTGCAGTTGCTCGTAAAGCACCATGGTAGCCGCTCAACAAAGAGAACATTGTAATAGTACGGCTGGGTTCCTTCGAGAATATGCTTAACTCGAAGATAGAAATCAAGCACAAAATGGACAAACTTTGGATTGCATCAAATGGGATATTTAACGACTGACATACGGTGAAGAGAAAACGCTGCATTTTTTGAGATTTTTCATGAAATTTCAAAGCAATACACCAATTTAGAAGCAGATTCTTTCAAAATATATGGACTAATTTTCTCACAGAGTGAAATTACAACTGATAAAGGTACATATCTGAGATTTGAAAAAGTGTTAGGTTGGTCCACCTTTTTTTTACTTGAAATATTCGAAAAGATATTTTAAATAAACCCTAAAAACATATTCACATGATAGACTTTTCGTTGTTTTTTTTCTGGAATGAGTACAAAATTTGGACTATATATTAAATGAATGAACATAAGCGTGGGAAACGATTGTATAAAACATATACATTTTCACTTTATTCCAAACTTAGCTCGATATGTGAATTTTTAATTTAGCGATAAGACGTTCAAAGTTCATATCGTATTTATAATCGGAAAATTCACTTTTGCAAAGAAAAATGTCTGGAGGTCACCCGTTGACCTCCATAAAAATGTAATTGCAGATCTTAATAGTAATTTTTATTATGCAGAATATTGTCGAAGAGCGCAAATCAATAATATTATGATGTTTGTAAAAATAATGAATAAGCCTCGACTGTTTCTGAAACTCTGAAATTTTATTGTATGATTTTAACTCGAACAGATAATAACTCAATTTACGAACCAAGTCAATTTATGAACCCCGATCTAGTACCGGTTTATATGTACCCTACAATGCTTTGGTCTTACATAATAATCAATGCAGACATTCAAAACAGTAATACAAATTAAATTTAGATTTAGAGAAGGATATTGTTATCAATTTATTTGAGCGGTCCGAGATGAGCCAGCCTCGGGCTGCAAATCTCGTTAATAAAGATAATAATAATAATAATTATTTTAGCGGTAAATACTATGTTGTTTTTCATTTCATTCAGAAGCAGTACCTTGTCAAAGTGCCAAGAAATTATTAATACTTTTATCATTGTGGTATTTTGTCCTTGGCGAGTTTGCCACGCAAAATTTGTCACATTAAAGTTTGTTTTATTGTCACTCAACTTAAGATATGAAAACAATAATCAATATCTAAGCACCCCTTTTTCGAAAATTCGTTGTTTTATTTTAAATGAAAATTTTGTGGAAATTATGGCGAGATAATGTCTCTCATTTTCAGTTTTAGTTATTGTGGAACCAAATTTTAGATTTAATCAAAACACTCGAAATCACCCCAGTCCGATGTTCAATCATTTTAAAGTTTTATAGCTTAACTGCTCCTAGTTAATCCAGCCTGGAAAGTAAATATAAAAATGCACTTCTTCGAACTCCTATTCGATGGACTTTTCTTTGTGGGCGAACCTTTCTTTATTTGTGTAGGAAGACAAATAGCTACCGCTAAGGACGCTTCGCAATAATGTTCACAACGCAGAGAGTGAGAGCGGCATCTGGTTAGGTTTCCTCCGGAGTCAAAACAAGCAGAAGGTGTATGAAAACAAACAGAATGAAAGTAGGATTGATGACGATAGGATTTTCCTTGGATAAGCGAAATATTTATTTGCATTTTGTCGCATCCAATAAGCGAGACGATATATTTGATTTTCATAAGGGGAGTACAGTAATCCCTTGTGTGGCAAAGAGACGTCCCTAAATAGTTGAGTGACACTCATGTTAAGCCAACCGAATGGGTAATGAACTGTAAACGATGTGGGGAAGTTGATTGAGTGTAAAAGTGAGAACAATATTTTGATTCAGGTCTAACAGGAAAATGTACTCAAACGAATGAAAAAAAAAAATCGTGCATCCATTTGATGTTGAAACTTCTAGGAACAATGTTTTGGAGGTTATTATAGCCCATATATACCACATTGGATGATCCAGAATGAACATTTTAAACTTATACAGTGACCCCACGCAGTTGAATCACCCACAATCTATGAATCAGCTGATTTCAAAGGACAAAATTATTATCAAACTTGTCACAAAACATCACATAATTATTTTTACACATAGTTTCTTATCAGTAAAAATAATTCTGTGATGTTTTGTGACATGTTTGATAATAATTTTGTCTCTTGAAGTCAGCTGATTCATAAATTATAAATTGATTCAATTGCGTGGGGTGACTGTATGAATAGCAAACGGAATGTGTATTCCTGTAGTTATCACATTATGCTTGGTACGTCTATTGAAATCATTTTCATCACCGACTTAATTTCTATCAATCATTTTACAACATGATTTCGATCAATCATTTCGGGGCAGGCAATCGTCACCGTCAAATGGAAAAAGTCGTCGACGAAACTAAAAAAGGAATCGTCATCGTTACTCAACCAGCGTTGAATGACGATTTGCTGCAGTTGTTCGCCACAAAGGCTCGGCGTCATGACGAACAATAAAGCCTTCTTCGTTATGGTCGAATCTTCGTTCGGGAGGTCTGAGCCGACTAAAAATATGAACCATGGCGTCGATAGATATGAGCCTTTTTTGAAAAAATAAAACAAAACGACAAAACGTGTCCGGAATTGAACAAACGAGCTCTGAATCGTCAACGCCACGCGCTTACCAACAGATCTATTGTTAAAGCTTGAGGAATACGGGTTAAATTGCTAATACAAGCAATTCTGGGATGGCATTCACCGTTTTGTGCATAGCAAGTGAATATACAATAAACGCCTCCTTCGTTTGAGAAAGGGGAGCGAATGGAATGAAGACAAAGTGGTTCGTTGACGATTTTGGATTGACGTTCGTCGTGCAATCTTTCGTCGATGACGAGACGACGACTTGCCAAAGCTATTATACTGGATGACGATGTCTTTTTTTATTTCGTCATCGCACTGTGACGAATCTGACGATTGCCTGCCCTGAATCATTTTGTGTAAAAAGAAGCAAATGTATTAAAATGCTTTGGAGTAATTAGCAGTAATTAGCATTCTGGTGCCATTTTGGTCGTATAAATTTCTTGAAAACTAACATTGTCTTGTAGTTTTCAAAATTCTGGAGGACAACTCTACCGATTTGTATGTTGAAGAGTCCTATTTATACCCAACGCTATATAGCCCATACCGTTTGTTTTGATAATTTGAATAGAAATGAAACGGTTGTCGAAGCAGATTTATATGGGGAATGTTGATCCTCAAGGAACATAAAAAAAGCAATCCGTACCTCCTCGAGGTACTTCCGGAGTACTAGCAACCTTAAGGAAGATCGGGTAACCAACCCCAGCGGGAGCTTTGGTTGTATGCTGACAAGGAAAGAGGGGTTTGCTTATGCAAACCTGGAGCGTCTGTATTCCATGTAAGGAGCTGCTCACAACAGCTGCGCACTATGGCCCTCCGAACATTTAGGGGAAATGGTCCTCCGGAAATCTAGGGGGTTGGTGTAGGGCCCTCCAAGCCATCCGTAAACTACACCAGCACAGAACTGTCAACGAGAGAGTACGAACCAGAACAATCGGAAAAGACCACAGCGACGGAAATGGACTTTTTTCTTTTTCATTATTAGTAGTATTCTATCATTCCAAACATTACATTCATTATTTCTTATATCTAGGTGTTCTGTGTTATTAGACAACACTATCATCCTAATTTGGTAAAACAAATTTAAGATTTTATTAACATTTTGTTAACAACATATTACATTGCATTTGCCGTAGCAGTTCAGATTTTTTACAGGTAAGTTGATTTCACCTGCTTATAAGAGAAAAAAAAAACGTTTCCAAATTACTTAACCTCACTTATCCTAAATATATAACGCATTAATCGTGGCAATAGAAGATTGTAACGATTTTTGCCTGAAATTATTGATTATTTTATTTGACATTTGTTCCAATGTTTCAACATTGGATATTCTATGTAACTCATTGGTACTATACGTGGGAGGAAGCTTCAGAATCATTTTCAAAATTTTATTTTGAATTCTCTGCAGAGCTTTTTTCCTGGTATAACAACAGCTAGTCCATATTGGTACAGCATATAAAATGGCTGGCCAGAAAATTTGTTTGAATATCAAAAGCTTATTCTTAAGACAATGTTTTGATTTTCTATTAATAAGGGGATAGAGACATTTTACATATTTATTACATTTGGCTTGAATGTGATTTTTGAAAGTTAAATTCTTATCTAGCATGAGCCCTTGATACTTAACTTCATCTGACCAATTTATTGGAACCCCTCTCATCGTGACAACATGTCTACTTGAAGGTTTCAAATAAAGAGCTTTTGGTTTATGTGGGAATATTGTTAGTTGAGTTTTGGAAGCATTAGGAGAAATCTTCCATTTTTGCAGGTATAAAGAAAAAATATCCAAACTTTTTTGCAATCGACTACAGCTGACACGCAGGCTTCGCCCTTTGGCGGAGAGGCCTGTTTCATCCGCAAACAAGGATTTTTGACATCCCTGAGGTAACTCAGGTAATTCAGATGTGAAAATATTGTATAATATTGGTCCTAAAATGCTGCCTTTTTTTATTATTTCTTTATTAGTATCATTCCAAACATTACATTCATTATTTCTTATATCTAGGTGTTCTGTGTTATTAGGCAACACTATCATCCTAATTTGGTAAAACAAATCTAAGATTTTATTAACATATTGTTAACAACATATTACATTTCATTTGCCGTAGCAGTTCAGATTTTTTACAGGTGAGTTGATTTCACCTGCTTATAAGAGAAAAAAAAGTACCGTAAAATGGGGTGAAGTTGATCACTTTTGAGCGATTCTGTTCTGTAACTCCTAGTAGAATGCATGTATTATTATCCATATATTTTTAAAACATGTACTTGTTGGATATCTATCGAATTATGTAAACAAAATTACGACGAAATGTTCACTTAACTACAAAAATATATATTAAAATTCAAAACGTGGAGTTTTTGATTCCGGGGTGAAGTTGATCAGTTATTGCGATAAGTTTCCTAAAATAAAGAGATATGCTATTCACTAAATTTGGGTTCACCGAATCTGGATCAATTCTCAAAAATCTTACAACTTAATGCTATATCGGGCAATTTTAAATTTGAATTTTGTAAATAACAGAACACACCACATTAAACGCCTAAAGGTATGCAATTTTCTTTGAAATTTGCAACTCGTGCACAAAAAAACATTTTTTTTCACTCAGAAAATGATTGTTTATCTACAGTGCAAACTCAAAACTGGATTCACAGAACATATCTGGAATGTATGAAACAGTTTATTTGAATGGTGTCTTTAAATAGCCTTGTCAATAGTCGATTGTTTGGAGAAGAACCTTTCAACAGTTCATCAGACATTTCATAAAAAATCTGTTTTTCCACGATATAATTATCTTGAATGTCAAACCAAACTTAGGAACATCAAGAGCAACCATCAGGTAACATGACGTCACAGAAATTGTGCTAATTGAAATCGAATCATAGCTCTCTTAACAGTTTATACATGTGGGTACGTGAATGATCAACTTCTCCCCACTGATCAACTACACCCCGAATTACGGTATTCAATAAACTTAACCTAAACATATAACGCATTAATCGTGGCAATAGAAGATTGTAACGATTTTTGCCTGAAATTATTTATTATTTTATTTGACATTTGTTCCAATGTTTCAACATTGGATATTCTATGTAACTCATTGGTACTATACCAGGAAGGAAGCTTCAGAATCATTTCAAAATTTTGTTTTGAATTCTCTGCAGAGCTTTCTTCCTGGTATTATAACAGTGAGTCCATATTAGTACAGCATACAACATGGCTGGCCTGAAAATTTGTTTGAATAATTAAAACTTGTTCTCAAGACAAAGTTTTGATTTTCTAGTAATAAGGGAATAGAGACATTTTACATATTTGTTAGATTTGGCTTGAATGCCCTCAATGTGATTTTTGAAAGTTAAATTCTTATCTAGCATGAGCCCTAGATACTTAACTTCATCTGACCAATTTATTGGAACTCCTCTCATCGTGACAACATGTCTACTTGATGGTTTCAAATAAAGAGCTTTTGGTTTATGTGGGAATATTGTTAGTTGAGTTTTGGAAGCATTAGGAGAAATCTTCCATTTTTGCAAGTATAAAGAAAAAATATCCAAACTTTTTTGCAATCGACTACAGATGACACGCAGGCTTCGTCCTTTGGCGGAGAGGCCTGTGTCATCCGCAAACAAAGATTTTTGACATCCCTGAGGTAACTCAGGTAAGTCAGATGTGAAAATATTGTATAATATAGGTCCCAAAATGCTGCCTTGAGGAACACCAGCTCTTACAGGAAGTCTTTCGGATCTGGAGTTCTGATAATCAACCTGAAGTGTACGATTTGACAGATAACTTTGAATTATTCTAACAATGTATGTTGGAAAATTAAAGTTTTTCAATTTTAAGATCAAACCTTCATGCCAAACACTGTCGAATGCTTTTTCTATGTCTAGAAGAGCAAGACCAGTAGAATAGCCTTCAGATTTGTTGGAACGGATAAAATTTGTTACACGTAAAAGTTGATGAGTGGTCGAATGTCCATGGCGGAATCCGAACTGTTCATTGGCAAAAAATGAATTTTCGTTGGAGTGGGCCATAATTCTGTTCAAAATAACCTTTTCAAAAAGTTTACTGATGGAGAAATGCAAACTGATTGGACGATAGCTAGAAGCTTCTGCAGTATTTATGCCTGGTTTTAAAATTGGAACAACCTTAGCATTTTTCCATTTGTCAGGAATATATGCTAATTGAAAACATTTGTTGAATATATCAACTAAAAATGATAAGCTACTTTCTTGATGAGGATGTAGAAAATTCCATCATCGCCAGGAGATTTCATATTTTTGAATTTTTTATAATAGTTCTCACTTCTTCCAAATCAGTCTCCCAGGAATTTTCGAAAACGTTCTCTTGATTGAGAATATTTTCGAAGTCCTGAGTAACTTGATTTTCAATTGGAATAGTAAGTCCTAAATTGAAGTTGTGCGCACTTTCAAATTGCATAGCAAGTTTTTGAGCTTTTTTGCAATTAGTTAGTAATAATTTGTTTTTTTTTCAATGCCGGTATTGGCTTCTGAGGTTTTTCAAGATTTTAGATAATTTCCAAAAGGGCTTAGAGCCAGGGTCCAATTGAGAAATTTTATTTTCAAAATTTTTGTTTCTTAAATCTGCAAAACGTTTCTTGATTTCTTTCTGCAAATCCTGCCATATAATTCTCATAGCAGGATCACGAGTGCGTTGAAATTGCCTTCTCCTCACTTTTTTAAGACGGATCAAGAGTTTAAGATCATCGTCTATAATCACGGATTCAAATTTTACTTCACATTTTGGAATTGCAATGCTCCTGGCTTCAACAATGGAATTTGTTAAAGTTTCAAGAGCATTGTCAATATCAAGTTTAGTTTCTAAAGAAATGTTAACATCAAGATTAGAGTCAACATAAGTTTCATATACATTCCAGTCGGCTCGTAAATAATTGAAAGTGGAGCTGATAGGATTGAGAATCGCTTCATGGGATATTTGAAATGTAACAGGGACATGATCAGAATCATAATCAGCATGAGTAACTTATTGGATGACGGTACTAGCGATTGAAAACTCGGTACGTGGAACTGCAAATTTCTCAACTTCATCGGGAGCACACGCATACTCTCCGATGTACTGAAGATCCACGGTTTCAGCATCGTAGCGCTTCAGGAGGTATGCTGGAAAGGTTCGATAGTGCGAACGTTTAGAGGTAATCATACCATCTACCAGAGCTGCGGGGCTTTAGGACATTTCGTCGAATGACATTTGGTCGAATGACGTTTGGTCGAATGACATTTGGTCGAAAGTACGTTTGGTCGAATGGACATTTGGTCGAATGGACATTTGGTCGAATTGGTTTGGAATATTTGTTTTGGTCGAATGACGTTTAGTTGAATGGAAATTTGGTTGAAATGCTTTTTTTCATATGGTTTATTGAAAGATCATTTGGTAAAATTGATTATTGTTTTCTAAATTTTGCAAAGTTTACCAACTATAATAACGTATTCTTTTGAACAATCTGAATCATTAACTGTTGTTGAATTAAAAAACGGGACATTTTATATCGTCTTATTTTTGAATTCAAAACATCTTTTTAGTTGTAATTTGAAGTTATGCCAAAACCGAGGATTTCGATGATTGTTTAAATGAACTTATTAGAAGCAGGTTTTTTGTACTTTGATTAAAATGTTTAGCTCTAGTGAATTTACTATTCTTTGAAAATATCATCGTTCTTTGAAAAACTGCTGAACAAGTTATTTTCTTACTCAACGATGTGAACGTAATGTTTTTATTATTTATTATTCTTTTGAAATGAAATTTCTTTATAATGAACTGCCGATCTTCATTCGATGGAAGCATTCGGAGGGAGTGCTCGGGATCTTTCTCTGAATTCCGGGTCTTGCAGCTCACGGATGTGGGTAAGATTTTTTAATGCGGAAATCAGAATTAAAACGACAGGAAACATTTGCTTCAAGAAGAACCATTATGGCAAAATGAATGTTAGGTGTCGGTATCTCTACTTATGACCAATTGGGTTACTGTGACTTTCAGCTTAATTACATTCCTCAAGCAAGGCTCTGCTGACAGTGTTGATGACATCGGGTGAAAAACAGAGTTTGCAGTAAAAGCTTTGAATTATTAAAATTGTGTTAATTTTATGTATCGGGAAAAGGAGTTTACTGAGGCGACAAAAGTTGGCTTGCTTGCATTTGAGATCAGCTTATCTCGATTCACAGAACATGCTTGAACGAAAAAGCAGCATGAAACGTCAAAAAACGCCAGAGGTTGATCAATATGTAGGGAGAGCGTCCATAAAATTGAATAATAAAATTTCGCTTATCGAACATAGATTGTTGGCAAAATGACTGATACTTTTTCAATAATTGAATCGCTCTTGTATTAGCGACAAAATGGTACTCTTGACGATAGTCAGACTAAACGTAAACCTTTGTTTTATTACTATTGAGGTTCGACCACTATCCTCTCCACGAAATGTCGGTTTGAAAGAATATATTTATGCTTTCTGTTGCAGCTAAACCTTTTCGACCAAATGTCCATTCGACGAAATGTCCGTTCGACCAAATGTACTTTCGACCAAATGTCATTCGACTAAATGTCATTCGACCAAATGTCTTTCGACCAAATGTTATAGATTCCCGATCAACGAAAGAATGTGCAAGTTGAGGATCAGAGGCCGGTTCTTCAACTCCAGCTTCATAAACGTACATAGCCCACATTCCGAAAGCACTGAGTTCGACCGCTTTCCAAGCCACGACGTCAAGTTCATCATAGGAGATTTGAACGGCCAGGTTGGTCAGGAGGAGGAGTTCAGACTGGCGATTGGAAATTTCAGCACCAACCGACTGACGAACGAGATCGAGCAACGACTGATAGATTTTTCTGCCTCCAAGAGCATGGTCAATAGTGTGGGACAAATTTAGATTCTCGCTCCAGTCTGTGCAAAATTTCAGGTCGATCGGAGAAACTATATTTTAGCTGTTTAGTGGAATACCTATAAGTAGATGAAAAAACCGAATTTAGTACTTTACCATTTAATTCCACTAGAAATACGCGTATCTGTCAAAGGATACAAACTCTAGTGGAATTAAATGGTAAAGTACTAAATTCGGTTATATTATACTTATATTTTAGCGCCAGCCGTTCAAAGTTTGTATGGGATTTACTATGGGAAAACATACTTTTGCAAAGAAAAATCGCCAGAGGTCGCCCGTTTACCTTTATAAAAATTCTGAACACATACATCGATAGGTATTTTTACGATGCATAATATTGCCGAAGACCGCGAAACAATCTGACACTTGTGAAAAAAAGTTATTCAATGAAAACCCATTGGCAAGGCGACGTTGATTAACACGTAAAGGAATAACAATAATAACAAAATCAAGCAAAATTACCGAATAGTCTATGCTTAATAACTTTTGTCACAAGCATCGGATTTGCGGTCTTCGGCAATGTTGTTCATCGTAAAAATACCTATCGAGATCTGTGTCCAGAATTTTTATAGATGACAATGTACGACCTCTGGCGATTTTTCTTTGCAAAAGTAAGTTTTCCCATAGTAAATCCCATACAAACTTTGAACGGCTGGCGCTAAAATATAGTTTCACCGATCGAGCTGAAATTTTGCATAGTTGTTATGGGACCTAAATGCAATCCAAAATGTGGACTGGAGCGAGAATCTAAATTTTTCATATAACCGTGTCCCAGGCTAATGGTCATTCGTAGCTCCTACTTTCTGCACAGCAGTAATGATACGACACCTGGAGATCACCACAGCAGACTGAATCACAAATCGACCACATTCTGATTGATGGACGGCACTTCTCCGACATTATCAACGTCAGGACCTATCGTGGCGCTAACATTGACTCTAGTGATAATAAAACTGCGCCAAAACAAAAACTATCCGTCATCAATAATGTACGGTATCGGCACCCACCGTAATATAGGTAACCTAGCGCGGCTGGTCCAACCAAACGTTGCCTTCGCATACGCGCAGCATCTTGAGCTAGCGTTGCCGGAAGAGGGCGAGCTTGACGAAAAAGTAGCCATCAACAACGCAGCTGAGAGAACCGTCGGGTACGTGGAAAGGAGGCCATTTAACAATTGTTGCGACAAAAAATGCAAGCAGGTTATAAAAGGAAACGAAAGCAAACACGCCTATCAGGGACCCAGGACAAAACGCGCCGCCTGGAAGAAGCCGGATGCAAAGAAATGGAGCAACTGCATCGTTCAAAAGAAACGTCAAAGTTCTACGATAAGCTTAACGTAGCCCGCCTGGAAGAAGCGCGATGTGAAGAAATGGAGCAGCTTCATCGTTCAAAAGAAACGCGAACGTTGAAGCTTAACGCATCCCGAAAAGGCTTCGTGCCGCGAGCCAAAATGTGTAGGAAGCATCTCGACGAATGAACGTGAGGTGATTGAAAGGTGGAAGCAACACTACGATGAACACCTCAGTAGTAAGGAGAACACATTCGCAGAGAGTCACGACAGCGGAGGAAGTGACTACGTCAGCACGGTGGATGGAGGAAAACAACCTGTTCCCACATCGAGGAAAATTTAAGGATGCCATCAACCAGCTCAAGGACAACAAGGCAGCTGGTAAGGATGGTATTCGAGCTGGACTCGTCAAAATGGGCACGGAGAGGTTGGCCACCTATTTTCACCGGCTGATTGTCAGTATCTGGGAAACGGAACAGCTACAGGAGGAGTGAAAGCAAGGGGCCATATGCCCCATCTACAAGAAGGGTGGCAAACTGAAATGTGAAAACTATCATGCGATCACTATCCTGAATGCCGCCTACAAAGTGCTATCCCAGATTATCTTCCGTCTACGACGAATTCAGTATCCAGAAGATGGCGAAAGCCGGAAGACTGCGTTGAGCAGGGTATGTTGCAAGACTACCGGACAACAACCCTTCAAAAATGGTGTTCGCGTCGAATCCGGTTGGTACAAGAAGGTAGGGAGCACAGTGAGCGAGGTGGCTTTCTCAGCAACAAGATCTGGAGAGCGTGGGCCAAAATCGAAGTTGGAGGGACACAGCCATAGACCGAGTAAATTGGCGTAACATCGTTTACGAGGTTTTATCAAACTAATTGATGTAACGCCAAGTAAATAAAAAATAAAGAAATAATAATCAGCAATCTCCGCATACTTCAAACCAAATAAAAATATCGCTGAATATGACATTAATCAAAATTTAATGAATGCTAAAGATAGTACATTTGAAAATTCAAACTGATGGTTTGAATTTATCCACCACATTAAACCAGACTTTTTTTTCTCCAGTTTAAGTTCACGAACATCAAACTTTTTCTTTTCCTCACAAACCTCTCGCAAATAAATATCAAATGCATCATGGCCCTCGTGTGGCCTGGGGAACGAGTTCACCTTTTTGGACCGTGCTTTTTCCGCTTCAGAAATTAACCTTCGCACTTGATATAACCCACATCTGGTGTCCAAAGGTAACTTTTAGGATAAAGTTGTCTGGTGAAAGTTTTTGTTTCCGTTTTATTTTTTGTGAATGCCTTCCAGTCCATTCGAAACGTCCCAAGGCAGGTTGATTTTTGACAGTATGCTATACTGCACTCTTAACAGTGGTCCAATACAGATAGAGAAAAAGAAACGGAATAAGAATTCAACTCTTTGGGAAAATCAGCAATAAAATTTGTCGCACCGCTTTTCATTGTCGTTCTATACATTTCCCTGGTGGATATTCAATTTTCGAGAACTTAAACTGCTATGAGCCTTACCTATTTTCAAGTTGATACTATTTTTCTCTAAAAATTTAGAGAGTGTGGGTGCCTGGAGTAACATGCACTATCAGGACCAAATGTTGTTACACGTTAAACGTTGTTGATTGTCCACACCATAAGAATTCAATACCCTTAATCACTCGTACATTTGTATGAATGTTTTTCAAATTTTGTATGATCTGTTACATCTTAAGGACACCCCCATACCCTCCTTCAGCTTTATGAAATTTGTGGATGGGCCCTATGCTGCCCTGAAAAATAAGTGTTTGGAAAAAGTTTAATTTTCCAACAAAAATCTATAATGTATGTATGTATGACATTTAGAGTCACAGCCCATACAGGAGCTTATCATGTCGTACGATTTTTCACAATTTTATAAGAAAATGATTATGTTATTACCAATTTGGAAACTTACTAACAATCAGCTAGAAATGTTTAGTTCAAATCAATGACTATGAATTAGGATATAAGCCATGTTTGGGACTGGAAAATGTTTTTCTTCAAGAATATGCACACTTTATATCAATTCTGTTCGGAAATTTGTAACAAACAAGCCGTCTCTTTCATTTGAGATAGTTTTGCATTAATGTTTTCTGTTTGTAATTAGAAGAAGTGACGTTGTTTGTATGAAAAAAATAGGTAAAACCTGCGTATAATTACTTAAAACAGATAACGAGGCATAGTGAAGTCCTTCCTTAGCCGTTAACAGAGCGTTAACATTAGTGGCTACAATGCAAAAGAATGTAGAAGGTATCTGGGTTCGATTCTTGGACGGACCGAAACATTGGCAATAAAAGCTCTCAATTGATAACTGCGGAAAAGCTCATAAACAAAAAGCTGAAAATCAGGCTCTGTTCCAAAAAGTACGTAGTCCCATGAAAATCAATCAAAACTTTGTAAGACTCGACATTTATTTCTCAGTAAAGCTCATCTGCATTGATTTGATTAGCTCTCTTCGCATAATTCTTTTTTTCTTGGCATTACGTCCCCACTGGGACAGAGCCTGCTTCTCAGCTTAGTGTTCTTATGAGCACTTCCACAGTTATAAACAGAGAGCTTTCTTTGCCAAAGTTGCTATTTTTGCATTCTTATATCGTGTGACAGGTACGATGATAATCTATGCCCAGGGAATTCATGGAAATTTCCTTTATCAAAAGATACTGGACCGACTGGGAATCGAACCCAGACACTTTCATCATGGCTTTGCTTGCTAGCCGCGGACTCTAACCACTCAGCTAAGGAAGACCCCCTTCGCATAATTACAGCAAATTAATCTGCTTTTCGTAAAATGCTGAATCACTAAACTCTGTCGAAGTCACCAGCGAAAAGAATTGTCATTCATATTTGGGACTTTCATGCGTCGTCTAACTTGTTTATGACAATATCTCCAAGGAATGGCGTTTGGAAGTAAAAACGATGAGTTTAAAAAGAAATCCGAGTTTCGTGGTCCGAGCAAAACAATATGTCCTTAAAATTTTGTACTCGCAAAACTTTTCAACAACTCAAATATTTAAAATACTTAGGATTATGTTACACTCCCGCAAAAAAGTTGGGGTTCACCTTTTTAAAAACAAACAAGAGCGTTTTTTCCATATTTTTGCATTTACAAATTACTTCCTAGGTATTTTGACAAAGACATTTTTTGAATTTTGTTTACTTTATTTTTACTTGACGTTGCGACATTTTTCAAAAAAATGCGCTGAAAAAATGGCTTATTTTCTTAGCATTGGGCAGACCCGAATTATCAATTGATGTGCCATTAAAGACGTAATCTTATATTCCTTAAATTTTAAAATGTTGACTAAAAATCCGAAAACTACTCAAAATTAATGACACAGTCATTCAAGTCAACGTGCAAAAGCTTGGGTTCACCTGAGCCGCACGCAAATCATTCTTGTGAATAATTCTTCCATTTTCAACCGATTTTAATAGTTTATAGATTATTTCAACGTAAATAAAAGTGCGTACATGATTGGTATGAGATTTCAGAGAATTTTCATGTTTTAAGTATATTTTAGTGAACCCAAACTTTCGTACGATGTATTGAATTATTATTTAATTTATAATACATATTTTTCAGATTTTTCCGCCGAACTTTTACAAGTGTCCTCAAAGAATATAAGATAACGGTTCTAATGACGCAGTCTAATGACGATCCCATTTTGAAAAAATTAGCCATGGTTTTTAAGTATGTTCTTCGAAAATGTCAAAATTTTAAGTAAGAGGGTGAGTTCAATTTGCTAGAAGTTTTGTGTTGCTACTCGAAGTGGGTTGCTTCGATCGAATCCGATTACGTGTTAAGCAGCATATTGCCGTTAAATGGATGCGATCCATTTCACTTTACACAATTCAAGATTATTGATTGATTGTCTAAAACTACGTCGGTCGATATTAATTTATTTTTAGTTGTGGATTTATGTTACGTCTAATCGAATAAGCTAGTTTGTACTTGGTACGATTTTCACTTTATTATTGTTTTTTGTAATTGGAACTAATTGAGATTTATTATTTTTTAAAATAATAAAAGTGTGACGACACAAATATGTATCAGTTATGGCAGCTTAATAAGTTCTTTAAGTTTCTCTACAACATTTCAGATCCATCTGTTTTGATACCATATGAACTTATTGACTATAAAGGCCCAAACTCAATGATAGCGAAACGGAAACGGAGAAGGGAACCGGATCGCCAGCATGAACTGTTACATGCCTATTTACTTAACTTTCATTCGTTGACAGCTCAGTTGAGATGACGTGATTCATGCTGACGAACCGGTTCCGCTTTCCGTTGTAGTATTGCTTAATTATATAGGATCGTTTTCGCTGCCACAACTAATGCAAAGTCAGTAGGTACAATAATCATTAATTGTTATTTCGTGAAGTTCTACTCTCATTTCAAACCCATGTATGTATTCTCATTTTGTTTACAAGGAACTTTATAATCAAAATTTGCAAAGAAGTTCGCAACTTGTAGAAGTACAAAGTAGTACTGTAGGTGATCATTACAGCGGCATTTGATTGTTAGTTGAAAGATTCCAATTTTCAAAAATACAATAAGTGAGTCGAGAAATCATTTTCAATTCAAAATTGCTTCTCATTCAGAAAGTTCAATCCAATCAACACAGTGGCTTAACCTCTCCAACAAAAACAATTCAGATTAAAAAAAATCATTCGCAATTTAATCAATTTGTTTTCTTTTGTCAAAATAACAATGGAATCTTTCTGAAAAGAAAATTATTTTTCTTCTTGTGTACAAAACCGAAAACTTCAATAACAAAAATGACATTTCTGTGTGTCTCAAGGACCAAATTATGTGTCTCTAGTAGATGTTGGGTTGCTGAATCTGACGCCGTTCTCAAAAATGTTCCAGCACGTCACAATTTATAGCTTCTTCTTCTTCTTTCTGGCGTTACGCCCCAACTGGGACAAAGCCTGCTCTTCTCAGATTAGTGTTCTTATGAGCACTTCCACAGTTATTAACTGAGAGCTTTCTTTGCCGATTGACCATTTTTGCATGTGTATATCGTGTGGCAGGTACGAAGATACTCTATGCCCTGGAAATCGAGAAAATTTCCTTTACGAAAAGATCCTCGACCAGCGGGATTCGAACCCACGACTCTCAGCATGGTCATGCTAAATAGCTGCGCGTTTACCGCTACGGCTATCTGGGCCCCTTTTTTAGCTACAGATCGCCAAATGGTCTTAAACACTGGTTTCATTTATGTTTACATGAAATTTAAGGTATGATATATCAACCTTTGTTGTGATCTTAATCACCAAGCACGCAAAATTGGACTCTAACTTCCATTTCAGATATAATTTGGTTAAAATTGCACGATTGAATTTAGTTTCAATCGATTTTCTCAACATGCTTGCTGTCTCCATACAATATTCTTCGTTTCTGTTATATTGCAAAATACAGTACTTTTCTAAACCATCTAAACACAGCCTTTGAGCATCGAAAGCATCTTGAAATTTGTTGATAAGTTTTGTTATACACATGAAGTTTGAATTCTGTGGCAAATTAAGCAAATAATTTGCCATACAAGCTGGAAAACTTACATGCAAGTTGACTGAAACAGTCAAATATTGCATTTTTAACAGCCAATATCTCAAAACCTAGACGTGCTATGATGTTTTTTAAAACTTCAATGGATTGAACAATCCTTGATTACGTAAATAGCAATATTTTGGTGCTTGAGACAACAACTTGTTTCGCAGTGTTAGTCATCTGTGACATAATTGAGTTAAATATCAAGCTAATAAAATTTCATCAAATTTAAATAATTTCAACAGTATCATCGCCAATCCAAGCGCGTTTTTTTTTTTTAATTTTATACCAGTGGTTCCCAGCCTTTCTGAAGCTGCGACCCCCTCTGATTTTCTACAAGCATTCCACGGACTCCTTAAAATTGATGTTCACGAGATACAAATCTTAACCTCTTGAGATCTAATAATTATTCAACAGCTATCCTTGACAGGCACATAAAAAACTCGTCTGTAATACACCACATATAATGCAAAAATTCTGGATCATCTGGAATTTACTAAGTACATGAATTTTACCAGGAGTCAACCAAACATCTTCCAAGAGACCAATGATGAACTCCTAAAAAACCCTCAAAAATATTCTGCCAAAATCCAACAAACATATTAGATATTTTAGAAAAATGGTACCAAAATTCTCGCAAATAATATATCTACAATATTCTAACAGCTACGATGTAAATTTCCTTTGAGATTCTTAAAATATTTCCACACAGTTTTTACGAGAATCCCCAAGGGTTCCTTGTGCAGAATCCTTGACATTATTATTAGGAAATTTTCGGAAGATTTAGGTGTGCAGACAAACATTACTTCTGCAAGCTGCTTTGAATATTTTAAGTGAAACTTGCTAATGGGGTTATTGGAACTAACGGTCGTTGCACGAATCCTCTAAAAAATTGCCACACACTATTCACAAATCTCAACAGTTTTCTGTCAAGAATCTCGCAGAAATTTGTCAATGATCACTGCTACACAAAAAGAGAAATGAAGTACACGGTCACCTCCATGATTTGGTAGTGGATTTTTATTCGACAGAATTGTATGAAACTTTTCAGTAAGATACATGCATATATGGAGCATAATTAAATAAAATGTGGGCTCAGTAACTTGTCAAATGCACGCCTGCCGAAGAGAGTTAAAAGAGCTAAGAAAAAAATGTGTCTACCTATTAGTCCAAACCCTCTTAAGGCCCTAGAAAAAATGAATCGAATGTAAAAAAGGAAAAAGCAGTTTTCTCCGTAATAAACAATAGACCGAAAAAAAAAATAAAAAAAAAACCACTGCTTTTCAATTCTGAAGTATGCTCCAACTTTACTTGCTCTTAAAAAAAATAGCTGATGGATTCGAGAAGATTCGTTCAACGATCTGAGTGGATACAGTTAAAAAAATCGAAATTCTTCAATCTCATCAATGCACCAATAGTTCACCAAGAAATTCAGGTAAATTTGTTTTTATTTTCTTATATGCTGCAAAACCATGTTTTTGCAACATATACCCGCATATAAAAATATTATGAACTATTATCAAGTCATTTTATTGTTCATAACATTGAACGTATAACACTTTTTCATAATTAGAATTTTCATAACAACAATCTCCAGGTTTTTTACCGGAAAACAAACGTGTCGAAGGAGAGATCGTCTTCGCAAATTATTAGACTCGGCTAGTGAAACGGCGGGTGCAGTTTATGGAAAAAAGTGTCTGTAGCGGAAACAAAGCGATTTATTCTGCGTGCGCTCTGCTGGGAAGTGTTTCGTTGAAGCCCAAGCAGAAGGTGAAGATGCATCGAGGCCGGGCCTCAGATTTTCGGGAGCGCAGGTCTGGAGAACCGGACAACGGATCGGGCTGAGGGCTTGAGGGAATGGTCACTCACTCTTGCTCAGTCGATCAGGCTATCAGCTTGAACCGCTGTCTGGTTCTCTAGGTGTGTGCTCTTGAGGGTTTGAGTTTTGGCTTCGTTTTATCTTCACCAGGAAAATCGTTTTCTTCGTCGTCGCCGTAGTTTTTCTTCTTGTTTTTCACGCGTTCTGAGTGCAATCGAGTTCAGGTTTTCGCGTCGCCAGAGTGTTACTTTGCTTTTGTGAAATGAACATGCTGATTTAAGTAACTACAGCTGCTCAGTCAAGGATGAATGGTGAGCTCGTTCCATGCTTTTATTCTACATGCACAATATATTAAGAAACGTATTTTTATCATGACAACGGTGGGAGTGTTACTTAAATGAATTGAATCAACGAAATATGAACGGTTCGTCACTGTGGGTGTCGACACAGACTCTTGTACATTAACATTAAAAACCCCATACTTTCCTTTTACCTGTTTTTTTATCATTATATAAAATCACCTTTGAATGGTTCGACGCTAAAAGTGTCGACTTACCGTACGTTCACGTTGTCTTTAGAGTACTAAAAGGTGATGTTTTGTTGATCGCATCACTTACCAAGGTGAATCCTGATCATGCAGCTATGATCCCTCCCCACTAACAACACTCCTCCCCATGACAACCATGGAGATGCAGAGGTGAGCTCGGTCTCTAGTAACAATGGATGTCACACTAACATTCCTTCCCTTCCCCGATGACCGTGAGGACGTGGCCGGCGCCGATATTGAATTTTTAATGTTTAGAGTTCTCGAAAGTGTACATTGAAGATGGAAAGCTACTCCCAAGCTACGTCTCTTCGTTCCTTGTGGAACTTCGATTATTCTGTTCAATCACGGAGTGGCAACTACGAATTGTACGGTCTTCAATGCTTATGCTTATGCATAAATCTCTAGGTTTTTTACCCATAATATTTTTGGTTTTGGTGAAAGAAAAAACTTTATTGATAAAATAAACAAGACCAACTTTCAAATTGTGTTTAAACTAGTTGCAATTTTGAAAGGTTTGGAATTTCGAAGGATCTGCAATACCTCAATCGTTTCTTGAAACAGCATATTGATCCATGAGAAGGTTCAGTCAACATAGTAGATTATATAACTTCACTCAGTTTAGAAAGACACTCAGTTTAGAAAGAAAAATTACTGGAACAAGGGAAGACCTGTAGTTCTGAACTCCAGGGAAATTTGGAGGGCCTGGAATACTCCAAACGTTCCTTGAAATATCTTTTTGATTCGTGAGATAGCTCAGTGAACATTAAATAACTTCATCGTTTAGTAAGAAAAAATACTAGAACAATTGTAGATCTGAACTTCTGAACTCCGGGGTAATCTGGGTGGCTCGGAATACCCCAAACGTTCCTTGAAACTGCTAATTGATCCGTGAGAAAATTCAGTGAACATGTTAGATTTTATAACTTCACTCAGTTTAGCGAGATAAATTACTTGAACAAGTGCAGACCTGAAGTTCTGAAATCCAGGGTAATTTGGAGGGCCTGGAATATCCCAAACGTTCCTTGAAAGAGCTTATTGATCCATGGGATGGTTTAGTGAGCATGTTAGATTATATAACTTCACTCAGTTTAGTGAGATAAATTACTGAAACAAATGTAAACCTGAAGTTACGAACACTAGGATAATTTGGAGGGCCTAGAATACCCCAAACGTTCCTTGAATTAGCCTATTGATCCGTGACAAGGTTCAGTAAACTTGGTAAGTTACATATCTTTACTCAGTTTAGCAAGAAAAAATACTGGAATAAGTGTAGCCCTAAAGTTCTGAACTCCAAGGTAATTTGGAGCACCTATAATATCCCAAACGTTCCTTGAAATAGCCTATTGATGCATGAGAAGGTTTAGTGAACAGAAAAGATTTTATAAATTCACTCAGTTTAGCGAGATAAATTTCTGGAATAAGTGTAGCCCTGAAGTTCTGAATTCCAGGGTAATTTGGAGGGCCCGGAATACTCCAAACGTTCTTTAAAACATCCTATTGATACGTGCGAAAGTTCAGTGAAAATGGTAGAATATATAACTTCACCCAGTTTAGCAAGAAATACTACTGGAATAAATGTAGACATGAAATTCAGATTTCCAGGGTAATTTGGAGGGCCTGGAATACCGCAAACGTTTCTTGAAGTAGCCTTTTGATCCGTGACAAGGTTCAGTAAACAATGTAGATTATATAACTTCACTCAGTTTAGCGAGAATAACTACTGGAACAAGTGTAGACCTGAAGTTCTGAACTCCAGGGTAATTTGGAGGGTCTGGAATATCCCAAACGTTCCTTGAAATAGCTCTTGAGATTCTCAGAGGTTGGTAGATTCTATTTGAATTTGTAATGTTATTGTTTTTAACCCAAACAATTACTGTTACGGTTGTAGATTTCAAAGAGTGTGCTTCAGGACAGTTTGGACGACCTAGAACATCCCAGGACATAGCAAAGCAAGTGAAATAGTGTTTTCGTTAAAAGAGTAATTCTGTATTATCTAGCCTGAACATCATTTATGTTCACAAACAGCATTTCACGCTTCGCATGTACTTATAGTTCAATTTTCCAAACTTCAGGATGTTCAGGATGTTCTAGGTTGTCAATTAGGTCATAAAGGCAAATACTTCATATTTTTCTCTGATAAAAGAGTATATTTGGGACAACTTTGCCGAAGACAGTATATACATTTGTTCATTGGTTCTTTTTTTACAGCCTTTTTTGTACTGCGGTCATATATGACCGCGCCGGCCCCAAAGGGTTAAGGAAAACTGCAAAAATTATGCACTTAGACCTTGAAATTAAACTTAGATTGTTTTAATTTGATATAACAGTTATTATATCCTTCTGACTGTAGAAATATTTCACTAGATTTGCGGAGAATTGGGGATGTGAAATACATTGCCCTCCTACGCCCACTTGTGCCATATTCTTTGCGAACCTTAGCGAATGTGAAATAGTGTATCATGAAAAGCAACTTTGATGGCACTTATTCTAAATTCAATTATTATATTTATGGGGCAATCTCCCCATAAATATGATTTGATTCTATAACGAAAAAAGATTCACAACACAATTAAGAAAAGGTATAGTAACACATTTGATACGCAGTTTGTGGATGATGATTACGCTTTCAATATTTATACATCCAGAAAAAGGACCCACTAGGAAAACATGTATTCAAATAAATTTTAAGAACTAATTGCTGCATTGATTTGACAAGATGTTCTTTGAAGGTTTGTAGAAATCATAATTCATGGAAATCACTAAAGTATTCTATTCTCTAAGGCATCGTTTCCCAAGCTTGGATTTCGCGAATCCCCGACCTGTCAGCGATTTGTGTGTACAACTAAAATCGAGGTGACGAGGCATTGGGGGTCGCGAAACCCAAGTTTGGGAAACGACGCTCTAAGGCTACACTAACTTATTCTAAAAGAAAAACTTTCAAGAAAAATCTCAAATCTATTAGCATTAACAAATAGATTCATGACTTATAATTCAATGACACCTCTTATCTCATGCAATATCGGAAGGACGCAAAAAAAAACTAGCAAAAACACGAACAATAATGAAAACCAATACTTAAAATAAAACATTTTATTTATTTCCCCCCTTGACGTTTTGAAAAATTTTAAGTGGGGGGAGGGTAACAAGAGTAAAATTTCACATTTGTTCCGGCCTTATCAAAGAATGTGATTTCGCATGGTACCAATCCCTTCGCGCCTTACTATACATGTGGTTTACGGATTGTTATCGATAATAGATATGGGCGTTCAGATGCTTCAATTTTCTTCGATTGGATGCGGTTGAAAAGTTCACGCAATTAGAGGATATTGTTTGGTCGCCAATAGATATTTTAGGAGCGTGCATCAAAATTTCCGTACACAATTGAAAATGATGGAGTATGTTTCGAACATGCTCCCTATCGATAGTTTATGAGTCTAATACTGTAATGTTCCATGTTATTACAAACCCCCATAAATAAGCGTAAGCTCATTAAATTTCAGTTGCAGCAACAGCCGCACTAACAAGCGCTTGTTTTCTTCTTCAATTTTGCAGACGGAAGCGATGGCTTTTCAATTCTCCCGCTTGCGGCTTTACTTACCGGTGCCTTGTTCACCATCGGCATCGCTGTCCTGCTGGTCGTGGTCTTGGCCATACGAAGGAAACGTGACGGTCATGGTACCGGTTTGTGTGATGGCAAAGAGAAGCATATGGGTAAGTTCGGAAGTGCAATTTACGTGGAATTTCAAACAATGTACAATTGAACTAACTACCTTCTCGCTTTTTCCCCAGCAGGCATGGATATCACTGTAACCACACCACTGGAAATGGGAATGGGTCAGCAGAAATATGTGGTCGCCTACACGCTCAAACAGGGCGTCGAAAAGCAGCCGGACATATTGAACGCACAGAAAACCCAAGGCTCTGCCAGTATACAATCGATAAAGGACATTCAGAAGATGGGTTCCCCGGTGGGAATAAGACCGGATGCATTGTGCAGTTCAGGGACGACAGCAGGGGGTGGTAGCATAGGGACAAAACAAAGCACAATCTATGCCACACAAACCTATGACCAAAAATCGACACCTTCTAGTCGGCAGAGCACGTTAAAACGGAATGATACTTCCAACACGTACAGTTTGCTACAGCAGCAGCAACAACCGCATCATCTCCAGAGTAAACCTCCTCCAGCTACCACCGCTGGTTTACCACAGTATTCATCCAGCTACGCATCTGGTGAAAGCGGACTGTTAGATTACGACAAACCATACGGCTATTCAACACTTCAGTATAATCACAATCCACCACCTCTAGTGGATCCCTACAGCTATAAAAGCTCAACGACGGATTCAACTGATCCGTTGGACTATGACAAAAATCTCGACTATAGACTGCTTAACATATCCAACGAGATTAAAAATAGCTCCACCACAAACCATATCGAGTATAGGAACAATAGCCACAACAGTAGTAACAATCTGCAAGCCGTTGTAAGTGGCAATAGTGCAAGTAGTAATAGACCACTCATAGGTAGCACGGGCGGAAGTGATGGTAATCCGGAGTACCGGTATTCGGGTTCCGAATTTGCAACGGATTTGATGGATTTCAGCAACGTTCCATCACCATCTTCTTCCACGAACATTGGAGCGACGCTGTCGAAACACCGAAACCGACAGCATATCATCACCGATACATTACCAGGGCCGGAAAGTTGTGTGTAGAGCTACTGTAGGTTATTAACTTGTATAGTAGAAGCACAGTATATTACAAACAATATACATCTCCATCAGATGACGGCGCTTTTCGAAATTGTCATATCAACAATAACCGTTGTTAATTACTAGTTAAATTTGAAAGAGTGTACGAGTGTTGATGTGTTACGTTAATTCGAGTTTATAGGAAAATTGTGTTCCCTCCGAGTAAATCGTAAATCCTGTAGAGTAATTTTCCATCGAGACATGTTCCACCCACGAGCCAGCCACAACGATTTATCAGTTGTATTCAATCTGAATGTTTTTGAATGACTGCAATTCTCGCATAACTTATTATCTCGCCCTAAAAACTATTGGTGTACGGAGTGTATAGCCCGTTGTTTTTAAGCAAATGAATCAACAAAGATAAGAACTATTACCACTGAATGATAAAGGAGGATCTTCTCTACATCGAAGTATTGTTAAATAACGTGAAAACCCATTCGTTTGCTCAGAAACAACAAGCTTCACATTCGGTTATCAATGGCTTTAAGGGCGAGATCACATATTAAGCGAGAATTCATAGGATACCCATTGGCGTAAATGAGGAGGGTAAAAGGGGGGTCACAAGGTGAACAAGATACACTCAGAAACGCGAATATTCGCAGAATTATTTTTTTTAGTGACATAGGTGTTAAGTAATTTATTACTATTTTCTATCTGCCTCCCTTTCACTTTGCACAGTATTTTTAAGCTATTTGTCAATTCATCTGGGTTGAAGCTGAACTTGAAAAAAAAAGTGAGAGCTAAAGTCAAAATGAAAGTAAGCGTTAAAATTCACTGCAGAATGAATAAGAGACAGAAAGAAAATAGTCAACTTATTACTTGAGTTGAATCTATGGTAAAAGGTCGAAAAGAATGAAGGTCGAAACACAAAAGGTCGAAGAACAAAAAAGAAGGAACAAAAAGTCGAAAATCTGTTTTCAAAGAAGGAAAAGTTTTCCACCAAGCAAATCATTTTCGACCTTTTGTCCTTTCGAACTTTTGTCTTTCGACCTTTTGTCCATAAACCACTAAAGTTTATGCATTAAGTTAATGCATGAGTGTACCGTCCACTTTACTTACTGCAAACAGCTGTCACAGCATTGGAGTTCTATGTCATTTGATCTTATTGATAAAAAAGTCATCTTGGAAAACTGTACCTACCGATAATAACGTATGGAGATCGGAGCCATAATGGGCACACTAAGTGTATGATTATTTTAGGACCATATAATGGCAATATTTTCAAGATATTCTTGGCTAGTTTCTAAGTTTGACATTAGAACGATGTGCTACTTTCATTCATTGTGATGAAAATCATATCAACTGACAGAAGACGAGATGCAGGGGATCGTCAAAATAATTGAGATTCAATTCAATTCAATGAATTCAATTTCTTCTAACTTTTTGAAAACTTGGATGCATCTTAAAGCATTCGACAGCAAATTTGGTCTAGTTTCACTAAGTTTATTGGCCATGCATATTGACCATTGGACACCGGAGGTGTTCCGGAAATTCATAGGTTATGTTCAAATCACACATTTTAAGAAGCTTTGTGAAGCGGGATGTCAATATTTTTCCAAGAAACTAGAAGGAATTGAAAATTGAATGCCGACAAAGGGATTATGATTCTATTGGAAGTCTTTCTAATCTCCGTCAAACTCCGGAAAATATAGTCTGTCACGTTTGTGCTTTCAATCATGTATATATCAACCATTAGAAGAAGTGGTGGAAAAAATAACAGGGGTGGTTGAATGAACATCGTGCCTTTTACGGAGGATAAACAAATTTCAATGATTTATTGTCATGCACGGGTGATTTAGAGCATCAATCAGAGTGTTCGGGTTGATACATCAACGAAAACAAGCATTGTAGAAAACAAGCACGGAGGTCTTGAGGATCTTCAGTGAGATGAATATCGTTATGATATTATGTGAAATCTGATACCTTTAGATATCTTTTTGAATTCGTTTCCGTGATATCCATTTTACCACCAACTGCTGTTCATTTTACCTACAAAGAGCAGATAAAATGAATATTTCAATCGTTTTTTGCTCACAATAAATATATGTGAACATATAGTTATTTTAGTCTGAAGTTGTGTCGCTGCTTTAGATAACATCCCTATTTTTTATGTTGTGTTATCGATATATACAAATTCATCGTTTTTCTATCAGAAACAAGATGGTATCCTTCAAGTGTTCATTTTACCACTCCTTCCCCTACTCTATCCAAGCTTCAAAATGATGGTACCAGAAAAATATTCGGAACCATTTTTTTTTGTTTCTTAATTAGTATCATTCCAAACATTACATTCATTTCTTATATCTAAGCGTTCTGTGTTATAAGACAAAAAAAAAACAAATTTTAGATTTTATTAACATTTTGTTAACAACATATCACATTTCATATGCCGTAGCAGTTCAGATTTTTTACAGGAGAGTTGATTTTACCTACTTATAAGAGAAAAAAAGACACTTTTTAAATTTACTTAACCTAACTTAACCTGAATATATAACGCCTTAACCGTGGCAATAGAAAATTGTAATGATTTTTGCCTGAAATTATTAATTATGTGAGTTGACATTTGTTCCAATGTTTCAACATTGGATATTCTATGTAACTCATTGGTACTATACCAAAGAGGAAGCTTCAGAATCATTTTCAAAATTTTATTTTGAATTCTCTGCAGAGATTTCTTCCTGGTATATCAACAACTAGTCCATATTGGTACAGCATGGCTGGCCTGAAAATTTGTTTGAATATCAAAAGCTTGTTCTTAAGACAAAGTTTTGATTTTCTGTTAATAAGGGGATAGAGACATTTCAAATATTTGTTACATTTGGCTTGAATGCCCTCAATGTAATTTTTGAAAGTAAAACTCTTATCTAGCATGAGCCCTAGATACTAAACTGCATCTAACCAATTTATTGGAACCCCTCTCATCGTGACAACATGTCTACTTGAAGGTTTCAAATAAAGAGCTTTTGGTTTATATGGGAATATTATTAGTTGAGTTTTGGAAGCATTAGGAGAAATCTTCCATTTTTGCAAGTTTGCCATCATTCTGTTCAAAATAACCTTTTCAAAAAGTTTACTGATGGAGGAAAGCAATCTGATTGGACGATAGCTAGAAGCTTCTGCAAGATTTTTGTCTGGTTTTAAAATTGGAAAAACCTTAGCATTTTTCCATTTGCCTGAAAAATATGTTAATTGAAAACATTTGTTAAATATATCAACTAAGAATGATAAGCTACTTTCGGGAAGGTTCTAGATGACGATGTAGAAATTCCATCATCGCCAGGAGATTTCATATTTTTGAATTTTCTAATAATAGTTCTCAATTCTGCCATATAATTTTCATAGCAGGATCGCGAGCGCATTGAAATTGCCTTCTCCTCACGTTTTTAAGACGGATCAAGAGTTTAAGATCATCGTCTATAATCACCGATTCAAATTTTACTTCACAATTTGGAATTGCAATGCTCCTGGCTTCAACAATGGAATTTGTTAAACATTCAAGAGCATTGTCAATATCAAGTTTAGTTTCTAAAGAAATGTTAACATCAAGATTAGAGTCAACATACGTTTCATATATATTCCAGTCGGCTCGTAAATAATAAAAAGTGGAGCTGATAGGATTGAGAATCGCTTCATGGGATATTTGAAATGTAACAGGGACATGATCAGAATCAAAATCAGCATGAGTAACCCATTGGCTACAAAGATGACTAGAGTCGGTTAAGACCAAATTAATCGTAGATGGATTTCTAGAAGAGGAAAAACATGTAGGGCTATTAGGGTATTGAATTGAGAAATATCCTGAAGAGCACTCATCAAATAAAATTTTGCCGTTGGAATTACTTTGAGAATTATTCCATGACCGATGTTTGGCATTAAAGTCACCAATGACAAAAAAAAATAGACTTATTGCGAGTCAATTTTCGCAAGCTTGCTGTCCAGAGCATTGAAAAGGCAAATAGGCAGCTATGAAAGTATATTTACCAAGCTGTGTTTCAACAGAAACACCTAAAGTTTTAAAAACTTTAGTTTCAAATGACGAAAACAGTTGATGTTTTATACGCCTATGAATGATGATTGCAACTCCCCCACAAGCCCTATCAAGTCGATCATTACGATAAACAAAAAAGTTAGGTCCTTTTTTTTTGTTTGGATTTAGGTTTTAAATACGTTTCAGTAATTACTGCTATGTGCACGTTATTAGCTGTAAGAAAATTAAACAGCTCATCCTCTTTACCATGCAAGGAATGAGCATTCCATTCAAAAATATTTAAAATATTATTTATTGGATCCATTAGAAAAACGTAATCCAATAAAAATTTGATTAGTAAATTCTACACCGACTTGGACTGCTTCAGTCATAATGGTGGCTTTGAACATTGCATCAATCATTAGATTTAATTATTCAGTTAAAAATTAAAATCAGAGGCAGACATATCACTTGAAGTGGGTACATTACCTGATGATTTCCCGTTAGAATTTTCGGTAGACGAAGAGGCAGAATAGAAGTTTCCTGTGGCGGCAGGGTTTTTTTCATTTGATTTGAAACAATAAGAACGGGTAATTATAGTATGAAAAGGGGAGGAGTTCAAACTACCTGCTACGATATCGGCAAAGGATTTTCCGGGGGTAGATACATTCGAAAGTAAAAGATTCGAACGGCTACCCAACGGATGAAAGTTAGTTTGTGAATGAGCGTGATTATGATCTTCCTGATGGGAATGATTCTTGTTAATGCGATCGTTAACTGAAAAATGAGCATTTCCAGGTAAATTCCGGAAACGACCGTTATCGTAACGGACATCATTGTTCATCTGTCTGGCACGAGCCTCCACGACTCGCCTACGCGAAGGGCAAGCCCAAATATTTAACTTATGATTGTCGCCGCAACTGACGCATATGAACTTATCGGTATCTTCCTTCACTGGACAGACGTCCTTAACGTGAGAAGAACCTCCGCAAATCATGCATTTAGCATCCTTTCGGCACCGACGGCACTGAGTGGGGTTCTGGTAATTTCCTCCAGGTTTCTGGAAATGTTCCCATGTCACACGGACATCAAACATAAGTCTAGCTTTTTCTAAAGCTTTAATATTATTTAGATTCCTTTTGTTAAAGTGAACTAAATAATATTCTTTAGAAAGCCATTTCCGAACAATGCCAGGATAAATTATCTTTTTCATAATGATTTCTTGGACTGGGGAAAATCCAAGTAAATCTTTTATTCCATTTTTGATCTCTTCAGGTGACTTAACACTTGAGAGACCTTTCAAGACGACTTTGAAGTTTTGTCGTCATAAGTAAAAAAAATGTGCTTGTTCAAATTCAAGACGTTTGATAAGAAGTTCGCGATCTTCAAGAGTTTCCGGCAAAACGTGACAGTCTCCTTTCTTTGCGATTTGAAAGGAAACCTTGATTCCCCTAATGGAGTTCAAGATCTCCTGCCTTAATCCTCCAAATTCGGAACAACTGACCATGATAGGCGGCACTCTTGGCTTCCTTACTTGAAACAAAGAACCTGGGCTAGAGGCTGCTTTGATTTGGTGTTCGGAATTTGTCTAGAGCATCGAACTGATTGCTCATTTCGATGCAATTATCAACATTATCCATTTCACCCTTGGAAGAAAGTTCGCATTCTGTAGAAACGTCCTTTCTTCCATTCTTGCCACGTTTAGTGACAGTTTTAATTCCCACATTTTTGGAAGGACGTTGTGAATTCAGAGATTTACCATTCCTTTTGTTTGTAGTTGCACCCATTATTAGTTTAGAATAAACGAAAGAAGACGAGACATTCTAAGAGGTTGTTTCCCAAGACGGTGTCTAAGAAGAATTACCACCGCTAGCTCTCGCCAAGCTCTCGGGTCCAAACAAGGGATCAATCGTAGAAAAAATAGTAATGAAAAGTACTGTTTTAGTAGTACTGAGAAGTACTGTTCTATTGCTTTAGGTAGTTTAAAAAAAACTTTCCAGAGCAGAGAGAATTCGTGTACTCACAGCACGAAGGTACGATGCGCACTACATCTAGCATCTTATTTATCGCAACCGGTGTTACAAAACATATTCGTAACTAAATAACACTTCTTCTTGGCATTGACGTCCCCACTGGGACAGAGCCGGCTACTCAGCTTAGTGTTCTTATGAGCACTTCCACAGTTATTAACTGAGAGCTTTCTTTGTCAAAGTTGCCATTTTCGCATTCGTATATCGTATGGCAGGTACGATGATACTCTATGCCCAGGGAAGTCAAGGAAATTTCCATTACGAAAAGATCCTGGACCGACCGGAAATTGAACCCAGACACCTTCAGCATGGCTTTGCTTTGTAGCCGCGGACTCTAACCACTAGGCTAAGGAAGCCCCTAACTAAATAACACATCAAGTTATAATTTTGATGGTTTCAGCTAGTCGAGTATGCTTCCACAATTATTTACAGAACCACCGACTGCTGTGATCACTGTATAGTAGGCCTGGATTGGGGGTCATATGTTTTGCCAAGGGGGCCTTGGGGAAGGCTCATATTGCTAATATTGTAAGTTGTTAGTTGACCGAGAGTGATTCTCATTTTCTTTTCTTAAAGCAATTGCTCCTTGTCCGCAAAAACGAGTTGAATATCTGGATCAACCAACGCTAAACAATCGATTGTTCCTTAACCGTTATGAAAATCAAATTGAGTGGGGGTCGATAGTTGTGATAATGTGTCAAATGTTTCGACTCAAAACATAATATCTCAGTTAACATTGACGTACAAATTCAATGGTGTATTCTTTCTAGATGTGGAAAGCTAGCTTCAAAATAAAGAACTAACATGTAGTTAGTTTTGCCAATCGAAAAAAACTTTAAACTAACGCCTTTTGAAATTGCCCATTGTAGAGTGTCGTAGAACATCAAACTTTCAGAAGGACTCGCACTATTTTAAAATTGTATATTAATGTCCATCATTGGAGTTTATTCTGATGACAGCAATTGCAATTTCGGTTAGAAGTATCAAACTTGAATAGAAAACGAATCTTTTGTTCTTTTTCCAGTGCGGACTTCTTTGACATTGTGTTACCCCCTCAATTTTCATCATTTATAGATCAGTGAAAATTAAATTAATTTCAAATATATGAAAACAACCCATGTACGTATTTCTATTTTGAAAAGAATGTCAAATTAAGAGACTTATCCAACAATCAACGTTGATATATGCGACGGTACACGACAGCATACTGTTCAGTCCAGTTTAATCGATTTACTTTTTGCTTAAAAAGATTGTCGTTCAAGTTCGTTGGATATGGAAATATCTGCAGCAAAATTGTAGAAATATGAATACAATCTTTGCTCTAGTTATCAAAGTCTCGTTTAATCATATAGTCTTGATTTTAACTGGAACATTTTGAATTATAAACTTGCTTGAGAACGATTTAGTCAAATTTCAATTATGTACGTGTTTTTAATACAGATGATTTATTTTACACAATATTCACAAAGTGATGTAAATCCGGATATTTTATTTTCATAATACCAAACTTTCCTATATTGGTATCTACGAAATTGATCTTTTTCCTCGAGGCATCTCGAACTTACTATAGAGTGGCCATAGAAGCCAGTTGTTCTGAAAATGCTTCCGGAAGCCTCAGCTTCAAAAATCTTGAAGTTTGATACCCATACTGATAGGGTACCGCGCGTGTTTTCAATTGATTCTACCCCATTACCCCGAATGCCATTTCCCCGAATGCCATCACCCCGAATTTCATTACCCCGAATGTACCATTACCCCGAATTCCATCACCCCGAATGCTATTTCCCCGAATTTAAAATTATCTTGACATGATGATATTGATGACATTTCCCCATGATATTGGAATTCGGGGTGATGGGTATTCACGATCACTTACACTTCACCTTCCAGTCACTTCACGGGCTTTGCTCTATTCCCGTTGTCACGGACGGTGCAGTGATTGAAAATGAACTCAGTGGAGTGACAACTGCAGTGGAGTGGGATTCGTAATAGCATTGTTTATAGTGAAATGCTACGAATAGTCACTTGTTGCGTTGAATGGTTTTTCAACATGAAAAAGATTTGAATTGTAGAATTTCGTTTGTGTTTTACAAAGAATTACATAAAGATTAAAATACAGCTTTGTTTTGCGCGATTTTGAAAGTAGATGGAAGTTTCGCGCGGATATGAACTATTAAATTTCAATCAGATTATCCCAATTATGATCAACAATTAGAATGACTAAACAGTTCTTATTGATTATGTAGAACATATGTTAAGTCTAACAAGAATCGTATTCATGTTCCTTCAAGCGTTGGATGCCATTGAATTTATTTTGCAAGAATATCGTGGTTTGGTTGAGAATTCGAAAAAAATCCGTCATGATTCTGAATATTTTCCCGAAAGCATCATGTTGAGGTTTGGTGGTCACTTGGATAGTGTGCCGAATGATATATGTACAGATTTTTAGCAATGTATGAAATTTTGATGAAGTATGCATATTCAGCCATTCCATGAAAAACCGATCTAGTGGGTCACCGAATTCCGTGAAAATTTGCTGTTTTTTTCCTTATCCTAAATAAGGATACATATGATTTTGGATTTTTTGATTAGGGTGACCATTTCCGAAACAGGGTGACCAGAAAAATCGCGATTTTGCCAAATTTTTATTAAAAAAAATTATGACTTTTGAACCGCTTGACCGATTTTCAATAATGCGCTGAGACCTACAGTGTGTGCCGATAAAAATTACTGATTTTTTATTTTCAAAAAAAATATATCTCAAAAACTAAAAAACATACATCGCTGAAAATTTGTCAGTAAAAGCAAACATTTTTGAACTTTTAACACTTTAGTCGTCGCGCTGTTGTATTTTGTACAACACTGCTGGAAAAACCTCGCTTTCCGTTCACAACAGCAGCGCGGTGGTTTTGACGGTGGCAAACTGCGAGACGACTGGAAGGTTAAGAAAAAATGAGAACAGAAATAGCCTCTTTGGTCCCGAGGCCCTCAAAATACGAAAAAAAGGAAATTTTTGATTTCTTTTTTTCATGTAAAAAAACAATGTGTGTAAAATTTTATATTTTTTTTATAAAAACTCAAAATCTTTAGCTTTCATTTCGTTCAAGAAAATTGAAAATCGGTCAAGCGGTTCAAAAGTTATGATTTTTTAATAAATAAAATTTTAACAAAGTTGCGATTTTTCTGGTCACTCTATTTCGGAAATGGTCACCCTAATCAAAAAATCTAAAATCACCTGTATCCTTATTTCGGATAAGGAACAAAATAGCAAATTTTCACGGAATTCGGTGACCCACTAGATCGAATTTCATGGAATGGCTGTATTAGTAAGGAAAAAGGTGTCCATCCCCGTGCGTTCATTATGCCCCTAATCCTCCTATATTTCAATCCTTCCTATACACTCAGGCAAATGGACTATCGAAAAACATAAGAACCCCTTAAGAAAACTTGTCACAAGGAATCGGGTTGAAATTCATAAATTTGCCTTATGAAACATAATTTTGAAAACAAAAAATGTTTCTGCGGCAACCTGGAATCGCACTAAGAACCTTACGATCGATAGGCCCGTGCGTATAGCATGCGCCTATCGACGCCTTGATGTAGAGTGATGCTGAAACGGTACATAAAGCGCTCGCGTTGCAATAATCGTTCCACCTTTCAAAGGCAAAATGTATTAATTTCGATAGTCCAGTTCGCTGCATGTATGTACTATTATGAAGTGACATAGAGCATGAAAAAAAGTTGATCAACCAATTTCAGTGCTTGTGAGGTTTTGACCAAACTTTCTATGCAGGTGTGCAATTGTAAACGGTTAACAAACATTATTGAAACAAGCATTGGAAAGTTATGCAAATCCATAACTACAGTCAACCCTCCATAAGTCGATATTGAAGGGACCATCGACTCATGGAAATATCGAGTCATGGAACAGCAATGCCATGGAGAGCCGTTTAAGGGGACTATTATAGTAACCATAAAATTTGATTTTTAATATGGTTCCATGAGTCGATATCGAGTAATGGAACATCGACTCATGGAGGTTTAACTGTATTTATCAGTCTCAATGTGATGTGACGGTGCCCCCTCCCTAGGTCTGATGGCTATTAACGTCTCTGATAATTCCTTTGAAACTGTGATGAAAATGTTGCAAGTTCGGTCAATCATTAGTATATAAAGTTAGGTAGGGGGAGATCCCCCAGTGCCGGACAGCACCCAATACCGGACAAAGTCGAAACATTGAGAAATCATGGTCCAATCAAGATGGTGTATTAGTAGAAAAGAAAGCTATTATGTAGACTAATGTTTGCGTAGAATAACACATCCTTGAAATATGCATCCCTTTTTAAAAAAGTAGAAAAGTTTGGAAATCTTCAAAAAATTGACGTATCTTCTTAATTTTGAGCCTATTTAGTAATTATTTTGAATATGAAAAAATACTTTGGATCCCGCAAACATGATCGAACACAATCCTAATTTGATAGTATGAATGTATTTTGTACCATAATTGAAGTAAATATGGACAAATTACAATTTTGGTTAAGCACCTCCTGTCCCTCAGTTTCGGACAACTTGATTTGTTATATGATATCTTTGTAATTATTGCATCAGTGTCTCAAAATACTTTCATTTTTCATGGGTTCCGTCGACCATGGTATCAAACGTGCAATAAAATTAAGAAGAATGAACATTCATAACAACATCGTAAACTGTGCTATTTTTCATCATATTTGAAAGAGGTTTTTGATAAGCATCTTGCAAACTAAGAAAAACTCAAATTATTTTTGTTAATGTTGCAATTGCATTGAATTGGTAATGATAAACTATTTCTATAGTGTACACATTTAATGATGTTCAAATTTACAGAATTCGAGGCATTTCCAGACCGTGTCCGGTATTGGGTGCCACCTTTCAAGATCGATCAATTTGGTACTAAAATACATCATCAAAACTCTATGTCAAAATTCATATTTATATTTTCAAATTTATTTTTGTACACTATAAAAATGATAATATTCATCATTAATGGGTAACACGAGCCCATCAAATCAATATTTTTCGAATTATGAATTTAGTGGCTTAAGTGTCCGGTACTCGGGGATCTCCCCCTATCTCGAATAAATTCTGAAAAAAAAAATCCACTTTGGCGAGTAACCGTGTCTATTTTTTCACCGCGCCAACAATACTCATCTAAATCTGGTTTATTTGGATTGAATACAACTGAAAAAAGTATATAGGTGGCTTATATGCAGGTGGTACGAGCAGAGATGGATAAACTTATATTTTTTATTATTTCAAATTCTGAAAAAGCACACGACACATGCAACAATGCCTGTTTTTTGGGCTAACTTATATCTTCCCATAGTGTATGATGATTTGATTATCAAGTTACATTTGTTTCATATTGAAAATACAGCTAGACATAAATTTGAAACAAGCATGACGTTATCCCTCCTGTATTTCGAAACATATTAACCACTGGTTCCAGTATACAAAATTAGCGTTCGTCTATCATCGAGGGCCCTTGATGGCAGCATATACGGTCCAATTCAACTTGAAATGGAGTAAGGATATATTCGCATGTCTTACGGTGATAACTCATGGAAAGCGTAAAATGTCTTCCAATCACTTAATGTAGGAAACAGATATCAAACAAATTGATTCAATTTAATTTGTTAAAATAAAAAAAAAACTGATCATCAAGACCTTCATCAACGCTTTATGTGTACAGGTCAACAACGAAAGATACATCAGAGCTCAATCTTATAAGTATTCTCTATTACATTCATAACATTTATTTTCCGGTCAATTGTTATGGTAATGAAATAACGATTTGATGATTTCTTAAGTGACCACTAATAGAAAGTTATTTCAGTAAGAACAACTCAAATTACATTTTGTTTGATTGATCATCGAAAAAGTTTAGGTAGGCAAGGTTATGAAAATAAACAAATAATTTCGAAGCGTTCAGTCCTCCAAAGTTAGGGTAGATATATTAAGCTTTGCCCCCTCCCTAGTTTTCGTCGTCCCCCTGATAGACCTTACATAACCCCTGCTGTACGTAGGCGACGTCTCCATTCGACACAATGTTGAACAGTCAACATGAAAGGCCATCACCTTGTCGTAACCCTCTGCAAGATTCAAAGGGACTCGAGAGTGTTCCTGATACTTGGAATACGCACATCACAAAAATACAACAGCGCGACGACTGAAGTGTTAAGGAGCTTGTCGTAGTGCTGCCGTCACCTTTTGACCACCTCACGTTCGTTCGTGAGAAGATTTCCGTCACAGTCTCTGCACATGTCGGCTTGTGGCACAAAGCCTTTGCGCGAACGGTTCAGCTTCTCGTAGCACTTCCGTGTGTCTTCAGCGCAGAACAGCTCTTCCATCGCATCGCGATCTTGTTCTTCTTGCTGGCGCTTCTTTCTCCGGAAGATCGAGTTTTGTCTGTCCCTTGCCTGTTCATATCGTGCCGCGTACTCTCTAGTGTGATGTTGCAGTATTCTCGCCCATGCTGCATTCTTCTCATTCTTCAACTGCTCGCATACACCGTCGTACCCGTCGTACCAGTCCTCGAATTGTTAAAAAAGAAAACTGTTTGTTTTTGAATCCGTTTACAGAAGGTTACAGGTAATTTAAGGAATTTAACGGCAGTACAGTCTCCTAGAAGACGCTGCTATCCACTTCCCTCCCACCACCATTTCTCATCAGTTTTTCAATAGATGATGCTGGTTTTTCGCCTAACTCTACTAATACCAGCTGTGCACTGTATTTGTTGGTCACTATTGGTTTGGATTTTAATAATCCATCAAATCGTTAATCCACTGTTTTTTTATAATTATCTTATTTTCTATTCGAGCATATTACATCTTCAATGTTTTTTAAACCAACTGCAGTATCATATTAATTTCAAATGAGTGACAATACAAACGAACGGCTCTAAAAGCTTGATGCAATTGTTGATTTCAAGCATATAAGACTTAATAATGTAAACGTCATATCTAGCTGCATCAATGTAGTGAACCGAACTATTCATATCCCGACAAATAAGTATCTTTTCATAATTGAACTGAACTACGTGATTATGTTTCAACGGAATAACTTTAGCTTAAATTAGGTCGAGTAACCAACGATATATAACCCCATTTATTCAAAGAGACTACTATATTTTGTTTCATTTCTATCGTGTAAGTAGGAAAATGTATATCTAACAAAAGATTATCCAAGCGTAAGCTTCTTGTATATATCCAGTTCAATCTGTGAAAAACATCCTTGAATTTTAAGACAAAAGTGTACAAAATTTGTACAAACAGCTAATATAAAATAAATCAGCGAACAACGTCACATAATCAGCTAAGTTTTAAGCTTGTGTATTACTTCTATTGTAGCGAACGAGGCGTTGAGACCTAAACTTTGACGTTGCGAAAACAGTGGCTGCCGGCATGCATGCACGGTAAGCTTGTACATAATACATTAGTGAAAACGTGAAAGGAGTGCTTCGAAGATGAGGTGTCTAACATGCTATGAATAACTGAAATACACATTGCGAAGTGGTGTTTTTATAGTTACAATTGTAAATTATTTATATCCGAAAACTTCAAAATAATGTCTGACTTTTCGGCCGGAGCTTGGAAATACTTGAAACTTTGCAATAACAAAATTGAACATATTCATAGTTCTGTGGAAAAAATCAACCTGATTGCTTGAAGTGCAATAAAGCTGGAGAACGCCAAAATAACAAAATCGACATATGCTGCTATTCACTGTTCGACAAAAAAAGTCGATCTGAATGCCCAGAGACCGGACACCCGGGCTTGAAAGTACAAAAATAATCGAAAATAATGGCGTTTTCAGAATGTTCGTGTCTGCCCAGGTCATTTTTAAAATATACTTGAACATTTTGCATTTTTTATTTAAAAATCTAATCTAATCAATAACCCGACACAGTGTTTTATTTTCAGGATAGCAGAATTCATGTGCCACATTATGTTTTAAACTTTAAATTCAATATGATGAGTTGTACTTAAATTTGCATGGACCCCCCCACCCTTTTTGTACCCTCCCCATTTTTAAAGTATTGCAAATGATAGAATATTTGATATAAGACGAGTTCCATGTCAAATCTGTCAGTCACAGAACTCGACCATCTTCGATTTGGAATAAATTTTGCACATGTTTTTGGTATGGTAACATAAGTGTTTTCCATAGAAAAATTGATCATTTTGACTCACGTATAACTTTTGAAAATGGCCTATAAATTTTTGCATGCAACTTATTTGAAAAATTATAATTTTAAAACTGTTGATTTTAGAGAAAAATGTTCTATGGAGAAGTTGTAGTGAACTGTTAGGACTATAAGAAAAAAATATGCACTGAAAAAATATTTCATTTATTTTCATAAAAAATTCAAAAATAAAACTTAATATTTAAAATACACAAAAACCCCATTTTTCATAAATAATCGAAAATAATGGCGTTTTCAGAATTTTCACTATATAATCTTGATAGTATACAAAGTTTACAAAGTTTTGGGACAAAGTTTCATGATGGAGAAATTTTTAATAAAAAAGTTTTTCTAAGAACAACCTTTGATCGATTTTCAAAATTTTGATTTTTTGTCGAAATAAATACGTTCTGATGATACAGTACGCATCTTGAAATGATTTTTAGCCATAATGAACATGTGAATAATTTCTCTAGAAGTAGCCACTTTCGAATTAAATGAAGTTTAATGTGAAAAAATACTGTTTAAATATTAAAATAGGCCATTTTTATAAGTTATTCGCGTTTCTCCATTATTTATAATATGTTTTTGAGAATAGAGACCATATTTCTTTCCACTTACTCATTTTCCTTGATTGAGAATCGCGAATAATGAAAACGGCCTATTCTAATATTTAAATAATATTTTTTGCATTAAACTCGATATAATTCGAAAATGGCTACTTCTAGAGAAATTATGCATATAGTCATCATGGCTTAGAATCATTTCAAGATGCTTACTGTATCATCAGAACGTATTTATTTTGACAAGAAATCAAAATTTTTAAAATCGACCGAAAGTTGCTCTTAGAAAAAAATTTTATTAAACATTTCTCCATCATGAAACTTTGTCTCAAACATCTGTTTACTATCAAGATTCTGTGGTGAAAATTTAAAAAATATTATAAATGGGGTTTTTGTATAATTTAAAATTTAAGTTCTATTTTTGATTTTGTTATGAAAATAAATAATATATTTTTTCAGTGTATATTTTTTTTATAGTTCAAACGGTTCACTACAACTTCTTCATTGAACATTTCTCTCTAAAATCAACAGTTTCGGAGTTCGAATTTTTCAAATAAGTTGCTAGCAAAAATTTCTAGGCTATTTTCGATAGTTACACTTGAGTCAAAATGATCAATTTTTCTATGGAAAACGCTTATTCCATACCAAAAACATGTGCAAAATTTAATCCAAATCAAAGACTATCGAGCACGATTTTTATTTTTTCGACTCATTCTGGATGGAACTCGTCATAAATGGTTGAAATATGCGATTTTAGTGATACTACAATCCACCAGCTTCTCTCCAGAAATATCGTGGTTTATGAATAACCCCTTGACCATACTGTGCAGCCGTTCATAAATTTGGATGTTCATTTTAAGGGGTGTTACGGTTCGCATAAAAAAATTTAAAAAAAATTGAAGAGTTGACCAGACATTAATGTTACTTGAAAATGCATTCTTTGATTCGTCATCTTGCAAGATTTTCTTCAAACCTTGGAAGTTTTTCAGACGAGCAGGGTGAGCGAACACATCAAGATTTGAAGAACATCGAACAACGGTTCAAAGGGAAAAATAACGCATGAAATGTATGAGAAATGAAACAAAAATGATATAGCCATCACACTGGCAAAGAATTTGATAGAAATAAGTGAAAAGTTCGTTAGCCTGTTAGATTTTAAATTCATTATAGTAAACCAGAAACAAAAAACCTGCAAGGGATCCTCTATAAACCACGTAGTTATATTTTTGGTATTTTTCAACACCCTGCCCCTTGTGGTCAACTCTTCAAATTTTTATTTTTGTTTACATGAACCGTAACCTTTGAAGGAAGGGGGGGTATTCCTAAACTGAACACGCAATTTATGGAAGGTTCCAAAGTATGGTAAAGGGGTTATTCATAAACCACGATATTTCTGGCGAGATAGCGGGTGGATTGTAGTATCACTAAAATCGCTTATTTCTTTAAAAATGGGGAGAGTACAAAAGAGGGGGGGGGGGTCCATGCAAATCTTAGTACAACTCTTCATATTGAATTGAAAGTTTAATACATAATATGGCACATGAATTCACTTGTCCAGAATATGAAACACTGTGTCGGGTTATTGATTAGATCAGATTTTTAAATAAAAAATGCAAGATGTTCAAGTATATTTTAAAAATGACCTGGGGCAGACATGAACATTCTTAAAACGCCATTACACAGAATAACAAAAATGACATATTTGCGTGTCTCAAGAATCAAATGATGTGTCTCTAGTAGATTTGGGCTTGCTGAATCTGATCCCGTTCTCAGAAATGTTCCAGCACGTCACAATTTTTAGCTACAGGTCGCCAAAGTTGCATAAAACACTGGTTTAATTGATGTTTACCTAAAATTTGAACAATGATTTATAAAAAAATATATTATGATCCAATCTACCAACCATGCAAAATAGCACTTTAACTTTCATTTCAGATATAATTTGATTGAAATTGCACGATTAAATTGAGGTTAAATTTTTTCAACTTGCTTGCAGTCTCCATATGCAATTCTTCGTTTCTCTTATATGGAAAAGTACAATACTTTTCTAAACCAACAAAAAATAACTTTTGAGCATCGGAAGTATTGTGAACTTTGTTGATATGTATTGTTATACACATGAAGTTTGAGTTCTGTGGCAAATTAAGCAAATAAATTGCCATACAAGCTGAAAAACTTGCATACAAGTTGGCTGAAATAGTCAAATTTAGCATTTTCAACAGATAATATCTCAAAAACAAGACGTGCTATGATATTTCTGTAAATGGCAATGGATTTAACAACCCTTAATTAAGTAAATAGCGGTATTTTGGTGCTTGAGACAAAATCGTGCTCCGCAGTGTTATATTCGTTTATTTTTATACTTTCAAGCCCGGGGTGTCCGGTCTCTGTGCATTCAGATCGACTTTTTTGTCGAACTGTGTTATTTAAAACAGTACTATATATCAGTGTTAGTAAATATCAATAGACGCAACGAAATTCAAAAGAAAATTCAGCAAGAAAGTGGTGCATACATCATGGACAATCGATGCATGTTTAGGAAAATTGTGAAGCTCCCAGTCTTCTTGGAATTTTGGTCTTGTTTGGGTCTTGATGGGTTGTAATCTAAAAACATCAAATTTTCAACAATCATTTTGAAATCAATTCCTAGAAACTTTTTTAAACATCATTCAACTTTCAATTGAATCCTATTAATCCCAATTATTTTTTTTTTAATTTCTTTATTAGTATCATTTCAAACATTACATTCATTTCTTATAGCTAGGTGTTCTGTGTTATTAGACAACACTATCATGTTAATGACAGAGAAGAACAGAAATAATAAAAAAAAAAAAACAACACTATCATCCTAATTTGGTAAAACAAATTTAAGATTTTTTCAACATTTTGTTAACAACATATTACATTTCATTTATCGTAGCAGTTCAGATTTTTTACAGGTGAGTTGATTTCATCTGCTTATAAGAGAAAAAAAACACGTTTTTAATTTACTTAACCTAACTTAACCTAAATATATAACGCATTAATCGTGGCAATAGAAGATTGTGACGATTTTTGCCTGAAATTAAAAATTATTTTATTTGACTTTTGTTCCAATGTTTCAACATTGGATATTCTATGTAACTCATTGGTACTGTACTAGGGAGGAAGCTTCAGAATCATTTTCAAAATTTTATTTTTAATTCTCTGCAGTTTTCTTCCTGGTATTATAACAGCTATTCCATATTGGTACAGCATACAACATGGCTGGCCTGAACATTTGTTTGAAGATCAAAAGCTTGTTCTTAAGACAAAGTTTCGATTTTCTGTTAACAAATTCTGTATGTAACATTTTCTATGTGTATTAAATTTGGCTTGAATGCCCT
The DNA here is from genome assembly GCF_002204515.2 of Aedes aegypti. Taxonomy (NCBI): domain Eukaryota; kingdom Metazoa; phylum Arthropoda; class Insecta; order Diptera; family Culicidae; genus Aedes; species Aedes aegypti. The sequence continues at coordinate 164,480,496 of NC_035107.1, forward strand.
CAATGTTATTTTTATCTAGCATGAGCCCTAGATACTTAACTTCATCTGACCAAATTATTGGAACCCCTCTCATCGTGACAACATGTCTACTTGAAGGTTTCAAGAAAAGAACTTTTGGTTTATGAGGAAATATTACTAGTTGAGTTTTAGAAGCATTAGGAGAATTCTTCCATTTTCGCAAGTATGAAGAAAAAATATCCAAACTCTTTTGCAATCTACTATAGATGACTCGCAGGCATAAAATAGAAGTTTCCAACGGAAAGTCTTTTTCACTTCAAATTTAATATGTAATATAAGGGATCAAGTCTCCACAGTCTTTTATTTAATTGAATAATCGATATTATAAACGAACAGAAACATATATGAAATATAATGATTGTAATAGTGCTTTCAACTTACATTATAAAAGTCTTCAAGGTTCGAAAATTTGAAACGTTAAAAAAATAAAGCGCGATGGTACTAAGATCTTTGTTGAAATTTCTTCGGGTTAATATGAAGAAACTGGTCCTATATTATGATTCTTTATGTTATGTGGAAATCAGTCAGCACATTTAGTTCCTAAGTATTGTATGTTTTTGCACAAAGTGCTTTGAAATACATTGAGACTTTGAGAAAATTGTATGCAATCCAGTCGTCCCAAGTATCAAATTAACCCAGTCTTCCATACTGTCTGTTTCTTGCAATATAATAATATTAGTCATTTACAACGTAATGACAACAGACGAAATCGATTTATATATTATATACGGGCAATGCCACACCACCTGAAGGTAGTTGCACAAAATGCTGTAATAAGTTAAAAAAATAAAATTTATTTCAATAACTAATACCGTGCATAATCCTTTTCAAAAGGATGTAAAGATTATAGGATCACTAAGCAGCATTCACTAATAACTCTTCATCAGAACAGCATTTTTCAGAGAACTATTCTCTAAAACACATTGTTTTCCACAAACCTATGTGAAAGAATGTAATTTTTCACAAAAATGTAATCCCACTGGTTTTTAAATGCTTGATTTTTGAAAGATTTTCAAAAATTGACAAAATTGTAGCATTTTGAATTTTGATCGTTTAACTGCACGAATAAGTTGGTCTCGGGGAGGAAAGAGTCTGAGGCAAAGAATAAAAGGTTTTAGTTATTTACATTGTTATTATTCTTCTTCTTGGCATAACGTTCTCTCTGGGACAGAGCCTGCTTCTCAAATTAGTGTTCTAATTTGCGCTTCCATAGTTATTAACTGAGAGCTTTCTTTGCCAATGTTGCCATTTTCGCATTCGTATATCGTGTGACAGGTACGATGATACTCTATGCCCAGGGCAGTCAAGAAAACTTCCATTACGAAGAGATCCGGGACCGACCGGGAATCGAAAATTTTAACATAAAATAGTATTAAAACTGATTCAGATTCACCTTGAGTGAACATAATTTCAAATTAGAATATGAAGAAATGCATTTCAGTGACAGAAATAATTATATCAAGCTTTCGTGTATAAGCGCCAAATAATACATACAAATAGTTTAATTAAAATCAATCAGATGTCCTTTTTAACATTATGGAAAGGCGCATACCTTACCATAAACTTAAAGCTCCTAATTTACCATAATAACAGAACTTTTTGCATAAAATATTTCTACAAATAATCGTACAACCACTTTTGAACAATGCGCATGCGCAGAAATGATTGTTTCGGCATCTACAGATGAAAATTGGCAACTAGAAAAGCGTCAACAAGATAAAAGCACAAGAGCTTTTCCTCTTTTTCGTTCCGGAAAGCTTCATGAAAATAATATAAGATAGGATAAAGCGACAAATCTGCCAATAATACTTTTATCGCAATTCAGTTCGCTTATCTGCGGAAGTAACTGGATTTCGTAAAATCAGTGATTATTGTCAACTTTGTTGTCTTATCCCATCTGATTTTCGTGCAGTTATTAGATATGAAAACCAAATAATCACACACTCTTGGTAATTCGTTCACTCATATCATCTATTTTGAACCATAAATCTATTTACAAACTTTACATCGATTTATCCCAAGTGACACATTCCAGCGAAACGTGACTCCACGAGGAACCGACTTTCATTGTCAAATACACAGAAAAAATATTAAAATGTCATTGTGATGTAAACTAAAGTATACTGTGGACATAAATCAAATTCGTTTGTTGTTACAACATCATATAAACTAAAATGAATATGCATTAATTTTCAAACTAAAAATGCTTGAATATAACATGATTGTGTAAATTTAACGTGAATTCGAATGAAAAATAAGAAGAAGTTGAGTCTAGTGCACGACAATAAAGACGGCCTTACAGTTGAGGTCGAAATACGCATATCTGTCAAAGGATACAAACTCTAGTGAAATTAAATGGTATAGTGCTAAATTCGTTTTTTTTCATATCTTTAAAGGTATTCTACTAAACAGCTCGAAGATTTATTAACATATGAAAAATAATGTTTTTTTATTAGATACAAGTTCGTGTTACATCTATATATCTATATAAAGTGGTGTTTGTATGTCATGAAATGGCTTGAGAATGGGACAACCGATTTGCACAATTTTTTCACTGTTGTGTTCTTGAAGGCTTCCGACGTGTTCGTGTGACGAAAAGAATCAGGGAAGTTCCTGGGAAATTTGGTAAAACGGGAGAGTACTAATATATCCGTTTATATGGGAGTTTCCATGATATTTGTAACAGCCTACTTGATGGCAAGACGAAGTTTGTCGGGGTCACTAGTATCTTAGTAATGGCAAGATATGACTAAAAATATGAACTTTTTTTTATTTATAATTAAGGGCTTTGATTTCCCTGCGTTAAGTGCTATCAACAAATATTTAAATAATTTCCAAATTCCGTTTCAAAACCATTTCGATAATTCCATCCTATCTCCCGTATTTCCTCTTTAAAAATAAACAATGATGATTCACGTACCCCCAAATTGAAGGAAATTGCTTTAGCAGTCAACCACAATGCAGCTTTCAACTGCTTTGAGGATGGATGAATGCTAAATTGCAGAATATCCTCTATAACATTAATGTTTATTTTCATTTTTTGCCTAATTATATTCGTACACCAATTCCAGATAATTTCGGCTTTAAGGCATTGTTTGATACGATGTTAATTAGTATCTGACAAACTGCACTTTGCACAGACTGTAACATTAATATGACCTATATTGTATGCTTTAAGCTTCTCTTCATTAGGCACAAGATCGTTAACAAAAATGAATAAATTAGCTCGTTCGTTAAGAGGTAAGAAATAGGAATTCACATTTTCCCATATGTTTTCCCAATCAAGCTGAATCTTGGTATCAATGGCTGGAAGCTGTCGGTTTCTATCAATCAAATATTTATATAATAAATGCGTTGTTTCAAGATTAAGATTTTGATTTGGAAGCAAACTTTCGCGCAACCATTCAAGAGCATTACGCGATAATTTTCCACTAATGCTATCCTTCAGAAGATAACTCTTCCAAGTAACGACCATTTTTATCATAGGTGTAAAATACATTTTTCATAAATAGTGCTTTTGTTTTAGCTTCCGGATCGACTAGGCGGAGACCACCTTTCTGGTAATCTATATAAAGCTGGTTCCATTTCAGCTTGAATATGAAACTGGCCCAAATAAATTTCCCACATGCTGATTGAATTTGCGCTAGATGTTGGTTAGATGGTGTATGATCTGAGCCACATACTAAAGTTTTGTCAGTACAGTAATTTCTCGATTATATCACGGACCCAAATTTTTTTGGCGTGATATAGCGAAGCGTGATAAAATAAAAATGTATCTTTCTGCTATATGATTTTCATCAAAATTTGAGATTAATGTTGCAGAAACAAAGCGAATGAAATGAAAAGCATGTAGGCGATGCGTCAAATAGATATATATTGATTGTTAAGGGTCATTTTCCAATGTAAAATGTATAAATTTCATACTATTATTGAGGCGTGATAAAATAGAACAGAAAACCGTGCTTAAATCGAGAGTGATATATTGAAGCTTTATTAAAACGGGCATTGATAAAATCGAGAAACTACTGTATATAAACATTTAAAACTATGCATCTCTCTTAAATGTTGAGTTGACGTTCATTGTGCATCTTCAAAACAGCTTTCAAATTTGTTATTAATCGTCCATAGTTAGCGTTAACCATCGAGCTCAAGGTTTTTTGAAAAATTACACCCAAAATTTTCATAGAATCAATTTCGCGTATACGTTGAGGACCTACATGTACATTGTTCAGACGTAAAAAGCTAGATTTGTGGTAATTCAAACGAATTAGAGCCACTAAACCGTAAGAGTCAAGAATTGAAAACAGTTTATCGAACTCCAAGTCGTTTTTGATAAAAACTACTAAGCCATCAGCATAAGCCAATACATTTATGAATTTATCATAATCAAGTACAGCTGGGATGCTGTTAGAGATTTTTCTTATTTAGGGCTCAATAAACAAAACAAAGAGCACCATACTCATCGGGCATCCCTGTCGAACAGCGAAATTAATGTTAATTTCTCGTTATAGGAAGCCATTAATCAAAATTCGAGATGATGCATAAACACTTTTCATACAATTAATGAAGGTTTCTGGAAAATTGAACCTTTGTAACACTTTCCACAGAAAGTCGTAATTCACCCTATCGTAAGCTTTATTCAAATCGAGACTGACAACACAACCTCTGAACCTTTTTGTTTAGCACGATCTGGTAATTAATCTTCTAATGGTCTTTAAATTATTGCCGTATGACGTGTTGGAAATAAATGCAGTTTGCACTGGACCAAGTAGTTTTTCGAAGAACTTTATTATTCTTTCAGCAAAGAAGATTCATAAAAAGTTTATAATCACAGTTGAGTAAACTTATTGGGCGATAGTCATCAACACTCAATCTGCTACAATTGCTCTTAGGAATAAGAGTAATAATTTCATCTGAAAAAACTTTTTGGTGGAGTGACTGAAAACTTGATCTAAATCTCTCTTGTAGCAATCAAAGTTCTTCAAATAGAGCTCATAAATGAGGCCATCAGGGCCATGGAATTTCTTTTTAGAATAACGTTGTGAAACCGATTTCAGTTCATCTTCTGTAATTTGTCTAGTCAAATCTTCTCTATGGCAGTGTGTTAAAAATCTAGTTATATGATTCAAAGGATCATCGAAGGATGACGAGACTGCATGTGATACACGAGGTTGAAAAACACATGAAAAATGATCGAAAGCATGGCGCTCTAGCTCCACAGGATATGTTATCAATATACTACCATTTTGAATATTAAAATTTCCACTATTCTCAAAACGTTTGATTTGAGCAGCAACTTGAAATATATAAACCATCTCTCCTTGAAGGAGGCTGTAACTGTCAATGTTGTTTCCCAAATGAATTAGTCTCTGGGGTTCTATTTCGAACAAACGTTATTTGATCACTTTTATGTCTAACAATGTTGGTTGTCCGGTGCTTTGCTTTAAAAGAAAATTTGCATAACAAACTTCCTGCAAAAAAAGAATATCTATATAATGATTCACCACAAATTCTCTCAACCAACTTTTTAGACTCAAATGAACTATTTAGATTCACTGATACAAATCTTGAACACGGAATTCATAATAATACAGATTGATATTATCACTAATACAATTAAAAATACAAATTCGATACTCACAAGAGCCTAGTTTAACCTACCGGCGGCTTGTTGCCGATCTATTTCTTCTCTCCTTCTGAGTAAGCTTCATCTGTTTGGTCCGGGCACGTGTCGACACTTTCTGCCATCCGCTTATGGTGGCACACTCTGCATTTTGCACTTTCTCCGCCATCGATGTGTCCGATAGTGAGCTATCGTCCGTCTCCACACTACCATCATTTTGAACAATATCTCTCACTCGCTTTAACGAACAACCTTCCTTCTCCATAGAGTCTCCGTCTCCAGCATCATCACACGTGGACGTCGTTGTGTGCGGTACACTAAGACCGTCTGTCTCGCCTCTATGTAAAACACCATCCGTATCCACCGCGTTGGTATGAATAACCTCCACAGATGCAATAGGGTAACGACTGTTTATTTTGTTCTCAAACGCTAACAGTTGGCGCCAGCGGCAAAAATTACAGACAACAACCTTTCGAACATTCAGTTTCTCTTACCGGCCACCGAGCGGCGACACTGATGTTTGTATTCTGCTCACTGATCGCGCTACGCTGGATTCTCAAATTTCTCAAACTTTCAACACAAGCGCATGGAATAATGATAGTCGAAGAACTGTCAAAACGTATGGAAAATAATTAAAATCGTAAATTGCTTGCAATTAGGAAACTGAATCAAAAAAGTAGTGATTAGAAATCAAGTGTAAAGTGAAAACATAACTTTTTGTGTTTAGTTCATCTTCCGTGGTGCTTTCTTTGCTTCAGGATTTCGTTTTTACTACCACTGAAAAAGAGCCATCTATTGCCTTTTCAGTTTTGAATATCGCCCTATTGGTATTGTTTGCTGTGTTGTCTCGCTCGAATCCGTTAGTAGAATTTCTCCATCGGTTCGAGTCGGCTGAGCGCCACATTCCACAGTTTGCTCATGCGATACACGGTCTTTAATCGTTGTTGAACTGGAACTTGCTGCAAATAACGCATTCAAATTCATAATTTTTCCATCGATTCCCTTGTCATGATGACTTGGACCTGCTGTACCTTTGAGGTTACTCCATACTCCTTTCAGAGTACCACTATATGATTCGGTTCGGTCCGCTCAGTAGAAGCATTAGCCGTAGAAGGCTAATGTCGCGACTGTTCGTGTGACCAACATCTAGTTTGCCACGCTCTGACAGCTTGAGTATCGGGTCTATAAGTGTCAAATCAATTTTTTCGATCAAAATAAAACATTCTCTACCACATGGCACTAAACAAGTAGACAAAAACCTCAACAGTAAGTAATAATAAAATAATTATATTTTGTGATAACAGCGCCACTAGCGTTCTACTACTTATATTTCTATTGTCCGCTCTCAATCTCTCATCAACGGAACGCCTTCGTGGGCAATCCGTACTACCACATTGGTAACATTTGTTAACCAAGCCTTCGTAATACACTCTTGCACGCATGTTCCGAACGTTGACCGATGCTGGTATCTCTTCCCCCTCCTTAAGCTCCAAGTAGAGGCCTCGAACAGAGTTCCATATAGGGTAACCAGTTTCAGCTCCGTCACGGAATTAAAAAGGTGATATATTCCGAAAACTAACAGCTACTTGACGACGTCATTCCTATCCACCTTGAACATATTTGAGAAAAAAAAATGATCTAGTAGACCGGAAGGTATATGGTACGATAGGAGTGACGTATGCAGCTCCGTATGTTTCACGAACCATCCGATGAATGTTCTTATATTTGGACATAACGGCCCAAATATCTTTGTCTTCAATTTCTGGCGGCAAATTGAAGAGGTGGACAAACCGAACTACAGAATCGTCTGTCCTATTGTTTCGAGGACTCTGTTCGAAAAATAAAATGGAACTAAGTCTCTTTGTCTCTTTTCAATCACACTTCTGAAAACAAAATAGAGACCTGCTTGCTTGCACTCGAAAAAAAAAGCGTCTGCACCGCTCAAAGGCTAAACACAAACTGTTGGTCGTTGAAATTTAGGTTTATTTTGATGCTCCAAATATGTACGTGAAAATAAACTTAAATTTACAAAAAAAAATTAGCTGTGTGAGGCATGTCCTAGGAAATATGCCTGTGACCATAGGATTAAGCAGGTGTTATATTTTGCATAGTAAATGTTTCTAGCAGGCTCTAGCTCATGATCCTGGCCACCTAGAATATTCATGTCTCCAGAAAAATTGTTCAGAAGGTTGAAAACAATTTGAAGCAGCACTGTTTGATCAGCACTTTTGCGCTACGTAGCGCTAGTGTGCATGTAATTTGGTCATATTCCAGTAGACTCTAGCTCATGTTTCTGGCCACCTAGAATATCGTGTCTTCAGCAAAGTTGTTCAGAAGCTTGAATGCGATTTAAGACAGCTTGTTTAGTTAGTATTTTTTCCGTACGTGACGCTTGTGTGCATTGCATGTGATTTGGTCATGTTCCAGTAGATTCTAGCTTATGATGCTGGCCACTTAACCCTACCATACTTCGGCCCAACGTTCTTTGGAACAATTACCCGAAAACTGTAGAAACATACCTTTTTTTTACTTTCAGTATTCTGACCAACTATGAAAAACACCTATTTCTTTAGATCTAGGTGGTGAGGATCGTAGAATAAAAAATAAATAAAAATAAATAAAAAGTTTTCTGAAGGGATGTACAGCGACGAGTAATCGGTTTTGTGATCGCAGCCAAATTATCTTTTTCTTCGCTTAATTGCTACCTAAAAATATCCGCTGCTGGTGATTTTCTAAAGTTGAATTGGTGATAAATCTGTGTTTGGTGGCCGTTATTCAAAATATTCATCAAACTGTGAAATTTCGGCATAAGTAGTTTTCATCATAAAGATTTGCTTGTGATTAATTGTTATAATTACCCTTCGGAATCGACACCATGTCTCTAAACGTCAAGACCAATAAACCACTCACTCGCTCGGGTTCAACGTCGTCTGCATCATCCACCAACAATGAGTTACCAGCACAACGTGCCGTACCTGAATTTGCAACCATCGCGAGTCTGGACGATTTATGGACGAGAATGCAAGGAATGTTTGAGAGAACCTATGAAAAAATTGAGAGCAGTAAAACCGAACTTGCTGAACGCATTACTGATGTTGAGGGCCAACTAGGGAAAGTGAGAGAGGAGTGTTCTAGTAGGGTCGACAAGCTTGAAGAGACCTTAAGTGGAGTACGGCTAGATTTGGACCATACCACGGAGGCAGTACATCGTATGGAGAAAAATGACGAGTTGATCATTTCTGGGATTCCGTTTCAAAATAATGAAAATCTGGCTAGTATCTTTCTAACAATTTCTCAAAGCATTGGCTATTCTGAGGATAGCTCTCCTTTTGTAGAACTTAAACGCTTAGCTCGACAACCTATTGCTCGTAGTGCGACTCCCCCAATTTTTTGTCAGTTTGCCCATCGTCTCACTAGAAACGAGTTCTATCGAAAGTATCTTGGTAAACGTAACCTCAGTCTGCGTAACATTGGTTTCGAGAACGATAATAGAATTTTCATCAACGAGAACCTTACTAGCAAGGCTAGGTCAATTCGTACTGAGGCAATCAAGCAGGAGAAGCTAGGGCGTATACAAAGTGTCACTACGCGAGATGGGGTAGTTTACGTTAAATTTAGTGGCTCTGGGGAACTTGATGCTATACACAATATCCAACAACTGAATTAATATGAAAATTGTTATACTATATCAGTGGTGGGCGTTTTTCTTTTTATCATTTAATAGCAATCACCGTAGCTAATTTGATTTGGCTGTAAATTAATGTGCAAACGATATTCGAACTATGAGTAGCTTTAAGTTTATGTTCTCTTTTACTGTTATCACTACAAATACACCGTCTCACACTTCAAATGTGGTGGTCATTAAATTCGATTATGGATAATCTTCATACTGACGTTCACAATGCCTTGAATAATCTCTCAATACCTCGAGCCGTAATTAACTCTGCTCTTGTCGATGGTAAGCTTAATATTTGTCACATTAACGTACAGAGTTTATGTGCTCGTAACTTTAGCATGTTCGAGGAACTGAAAAGGACTATCGAAAATAGTAAGCTTGACGTTGTTTGCTTTACCGAAACATGGTTGAATGATACTATTAGCGATCGAATGATTTGTTTGAATGGGTTTAAGCTTATTAGAAATGATCGTAACAGACACGGAGGTGGTATATGTGTTTTTATTCGAAGTAATCTCTCTTGTCGTGTAGTGTGCAAGTCTTCTGTCAGTGATTCTCAAAGCACTTTACAAAGAACAGAATTCTTGATATTGGAAGTTGTGGTTGGTGATCATTGTCTACTTTTGGCTGTCTACTATAATCCACCAGATGTTGATTGTGCTGATATTCTGGAAAAACACATAACAGACTATTCACTTCACTATTCATCTACTTTTTTAATTGGTGATTTCAATACAGATCCCCGAAAGCATACGGGTAGAGCAGTGCGCTTGAACGATGTTTTTGTATGATGTGGTCAATCATGAGCCTACTTTCTTCTTCAATTCCGGTAGTTCATTATTGGATTTGCTCATTACGGACTCTGCCACTTCAGTGTTGAGATTTAATCAGATTTCAATGCCAGGTATTTCAAAACATGATCTTATATTCGCATCGCTGGATTTCGATCGCGATTCTCAACAGGCTGGTTTTTGGTGTAGAGATTATTATAATTATGACGCCAACGCACTCCACTCTGAGTTTAGAAATTTCGACTGGAATAGTTTTCTGCAAATTGATGACCCTGATGTTTTACTAAGTGTTCTCAACCCTCGTTTAACCGACTTGCACGAACGTTTCTTTCCAATGAAGTTCAAGAAGTTCAAGAAAAATCCCTGGTATAGCAGAGACATTGAGAAGGCTATGATAGATAGAGATCTAGCATATCGTATTTGGAAAAGAACCAGAAGTAGTCAGCATAGAGCAGATTACAATCACCTGAGAAACCGTGTTAACGATCTCATATCCAAAGCCAAATGCGATTACGATAGGAGAAGATTGAAAAATACATTCTATTCTCTACCGTCGAAACAATTGTGGAATAACGTAAAAAGTCTGGGAGTATCTCATAAAAAGTCGTCATCGCAAAATTGTGCTCATTCATCTGATGTTATTAACGATTATTTTTGTTCCAATTTTTCTATTGATAACAGTGAAGGTTCATACGTTCGAGGTGTTTCGCCAGGCTTCGAGTTTAGGGCGGTTCAGAATGCTGAAATTGTTAATGCAATCTTTGGAATCAAATCAAATTCCACCGGACTAGACAACATTCCAATCAGGTTTATCAGAATCATTGCCCCTTATGCTATTCCCATTTTCGAGCATGTTTTCAATAGAATAATTTTCTCGGAAAAATTTCCTGCTGTATGGAAACGCACGAAAGTTATTCCTCTGCAGAAGAAGCAGGGTGTAAATTCTATTTCAAATCTAAGACCAATAAGTTTGCTTAGTACCATTTCAAAAGTTTTTGAAAGGCTGATAAAGATTCAAATATCAGATTTTATCGACAGAATGAACTTCTTAAGTCCTTTTCAGTCAGGTTTCAGAAAATGTCATAGTACTGAAACTGCACTGATGAGAGTTCACGACGATATTGCACAGACAGTAGATAAGAGCGGTATTACTGTGTTGCTACTGATTGATTTCGCAAAAGCATTCGATAGTGTTGTACATAGGAAACTCGTTAACAAATTAAGTACTACATTCAGATTTAGTGTATCAGCAACTAATCTAATTAGAAACTATCTGTCAGAAAGATCTCAAGCTGTATTTTCTAATGGTATATTATCTCCTTTCAAACCTATAAAATCTGGTGTTCCCCAAGGATCAGTTCTTGGACCGCTTCTGTTCTCTTTGTTTATAAATGACTTGCCTTCTGTTCTCGATTTTTGCTCTGTTCACCTATTTGCAGATGATGTTCAAGTTTATCTATGTTCCAACGGAACTATTGATATTCGTAATATGGCCGAGAAGATCAACCACGACTTGTATAAGATCGTACAGTGGTCACGAAAAAATTCACTGCCAATCAATCCATCTAAAACGAAAGCCATGCTCTTGCACAAATTGAAATCTCCTCCAAATCCTCCTTCTTTGAATATCGATGGGGTTGAAGTTGAGTTTGTGAGCAAGGCTAGTAATTTAGGAGTTGTATTTAAAAATTCTCTTGAGTGGGGTGGACATATAAATTCGCAGTGCTCTAAAATATATAGTTCCCTCAAACGCTTGAACCTTACTACTAGACACCTAGATATTCCAACAAAAAAACATTTGTTTAAGACATTTTTGCTCCCTCACTTTATATATGGCGACTTCATTTATTCCAATGCGTCAATTAGCTCTCTCAATAGACTACGAGTCGCCTTTAATGCGTGCGTAAGGTATGTTTATAATTTATCGAGATTTTCACATGTTTCGCATCTTCATACGTCAATGATTGGTTGTCCATTTGTAAATTTTTATAAATTGAGGTCGTGTGTGTCGCTTTTCAAAATAATTAAAACTAAAGCTCCAAATTTCCTATATTCTAAACTATCACCTCTTAGAGGCATACGTACAAGAAGTTTTTATGTACCACGACATAGTTCCTTCTATTACGGCCAGTCATTCTTTGTAAGAGGCATCGTGAACTATAACAATCTTCCGAATAATATTAAATCTTGTGAATCGACCACTCGTTTTCGAAGTGAGATAATATCATATTTTCAGTAGATGTGTAGTGATTTTTGTAAAGAGAACATTAGTAGTTAAGTTACGTAAGAATTGTTGTAAAACCTATTACTCTTTCACATTGTAACAATTTAAAAGGCAATGCCTTACGTTACGAAGAATCAATAAATAAATAAATAAATAAATAAATAAATAAATAAAACAGCTTGGAAAGCGACAAAATTGTACTTGCTATTTTTTAATCCAACATACAGCCAAGTTTGTGGAAAACCAAAACACTGCAAATTCTAATGGTTTTCAGATATTTCATCGCCATGCCATGCTGAAGGTGTCTGGGTTCGATTCCCGGTCAGTCCAGGATCTTTTCGTAATGGAAATTTCCTTGACTTCCTGGGTATAATCGTACCTGCCACACGATATACGAATGCAAAAATGGCAAGTTTGGCAAAGAAAGCTCTCAGTTAAGAGCCAGATCGCGGAAATCGCAACCCCCTTTCCAAGGGAAGTTGTATTGATGTTCTCCGATCAGGCTGAAATTTTTAGGGATTGTTCTTCTATATAAAATAAACTGTTTTGCAAAATTTTAAATTTTTATATTAGTGGGAAGTGGTACAAAATGACCCCCAATGATTTCATGTCACTAAACATGCAAAATCACAAAAACTGATATAACTATAGTAAAATTCCACGGATTATGTTTGAATTTAGTATGATTATTCTACGTTATATGAACTTTAAGATAAATATGTTATATGGATTTTGAAAGTACTTCAAATCGAGAAAAACAAGTTTTTCATAAACATTTTGGTGATTTTTAAATTGAATTGTTTCTTGCCAACCGAACTAGGTCAAAAACTAAATGTGGCACTTTGTAGGGCAACTCATGGGCTTTAATTTGAGGTGTAATCCAGATATGCCGTTTAAAAAATTCAAAAAAAAAATTATTTTTTTTCGTGGTGTTGTTTTTTTTTTTGGGATTTGAACCACTGCGGCCATAAAGTTGATCTATTGGTGTCTATTGGCTCCTGCAGCTGCAAGGCTGCACATAGTCCTTTCAAAAGACCATTCAAATGGTCTAGGTAGCCTTAAAAAACAAGACGGCAGTTATACTGTTGACTCTTCTGAAACACTGGAAGTAATGATGAGAACTCATTTCCCTGAATCGATCCCATATTCGGATGAAGAACAGGTCTCAGATGAGGCAAGACATGTATGGTCGATAAATGCCTATCAGAAAGCTTGTGAAATCTTCACGCCTTCGAGGGTCGAATGGGCATTGAGTTCTTTTCAGCCTTTCAAATCTGCCGGGAAAGATGATATTTTCCCAGGCTTACTGCAACAAGGAAAAGAGACGCTTTGTCCGCTCTTAACCGAAATATTCAAAGCAAGTGTTGCGCTTTCATATATTCCAAAAGCGTGGCAGAAGGTTCGAGTTGTTTTCATTCCAAAAGCTGGAAGAAAAGATAAAACAAATCCCAAAGCATTTCGACCTATTAGCCTTTCCTCTGTTCTTTTAAAGACAATGAAAAAAATAATTGATGACTTCATCAAGTCAACAAGTTTAATAGAAATGCCTCTTTGTAAATACCAATTTGCGTATCAATCAGTTAAACCTACCATTACAGCGCTGCAGTCGCTGGTAAATAAAATCGAGAAATCTCTTGAAGCCAAAGAAATAGCCGTGGTTGCTTTTCTCGATATTGAAGGAGCATTCGATAATGCATCCTATAGCTCTATGAGTTCAGCCCTGGAAGCAAGGGGCTTGGATAAAAGTGTTATCGAATGGGTTATGACCATGCTCAAGGGTCGCACAATTTCTGCTGATCTAGGAAGTGCGCAATTATTTATAAGATCTACGAAGGGATGTTCTCAAGGAGGAGTGGTATCGCCCTTACTGTGGTCTCTTGTAGTAGACGAACTCCTTAGAAATTTAATAGATCAAGGTTTTGAGGTAATTGGATATGCCGACGATGTGGCCATCTTGGTTCGTGGGAAGTTTGATAACACGATTTCCGATCGGTTGCAAACTGCGTTAAACATTACTCTCAAATGGTGTAGGAAAGAGGGGTTAAACGTAAACCCTTCAAAAACTATTATCGTGCCTTTTACCAGAAGGAAAAAGTTAAAGCTTATACAGCCTTCTTTGAATGGAGTTCAAATTCAATTTTCGGAAGAAGTTAAGCACCTTGGTGTTACTTTGGATAAGAAATTGAACTGGAACTCTCATCTGAGCAAGGTCATAAGTAAGGGTACTAATGCCCTATGGGTCTGCAATAAAGCCCTAGGAAAAACTTGGGGACTGCGACCTAATATGGGAAACTGGATTTATTCAGCAATAGTCCGACCAAAAATTAGTTATGCTTCACTGGTATGGTGGCCCAAGACAAATGAGGTAACCGCTCAGAAGAAGCTGGCTAAGTTGCAGAGACTTGCTTGTTTATCAATGACAGGGGCAATAAAAAGTACACCATCGGTTGCCTTGGATGCCCTTCTTATTATATTGCCTTTGCATCAATTCATTAAACTGCAAGCTGCAAAAAATGCCTTGCAGTTTATTCGTTATAATAAAATACTAGATGAAGATTTGATTGGTCACATGAAAATCATCGAGGAATTCAATTTGAATTCAGATAACAAAACAATAGAAGATTGGATGACAACGAAGACCAACTATGATGTTCCCTTTAAAGTGGTTAAACCAAGCCGCTATACTTGGGATTCTGGTGGGCCAAGTTTACGTGCAGGTTCTATTGTGTTCTATACCAACGGGTCAAAGATGGGCGACAATACCGGAGCTGGAATTTTTAGCCCTGGTATCAGCAAGGTAATCGCTATGGGGCGCCATTCCACTGTGTTCCAAGCTGAAATACAAGCCATCATTGACTGTACAAATATTTGTCTCAAAAGAAACTATAGGTTTGCAAAGATCTGTATTTTCTCGGACAGTCAAGCAGCTTTGAATGCTCTAAAGGCATTCACATGTAGATCAAAGTTAGTGTGGGAATGCATTCTTTCTTTGAAGCAATTGGCCAGTAGGAACGAAGTTACATTGTACTGGGTGCCCGGCCATTGTGGAATTGAGGGGAATGAAATCGCAGACAATCTAGCAAGACAGGGTGCAGCTTCGAGCTTTGTCGGCCCTGAACCGTTCTGTGGTATTCCTGATTGCACTCTCAGGATAAAACTGAAAAATTGAGAAATGTCCATGGTAGAATCCAATTGGAACGCCACGGATACATCCAAGCAAGCGAAAAGATTCATAAAACCCAGTCTAGCTAAAGCCCGGGCTATACTGAATCTTAATAAAGGAAATCTTAGGGTAATAACTGGCCTGATGACCGGTCACTGCCCAAGTAGGTATCATCTTAAAAATATAGGAAAAATACAATCCTCTGAGTGTCGTTTTTGTCAAGTTGAAAACGAAACTGCTGAGCATTTACTCTGCAACTGCGGAGCATTGCTTAATCAAAGAATGTTAACATTTGGAAAAGGGTTATTAGAGCCCTTGGAAATTTGGCAAGGTAGTCCTAATAGGGTAATAGACTTTATAAAACGAGTTGTGCCCAATTGGGACAGTGTGACACATCAACCAATGTCTATCACATCTCAATTGTGAAAGGATATTTGATGAGCACCAAATAAAATATGGGTCATACCACAATATTCCTAAATAATGGAAGCAGTGGTTAAAAGGCTCTACAGATGATGAAAAAAAAAATTGGTGTTGTTTGAACTTGAGCCATTTTACAAGTACCGCAACCCTATTGCCTAGTGAGGTTGTATTGATATTCTCCGATCGAGCTGAAATTTACAGGAGTTGTTTTCCTAAATCAAAGAAGATATTTCGCAAAATTTTAGACTTTTACATTAGAGGGAAGTGGTACAAAATATTCACTAAAAATTTAATATAAACATAAATACAAAAACAATTGAACTACGAATTTGTATGAACTTAAAAATAAACATGGTAACTGAATAAAAAATATGTTTCAAATCTAGAAAAACCTGTTATTTTGTAAAATTAGTTGTTTTTTTTTTTCAAATAAACTTATTTTTTGTCAACCGAAATAGGACAATAAAAAAAACATGAAGTTTTGTAGGGACACTCAAGAGCTCTGATTTTCGGTGTACCGTGGTGAATCAAAATCCAGACGGTATGAGCAGCGTATGGAGGTCTCTTGTCGGTAGTTGTATTACTGATTATATCATACCGGGTAGCCGCTGCTAAATCTGAAAGAAATGCCACTTCCTCGCATAAGTGATGATGTGGATAACAATAACGCATCGCACCGCATTTTTTTTTGATTTGGGTAATGTTTTAAATGGGATGGCCACATGTGTGTGTATCTTATATGATAATATGTTCATAGAGATCAACCATTTCACGCCCAGTACTTGGTTCGTGGCCGCATCCTCTATCCTCGATCATTTCTCCATCCTCGCTTCTCCACGCTCGCTGTGTACTTGATCCGAAGAATGATATTCATAAACATGATTAGTGGTCCATTAGTGGTAGTGAAGAAAGAATGTTTCACAACCTTACAATAAACAGCTCTCTATTAGTAGAACAGTTTATCTTCAATACCAAGAAAACTATTTTCAGAGTTGTGTTTGATCATTCGACCTTGAAACTTACTCCTGCGGGGGCTGGCGATGAGGGCAGGATCAAACATGTGCGTCGTTCGCGTAGTGAGATTAAAAATCACCGCAGATGGTTATTAGTGATTGATCTATTGATCACGTCGCTTCCTCTTGCGAGAGCGAGTGAAACACTTGTTCGGCGTACAATGCGATTTTTGAATTATATCGCGAATTTGGTTAGGCGTGAATATATCATTGATCGCATTACTAAACATTGATGACTCCCACATCTCTACCTTATCACACTAAACCAATTCCATGACAACTGTGGAGATGCAGAGGCATACTCGGTCTCTAGTAACAAAGGTTGTCTAACTAACATTCCTTCCTTTCCTCTGTGCAACTTCGATTGTTCTGGTCAATCACGTAGTAGCAACTATGATTTGTACGGTGATCTATGCTCATGCTCATGCTCAATACCAAGAACATTAGTTTCAATTTAAAATTTGATTCTTGACAAATGGCCTTGTTTGTTAAATGGGATGAAACAACTAGAAAAGATCAACCTTTTTGTAAACAAAATTCACAATACAGTTTTTTAAGCTTTAGGGAGATGTCAAGTGTTTGACAAGGATCTGACAGCAGTACAAATATTTGTTTGACATTAGAGAAATTTTAATAGAATCAGACATATGTTTGTACTGCTTTCAAATACTTGCCAAATATTTTAGACGTTTGTATTAAAAGCTTTAGCAAAACAAGTTTGTATGATGAACATGGATGTGATACTTTTAAACAGAATTAACTCAACTAGAAGTGTTACTCTATGAGTACCTTTAAGTAGCATATCATAAAGCAAAATTTTCAAGATATTCTGGCTATTAATTCAAAATATTGTATCTGTTCCTGAGTAAAGTTTAAGGGTAGAAGTTAAAAAAAGTAGAATGAAATGTCATTAATTTCAATAAAACTTTTCATCAACTTTCATAAAAATATGTTGTTGTTATGTTTTCTTATGTCCTGATATATTGTCACCTTCTTCTATAGTTTTGTAACAAATGTTTATGATTGATAGTTCCAACTCAACAATTATGCCGATTAGGGTAAAAAGTAGTGCACAGGATCCCTCTCTTTCCAGCACTTATTGAGCCAGAAGGCTTTTTCACACAAGTTATCCCCTTGCGGATAGAGACATCGTTTGAACCAGTTTAACGTAATGAGGTGCATTGATTCCGGTAAGAAATCCTGTATCTTCACGTAATGAAATTCTCCGTTATCATTGACAACACCTGCCTTGTGGAAGAGACAGTTCATGTAACACTTCAGGTTATCATCTTCGTGTATTTCTTGGTCACTGAACCGTTTTATAGCGTCTGCAAAGAATAAAATACACGATACATTAAATGTTTCTGAGGTCCAACAAACATGGAACGCTTATGAACGGTGGGTTATTTTTAGATGAAAACGCAAAATTGATCACATGGTATGAGGTTGAAATTTTCTTGTTGCTTTCTGGAACCTTGAAAACCTGAAAGAGCTTCGTAAATGATAGGTTGCAAGTTGATTGTGATGTATATGGTTTTTATTTATTTTTGAATTTAATTTTTGTTTTTAGAAATTTCAGCAAGAGCTCACAAACATACAAGTTATGTTTCATCCTACTCTTCTATAAGTTAAGGGTAAAAATGTCTTTAAAATCAAAAACTATTGCCTTCATCAGTTAGAAAGATTTTTTTAATATGTCATCTCATACTATTAACCTACGCTTAACAGAAAAGACTATGTCTTATGTTTTTGGAAAATAAAAGTGAAATGAAATGAAACATAATTTAAAACAGTATTGTTAAATCACTTAAGAGGTAAAATTAACTCATTGCCTTTCGATTGAACCAAAGAGAGTTTCACAAGAGAACAAGAATATAATTACCTTCGGATGCACCAGTTTCAGCTACGCAAGCATCGTGCATTGGTTTCATTTTCTCTAGAAGTTCCGGTGGAGGATACTGGATAGAAAAAAAAACACACACACACATGAAAAGTAATTATGGATATCTGGATAGATATAAATCAGCATACATTGGCATCTCGTCTTGGCTCTTGGCAGTTGATAACTCCAACCAGAAAAAGCAGAAGCAAAGTCGTTACCATTGCTGCTAGCCCTTATAGATCTTCGTATTTCCCGTGACTTTTCTTTTTTAGATTTGGTTGTTTTGCTTTACGATGCTTTTTTATTTTGTTAACTTCTGCAATAAAACCAGGATCGTTTGTCCGCTTCAAGGATGTTGAGTTCCCTAGAATAGCCACCGATTTGATGTCAGGTGAGGGTGAGCTTCGAGATAATTAGAAAAAAATCTTCCCACTTGCACTTGGAGAGCACAATAAAAGCGAGCAGGAAAAATTCTACCATCCTGAAACAACAGCAGAAACAGTTTTCCTCTTAGAGACAAAAGCACAAGCATGTATAAAAGAACAGGCGAATTTGCGGCAAAATGTGGGAAGAAAAATTAAAAACGACTAACTAACCAACAAACGCCCGTCTTGTCGGTTCTCACCGGTGGAACGTGTGCAACGATGCAGCTGCAGTTCGCTTGAAACAAAAACTGTAGATGCTCTCATTAATTTTGTTCAGTTTTATACTATACACAAACACACCCACAAGCACCACAATTGAGTGCCCGACTGGAATCCACTCAGTCCAAGCGACGACAGAGTAACTACCGGTACTAGGCGGCGAAAGGAAACACGACATCCGACTTTCGTTATTCTTTTAATTTAGTTTCAGAGAATTGTATCTTTCTTTTCGATGTTTGGAAAGCTATTTAATCGTTTCTTTTCTAAGAACGCAGAAATACTCATCAATCGACATATAAATTTGTCTGTCACTCAAGATCAATTATTATTATATTTATTTAGTAGATTTTCAGAGAATGGAATATCATTATGTCAATCTTTCTGTCACTCAATCTGCAATGCCTATAAGTTGAATACTGGAGGTATATCTGTAGGTGATAAGTTATAAATATTGATAGAAGGCTAGAGAAGAAGCAGAAGACCAGAAATAAAAAGAAGAAAAGTAATATAAAAACAGAAATAAACTATAAAGATGCATTTCGCGTCAACTTTATCAGATGTCTCCAGCACACTCTTAGATTTCAATGAATTTTTCTATTTTGCAAAACCTAATTTTTGAAAATCTTATTTGAGGCCTACACAAAAAAAATTATTTACAAAATTTGAATTCGAATTAAAAAAAATGATCATTTTTTATTTTGATCAAATTTTGTTTCAAGTTATGTATTTATGGTTTTAGCAACCGTCCGTACATCGCAAGATGAGCATTTCTAAGGAAAAAACTGGTCTTACAAAAACTTTTTCTTGTCTTTTTTTTTGAATGAGCCATTTTCAAATAAAATTATACAAGTAAAAGTCACCATCTTCTTCTTTTTGGCATTACGTCCTCACTTCTGTCCCAGTGAGCCTGTTTCTCATCTTAATGTTCAATGAGCACTTCCACAGTTATTAACGATTGGTCACTATAGAGTGTCCCAGAAAGTATAATGAAAACCATAGTCTTTTTGTCTTGATTGTTTTATCATATATTTTTATATTTTTGTATTTTTTAAGCCATTTCAACCAGCATTTGTGATAAATTTGTTTGATTAAGAATCGTTTACATTGAAAATTTTGATTTTAGAAAATCAATTCTTATCTATTCAGCACAGACCCTACATTTTGTTTATGTTGAAAAATTACTAGTAAATAATACTTTTATCAAAATATTTCGCCGTTTCAAGTACATTATATAAAAGTTGTTTTACATAAATTTTTTGTTTGAAATTTTATGTGGCTTTGCTAGAGAACACTTGAAAATATGGTGAAATTCGAAAAAAAAATCGTATTTTTCTTACCACATAAGACAACGTTACGAAGTTATAACTCTTCAAGTATTTTGAATAGTAATAAAAATAATACATTTCACATTTACGAAAGGTTAGTTCCTGTTCTCTTGGAAAGGAAACTTTTATGTTTGTTTTATTCATATTTTAACGTAAACATAAGGATTGTGTTCTTTGGCCATTTTCAAAACGATCACAACTGGATTCGGATTTTTAGTTCCAATACAAATTTTACACGCTTAAGTTTAAAATTTCAATTTTAATAAGTGATGTTCCGATCAGTCATCATCTCGTAGCTGATAAATATATTTTTTCAGATTTTTGTTTTACGCGCTTGCTGACATAGAACAAATGTTGTAAAACTAAGTCGCTAAAAAATAACGCGATTTGTGTAAGACTGATAAGAGGTGCTTCAAAAAAGTTACGTTATCAACACATTAATAATTAAATAATTCATTAATTGCCCATACTTTCTGGGACACCCTATGACTGGTGGTGACTGGTGACCAATCGATTAAGTTTTCAGCTCAAACGGGTGCTCGGTTCTCCAGATTTGTGCTCTTGAACATTTGAAGATTGGTTTCGATTCATCTCCACCTTAACTCAAGAGCGGTCGCGCATTCAGCCATCGCTAGCGCCACCTCGCTCAAGTTAAACATGAAAATCAAGCTTTTTACAAGGTGATTGTGCCCAGAACACACATGCGATCATTCTTGGGTTAATTTCGATCCGTCGACCAACGTACATCGGTTGTGATATTTTTCTGCTGTCAGTTTTGGAACATAGCTTTTCAAATTCTGGTGCATGAATTTGTCGCAAGCTAACGTGAGTTATACCTCCAGATTCAACTATTGCGAATTCATCTAAAATTGACACAATTACGATGGATCCCAAGCAACGCCACCTGCAATTAAAATTAACTACAGCTCTCTACACCTTGAGTAGAGGTTAACTTTTCTTGCACTTTAATGCACCTACATTTCCACGACATTCAGTACCGCGTTTAGCTGGCAAGAGCAATATAATTATAGTGGTGTGGACAAATCTAATGTCCATCACTGGAATGCTCGCACTGTGACGACTAGTTGAACAGTCGGATATCATGGGAAATAATTTGCACAAAATATATCAATTAATTTTATTGAAGAAGTAAACTTTAATTAAAGTCCTCACTCTTTCATTATCTTTTTTCTGTGCAAGCTGACTCAAGCGATGATCAAGTATTTAGTAGCAAATGAAAAAATAATAACACCAACGATAGAAAATGGCAAATAGAGACACGCATGTGCATAGGTGTGGTATGTACTGCATCAGCGTTTTCCAAACTTCCATCCCCCTGGTCAATCGCTTGCTCTTTTTTCTTAGGTCAATGTAGCTAGCGGTATACGAGGGTTCACCCAAGCATGATTGAAAAACACTGAACTACAAGTACAGTGATAGATGAAAAGATTTGTAGCACTCATGATGGGTTTGATACTGTACGGCATGTTGAGTTGCATGGTTTCGGAGAATGAAAATGTTGGTTGGTAAATCGTGTTGCACATTTAGTTATAAATGTTGGAATCCTCACTACTAAAGAATCAGTGCCGAGTTTTAAAGGCTCATAGAAAGCTTATGCCTGGGACCACTAGATTGAAAAGGCTCCTTGTCTCATCAAAATTAAATAAAAAATTGCTTTTTAAGGGTAAGGTATTCAATTCTGGCAGACAGAGATATATTTGCCATATTAAGTGTAATTGTGGTAACAATGTTGATAATTACACTTAATTTGGCAAACATATCTCTATGTGCCAATATTGAATACCTTTCTCCTAAAAAGTAAAAAAAAGCTGACTGCAAAAGTTGGAAATAAAAAATAAAAAATTACTTTGTAATGAAAAATGCCTTGCAATAGGTATCTCTTCAAAAATACATAGTTCCAAGGAAAATATTCTATAATCGAAAAAAGATAGAATTGGACATCTAAGAGAGCCGAAGAAGATACAAAGTTATGAAAAGTGAACGTGAGATCGACGGCGCTGCAAGGCGTTCTGTGGCGTAATTGCTTAACGCGCTCTGTCTAAAGTTCTGGGAAGGCGTGGGATCGAAGCCAATCAAAACGAAACTATATTATTATTTTTTTATAATTTTGCATCTCAATTTGTCCGAATTGATGTTTGTGTCTATTAACTTCGGGTTTTTCTAAGTAACAATCGGCTGGTGAGCCGTGACAGTAATAACAACCCTAGTTATAGCTCGATAACAGTTTCCAAAATAAGATAAATTGATCACATGAGAATAAAATCTATTCTTGGTATTTGAATACCACAGTGATTAAGAAATGAAATTAAATAATTAATATCCTTCAATTTGTAATACATATCAGCCATTTTCGAAAGCTGGTCAAAGGAAACAAATTGTTTTCTTCTGATATATTCACCTTAAATTAAATTACTTGCAGTCACCTAATTCCGTTTCCACGAAAAGTGTTCAAATAACAAAGAGACAGGGTGAAAGGGATCTGGTATACCCTTCACCGCATAGTTTTTAAAGTCATAGACACCGCTTGTTTTTTTAGAAAGGCTCCTTACTATCTGACATTGTAGAGTTCACATTTTAGTTTTCCGATAAAATGACTTAAAACAAAATGGCGTCAAGAGAAAATTTTTATTGTGATACTTTCCCCCAAATGACGATTCCCTGAATTTCATTTACCAGAAGAGTGATTCCAAGCAACAGCACCAAAATTTGGTAAATTTTTTAATTCATTTTTTTCTATTGAGCTGAAACTTTGCACAGTTTTCCAGTTCCATCTAAATCGTCATTTTCCGATATCAAATCTTCAAGTTGAGTCACGACTAACTTTTCAAAAGGGTGTATATGAAAATGGTTCAAAAATATTCAAAAAGCTGCACAGCAAAAACGGTTCGTTCGATTGTTAGACAACTAAAGAAACAAAGTTAGACAACTAAATAAAGATTCCAAAAAAAAATACACACAGTAAAAAAAAAATATTTTTTTGCATTAAAAAACATAATTTTTGACACAAAAACCCAAATATCTCAAAACCCTATCGGAATACCAACGTAATTTTTTGAGGGAAAACGGTCCATTATATTAGCTATCTACCATAAAAATTTGGTGATGGTAAACCAATAAACAAAAAAGTTATGACATTTCAAACAAGTCACAATTTTCACATTTAGTAGAAAAAAATTTTTTTTTCGGTGTAAATTATTACGGGAACCGCAGTTTGTTGCTGATTTTATTGTTAAGGGCCTTGCGTAAATTAAACAAGTCGTTTTCATGTATTCATTAGTATTATGTATATTATATGTATAAATATTATGTATATGTATAAATATTATATGTATATGTATAGATGTATAAATTAAAATGAATTAACAGATTACACGAAAATAAAATTTTTTTTACCAGGATATTTTTTTTTAGAGTATGATCGATGAGTTTCTAAATGTTATATATAAACTTTAAAAGTTTTGGATTTGGGTATGCGTTATGAGATCATGAAAACATTTTATTAATACTTATTTATTTATTTATTGTTATTCAATTTTTTTACAATATCGAACACTCTTGCATCATTATCAGTACAGTTCGAGTATAGTTTTGCTTTAATTTTATTTTCTGACAATGGAATGAAACAGTGAAATTTTTGGGTTCCTTGGATCGTTTTCGCGTTATTATATTGCTCGCTGAGCTCTGATGCCGTTAATTCGTACTCTTCAGTAGTAGTAAAACAAAATGATAATTTTGTTAAATCTTCTTCTTTTCTGCGATTCGCCCAATCAAATAGTTCTTTTGCAGTTTTAATTGGATGCTCACGTTCTTTGGCTAAACTTGCTCTTGTGGCCATGCGCTTTATGGTTCCTCCAATAGCATCACAAGGACCTTTGCCATGTGACGTAGCAAAGAAATGCCATTCTGCATCAATTCCGTACTTTGATTTAAATTGACATAGGCTCGAAAAATTCTTACGGTTTTTGTACTGCGATGCTGCTCCATCAGACATGAAATATATCTTTCTGATTTCTTTATCCTTATCAACGCGTAAAAAGTTAATCATTTTGGCAATGAATAAATTTACAGATACTGAGTTGTGTCTTAAATCTTCGGAAATTACAATAAAACTAAAATGTTCAATTTGCGTACTTCCATTGAAATAAATAACGAATGGATGAATTGTAGCTTGTTGTACGTTCCAGTGATGGGACTGCACTTCATCTTGCAATACAAAGCTATAGTTTTCAGAAAAATCACAAATGACTAAAAATTCACCATCTTGTAATGTATTTTTCGTATTTTTTAAAAAGCGGGATTGCTCTGTTTTAAGAAAGTCGTGAGGAATTAAACTTTCTAATTTCAAGCAAAAAAATGACACAAACTCATCTACAGGTTTTACAATAGTTTCTAGGTCACACCTATCCGTAGTCACCCATTGCTCAAATGATAACTAATCAATATAATTTTCTTCAAACTCAGCGAATAAAGTATTTTCCAATGATGAAGAATCTGGACAATCCGAACAAGATCGTAGATAGCAATTTGATGTTGTATTTTCACACAAAAGACTACCAGTTAACATTTTAATATCCTTTGATAAATTGATTCTTTTCAAACTATGTAAGATTAGGTTAATATTTTCGTGTGTTGTGCACACACAAACATTATATGTTCCTGAATTGGATAGAAGCTTGCATTGCCTTGGACGAAGGCTTGCAAATGAGGAAAAACCTACCTTGATATTTTCGTTAATGTCCTTGAAGCGTGTATACGCTTCTTTCAAAGTAGTCATCATTAATCGTTTTTGGATTGCTTGACGCTTTCCATCTTTTTTCACAGATACATAATCTTTTTGGCCAGGCATAGCTCTACTTACTTCATCGTCTTCAAAATATTGAATTATTTTTTCTTTTGTCTCATCTGTCTCATCATCGACCTAGCATTTTTGGTTGCAAGACAGTTATTTTTGAGTTGTTTTGCCTCTTTTGCTGTATTTCTATTGGTTTTGAACTCATCAATGGCGTCTTGAATAGACCACGAGCTTGGCAGCATCGACAAAATCAATAATTTTTCTTTCCTTGTCGTGGCTAGATTCGAGAACCTTTCCTTCATATTCATAATTACCTCATCGTAGTCTGTATTTTCCACATCCTCAGGTCCTAATTTGAAGAGGTTTCTTCGTACAGCTTCGTTGATTTCACGGTATTTTTTCTCGGGATAATTGACGTAACCCATCTTCGTCCATTTAATCGGAGTCACTTTTATTCCAGCTATCCCTTCGTTGAAGCGTTCGATGTTGACCTTCTGGATGCACTCATCTTCTGATTGATTTGTTGAAACAGATGTCGCTGATGGTACCGTGGCAAGACTATCTGCACTTGGTACTTCTGGTAACTCCTCAGTTGTTGTCGGTGCATCTAGTAATTCCTCAGTTGTTGTTGTTTTCGAACTTCCTACAACCTGATCCACCGATTATGTACAGATTGCCCGTTTGTCAACGTTTAAACGGCAGGACGTACAAATGCGTAAATTTGTATTCAATGTAGACATTGGAGCATAACCAGCCGCTTTCAGTTTATCTATGGTGCTTTCGGTGAGATTTCGTAGCTCTTTCGAACACTTTTTTTCTGCAAACGGCCTGCAACAGTTGAGAAAGCGACTACTCATGTTGCTCGTTAGATTTTAATAAACAAAATCACTTTTAAGTTTTTACTGACTAGTTTGGTGTCGTTTGCTTGACTGAAGAAAAATTTTACAATTAAATCTTTTATAACCATAGTGGTAGTATATTTTTAGCTTTTTCGTGAGTATGTTCATGGTATGTACCTATCATGTTTTTGATGTTGTTGAAGTTACTCGCTTTCTCCCAAATATGATTAACAAAGTCTATTCTCTACCAAGGCGGGTCTATACCCAGGTGTAATCAGATTTTAACTTTGTGGAGAAAACCGACCTGCTTTACGTATACTAGATCACCTGGGTATAGACCCGCCTTGCTCTCTACGAGGTAAACTTTTTGCAGGTAAACTAGTCGTATACCTGTATAGAAAACTTTTTTTGTAGCTTTTGTCTTCAATATTAGATTTCTTATAGGTTTCTTTTATCAAAAGGTTTCAACACTATTGAGAGAATTTTTCTTCAGTTACGTACAATAAAAAATATGACACTATCAAGACTTTAGATCACAACACTGGATCGCGTCTAACTTTCTAATAGATGCTATAATAGTTATGAATAATTAAATAAAATATGATGAAAACAAATTGTTAACCTCATGTGGTACCCTTAACAAAAAATTCAGCAACAAACTGCGGTCCTAAAAAAAATTAACAATGAAAAAAAAAATTTTTTTTCACTAAGTGTCAAATTTGTGAAATATTTGAAATGTCATAACTTTTTTGTTTATTGGCTTACCATCACCAAATTTTTATGGTAGATAGCTAATATAATGGACCGTTTTCCCTGGTATTCCGATAGGGTTTTGAGATATTTGAGTTTTTGTGACAAAAATGATGTTTTTTAATGCAAAAAAAAATTTTTTTTACTGTGTGTATTTTTTTTTGGAATCTTTATTTAGTTGTCTAACTTTGTTTCTTTAGTTGTCTAACAATCGAACGAACCGTTTTTGCTGTGCAGCTTTTTGAATATTTTTGAACCATTTTCACATACACCCTTTTGAAAAGTTAGTCGTGACTCAACTTGAAGATTTGATATCGCAAAATGACGATTTAGATGGAACTGAAAAACTGTGCAAAGTTTCAGATATTTTTGAAATGGTCGATCAGAATCGACTTGCATGCCTCCGTGGAATCCCTCAGAATGACCCGTTCTCCCTAAAAGTGATACAGTTCAAAAAAGATATATTATATTCTTAAGTGACAGAGTGGTGGAAGAACAATAAACAATCAATGTAAGGAGATATTGGGTCATTCTTGTCAAAATACATATTTCCAAAAATGCTGAGAGCAATAAAACTCGAAAGAGCCGCCGAGCAAATAAATAAGGGTGCATATCAGATAACCGATTCGATCACTACCTTTAAATCTTAAGATTAGTGAGGAATATGATGCAATGCTTGGCGTAGTAGATCAGGTTGGATACATTTGTGTGGCATCGATTATGGTTATGGACATTGAAGTACTGCCAATAACAGTGTATATATCTCAAGATACTACTGTGCAAGATACGAAAATGTTCATGACCCGTAATTTATTTAATTATGTAAAACAAGATACTCCTATTGTAGTCACCGGTGACTTTAATATTGACGTTGTCAAACAAGAAAATATTAAATTTGTTTATATCATAAATTTAAAGTTGGCAAATCGTCCAAATGAAGCGACCACATTAGGTGGTTCTTGTACTGATTTAACGTTTATTAAAATATAAGTGTAGAGTGCAGTCGATATTTTCTTACCATAGACCGATTATCACGATCAATGCACCCGAGCTATCAAACATCTAATCTATTGGAGGAGTTTGGCGAACTACAGCTGGAGCCAGAACTGAAACCGATCACCCAAACAAGCAACACAAAGAAGCAACGACCAAACAAACAAACTCAATCATCAGGCACATCACTGGATTATTCCTGGAACACCAAACACTGGTTCTTGGAACCACAGAACGACAAATAGTCCTTTTCAGGACCACCAAAATGAGTCCTAAAAGAGTTAACTTCTGAAAATTTCTTTCGATCTATAACTACGCAAAACAAGTATACTTACAAATTCATACACATGACAAATTATTATTAATCTTTCATTACACTCATACTCAAACTTCACTGTTATTCAAACATCATAATCAAATCAAATCCTTTTTAAAGTATTTTACTTTTAAATCCGAAAAGTTTCCAAATCAAATGACAGATCTCCCTTATTGAATACTCACAATCACAGCACCTATCATCTATCATCAAACATCCTATCACCTGCAAAAATCTACTACACTGTTGTAAGAGTCTGAACCAGAATTGATCGAAGTTGTGTCCATAGTAGTTCTACGTCAACCCCGCGGTAATGAAACAGACTTTACCCATCCCTTTTTTTTGATATTTATTATTTATTTAATTTGAAAATGCAAATGTTGCAAGTTTTATGTTTTTAAAATAAGTACTGGCATCCACCGCTTGTGACTATAATCTGTATTTTGTTTTCTGAAAGATTTATGCATGTTTAAAAAATGTTTGCTCTGTAACAACATGCTACACAAATAGTTACCAATGGCTACAATTTTTTTAAATGCTTAAATCTTTTACATCAACTAGGTAGGCTAAAGCGCCGTTAGGCATAACGCATCTGAATTCATAGAAATTAAATTACAAATGCATTTTCTGGATCAAGAAGCGTATCAATGACATTGCCATCTTTAATAGTCACTATATGGTCATGACAAAAATCTGGTAATATGGACATATCTTGACAATTAACCAGGAGACCTGCAATTTCTTCAAAAAATTGCGTTCATTGTTTCAGAATCGTACCAATCTTGTCACCGTCGTTTGGTTTTTGATGGCCACCTAGCGGTCCTCCTGAAGAACAGGGTTTTTTTATTCTTTTTTTATTGAGGCATTTTCTGCTGATTGAATTATGATCACTTTATTTCTCAACATTCTAGATGAAATCAAATTTTTAGTAATCTTATTGGTCAGTGTTTTGGGCAGACTGGATTAAGGTGAAGATGAATCGAGGCCAAAGTTCAAATTTTCAAGAGCACGAATCTGGAGAACCAAACATCCGTTTGAGCTGAAAACCTAATCGATTGGTCACCACCAGCTAGTGACCAATCGATTAAGTTTTCAGCTTGAACGGATGTTCGGTTCTCCAGATCCGTGCTCTTGAAAATTTGAACTTTGGCCTTTCATTCATCTTCACCTTAAGGAATTTAAACTTGTGCATTTGATTGAACATCTGTTTAAAAATGAAATCAAAAATATCAGAATTGATGGTATATGAAGTTAGCTTATTTTTACAAAGGTAAAATAATCGGTCTGTCCGAACATCGAACAATTGGAATTAAGAATCCTCAGAAGATTCTGTTAGGAATACTAATAATATATTGGTTGAAGTCTTGTTGAAATGTTCAAAGAATTGTGTTCAGAACCTTCGAAGAATTTTGAATGGAATAACTCAGTGATATTTTTTTTTAGAAAAATTTTAGCTCGAATATGTCAAATTTTTCTTGATTTTATTCAAAATATAACATTTATTTCTGTTTCATATTGACAATCTATTCCATGTTTTTGAATAGATGGTGTTCAAAAGAACAATCATTAAAATGTTAGTATGGTTCTATTAGTCGATATCGAGTCATGGACCACTGGTTTTAATAATGTGCGTCCCGCATTAGAACAAAAAATATCTGGTCACTTAAGCATAGTCCCGTTTGGTATAAACACAATACGTACTTTGTGGAGTTACTGAGTACATGTTATATTTTTTTGTCTCGGATTGGAGCAAAATATATGTGGTTACTTCAATATTGTATGATGCTGCGAGATGAATCAAGAGATTATAGCAAGTATGTGATCTACAAATAGGGAAATATTTTTGTACACATTTGAGCTTGAGCTTGAGCTTGATTGGCTGCCCGTGAATGCTACTCCAGTATCGCCAGATCAGCTGCACTTACACAAGGAACCAACCGAATGACTGCTTGGGACTAACAGGCCTCCTCAGTGTGTAAGTGCTGGTGATCTTTTATTTTTAGCGACAATGGTGCTTGCCACGTCAGAATGCAGACCAATGTGGGGAAGGTGGAGGAATTGATGATGCATTATACTGGCTCCCACGTAGACCGTATATACCACTGCATCTAAGCCAGTACATGCGGGAGTGTATGGATTGGGGGAAAGGCAGTTCACAGTCCGACGGAATGAGCGAAGAAGCAGGAATCGGTCTACTTTTAAAGTGCGAAGCGGAATCCAAAATAAGCGTGAAAACTGCTTGAACGTGATTGGTTGCGTAAGAAAAGGGTTCACATTTTCCGAACTTTCAATGATTCTATGACACTTCCCCGAACGCCATTACCCCGAATGCGGTTACCCCGAACGCCACTACCCCGAACGCCATTACCCCGAATGGGTCATTACCCGACGCCACTACCCGAACGCCATTACCCCGAAAGTATAATATTTTGAAATGGATAATTGCGGTGTATTGTGATGTGGGATTTCGATAAATAGGGTAATATTCGTATGGATTCTAAAAAGGCATAGCCCTTAACGCACAGTAAGATCATCCTGAAGGTGACAGGTTCAAATCCAACGATCAAGGGATAGAGTATATTAAAATGATTAATTGGCTAAGCTAACTCTAAGTCAGCTAAGTCAGCACTATGGAAGTGCTCGTGAGAATATAAGACTGAGTAGCAGATTTTGTTACAGCAGAGATGTAACTTCTTCTTCCTGGCGTTACGTTTTAGCTGGAATTGATCCTACTTCTAAGTTTTTCTATTAGCACTTCCACAAATATTAACTGAGAGCTTTTTTGACGATTGGACATTTTCAATTTGTATATCGTGCAATAGGTACGAAGATACTCCATGAAAAAAACATCCAAACCGAAAAGATCCTCGAGCGGTTGAATTCGAACTCACGACCCCTAGCTTGATCTTGCTGACTAGTTATGCGCTTACTACTACGGATATCTGGGCTCCGATGTAAAATCAGGATCTTTCAGGAGGTTCTTGAACAACCTATTGCTGTGTCTAACAATTGTAACAAAGGAGGGGGAAAATTGATTATCCTTTAGGTGATTTGATCCACTGGCACAATACTTTTCATTTGTCGAGACTTAGCGTATGTTACCTACAGCCTATATTGAAAGAAAAGGGAAAATTTCTTATGAAATTAAAATCTATGCAATTCCCAAAAACATATTTTTTTACGTTTTATTTTCTAGCTCAAATATTTTATTTGCAGTGACGACAATGAATGGTCGCCATCTGGACCAATTTGACCAAATTTTTTGGGCTGTGGTATAGAAGGCTGGGACGACACCAAAATATGATCACAAAATTCCATCACCATTACGGCAAAAAAAGCTTTGGTGTTCAGAATTATTTAGCTGAATTTCGAAAAGAAATTTAATTCTTTAGGTGAATTCTTATAACAGCTGCTCAGCAGCTCTATAAGAGATCTTAACTTACATATAACAAAACAAACTCTATATTCAGAATAAATTAAATATTTTGTTCGTGATTATAGCCCCTCAAGTATTACTAGAGGAAAAAGTGCTGCTTAATCTCCTATCAATAATTCAATAATACTTACAACAGTATAACTAATAAAAATAGTAGAAAGAACAGCCTATTTTAGAAAGAAGGGAATATCTCTGATGCTCGAAGCTATGATGAGAATAAGCACCAAGATGAAGTTATCTCAGGCTGGAAGTCTCATTGATAAAGATAATAATAATAATGACAGTAAGCACGACAAAAGAATTGATAGATCGGCCAAAAGTAAGGTAAATCTCTGATAAAGATAATATTGATAAAGATAATATCCAATTGGAAATTAGACCGTTGCTTGCCAGCTTACATTACAGATGCATACATACAATCCATGCTCAGTCCAAGTTTATTGCCCACAAAAAAATACTATGCTAAATTTTGAACTATTCGGGGTAATGGCTCATTCGGGGTAGTGGCGTTCGGGGTAATGACCCATTCGGGGTAATGGCTTTCGGGGTAATGACCCATTCGGGGTAGTGGCGTTCGGGGTAGTGGCATTCGGGGTAATGGCATTCGGGGTAATGGGATGGAGCCCTTTCAATAGTTTACCGTAAATAATCAATAGTTTTCTCCATTCGAGTAAAATATTGTATAGAGCAATTCTCGCTGAAACCAGGCCGCTGAAAATGGCCGCCAAATTTTTTTCAAGCCTAAATGAAAGCTATATCCTATCTCTATACGATGCCACTAAGTTTGCTATGTATTCCAAGCGAAATATGAGACATATCACTTGAAGAAATACCCAAGATTTATCGAAAAATGGGCTTTTTCGCAAACTGTTCAGCTAGCTGGCGTACGAGGGGTCCACCAATTTGAGAAAACAGAAAGGACCACCCTTAAGTTTTATCGAAAACTAGCGATCAGTGCCATAAAATTGGAATTATAACGATGGCGGCCTGGTTTCAGCGAGAATTGCTCATACATTTCCGACCGATTGGTGGGAAAATATTGAAAATCTATCGATAAATGGCTGAGTTATTAGCGTTCAAAACCTAACATAATTTCGTGACGGAGTTTATCATTATGAAAAAAAAAAAGATTACCTACACAGCAAAAGTTTAGCTGTTATATCACGTCATTTCAGTTGCACATCAGTCCCGTTGCAAATACATATGGTGTAGAGCTACATATTTTAAACGAACGAAATAGCCGGCGACTCCTGAAGGTAACACAATTGATGTGAACTTTAGATTGGGATTGCTACTCGTAATGTTTTTTTGGCGTTTTAGTCGATCATCACGTTTAAGTGAGATATTGTGGTTGGTTGGTTTGACTTTATTAACGAGATTTTTAGCCCTGGGCTAGTTCATCTCGGGACCAACGGCTCTACTTCCCTTCCGAAGGAAGTCGTCACTATAACTTTTTACGTCATAAGTGACTATGTCGGGGATGGGATTCGATCCCAGGTCCTGAGATATTGTGGTTAAATGGAAGGAATCAATTTCCCAAATATTCAATTATTGATACATAGCTTAAAATTTCGTCAGCCGATGCTAATTTCTATTTTTTTTTTGTATATGTTGTAATCACTGATTTACAAATCAATATGATTTGATGAAGAAACATTGTGTCATTATCCTACAGAAAAAATAATTCATTGAAAAAAACATTTATCAGTACCCCATTAATTTTCCAAACGAGGAAATGGTAATTGATCAGTCATTAGGTGCAACAACTTTTAGTTATTCTTCGTAATCGAATCTTGAAAGCACATGATTAGCTTATTATGTGGCACGCAAAGACTGTTGCGGTGAATCGCATAATGCACAATCCCTGTTGGGAACCATCCTATTCGTTCTGTTTCCAGAGATGGCAGGTCTTTGCAAACTTCGGACTGAAAGATGCTTGCAGTTAGAGACTCTTCAATTTCTTCGCTTTATTGGTTTGCTTATAAGTCTATTCCCCGAGCAGAGTGGGTTGGAGCACAGTGTGGAATCAAAAATGGTATGCTGCTGACAAGCATAAAAAGGATCCAATTTCCAATCTCTCTCTCGCGATATGCACTATCGAGGAACAAGACTCAACTGGAACGACAATTTTCAAATATAGGGGAAGTGGTGGAAAAATGAACAGGGGTGGTAAAATGAACATCGTGCCTTTTACCAACAAAAAACAAAATTGGTTGAATTTTTTCACGCACGGACGATTTAGAGCATAAATAGGAGTGTTCGGGTTGATACAGAGGTCAATTGAAGTGAAAATATCAACGAAAACTAAGATTTTAGAAAACTACGTTTGAAAATTAGAATCGACGTAACTTTTAGCTCGGGAGTCTTGAGGTTTTTCAGTGAGATGAATATCGTTATGATGTGATATCAAATCTGATACCTTAAGATTTCTTTTTGAATGGGTTACAATCATTAATAGGTATATTTTCGGGAACGCAATGAAAATTTACAAATATATTAGTTTTGCTCACGTTTTTGCATGATGTTCATTTTACCACCAAGAGCTGTTCATTTTACCCACATAGTGCAGGTAAAATGAACATTTGCATCGTTTTTTGATAGCGATAAAAATATGTGGAAATTTAGCTATTTCAGTCTGAATTCGTGTAGGTGCTATAGATTACATCCTTATTTTTGATGTTGTGCGATAGAACTATACAAATTACTCGGTTTGCTATCCTAAACTAGATGATATCCTTAAGGTGTTCATTTTACCACCCCTTCCCCTACGCGTTCCTACCGATATCTGTGGATCGATATCTAATTTGGAAGACAAGTTCTTATTCGTTTGGCAGAGCTTTTTTTTACCTCGTTGGAATCGTCGTGAGCAAGCGTGTATATTTGATGGAATAGAAAATACTTCAATTCTTCCCCCGGATGAAGGAAATTTGTTTGAAAATATGTTCGGTGAGATAAAATCGGTCGATTTAGGTAATGAATTCTGTGACTTCCGGAGTACAAACCAATTACCGAATAAAGAGATTGAAAAGTAGATTTGAGTGTTTCATTCAGGGATGAGAAAAGTACTGGAGCAAACATTTACCGCCTCTACATTTACATCTTTCTACACGACCATCAAAATCCAAAGCAAACCATGACGGTTCAAAACAAAAAAAATGTCACGGCTCTTCAAAAATGTAATCTTCTTCTTCCTAACGTTTTTCAACCCCGAATGCGAAATGACTCGAGCACAGTGGTGACACGATTTTTGCGGTTTTCGGGGTTTTGCATTTTTGCTCGATAAAGGCAGTATGAAATTGAACTTGTTTATATGTATCGTAACGGAATGATTGTGGTCTTTCTGTTAGAGCTAATAGATTTTAATTAGTTGAAAACACAAGCAAAATATTAGCGATTGAATGATTTAACACTTTTTTCAATCATTCAGCTTGGAATGGCTGCCCGAAAATGGTCATAGTGGAGAGACAAAAACAGTCAAGCAGTGTGTGAACCGTTGGCAGCGCAACGCCTGATGGTATTGATGCTGCTGCTGCTTTGTGTTTTGGTGGAATGGCAGAATCGATGAACTGTGGTGAATTGTGGTCACAGTTCCCAAGACTGGTTTCATTTATTCCAGGTGCACAGTTTTCGCAGTTTCTCACGAACGGATTCTACAGTTTCACCAAATTTTAACAAACTTGATGCCGGAGTAGGCTTCATTTACTGGGCCACAAATTGTATATAAAAGTGATTTTATTGCTCAAACTATCATCAAAACATAAAATCGATCAATGCCGATATTATCATAAAGCATTCCGATTAGAAGAAAATATAAATTTATAACAATTGCATATCAAAATGAGCTGTAATACTTCCACTTATTCGTGCCTTGCTATGTTATGGTTTATTATTAAGACCTGATAAAAATCATAATAGTAAAACAAGCTGCTGATAAGTTCTCCCTGGCATTTTGTGAGAAAACTTGGTCATGAGAGTGAAAATTTCTCAAGCTTGGTGTATTGCTGAATACCAAATCAAACAAAGTAACAAACCATCCTTTTTGTTCTCCAATACTCACTTAATGACAAATCGTTGTTCAATGTTTTGTAATACACTCGGTATTGAAATACCGTTTTGCTTCAAATTCCGAACAGATTTATATTCCGTACACTTGGTTTTTGAATGGCGATTTGGTTGAAATGTTTCGCTGAAATATGTCATCAAATAACTAGCAAATGACAGTCGATTGCAATTCAATTTTAATGTATTTTAATCTATTTTATATTTCGGGTGGTGCTGGTTTGCTTTGGTATTAAATTTTAATACCATGATGATTAACGTTTGATATCTTGTCCTACTAGGGATACAATGGGAAGAGTTGGTCATTCGTTTGAGTTAATGTGCACAGGCTTACGACCCACCCTAATGTATATCATCATGATCTTCTTCCAATGCATCTTTGTAGGTACAGCTCAAACATATAATCATGGCATCACGCTCTCTGTGATGGCATTTGAAGACTAAACCATATTATGCTTATCACTGGCATTAGGTGTGTTTTCGCCTTGCTACTTTGAACGCGTAGTGAACCGTATCATAAATATTTATGATTGGCAACAACAACAAAATCAGCTTAGGTGTTCAGAAATTATACGCTATGCAAACAAGCCTACGCTTGCGATACACTGTCAATGTCGTTTGAAATGACACTAGATGGAAAATTGAAAAAGGATCCATTAGCTGACATCTCCTGGTAAAATGTTTTGTTATAAATACAATAGTAAAGATTGAGTATCATACACTCTAAGGTTGGCTTATCAAACACAAAATTATTAATTCAAAACCCTTATTTTCGATGTTTTTTTTGGAATTTCTGCTGATTGTTTTTATACTTCTCAAAAAACATATATGCGCAGCATAATTTTTCCGTGGGTATCGAAGCCTCAATCCCTTGAAAATGAAATGGGACGTATTACACCGAGGTACCCTAATCTTAGACGTTGTAATTAATTTTATTTTTTTATTGCAATGGATAAAGTTTATCGATAGCTTTCTTTTATCGAACCTTTTCCATATTTTGTATACTAATAGCAACGCAGAAAGCCAAGAGGAGGTCCAAAATCACAATTAAATCTTACACCGAAACTGATCATTCTTACAAATATCCTTATGGTGCTCTTTGACACTGCTAAAAAATGTATCATATGGTGAGGCGATTTGGTGATTGCTGCGATAACACTGCGGATAAATTTCGACCATTTTGGTGAGCCTTAGCAGACAATCACAATAATTGGATATTTTAGGATATAAACGGTTTACCGCCTTCACAAGTTCAGTGTAAAGTTGTGACACTATTAAGTGAAACATTAAAGACATAGACTACAGTTCACTTAATAGAATTATCCGATGTATTTCCCCAAACTTGACACCGACAGTTTTATGCTATACCATACGAAATACGACTAAACAGAATTCTCCCCCTGAAGAAGACTCGGATTAGAGTCGAAACGTCGGGAAAAATCTAAAATAGTCATTTTTATTACCCAAGACTGCAGCGCCGAAACTAGTAGCTCGAAATCTCCTCGCTTTCACCTTTACTATTTTAAATCAGCAGGGATGTCCACATATGAAATTCTGAACAGCATTCTCACATAGCCCGTCATAAATTTCAAACGGTCCTGGGCGAGATTCTCATGGAATCCTGAGGAAGAATCTATCAAACTCCCAAGCAAGCTTATCATCGAATCTTCTTACATAACCCTGAGTAAGATTCTAAAAGATTTTTTTAACAGGGAAGTGAGGATATGAGTAATCGTATAAATCTATTGTTTGCTAACACTGACAATCGTTAACATTCAAGATACTTTAAGTTTGAATTGATTTCACATAGAAACACCTGACAAGATGATTGATGTGGAAAATTATTAGCTTTCCTACTGAAACGCAACTCTGTTCTGTTACTGTCAATTACCGTGCACCCCAGCTAATTTGAACGGTACCTCAAGCAAACCATTGGGGTTCATTTTTAATTTGAACTTCTAGTTACCATCTCATTAATTGTTCTGTTTTAATTCTGCGTCCCATTCCACAACGTTTCATTTCACTTCATTGAGTTTCACGAGCTAAATGACGTTTGAACCATTTTTAATGTGAACGATGTGCAATTTAGCGGGAGTCAAATTAAAAAGTGTTCAGATTAAAAGCGGTCAAAGCAACGGTATACAAGCATTTAAAGTTCCAATGTATGATAACTATTACAAATTATAGACGAGTTCAAGACAATCAAATGAAAGCTGTAAAATTTGCATGCGTTTGAACTTATTCAAAAAAGGGGGACATTTTCAAGAGTGAAATGTGGAACGTTTCGCGGGACACTTTTCAGCGCGGAACCAATGTTAAAATGCGGGACTGTCCCGCGAAAAGCGGGACGTCTTGTCGCTTTATCACAGCAATAAAGCGCTTCCTTCTTTAGCTGGCGCATTATGCCGCCAGTCTCCCTAGTACATACCTTGAATTACTTAACCTTCCGTCAGTCGCTCAAAAAAAAGTTACACCATCGGTCGCATCGTGTACTGAGTACACGCGGAGCAATTTTGATTGTCAATCTAAAGCTAGGCAAGATAGAGTATTGATGTCTTCGGCAAATTTCTTCAGTTCAGCGGTACCAATCGGACAGTGGACAAATGAAACTTTGAAAACATCCTCACCCTTCAGTGGCCATCGGAATGTGTCCCGGGGGGAACCGATGAAGTGGACATTTCGCAATGCAACATCTCGAACACAAATATCTCAGGATCTAGATTTTTTAGCAAGATGGTGTCTTCGGCAAAGT
The DNA here is from genome assembly GCF_002204515.2 of Aedes aegypti. NCBI lineage: Eukaryota > Metazoa > Arthropoda > Insecta > Diptera > Culicidae > Aedes > Aedes aegypti. The sequence continues at coordinate 164,519,236 of NC_035107.1, forward strand.
TGTTCAGTAGATCAAGGACTAACATGTGATAGGCTGCTTGTTTCGGAATTCTGTCACCAGTTGGCGCTAGTGAGCATGTAATTTTTCAAACACAGATATCTCAGGATCCTGATTACCTAGAAAGATGTGGTCTTCGGCAAAGTTGTTCAGTAGATCAAGGGCTAACATGTGATAGGCTGCTTGTTTCGGAATTCTGTCACCAGTTGGCGCTAGTGAGCATGTAATTTTTCAAACACGGATATCTCAGGATCCTGATTACCTAGAAAGATGTGGTCTTCGACAAAGTTGTTTAGTAGGCCAAGGACTATCATTATAGGCCATCTAACTTGAAATTCTGCCATCAGATGGTGCTAGAGAGCATGCAATATTTCAATCACGAATATCTCATGATCCCAATTTTTTAGAAATATGGTGTTTTTGGCAAAGTTGTTCGATAGTTCAAGGACTAATATGTGATGATCTATTTAATTCTATTTAATTTTATTTAATCTATTTAATTTAACTTATGAGTATGATATTTTTTTAACACAGATATCTCAGGATCCCGATTACCTAGAAAATTGACGTCTTCGGCAAAAGTATTGAGTACGTCAAGGTCTAGCATGTGATAGACCACCCAACTAGAAATGCTACCACCAGATGGCGCTAGTGAGCATGCTGTATATTGATCGCGGCTATCTCAGGATAGCAGTACCATACCGAAATACCGTAAGGTGGGTCCAGGGAGATAAGGGTCTGAGGCCAAGGGTAATGTCGATGCACTGTATACCACTTGAGCAATTCAACAAGAATTGCTCAAGTACAGTACATCGGCGGATTTTAGTGGGTCGTCGTTGGTGTGGCAACCCCATACTGCCTGAGATACCTTCTCAGGCGTCTGTTTGCAGATTTCCCTATTGTAAAAAAAAATCTCAGGATAGTGATATTATAGCAAGATGGTGTCTTCAGCAAAGCTGTTTAGTAGATCAAGGACGCAGATATCTTTGGATCTAGGATCGGGATTGCATAATCATGAAAATGGTGTCTTCAACAAAGTTGTTTATTATGTTCAAGGCTAAAGTATGTTTAACATGTTATAATCCGTTTGATTCGAAACTATGCTACCAAACGGCGCTATTCAGTATGAAAATTCCATAAGTAAATACTTCAGAATCTTAACTACAGTCAAATTTCCAGTCGATATTTAAGGGATCGTCGACACATGGAAATATTGAGTCATGGAATACATATTCTTTGGAAAGCTGATTGAAGGGTGCATCATGGTAACCATGATTTTTGGTTTTGTTTCAAGTATGGTTTCATGAGTCGATATCGAGCTATGGAACATTGATTCATGGAGGTTTGACAGTATTTAGAAATATGGCGTTTTATGTTCTCTTTACAAACTGTGTTGGATTTTTCTTGAAACAAATATTATTCAACTGCTTCCGGGCTTCTATTATTATCTGTTTGCGTTTGACGTGCACATCCAGTCTAAGTGAGCTTCAAATGCGGTAACACAAAGTAATCAAAGGATACTTAGACACCATGATCCATAGCACCGCCAACCCAGCAAAAAAAATCAAATTTTAACATCGCCTTCTTTGTTAAAAATCATACCGCGTTTGGTGTTCTCGCATTTGATATTTACATTTCAAACGCACATAGCAATACAAAAACCATAAGAAATCTTGGATAAACAGGTTAGGAAACACAGTTAGGAATTATATTTATTTTCCTTTCTTTATCAGCTGCACCAGTGATTCTACCCCATTACCCCGAATGCCATTACCCCGAATGCCATTTCCCCGAATGCCATCACCCCGAATTCCATTACCCCGAATATAACGTTACCCCAAATTCTATCACCCTGAATGCGATTTCCTCGAATTTACAATTAGCTTGACATGATGGATTCTATGACACTACCCCGAACGCCACTACCCCGAATGCCAATACCCCGAACGCCATTACCTCGAAAGCCATTACCCCGAATGCATAACCTTCTGAGACTTATTCTAGTTAGAAAGTAAGGAGATAATTGTTCGATTCCTTATAAGTATTTAACGAGTTTGGCTCTACAATGTATTCTTCAAATATTAGAAGATAAAAAATCAGCTAGTTTATCAGCAAATAAATTTTACGTATTAAATTTTGTTTGGATTTGTCCTCTAATTTTGAAGAGATTCAAACAGTTACATTGCAATGCTCTGAAGAAAAGCCTATTTCGAAAAGAAGGGTGAATTTATTTTGAATAAAATAGCTATAATATGCACAGAATTAGGATGCAGTAAAGTCATTTATTGGATTTCGGTACCCACTCCTTTCACTCATTTTTTGTAGGTGTCGGGCTACTAGCATTAAGATCTTCTTAAAGATTATGTTTCGTAAACGATGGTAATGGAAGATCAAAGCTATTCTATATGGAAATATTAGTGACTAGCTTATCCAACGAAAACTTGAAAGAACAGCCTATTTAAGAAAGAAGGGCAAATTTCTGGTGAAATGTTTGCAGCTATGACGTGAATGATCATTGTAACAACGTGATGCTATGGCACAACCTTTATTCATAAGTAAAGATAATACTTGTTGAAAAACAAAATTGAAATATGAACACCACCAAGAAATCCAAATACCAGTGATCACGTAGCTGTTCAGCAAGACCATATTGATGGTTATGGGTTCGAATTCCTCCGGTGGTGAAGCTTACGCATTGAACATTTCCTTGACGTCCTTGTTTATAGAGGAAAATTTACAAGAATGGTAAATTGACAAAGAAAGGTCTCAATTAATAAAAGGCTTGTTTTATTAAAAGCCCATTCACACATTTCCTAACGATGAAGGGGGCAAAAAATGTTGTGGGTGATTGTCCTCAAAATGTTACAGCCCATAAACAATATGTAGAATTTCCATACAAAAAAATGGTACGAGGGGGTGGGGTAGGTGTGCAAAATGGCAATTTTTGGCGTTATGAAATTTGTGAATGAACCCTTGAACTGCGAACGTGCCCACTGAGCTGATTAACAGGCACTGTCTCAGAAATAATGAGAAGAAGATAGTTGCCAACAAGATATTTCGAAAGAATAGCTGACATATAAAAAAGGGAAAATATATGATGAACATTTTACCGACGAATTTATGCGTCATTCATTACCAGTTTTCATTATAGACGCATTTTTGCCCGCAAAACAAGATACTGCACTGTATCTCATACTATTCGGGGTAATGGTCTATTCGGGGAGTGGCGTTCGGGGTAATGACCCATTCGGGGTAATGGCTTTCGGGGTAGTGACCCATTCGGGGTAGTGGCATTCGGGGTAGTGGCGTTCGGGGTAAAGGCGTTCGGGGTAATGGGATGGAGCCACATGATGATATTGATGATATTTCCCCATGATATTGGAATTCGGGGTAATGTCATTCGGGGTAATGGGTCTTTCGGGGTTTTAAAGTTCGGGGTAATGGCTTTCGGGTTAATGGCATTCGGGGTAATGGGGTAGAATCGCACCATTATAAACAATTTCTTTATAATTCGTCCTCCTATTCACTTTTGACATAGTTTTTTTTATAGAATCACTTTCCGAGTTGAGTTTTCGTCGAGTCTAGTACACGATATTGAAGACGGGCTTACAATGGAGATCAAAATACGCGTATCTGTCAAAGGATACACACTCTAGTGGGATTAAATGACACAGTTCAAGATTATCAAGAAAGTAGGGTTTATCCACAGAATTTGTTTAGGGTTCATTCATAAATTTCATAACGCCAAAAATTGTAATTTTTGGCACCCACCACCCACTCGTAACGCTCTTTGTATGAATATTTTACAAATTTTGCATGAGCTGTAACACCTCAAGGACACCCACCCACCTCCTAGAGCGTTATGAAATTTGTGAATAGGCCCTTATATAGAGAAGCGCGAATACTGGAATCAAAGAACTGTCAAACGCGGTTCCAATCAAGCTATAGGCCTTTTCACGAGATGTTTCAAATAAACTGTTTCGGAAGGTCTTTGACAGTCTTGTATGGGAATGACGACCCCGTGTATGCACCAGTCCTCCACCGATAGAAACGAATGGAAACACGGACCTGTCTCATGAAAAGGTCTTTCTAATGGGCGGCAGAAAGCTGTTACACAAAAACAATTGGGTGTGAGTTAGTGCAAAGCGATACCAAAGTGACGTCACCGGTTAGCTCGGTCTATTATGGCAACTCACAGGATGACACGCGCACTACAACATTGCTCGAATCATCTCGAATGTGATAGAAGAGTGCACGGTGACGTCACGAATAATTCCCCTTCTCTGTCCCTCTCTCATCACGCTCAATTGACTGTCCTGCTCTTTGACATTCACTGCTGGAATTGGTTCGATTTTTGTATATGAAATTGACATTCACTGCTGGAATTGTTGACATATTTTTATAAGGAGTTTTGAGGTTATGTCAGGCGTTCAACGATCTATAGTTATTGCCTGTGTTGTTTATAAATAAATTCAAAATGCTCTCAGCGCTTTTCTAGTATAATCATATTCTCTGGGTTTATCATTATAGTCCATTATAGCTCCATGATTGCTCTGATAATTGAAGCGATGATCGACTCATGGTAATATCACGTTATGTACAGTAATACCTTGGAAAACTGTTGTTGGAGATAATTTCAGTAAACATAAAATTTGAATTTGAGTATGGATCCATCGATATCGAGAAGCGAAAATTTGACTCATTAAGGTTTTACAATATACCAGTGCAGAAAAAGTTCAATGTTATTTATTTTGCTATAAACCGAAGCATGTCGAAATTAAACGATTTTTTCATGACTCATTTTTGTAGTCATATTATTTAAACAATAAAATAAAATATCATCCTTCAACATTGATTTTGTTATATACTTTGTTTATAATTTATGCTATATCATAACAAATTTAGGAAACACTTTGGCATGGTGTCGAAAACGAATCTTACCAAAATCAAACAGTATTTATGTTGTGAAAAATTCGGTTCTCGGTAGATTATGTTCCGAGATTCAATAATTAAAGTTACCGAATTCTCAGCTCTGGGGTTCTTGGCGAAATGTTTCGCTGAGGTCGGAGACATAATATAAGTGTGTATGGATTTTCATTCACCTGTATATCGCGTAGATATAGTGCGTTTTATGTGAGGAGAACTGCTTTGCGTTTTACGAAGTCTTTTCTCGCAAACATAATCAATGTACTCATCAGAAGTTCGATAAATAGGCTATATATAAAAATAAGATTGATCAATTTGAATCTAGAGTTTGAACGATAATGAACCTTATATATCTCGTTTTATTTTGTGCTTGCCTATCAATTCACTGGTAGCGAAATATTTTAACATTTGACAAAACGTGCACTGATAGCCCAAATGATCAGGATCATAAGATGTTCTGAAAATTAAATTTGTTTTACCAAATTAGGATGATAGTGTTGTCTAATAATACAGAACACCTAGATATAAGATATGAATGTAATGTTTGAAATGATACTAATAAAGAAATTAAAAAAAAAAAAGATGTTCTGAAAATAAAATGTTTACTTTCGCCGGGTTACATAATTCCAAAAATAATTGCCCATAATATGTCAGCACTTTGCTTACTGAATAACCTTGAAGAAGACGTCAAGTTTCAAAATAATCGGGAACTCGAGATTCTGCATTAGAAAAATTTGAATTAGGACCTCTAGCATCCCACTGCATTTTAAATTGAATGTGGAAGAATTTTGAGTACATTTTAGGCCTTACATGTTGGCCCGTAATATACAGAATAACTTGATCAAAGACGCCATCTTTCTAATCTTATTTTATTTTCAAAATTCAAAATATAAATATGTTTGAAAATTGAATCTCTCACATCTCCCTTATCATCCTTAACATACAAATAGTGTTCTGTGAAATGTTTAGCTTTTTTGGTGGTGATTTAAAGGTGGCCCAAAGACAATGTAGGTTTATATGGAAATTACTATGGAAAATTTTTGAGAAATGTTCCAGACACGTTAGTACTGTTATGTAAGTACAAATTTATCATCCCATAGTGAAAACTCATCCTTCAAACCCTAATGAAGGATGTTGCTGAAGAAACAAACCCCTTTTGAGCTTAATTGTTTGGGATTTTCTTTTTTATGTTTGCAGGGCTATAATCCCGTATGAAACTAAATAAAAGCAAACAAACTCTTGAATATATCTTGTCCTATCCATTGAAATGAATTTATCTCTTCAGAAAATTACTTTATTATGGTTTAAAGAATGGGTACTATGTGATTACTATGTGATGATAAGTTTGTATTTACAATTTAGTACTAACGTGTTTGTAACATTTTTGAAAAATTTCTCCATAGTAATTGCATATAAACCTACATCGTCTTTGGGCCATCTTTTAATAACCACCTAGAAAACTGAAAATTTCACAGAACATTGTTTTCATGGTAATTATAGTAACAAACATATGCGAGATTGGATTTTCAAACTTTTTTAATTAATGAATCGCTTTAATAATCACTAACACTGTGTTGTGGAAGAATCGCGAATCAAACGGCACATCACATGTTTAGTCCTTGATCTACTTCACAGCTTGCCCCGATCAAAATACAGCATACTCAAAAGCGCCATCTGATAGAAGAATTTCAAGTTGGGGGCCTATCACATGGCATATCACTTACTCAACACTTTTGTTGAAGACGTCAATTTTCTAGGTTATCGGGATCCTGAGATATCTGTGTTCAAAAAATGTCATACTCACTAGCGTCATCTGGTGAAAGAATTCCGAATTAAATAGATCATCACATATTAGTCCTTGAACTATCGAACAACTTTGCCAAAAACAACATATTTCTAAAATATCGGGATCATGAGATATTTGTGATTGAAATATTGCATGCTCTCTAGCGCCATCTGATGGCAGAATTTCAAGTTAGATGGCCTATAATGACAGTCCTTGGCCTACTAAACTACTTTGTCGAAGACCACATCTTTCTAGGTAATCAGGATCCTGAGATATCCGTGTTTGAAAAATTACATGCTTACTAACGCCAACTGGTGACAGAATTCCGAAACAAGCAACCTATCACATGTTAGCCCTTGATCTACTGAACAACTTTGCCGAAGACCACATCTTTCTAGGTACCGTAATCCGGGGTAACATTGATCATTTTTCTGAATGTTTCTTCAATATTTCGTTTGAAAATGCAAATGTTGCAGGTTTTATATTTTTAAAACAAGTACTGCCACCCATAGCTCGAGACTATATACTGTATTTTGTTTATTGAAAGATTTAAGCATGTTAAAAAATATGTTTTAGGCGATTTTTTGATTCAGTTGATATGGGGTAACATTGATCACCTATATAAACAACGTTTGATTATACTGAAAATGTCGTTACTTACTCAAATCATGGCCTCTGAAGCCGAAAATGAAGACCAAACGCTTACAAGTCATTTACTTTTTGAGTTATTTTAAAATTAAAAACACCTCGAACCACGGAATACGCCTAAAGGTAGGCAATTTCCTAAGGAAATTTTACATTCCTAACAGTAATTCGGTTATGTTGCCTAATTGACTATACTTATAGAAATTTCGACAAAGGAATCGTTTTCGGCGATGTCATTTTTAGTAAGAACCACATTTTGCTTGCTTATATCGTTTGCAGAACTTATGTGAGACATGAATCTTCGGTATGCTCATCCTTAACAGTTAAAACCATTATTTCGAAAAGTTGACAAATTTACGCATATGGTAAACGCAATTTTCACAAAAATATTACCTTTTATTAGCTACTGAATATAAGAAAGAGAAGCACCATTCATGATTTGGAAATGTTTCGTCAATAAATGATAATATGAACTTTTGATGAGGTGAGTCATTCCGATCAATGTTACCCCGCTGATCAATGATACCCCGGATTACGGTAATCAGGATCCTGAGATATCCGTGTTTGAATAATTACATGCTCACTAGCGCCAACTGGTGACAGAATTCCGAAACAAGCAGCCTATCACATGTTAGCCCTTGATCTACTGAACAACTTTGCCTAAGACCTCATCTTTCTAGGTAATCAGGATCCTGAGATATCCGTGTTTGAATAATTACATGCTCACGGTCGCACTGGTGAACTGAGTACACGCGTAAAAACTTAGGTTAGAAACACGAAGTTTTCGAATACTTTTCGTCGATTTTTTCGAAAAACTTCTTCCCTACAAGCAAGAAGAAGAGTAGATCTTGGAATAGGACCAACACCCGGATCAATTTGAAGGGGTTTTCAACGTGTTTTTCGAGTTTTCGCAAAGTGCGTGTACTCAGTACATAGGGCGACCGACGGTGGGTTAATATAGACAATCGCCCAGAGAAAGACATAACGCTCTGCTTGAATATAATCAGTCACGAGTTGATGAATTGGCATGTATCAGGTAAAGAATCATTACTATCTGATCATCGCTACATTTTCTTTGAACATTCAAATGTAACTGCGCAGATTTTGCGTTTCGGGAATCTCTGCTCAACAAACGGGGAACTTAACATTGAATTGGTTGCGATCAAATTCCATGGATACTGTCCGTCCTTTGAAAATTCAAGTGAGTTGGTCGATGCTGTTGATACTACAACATCCTACATTATGGAAGCTTTGGAAGAAGCATGTCCTCTGCAGTCTGTGAAGACTACAAAAGGGACCATGGTGGAATTCAGATCTGACTAGACTCCGGACACAATGTAGAAGGAGTTGGAACACACGCCGTTCATCTAGATCAGAGTCGTTCAAGTTTGATCAACGGCAGATTGCTCGACTCGACTTGTGTTTTGTAGTGAGGTTGAACTACTTGAAGCGCCATCAGCTATTCTACCAACTGACCGCCATCATAAACCGTTTGTGCTGCGCCTAGCCACGCGCAGTGCCAGTGAGAATCCAGACGTTGCAGTAAGCCAAAATTTTTATATGGTGACTACGTATGTCGTAGTGCTCTCGATTCTGTCGATCCTTCCAAACTCCCTCCGGTCTTCATTCAACGAGGCACTGAATTACTTGGACCACCTATTTGTCGGTTGTTAAACTTATCGTTGTCGGAAGCTGTTTTTCCGGATGCTGGGAAAGTTACTGCCAAAACGATCATATCTACCACACAGAATCGCCTATGTTAATCTACGATCCACCAAATCAACTAGTTTCGCTACTCCGTCTGGCATGCCGCAAGGTAGCCACCTCGGCCCTTTGATTTTTATTTTGTTTTGTTGGTGTCAGCTGTGAACGTGTAACGTCGATAAAAGACCTGCGAGCAATAATGAACCGTAAGCTGAATTTCACTAAACACATCTCAAAGACAACGAAAGCTTGTCACCGCTCCACAGAGGGCGCATGAGACTCGGAGACAAAGTTAAGTAATTAAAGAAAAAGGTTCTTGAGTATTGATCCCCCGATCCAAATACTTAATAGGCAGCAAGAACCAGGTTCGAGAAAAGCGGAACCAACGCTGAATGTTAACGAGCCATCCCAAATCAGAAAAGAAATTACAGTCTCACAAAAATAAAATGGGAGTGATCATTTAAAGTGTACTTACATTTTTATTGGTGTACTTATCCTAGTTGCAGCTTATGTCCTAATTATGTTGGAGTGATGATAGTGTGTTTTGTGTATCCCACGGCGTCTGCAAAGTGACAAGCCTGTCCGGACAGTGGAGGGGAAGGACCACCGGCGCCATGCCGGCCACCCCGCTGCTTAGCACGCCCATAGCCAAAGGTACCACCACACGACATCACCACCGTTAATGCACCACCAAGGATTGTAGCTGGTGTCAAAGAAAGGCCTACAGTAGGCGTCGAATTGGACCATTAGTGGTGATAATCCTTTGGGATGCGGTTTAGGGTATTCATTCCAATTGCTTACCGATCTCAAGAAAGAGCTTATCGCTCTACCGCCATTGCACCACACTGCACATCATAACCATTTCGTTAATTTTCTTCACTGCGCTCTAGAGGGAACAAAAAAATTAAATGGAAGAAACGCACAACTCACACAATAGGCTTTCTAACTCACATCGGTCAGACCACACAATGCTCAAAACTTCTATCACTGCACACGGTCTGTTTGATGATTAACCGATAACTGCTGGTTCTCCCCTTCTTGTGCATTGGTTTTATCGCCACTAATCGAGTGGATTCGTGAGTGATGCACGATCTAGAGGTACTCATAATTGATCGGGATCTTTGATAACGGGAGAAGATTAATCTCTCCTTAGTTGATGAGCGCAGATAGTGTTCCTGATACCGGTGTGTGGTTTTTTTATGGCAATGGTTTCAATGATCAGCTATTGGTGGGATGAGTGGGTGGTATTTACGAAATGATGTTATTGGGGATAATCAATCTCTAATTTGAATGTGCATTAAGCAGTTTGCGCCCAGCGGAGCATCCAGTAAGGCATGCGGCGCGGTCGATCGACATTTGATAACGATCAACCCGAAGATCTTGTTCTGTTGTTTCTGTTGTTTAGTGTGGTGATTTGACACGGTTTAATAAACCAAAACTTCTTTGCTGATTGGCGAGGCTGAGAGCACCATCAAGGGCTCGATGCACGGTACAACGATTGCCCGCCACGGCCATCAAGCGAGAAGAACAGGTTACAAGCTTTCGCTGCGTTGGGCTTCATTCTTCGTAATGCATCCGAGTTTCAAGATGAAGACCGTTTACTGCGCAATCGTTCGTAGCCAATATACAATACAGTCTGTACTGCAATGTTGAAGACGAAATGAAGTATATAAATCGGCAAAATCATATATTTCTGTTCAGACAGTCAGCCTGCTAAAAAATATCTTGCTTTGGTCAATTTAAGGTAGAAGCTTGTTATCGGATGTCGAACTCACATTGAGAAACTGTATTCAGTCAATTTTGTAAACCTTGTTAAGGTATCTAGCTATTCTTCCTTCGCTGGGAATGAATTAGCTGGTGATCTAGCTCGAAATAGAGCATCGCATGACTTTATTGCTCCTGAGTCAGCTATTCTAACTTTGAAGTGCTGGGTGGAACTTATGATCAATTCTTGGGTAGCAACTCAGCACAACCAATACTGGAATTTGGAGTCGTGTCGTCAAACAAAGTTGTACATTACTGCGCCATCCCCAAAGGTGGTGAAGTATCTAATAAATCTGTCGAAGCAGAATTGCAGTCTAGTGGTCAGAGTATTGACTTGTCACTGCCGACTTAACTATCACATGGCAAATATTCAACGTGCTGGCTAGCGTTGGGCGATTTTGAATCGATGTTCCGAATAATCGATTTTTTGAAGCGATGTTTGGAGCACCTAAAATCGGGTGAATCGATTCTTTTCATTCGATTTTTCGATTCGATTCATTTTGTTAAATTCGTTAAATATTTCATTACAAGTTTGTGGAGAAGAATAGTAGATTACAGAACAAGTTGCAGAATGATGATTTTTACAGCACGAGTCGTAAATTTATCCTATGAGGCTTACCGAGTAGGATAATTACGATGAGTGTTGTAAAAATCAAGTTCTGCAACGAGTTACGTATAACATTTTTTGCAATTTCGAAGAAGACCATTTAAGGGTATCAGAAATTATTTTACCATTTCTGAAAAAAATGTGTTATGATTAATTACGCAACTCAAAACAGTTGCGTTATGAGAAAGCGTTGCGTAATAAATCATCACAGCACTGGTTTCAGTTGGTAATGACTATTCCCGCACTGCAAACTTCAGTGCAGAAAAGTAGGTTGAAATTGCAAAAACCATATTTCGAACTGGACGGTGTTCAGACAGACCGGACTAGATGATATTTTGACGTTCTAAAGATACATTCCAAACAGTTTGAAATCAACTTCTAAGATTGCACTAAAACTTCAAAGGCACAAATCTCGCGAAGAAAGCATCCAACAACAGCGCACTTTTTATGTTGGCTTTGTGCACCAGCAGAAAGCTTAAAATAAGAAGATCAGAAACGTTTGCCTACTATTTCTCCAGTTTAGTGCCTTTGAAAACGTGAGTAGGGGCACAAGTCGGCAATTGTACCGGCAATCTTTGGATTCCGAGATGTTTCACCTTAAGGACTTCACCTATTCTGATTTTTTCGATGCTATTTTGATGGATATGTATAATCAAATATATAAGTTCCATTATTACAGCAAGTGTTGCAAATATTTTGACATTTATAATTCCTGGGATACATTTTCCTGAAGCCATTAAAAACACTTGGTCCAGTGTGTCTGAACACCGAACAACTTGCCTTGAAGTAGTAAATCCGTTCGATTGATTTTCAAAACTGATTTGATTGAAAAATGTTGAAATCTAATACAAATGCATTTGGTCTTATTTCAAATTTCATAAATTTAAATTTTCATCCAATTCGAATCGATTCAAAAACATCGATTCAAAGGATTCGATTAAATCGGTGAATCGATTCGACAGTTCAAATGTGAATCGATTCAGTAACATCGATGTTCTGGACAAATTTGCCCAACGCTAGTACTAACTCATTTGTATTACCTGATTGTAACACGCTGGTAATGGGAACCCGCTGTGGTAATGAGCTATAGGCGCTCCTTACGCTCATGCGTTTTGCAGTGCTTTTTCAGGGCATTGTTTGAACCCATTGTGATATGGAGCTACATGTTCTACCCTTTCCTAACCCATCGGGTAGATGATGAAATAGGCTCATATATGGCGATGACACAAATTTCACAATTGGCGGGGACTTTGGGGCCGGCCTTCTGATACCAGATAAGTTGAGTGCTTTATATGCCAAAGATGCCATTTTCGCATTCGTATATCTTGTGGTAGGTACGATGATGCCCAGGGAAATCAAGAAAATTTCCATCACGAAAAGATCCTGCACCGACCGAGCATCGAACACAGACACCTTGAGTATGGCTTCAGTTTAGTCTCGGACGTTATAACTAGGCTAAGAGAGGGCTCTACAGAGGGCTATTTTCTTTTTTTCTCTGTTATTAAGACGTGCACACGAAGCTAACCGGTAAATGAAAACCACAGAGCTTGAAATCCATCAGCGCTCAGATTGCCAGGGTGAGTGAAAGTCCCAAACTTTTGCTAGAAATGCGATACATTAATAAAAAATAGTGTTTTACTAAAATGACACGACATTTATGTTTATGTTTTAATGTGTACTGTAATGTTATGCAGCATGAATACAACATGCATCAAACGCGTTTAATGTGTAAGAACCAAAATGTACGTACGGAACACTTCCTAAATCGTTCCAAGCAAAAGAAAGTCATATTTCCTGTAGGAAAACTTTTTGCACGCATTTCGAGTATGCTTGCCAAGGATGACATACCTTGCCAAGCTCGGTGGTACGCCTCAAGTCTGCATTTAAAATAGGGAGATGTTTTCACTGGCGCTAGGTTCGTTGTATGAAAATATGAATAAATTTGCATAAAATGAATTATGTAAAGAACATCAGTCATTTGCTGTTGGCGATTATAAAACCCAATGCTTGAAGTGCGAAGTGCTGGCAAAGGACACATCGAGACAGACAAGCTTGAATGTGGTTGTCGAAATTGAAAGGATACAAAGCGTTAAGTACACTGGTATTTTTATAAAGGGTAATGCTTAACAATGATAACATAAAATCAAGGTAACCACGAAATTTGTCTCATAAAAATAGAAGTAAAACTCGTTATCATCTATCTGATAACGTTCATTGCAACTGACATATTTTAATGTGTCTCATGAAAATATATTCATTTCTTTTATATTTTTGTGATTACTTTACAATGCACATTCTTTGCACTATTATCGCTGAAAAACCTGTAAACATTGAGTTTTTCGGAAAATTACCAAGTGCTCAAATTCAATGTCAGGCTTTGTTCGAGATTTCATCAGTATGCCGGCGGCGCGTTTAAGAGATAACTTTTAACCATGTACATAGTCATATTCTTGGCGACCCACCAACCATGTTCCAACAATTTGCGATATTGGAAGCTTTCCCATGCACATCACAGCAATCGAACTCTGAACTTATCCGGCAATCAAAAGAAGCAAGAACATACCTTTGCTTTCAGCACACTTGCTCTACTATCTTCGATTTCATCCCAACTTCTGTTCTGGAATGTGGCTTCGACGAACTTACTTCAGCTCATTTCACCAAACCTAAGTGGGTGTACCAATATCCCTTTCCAAAAGAAGCGATTACGCTCGCACGCACCTTCGTCACTGTCAGCACTGATGTCAAGGAGCCAAAAGGAATCAAGTTCGAATGCTCAGATGAATCTGTTTCCAGCTTCTTGGAACGATGGAAACTTTTCTTATCTAATGGACTCGATTCTTCCTAATGGGTATCATCCGTGAAAGTCCGTAAGAAGTTCGATATGTTCGAATATCCATATATGACAGATACTTAATTTGTTTTATTTTTTGGAACCTTAGGCTTCATTTGCCATATATGGCTGAGAGTAACAATATTCGCTCAGCTTAGAATAAAAATCCGAAAAATAAAGCCAGCGGCATTAATTTGACGTCAAATGAAAGATTTTATCTTGGTTTAATGATAAATATATTAAATTTACGAAAAATCAAATTGTATTTGATTTCGCTTCGGTCTCTATTGGAACACATCTGCCAAGTAGCATTAGGCAATACACAAATCAAAGTCGTATTTTTATAAATCTTGTTTATTTTCTTTCGTTTATTGGATCAGAAGAATTCGATTGATGTAAAGAAGTTTTAAATTGTTTCCTTATTTTGTTTGAAACTAAATAGTTTCTCTTGGTGATGCTACAATAAGTCTATTATAGGGCTTCAATTTTGATCGAAACTATTTATTTCAATCCTTTTTAAGGCATAATCGAGCTGTGAATCAATTTATAGCAAAGCCACTAGCGCGACTATGGAGGACTGGGGTACACCAACCCTAATACAAAAAATTCAATGACACTTTTGATTCACTTTGGCAGTGGGATTTTTTGAAAGCTACTGGGCTCATATTTGGCCACAATATGAGTCGTATCGAAACACTTCTTATTGAAAAGTTTCAGACAATTCGGGCGAGGAAAACCTTCCATGCCAGTCAATCATGGGAGTGCTCAAATGGTTCTGCATCCTGCATATTGAGATTATGAGACTCATTCTATATGTGACGACAAATGACATGCAAATGTACAGTCACCCCACGCAGTTGAATCACCCACAATTTATGAATCAGCTGATTTCAAAAGACAAAATTATTATCAAACTTAGCACAAAATACCATAGAATCATTTTTACTGACAAGCAACACATAGTGTTCAGCCATTTCAAGGCTTTTCATCCAAGTAAAATAGCTCTTGATCACGGTATGAACCAACAATACTACTAAATTATTCTTGTAGCTCTTCTTCTTCTTTCTGGCGTTACGTCCCCACTGGGACAGAGCCTGCTTCTCAGCTTAGTGTTCTTATGAGCACTTCCACAGTTATTAACTGAGAGCTTACTATGCCAATGACCATTTTTGCATGCGTATATCGTGTGGCAGGTACGAAGATACTCTATGCCCTGGGGAGTCGAGAAAATTTCCAACCCGAAAGATCCTTCTTGGCCAACTTTGAAAGCCGTGTGCCTTTTGACGCCTAGCTAGAAACGACGTTTTAAAGTTTGTTTCAAAGATTTTTTGTGATAGATTGAGCCCCAGATAATATTTACAGATTCAATAATCATAGCTATGAGAGATAAATGTGTATTTATACGGATTTGGAAAGATTTTTGAGTAAAATATTTGATTAATAAATTGTGGGAAATATAGAGTAAGGTGGGGCAAAAGTTTCGACCTTAGTGGTATAATCAAAGTTTCCAGGAAAACAATAGCATTTGAAACAAAACAAATACCATACAGTGAACCTTCAACATATTGGCTATAACTTTGCTGAACAAACTTGTGTCAAAATATTTACCAATTTTTAATTATAATAGTTTTAAAATTGATTGTCTTAAGCGAACTTTTGCCCCACCGGTGGGGCAACCCGAGCAAAGTCGGATAACTGGATGATATCTAATTGATAACAACTTTTATTATCTCTGTTATCATTTTGATATTATGTTATCAATGATAACCGAATGATAACAAAATTTGTTATCATCGTATCCGTGACAGACATTTTTGATAACAGGTTGATAACAAAATATGTTATCAGACATTTTTTCTACAACATTTTTACAAAGCGTGTGTTATTAAACAAAGTTGACTTTTTGTCAAAAAAAATTCTGTACAATTATATGGAGCGTTGGTTTAATCCAAAACACTCATCTCTCAAATTGTTTCCCTGATTTATGACCATAAAATTCAAAATTATATGATGATGCGAATTTAGTTATCAACTTGTTCTCAATGATAACATAATTTACCATTACTTTGTTATTCGACAAACAAATTTGAGTTCTCATTTTTGTTATGTTGGCTGTTAATTCAGCCAAGCTGATAACAAAATAAGTTATCAAATGATGATAACCAGGTAACAAGATTTGTTATCAATTTGCGATTCAACTTTGCTCGGGAAGAATTCGAATCTAGTGTGGGGCAAAAGTTCACTGGCTAAAACACAAAATATCGATAGTTTTATGACAAGCAGACTTTAGACCAGCCGTAAACTTAAGTTTGTCAAAAAATACACACTAAATTTTCATCCAAAAATTGCCCAAAACAGGGTTAATTGTAATATACTCAAAAATAGAAGTTTTTCGCAAAACTTAGTGGAAATGTAAAATTTTTGTGTCATTTTTCAACGATCAGGCAAATTTAGCTAAATTTGAAAATGATGTGTGGATTTTAGGCAATTTGCAAATTTTTCCGTGAGTTTAAACATGGGTCGAACTTTTGCCCCGCTGATTCGAACTTTTGCCCCACTATGGGCCAAAAATTGTTTCCAAGCATATATGCAAAAACTAATACACCTCAAAGCATTCTGATGATAGGCCTAGAAACGCCCTTACATAAAATATTGAAAAAGATTTTATCTTAATTTGATTCCATGCAACGAATGTTTGACCGAAAATTACAATATTTACGTCGAAAAACAACAAACAGCCATAACTTCTCCAAATCTCAATCAATTTTTATGATATTTATAGTGAAAGTCTCTTACTTGAATGGAATTCGAACCACCATGATATTTATAATTTTTGTTTTGACTTGAGCTAGAAATCTTAAAAAGAAACTCTTGCCCCACTCGAACTTTTGCCCCACTTTACTCTAGACCAGTTTTTGGCATATCTATGTCATGTGGCAAGTACGAATATACTCTATGCCGTGTAAAGTCTACAATTTTGGGACTTCATATTCAGAACAACATTATGCATTCGAAAATATGTACATCTTAACGTATTCACACCTGGCGAAAAGATTGCCAAATTAGGATAAATATTTAAAAAGGACTCAAGAGTCCTAAAGCGTTTTTACGGACTGTCGCAAATGCAAACCACTCACCAAACCAAAACTAGCAAAAGGAAGATGATGCCGAAGGACCCTTTTTCTAATGTTTATCCAGAATGTTTGCTATTGAAATATTCGAAAGACAGACTGCGAACTTTGCTTTAGAGTAATCCTATTTTTATTTCCATTCCTGGAAAAATGCACTTCTACAAGTGAAATGATGGTGCGCTACACATAAACTGTTCCCGTTTTGGATGCATCACCATTTCCCAGCATTTGGGAGTCAATCCGTGGCAAGCAGCTTAAAAAGGCAACAGTATAGACGAAATGCTTTTAATAGATGCAAAATTCCACTTGAAGAGGAAGTGACTCAATTTGCATTTATAAGAGACACAGCAAGATAAGAGGAAAAAAACGTACGGAGAAACAACTTCATTTTATGTGAACCACTGCACAAACAATATTTTACCGCGTGGGACTTTCGAATGAGTAGCTTTCTGAAAGAGTCTTTACCTGTTCGTCACGTACAGCCAGTGACATTATTGCTAATAGGAGAAAAATAGCATTTGCATATCATTACCTGGCCTTCTCTACCAGCATCTTAAATGTTCCCATGGCAAACTGGTGAAAAGCATTAAATTATTAAAACTCGGTCAAGGAAAAAAAAAATCGCTCATTTTTCATTTGTAAACCATACAATTGAAGACCTAATAGCGGGAAATGTATTCTAAAAGCATGAAACATAGCATGTTTGATACAATTACCTTCTTGAAAAATGTATTTAAAAAATGGAAATGCAATTTTATTCACACACAGGAAAAACAAAATGCTTGGTAAACAAAAAGCCGTGAGATCAATACCTGGACTTGTTCGTAAGTAAACTAATGTTCAAGTTAACGGAAACTGAATATTATTTTACTAACGAACGAGTCCTGGGATTTAGTTGTTTTCAAAACTTACAATTATTGCACTGATAGGTGATCAATTTCATTCCGAAATGTGTACCTCCGTTACTTTTTAATTCTTAAATTAGTATCATTTTAATCATTACATTTATTTCTTATATCTATGTGTTCTGTGTCAGCCAACACTATCATCATAATTTGGTAAAACTTAATTGAGCTTCTATTGACATTTTGTTAACAACATATTACACTTCATTTACCGTAGCAGTTCAGAGTTTTATAGGTGAATTGATTTCACCTTCTAAACTTAACCTAACTTTACCAAAATATATAATGCCTTTATCGTGACAATAGAAAGTTGCAACAATTTTGGTTTAATGATGCTAATAATTTTGACATTAAACGAAGAAATGTAGAAGGAATCCTTGGAGACGTGTCTACATGAAGATTTATCATATAACACAGTGGTTCTCAACCTTTTCGGAGCCGCGACCCCCTTTGAACCTTTACAAACGTTTCGCGGACACCTAAATATGGATGTCCTTAAAATCATGTTTATGGTAATACCGAATCGTTCAAAATGATTTACCCTTCCGGTCGTCATGCGGTTGACCATCGCCAGAAGCACCACGCTGTTGCTTAGAACGAAAAACGAGGTTTTCTCAACTGTGTTGTACAAAATACACAAGGCGAATATCAATGTCCTGGACAGGCATTCATACAAATCATTTATGTAATCCACAACAGATCTTAAGAAATCGTCAATGCAAAAATTCTGCTGTGATCTCTCGGAGGAGTCGACTAAGAATTGAGTCAAAAATCTACCTAGTGTTTTTTCCAATAATACAACAAGGCACTTCCATAAAGGTTCTTGACCTGTGAATAAAATTGTCATCGAAGAAGACGAAAAACAAACAACAATCCAAGCTCGCTCACAACCGTTTATCTCAACTTTTGCGGATCGGGATCATTGTCATATTCGGCTCAAGTTATGATAAACTGATGATGCGGAATAACATTCTTGCAACAAGAATAGGAGATGACAATGTCTTTGTTGCTGCGTGTTGGGAGACAATTGATTCACTGTTCTTGACAAAATTCAACAATTAATGCAGGGCTAGTAGAAACAACATCAAAATCGCATTTATGAACGATTCAGAATAAAATAAAAAAAATTGGCATTTCTCGGATCCACTTTGACGGGAGGAATTTTCTTAACCGAATTGTCTGAAACTTAGTAACAAGATGCGCATGAAAACAACGATTATTGTGACAAAATATGAGCTTAGCAGTTTAAAAAAAAACCTTGCCGAAGTGAATCAGAAGTGCAAAAAATAAAATACCTCACAGGCAAAAATTCCTAATTCCACTAATAAATCGTCAAAAATATTCCCAGGAATCAATGGCAGATTTTGTGGGTTCCTTAGAAGCAAACTATCTTCCGTTTGGAGAATTTTCAGAAAAATCGTCAGGAAATTTTTGAAAATCTTGGATATCTTCAGTAGGATTATCCTCCTCCAGGAATTATCATTGTTCTTAATTTTTAGAATTTGAATGGATGTTGAGTAATTATAGCTGACATGCAATCTTTAACCTTCCAGTCGTCGCCCGATTCAGCACCGTCAAAACCCCCACGCTGCTTTTGTGAACGAAAAGTGAGGTTTTATCAATAGTGTTGTACAAAATACAACAGTGCGACGACTTAACTTGAAGTGTTAACTGACAGAATCACATTAAAGGTATTTTCCAGTATTTTCACGGTTGGAAGAAACAACGTAGATTTCAATTTAAAAATACTTCTTAGATAAAAAATTTGCATCTCAGTTATAATGTTCTCTTGAAACCAAATTCGATTCAAGAGTCCACATTTATTCACCAATCAGGAGAAACGACACTTGTTCTCGATGGCTTCGCGGACCCCTTGAGAACGCTTCACGGCCCCCTAGGGGTCCGCGGACCACCGGTTGAGAACCTCTGATATAACATCAAAAACGATATCTTCATATTTTTTTTGACAAAAAATCTTTATTATATTTGTTGGCAACCCTTCATTGCCAGCGCGTACGTCCATTCGGCGGCCTTGGGTCACATATACCAATAGCTTGAACTGGATGACAGGTGAACCGTAAGGCGTAAACAAACAAATAAACAAATTAAACAAATAAACACGAATAAAATTCATTCAAGAGAACCTTCACCACGCAAAGGCAGCTTCAGCAATCTTATCTAGAACTTTTACAAAGGACAAAATAGACGTGGCGCTTTTACAAGAGCCATGGACGAAAAACCACAAAATTTTAGGAATCAATATATTAGGATGTAAGTTAATCTATGATAATACTCAGCTCGTCCCTAGAGCTGCAATTCTAGTTAACTGCAATGCTAAATTTACACCAATTACAGAATTTATCGGAAAGGACATTGCTGCAATTTCTTTAGAGGTGCCACCCGCGAAAGGGCTTCGTAGCCGTGTGGTTAAGTGTCACCAGGCATTTAGCCACATCGTGCTATGGAGTGGTTGGGTGACAAAACGTCGAAAGACAAAATGTCGAATGCTAAAATGTCGAATGCCAAAACGTCGAAAGGACAAAACGTCGAAGGGACAAAACGTCGAATGCCAAAACGTCGAAAGACAAAAGGTCGAATGCCAAAACGTCGAATGCCAAAATGTCGAAAGGACAAAACGTTGAAAGACAAAATGTCGAATTCCAAAACGTCGAAAAAGAAAAACGTTGAAGGGACAACACGTCGAAATAAAAAAATGTCGAATCCAAAACGTTGAAAGGACAAAACGTCAAAGAAAAAAAAATCGAGGGTGTTTGGCAAAACTTGCGCTGTAGTGACTTTGACCTATTCGATTAATAAGTAATGCGAAGGAAATCGATAATAATGTAACGTCAAATTCAAACACTCAACAATGTTTTAAACAGTTGAGGCATTGAAAAATATTTCGATTTGACTATTATCACCATGATATCGTAATTTATAGCTCGTCTTCGAAGTGATAATAAAAATAAAATGCTAAATAACTAAAATTTATCTGAATTTGAAAAGAAATTTTTTGATGTTCAGGTAATAAAATATTTTTTTAAGTATCTCACCAAAGTGCTAGTTAGTCAAACATTGAAAAATAAGTTAATTATTTGATTGATTTTTACATTTTCAATAAAAGAATGAGTACATTTTAGAAGAATAAAAAATCCACTAATTATCAAGAATCCATTCGTAAATTTGATGAGATTGATGTCACTAGTTTGTTGAAAGAACGGATGTATCTTATAAAAATGAATAATACTCTATCTACCAACATTAAGCTTAACCAGTAGCAAATTCAATTCACCAAGTTCTGTATTAAATTTTGAGAAGTTTTTTAACAGTAACATAACCACAAAATAAATGAACCTATTGAGATACAAAGATTTTGTTTTAGGTGAAAACAAATTTATCTTACGTAAAATGCTGGAATCATCACATTCTAAGGCATCTTGCTTTAGTACAAATTAAAATTTTGTTCGCCCACTAGTCGTAGGAAAAAAATGTAAAGTACAAAGGGGCAAGTTGAAGTGGCTGGGATAAAATAAAATGGTAGCTGACACGCTACAAATGAAACAACCTCCTGTTCACATCTACTGATATCGTATTCAAAACTTTGCCTTCCAACTCGTCCCAGTGCACGTTACACTACTTTTTTCTCTTCATTTGCTGTTATAAGCATCCAGAGGTACGGCGAATTTGTTTTTCGAAGTGCTTCACTGCTTCTTGTCTGGATAGAAATTGACATTTTAGTGAAAATTTGTTCTATGCTTACTGTGATGAAAATTGCGAATTTTGCTTTTTCCAACACCGTTCGCATCGCAACAATTTTTTCCTTAGCAACACTACTGCTTTAGACGATTTGTCCCTTCGACGTTTTGTCCTTTTCGACGTTTTGGGATTCGACGTTTTGGCATTCGACGTTTTGGGATTCAACCTTTTGTCTTTCGACATTTTGTCCCTAAACCCTATGGAGTGTGGGTTCGATTCCCGCCCCGGGCGGAAAACTTTTCGTGAGGAATGTTTTCCGACTGTGCCACTGGGCGTTGCATGCTAGTCCGTTGTCTAGTGTGGTGCTTCCTTCAAAGGGCAAAATGCCCACTGGAAGCATTAACGTATCGGTGTCTTAAAAAAAGGAAATACGCTAATATACGTTGCGTCCGCCTATTTTCCTGGCGATGTTGAAGAAGTACCTCCTCCAGAAGTTGCAGCTTTCGTGTCCCACTGCAGGAGACAAAACAAAGGGTTCATCATCGGATGTGACGCAAACGCCCACCACACTATCTGGAGCAGCACCGATATCAACAGTAGAGGTGAGTCTCTTTTCAGTTTTATATCTCAAAATGATATTGACATTTTGTAATAGGGGTAACGCCCCTACTTTTATAATTGCTGTGAGGGAAGAAGTGTTAGACTTAACTCTCTGCAATCCAACAATATCGGGTAGCATTGAAAAATGGCGGGTATCTGATGAAATATCGTTATCAGATCATAGGCAAAATTTATTGGAATTTGCTACCAAAGATATAGTAAGGGAAACGATTACAAAATGAATCAACTTCTAACATCATTAATACATCCGTTGAACTTGAAAAGGCAGCTGACTGCCTTACTACTTCTATTATGGTGGCTCATAATGAAAGCTGTCCAATAAAGGTACGCTCTACTAGTAGAGATGTTCCTTGGTGGTATGATAGATTAGATAAACTAAGAAGAAATGCTCGTAAACTATTCAATAGGGCATAACGTACATCGAACTGGTCTCAGTATAGAGAGGCCTTAACCAATTACAACATAGAGATAAGAAGATCAAAGCGGAAAAAATGGAGACACATGTGTGAAAGCATAGATAGTACTCCTGAGACTGCAAGACTTCAAAAGGTTCTTTCTAAAGACCATACCAACGGTCTCGGAACACTAAAAAAGAACGACGGTCTTTTACTGAAAATACACAAGAAACTCTAGAATTAATGATGGAAACTCATTTTCCAGGGTCACAACCATGTTCATCTGATCAAACTAGTATATTTAGCTTATCAAATGGATCGGAAATGTCCAATGAAAAAGCTTCAGATCTAGCGGATCATATATTTACATATTCTAAGATAGAATGGGCATTGGACACTTTTGATCCATTTAAAACCCCAGGATTAGATGGATTTTTTCCAATACACTTGCAGAAGTGCAAGGAAAAAATTATTCCTACCCTGCTGACCCTATTCAAGTGCAGCTTTCTATTAAGGTATATTCCAACCAAATGGAGACAAGTCCGAGTGGTGTTTAAACTCAAAGTAAATAAAAAGGATAACACATTGCCGAAATCATTTAGGCCAATAAGTCTTAAAATTTATGGATAATAATTAATTAATAATTAAGTCATTTTTAAAATTAATGGAGAAATTAATTGATGAGTATATTAAATCAGATATAATTAAGCATAAACCGTTAAATAGAGCTCAATTTGCCTATCAGACTGGCAAATCCACGACAACGGCTCTCCATTCCTTAGTTACAAAAATAGAGAAAACTTTTGATTATAAAAAACTACTTTTGGCAGCTTTCCTTGATGTTGAAGGTGCGTTTGACAACGCTAGCTTCACATCGATGAGAAGAGCCATGAGAAGTCGGGGTTTTTCAAAAAGTACAGTGACCCCACGCAGTTGAATCACCCACAATTTATGAATCAGCTGATTTCAAAAGACAAAATTATTATCAAAATTGTTACAAAACATCACAGAATTATTTTTACACATAGTTTCTTATCAGTAAAAATAATTCTGTGATGTTTTGTGACAAGTTTGATAATAATATTGTCTTTTGAAGTCAGCTGATTCATAAATTGTGGGTGATTCAACAGCGTGGGGTGACTGTATTATTGATTGGATAGAAGAGATGCTGTCAAAAAGAGAGATATCCGCGAGCTCTTCTTATAAAACTGCAGCATCAAAGGTTTGAAGTAATTGGATTCGCGGATGATATCATAATTATTGTTCGTGGAAAATATGATGCAATCGTTTCTGATCGAATGCAATCTGCGTTGAGCTACACTTTAAGGTGGTGCCAAAATGAAGGGTTAAACGTTAACCCTAACAAAACCACAATTGTATCGTTTACTAAAAGACGCAAAATCTCCATATCGAGTCTAAAACTAGGAGATGTTAGACTGTCTCTGTCTTCAGAAGTAAAATTTCTTGGAGTTATCTTAGATAGTAAGCTCAGTTTGAACAGACATGTTGAACAACAGATAGAAAAAGCAAGAAATACTTTCTGGGGTTGCAAAAGAACTTTTGGTAGAAAATGGGGACTAAAACCAAAGATGATACTTTGGATTTATACAGCCATTGTGAGACCGACTATTACATATGCATCTGTTATTTGGTGGGAAAAAAACAAACAAATCTCAACTCAATCCAAATTGAACAAGCTGCAAAGATTGGCTACAGCTGCATTAACTGGGGCGATGCGTAGCACTCCTTCTAAAGCTTTGGACGCAATGTTGAATCTAGCTCCTTTGCAAGATTTTATACAAATGGATGCTGTTAAAAATGCTTCACGACTCAGAAGGTCCTCTACTATTAATGATAGCGATCTCAAAGGACATATGAGCATCGTAAAAACATTATATAAATACAATATTTTCAATAAGTGAAGATTGCATGATGAAGCGAAACTTTTTCGATCATCTCTTTTGTGTTCCTGATATAACTCGTCAGGACTGGGAAGTGGGACAACCGAACTTCCGTTCTGGCTCAACAATCTTTTTTACAGATGGCTCGAAGCAAGATAGCCTTGTTGGTGCGGAAATATCTGGCCCGGGAGTAAACGTTTCACTACCACTAGGTTGTTGGCCAACAGTTTTTCAGGCCGAAATTTTTGCCATCTTAGAATGTGCCGACATCTGTCTAAAAAGGCGCTATAAAAATGCTAATATCTGTATTTATTCGGACAGTAAGGCAGCTCTCAATACTTTAAAGTCGAACGTTTATACATCTAAACTGGTCTGGGAATGCACCATGCTACTGCAGCAGTTGTCCTGTCGCAATAAGATCAATCTTTATTGGGTTCCTGGTAATTGCGGAATAGAAGGGAACGAGAAAGATGATCAGCTAGCTAAAATAGGGTCATCCACTCAATTTATTGGACTTGATCCTTATTTTGGAATAGCTCCATGTGGTCTTAAACTAGAATTAAAGAATTTAGAAAGGACTTTTTATCTTACCTGGACCAATACATCCGATTCCCGTCAGGCGAAACGATTCATAGAACCGGACGCCAGAAAAACACTAAGGTTAATAAACTTGAATAAACATGAGTTAAGTACTTATACTGGACTAATCACAGGTCACTGTCCTAGTAAATACCACTTAAAAATAATTGGAAAGTTGCAGGAGGATAAGTGTCGTTTCTGCAAGTTGGAGAGTGAGAGCTCTGAACATTTAATGTGCGAGTGTGTTGCACTTTACCGTAAGCGTTGTAGATATCTTGGAAAAGGCTTATTAGAGCCTTGGGAAATCTGGAACTCTCATCTCAAACAGGTACTAAGTTTCATACGAAATGCAGTACCTGATTGGGATACACACCAACTGATAGTCACTTCTTATAGAGATGAGTCCTCTCAGCGAGGCAAAAACAAAGAGGATGACACCACAAAAGATCAAATAAATGGTCGCAGTGGTAATATGTCCCCGACACTGGAAAAAAGGGCGTCAAACGGTGAGTAGAAGACAGGACAAAAACAAAACTACAACTAGTTAGATGAGTTGACAGAAAATTCTAAACTATTCCGTATTCTAAAGCGTATACCGTATTCTTGTGAACTTGTTTGCTTTTGCTGGCTCTACGTCCTTCAAGACATGACCTGCGCCACAATGTTACGCCAAATAACTCGGTCCATGGCTGCTAACCTCCAGTTTCTTGATCGCCCACTCTTCCAAGATCCTGCTCCACTTGGTCAAACCACCTAGCTAACGAGCTCCTCTTTGTATTGTACCGGCTGGATTCGAGGTGAACACCATTTTTGTGGGATTGTTGTCCGGTATTCCTTCGCCATACGCCGTTGCACGTAGAAAGCGTCCTTATCGTCATCGTCACTTGCTAGGTGAGGGCTGTGCACGTTGATTAATCTGATATTGAATAAACGGCCTTTGATCCTCAACTTGCACATTCTGTTGTCGATTAGCTACCACCCAATCACGTGCCTCTCCATTTCGCCCATCACGATAAAAGCTGTGATCAGCTTATGTCTGTTACCGCAGCTCTGGTAGATGGTATAACCATCCCTATACGTACACTCCCGTGCAAAAATTTGGGTTCACTCCCTCAAAAACATATAAAAGTGTTCAGTACATATCTCTGTGACTACTCGTCCAATTGAAACTCTCTAAGCCGCATTTGAAAGGCAAAGAGTTATTCTTACTTCGTATGTATTTTTCCAAAAAACATTTTTTGAATTTCGTATACTAAATTTTTACTTAAAATTGTTACATTTTTCAAAAAACACTGAAAAAACATTTGTAATTTCCTCAGCACAGGATCGACCAAAATTTTGAAACAAGGTGTCATTAGAATCGTAATCTTATATTCTTTGAAAAGCACTCACGAGATTATTGCGGAAAAATCTAAAAACTTCTCAAAATCAAGGAAACAGTCATTCAAGTCATCGTGCAAAAGTTTGGGTTCACCCCTTAGTATGATGCAAATCGCGCAAAAGTTTGGGTTCACCTGAGCCGCACGCAAATCATTTTTGTCAAAATCTTTGCCATTTTTCAACCGATTTTAATAATTCATAACTTGTTCAAACGCAAATAATGGTGCGTACATTATTGGTTTGAGATTTCATAGTATTTTTGTTTTTCAAGTAAGTTCAGGTGAACCCAAACTTTTTGCACGATGACTTGAATGATTGTTTCCTTGATTTTGGCTAGTTTTCAGATTTTTCCGCAAAAAAATCGTGCTCTTCAAAATAAGTTACGATTCAAATGACATCTTGTTTTAAAATTTTGGTCGATCCAATGCTGAGAAAATTAGCTATGTTTTTTCATAGTGTTTTTTTTTTAAACGTCACATCTTTGAGTACAGTATATAAAATTCAAAAAGTGTTTTTGAAAAAAAAAACATACGAAGTAAGAATTACTCTTTGTTTTTCGAATGCGGCTTAGAGAGTTGCAATTGGACGTGTAGTCACAGAGGTATGGACTGAACACTTTTGTATGTTTTTTAGGGGTGAACCCAAACTTATGCAAGGGAGTGTATGTACCGTCGAACCTTTCCAGCAAACCTCCTGCAGCGCTATGATGTCGAACTTGCGGACCCACAATAATTCGGAAAGAATGCAGGTACTTCCCAAGAAATTGAGAGACTTACAGTTACATGATCCGAGTTTCCAATCGTTAGTCCGTTTCCGATGCCTTTCCGGTACGAATTTACATTGTATGCTTCCTGTACTGGTGATTTATACGGCTGGCTGTAAGGCATGCACTAACCCCCTGTTTCGCCAGAGGATCATCGTGCACACCACTGTTTAGAGTCCCACGCTGGCTCTAGAGCGATGTACAGCCGGTCCTAACATGGAGAACAGACTGTCTGATAAGCTACACCCTCAGAAAAGAGGAGCCCCCCTACCCTGTCGCACCAAGGTTGGTAACCCGATCTTCCCTACGGTTACTCGTATCCCTGGCGGCACCACGGGGAGGTAGGGATAGGAGTTACTGTACAAGAGGCTAAGGACCACAAATGGGGTCTATTTTATACCTGCAGGTACGCGAAGTACCATTGGTACGCATTGTCCAGTCATTACCACCTGTTTCTTGTGAACTATTGAATTAAAATTACTACTGTTACTAGAACCGTGTAAAATGTGAATTGCATTCTTAAGGCTAAGTAGCCCGTCATTCGTTTTGGCAACAATGATGACTTTTCAGCTTGCATTTCAATGTGATAAAACTCAGTCTTGATAGTTTATATATTGCTGAAAGAGCTTCAAATGCGGTAACACAAAACCATCAAAGGATACTTAGCAACCATTGTCCATATCACCGCCAACCTAGCAAAGAAAAGTAAAATTTGACTTCGCATTCCTTGTGAAAAATCTTACCGCATTTGGTGTTCCCGCATTTGATATTTGCATTTCAAATGCACACAGCAATACTTACAAGTATAAAATATGCTGATACTTTTTCAGCTGTGTCAGTGCAAAACCAACTGATTTTCTTTGACTCGAAATAATGAGTTTAATTTGCAACAATCATCAACGATGCGTAAAAATTTCAATGACGGCCTACTTCGCCTTAAAATACCTTTTTCTTAAAATCATACAACTAAAGAAATAATATTAATTGTGAACTTACATATAAGGTGGATTCAGAGCTCGAACTATCAATACTCAATCCTAAATACCGTGGCACTTCATATTAAGTATTTGCTCCCCAACGGTAAGAAACTATCGGTAGATTGAAACAAAACATTTATAACTAGGCTGTTGTCCAGACCGACATCGATCTATCCGACCATAGGGACTAAACGAAAGTCGACAAACCTTAACTATTGACTAGACTAAACATGCAGATATGTATTAACACGACCATGGTCTTGTAACAAAACAATGTATTTGATCTTAAATTCTAAACATAATCATAAACTCAATATCTCCGATCAGGATAATTATAACCTGCCGCATTACCACAACCAAGTTCAGCGTTTTATTTGGCGGTGGTTATAGTCACGGAAGTTAACCCCCACGGTGCCAGTACTCTGTTGGTTAGATTACCAACAACCATATTGGTAGCAAACTGAAAAATAAAGTGGGTAAGCTACATTTTGCTTTCATTTCAACCTATATAATTCTCGCAATTCAGCGAAGTTTTTAGAGAAGTTTCTGAAAGTGAGTAAACCTCGAAAAATCTCCACCAGACTTATGGCGGATATAAGTGGATCAAACATTGAAAATATGTGTACTGATTTGTGGTGTGAATGTAGGTTATTTTTTCGTAAGTATTCCTAAAGCAAATCCCATCGGAAGAACGCATCAATAGGGAAGTTTAAAATTTGAAAATGTTTGGAAATCCAGTCTCCCATAGCGTACTTACCTTCCTTACCATAGAGAACAATATACAAAATTTCTTTATAGTAATTTCCATATAAACCTACATTGCCTTTGGGCCACCTCTAAATCAGCACCGATAAAGCTGAAAAATTCACAGAACACTATATATATGATAATGATGGTATGGGAGAATGATATTTCAAACTATTTGAATTTTGAACCTCCCTAATGCATCATCATTTATTCAGAAATAATCTGAAATTGTTTATGAAACTCAAACGTCCTCAGCCATCTCCAATTATTGAGAAATCATTTATAGATGTCTCATATCAGATAGAATTGTTTTGCGTAATACAGATTTTTTTTTTAAAGTAATTGAAGTTTTCAATAAAATCCGAGCATTTTCAGTCATCTTCAAACTGTTCCATTTGGCCTAATTATTCTATTACCATATTAGCTAGCATATTTTTTTATGATAATGTTAAACATTTTTACCTATTCACTCGTAGTTCTGAAACAATTCTAGGATTTTTTGGCAGTCCTCCAACAGTCTCATTTGGTACATAACGCCAGAGAAAAGAAATAGTTAAATTATAGTCGAATTTATTTAAAAACATAAATATATGCTCAGCCTTATTCGCAAGGTAAATTATTTCTCACTGAACAGCTTTATGCAATTTACTGCGAGATTCACATTCATCGAAATGACGAAACGAATTGATGGAACAATACGAGTATGCCGCATCTTGAACGGCAATCAGAATGAGAATGGAAATACACAATGCAAACAAGTTGGATTGTGTTGTATTTTAATCATTCAACATGATATAAGATAGACATGGTTTGTTCAAATCTCATCTGAAACGATGATCATAATACCACCAACGGATATCAGCAGAATGGAGGGAAATGAATCCCATTCAGATGGTGAAGGTCAGCACATGCACATGAGCTTTCACATTGTTTGCACTGGTGGGATTGCAGGACTGTGATTATAAATGGAATATAGGCGAGAAAGCAAGTAAAACTAGAAACCAGCACACTATAATCTAATCCCAAACCCAGCGTATTTGTATCAAAACGCTGAAGCCAGTGAACCAAATCGAGAAAAGGGATAAGAGATGGTAAACGATATCGGAATATGATAATATTTGAATAAATAATTTATGAGAAGTACCCCCGAAACGTCTTCCGCAAAGGATGTTGCAAATCGGAGCTAGGAAGCTGTGAGACGTGAAAAACGATTTGTGCTCAAAGATATCTCATAGGACCTAGAAGTTGAATATTTTTCTCCAAATGTATTCAAATAACTATATCTTTATTTATAGCTGGATTCCGATATTTGCAGGGTGTTTCTAGCAGTAGTCGGGATTTACCCATACAATACTTGCTCATGGTAAGAGGAGACTTCCGAGTTGTACATATGAAACCCATATAAACGATGATTTATCTATGAACATGTTAACATTTTCCTTGCAGCTTCTCTGAGTACGCTCGGAAATGTGATTTTGAGGCATTGGACTGATGGCTAAGGTTTATTGTTACAACCGTTATCAAGTATGATTGGAAAATCGATGCATGCTGTACGCTTAAGGGGACACGGGAGACCGTGTTATTTTCCCTATCTTTCGTCTCACTCTAACAAAAATCATCAAAACTTTGTGGAAGCAAATCTCGAGTTTTAGTGAACCGATGAAGCTGAAAATTTATCGGGTTGTGCACTACATATATAGAATCATAGTGATACATTTTTGCATCGATATATGGAGTGGTTCTTGGGATTTGCTTCTTGAAATGGATAGGGTGATTATGATGACGTCCCGTGCGGCCTTAAAAACCTGCCTCAGCAGTAATGACGTTTCACATACGCTAAAATCACCATTTTCTCGTACAGGTTTAGCTGTGCAAGAAGTAAAATGTCAAAGGAAATAGATCAACGCCACCGAAACATTATTTAGTTTTAATTGATCATTTGCTGCCAAAATTCACTAGCCTCTGTTGCTATGTGTTGCTTGAAATGGATAAATTTTAAGAATATAAAAGGAAATTGAAAAAATCTTGCTTTAAGAAGAAAAATAAATTCTCTCTGATGACGTGCGTTGGTTTATGGTTCACGCTGGCTGGAAAATATTACAGTTTTACATGTCCTTCAAAAGAAAAATTGTGATCTAAAATTACAAGGGACTGTTGCTCGATATATGTATAGTAGAAAGGTTATGGTTATTTGAGTCCTTTGGTGTAAAAACTCAATTTGGGAAAAAATGGCACTTGGTGCGGTTTAGCAGAACCCCGAAAATATATTATTAACATAAAAATGGTAAACTAGATACGATTGCAAAATTTGTTTTTATTTTATCATTATTTTGTTACTCTACCATTGCTCTGGGGGTTCAAATGATCAAGGTTTGTGGGTGTAACTAAAGGTTTTTGCAGTTTGATATTTCCCAAATAAAAATGAACCACCTTAATGCACATAACAGATTCTTAAATTAATTTATTTTGCGAAGCTTGACGATGAAGCTAGGATTTCAAAAATCATGTCATTTTTAAAGTATATGAAATAAATTTGTAAATAGCAAGCAGTTTGAATCATTGCTGATAGCATCAACCGCCATAAAGTTATTTGTTTGCATGATAACTTTTAGCTGTGCGGTTTCGTTGAATGTAAACATAACCAAATTACTAGTGCATTGCCACAAATCGTTCGTTCAACCCTCAATAAGCCACTTCACCGAACAGTGATTGAACGAAGCGTTCTTCTGGAAGCCAACGGTTGCTCTATATCATTTTTGGAAGGTAGGGTTACCATCTTTACTCTCACAGTACATTCTTCAACTGTGTATTAAAGTACACTTAGCCACTGCTGAAAAATTGAAAATTTAACTGATATGATCGTCTTAATTGTCTTGCATTGACCAGTTTAATTTTTCTTAATTCTTCAACCTTTAGTCGCGCCACCTTGACGACCAAACGTTTGATTTCTAAAAACATGGAAATGTTTACTGGTTACTTTAAGTTTCAATCTACATCATTTATCAAACATCACTGTCGCTTTTCCTACATTTCAGTTAACTTTGGCTGGGAAATACTATTCTCAACTTTTAATTAAAGAAATTACGAAACATAACATTTAATAGATTCGCTTGTTTACCATATTGGGAATGGACGCTGAACAAATCAATGTATTTTGTCATTATATTATTAATTTAGTTATGACAAAAACATAACTTGAGGTCGTTTGATATATTACCGTGTTTAAAAATTGCGTAGCATATTTGGTTTCTGAGATAGTTACTGTTTAAAATGCATTACACAGCGGATCAAGTTTTTGCCACAAGCACCAAATATCACTATTATACTTAATTTGGCTTCGCTGAATCTATTACCATTTTCTAAAATGTCACAACACGTCTGGTTTTTGAGATATTGATTGTCAAAAATGCATTATTTAACGATTTTATTCAACTTGCATGCAAAGCTTGCAGCTTGTGAACTGATTTTTTTGCCTAATTTACTAAAACAGTTCAAAAAAATACGAATCAACAAAGTACATAATATTTTCCAACTAAGAAGTACCGTTTACAGGATGATTTGGATAAGTATTGTATATGACCATGTAATAAAAAACGACGAATTTTATATGGAGGCTCTCAGCATGATCATAAATTCAATTTGATCGATATGAAAACAAAAATTTCAATTAGATTATATTTCATACACAAGTTTGTATATGCTCGTAGGATTGATAACACAAAAAAATCATGAATCACTGTTTGAGTTTCCTTTTAATATGAATAATACCAGAATTTTATTCAACTTTGACGACATGTAGCAAACAAAATATGATGTGCTTGAGAACTTTTGAAAACGGCAACGGATTCTGCAATGCCAACTTTATTGGAAACACATAACATCGTTCTTCTCCATCTAAGCATTAACGTCCTTACAGAGCCTACTTATCAGTTGAGCATGTCCACAGTTATTAACTGAGAGCTTTCTTTGCCAATGTTTCCATTTTCGCATTCGTATATCGCTTGGCAGGTGCTACTCTATGCTCAGGAAATTTCTATTACGAAAAGATCCTGGCTTTGCTTTGTAGCCACGGAATCAAACCACTCGGCTAAGGAAGGCCCCTAATTTGATCTTTGAGGCAAGCAAAAAGGTTATTTTAGCTCCGCAGTGTTATTTATCGACTTCAATTAACTTGCACGCAAGTTTATCAGTTTGTTTGTTAATTTGTGTACTTAATTTAATACATAAATGTTAGACTTTAAATAATACGAATCAATTGAGCTTCTAATAATAGCGTTTTTCAAAGGGTACTTTTTGATGATTTAGACAAGCATTCTGCTTGGTTGGTAAATGGCTGGGCATGGCGTAGCTCGAACGCGAGTACGACAGCTGCTTAAACCATGACGTCAAAATCATCATAGGAGATCTAATGCTCAGGTTGGCCAGGAGGAGGAGTTCAAACCGACGATTGGAAAGTTCAGCGCCCACCGGCTGACGAACGAATACGGTTTACGGCTAATTGATTTCGCCGCCTCCAAGAATATGGCCATTCGTAGCACCTCTTCCCAACACACCTTCCATACCAATACACCTGGAGATCCCCACAGCAGACAGAATCACAAATAGACTATGTTCTGATTGATGGACGGTACTTTTCCGACATTATCGACGTCAGGACCTATCGTGGAAGAACATCGACTCTGACCACTATCTGGTGAAGGTTAAACTGCGCCCAAAACTCTCCGTCGTCAACAACGAACGGTACCGACGGCCGCCCCGGTACGACCTAGAGCGGCTCAAGCAACCGGATGTCGCAGCGGCATACGCGCAGCACCTCGAGGCTGCATTACCGGAAGAGGGTGAGCTGGATGAAACCCCTCTTGCGGACTGCTGGAGAACAGTGAAGGCAGTCATCAACAATGCAGCTAAGAGCAACGTCGGGTACGTGGGACGGAGTCGACGGAACGATTGGTTCGGCGAGGAATGTAGGCAGATTCTGGAGGAGTAGAACGCAGTGCGGGCGGTCATGGGGCAGCAAGGAACACGGCAGAACGTGGAGCGTTATAGACGAAAACGGCAACAGCAGACCCGCCTCTTTCGGGAGAAAAAAAAAACGCCGCCTGGAGAATACGACGCATGGATAATGATGGGAGCATTTTGACGGACGAGCGTGAGGTGATTGAAAGGTGGAAGCAGTATTTCGACGAACATCTGAATGACAATGAGAGCACAGGCAATGATGGACGGGACAACGGAGGAAATGCCTTCGTCAGTACTGCGAGTGATGGAAACCCAATTTAAAGGAGATCAAGGATGCCATTCACCAGCTCAGGAATAATAAAGCTGCTGGTAAGGATGGTATCGGAGCTGAACTCATAAAGATGGGCCCGGAGAGGCTGGCCATTTGTTTGCACCGGCTGATAGGCACCATCTTGGCAATAGAACAACTACCGGAAGAGTGGAAGGAGGGCACAAGAAAGGCGACAAGTTAGATTGTGAGAACTTTCGAGCGAGCACCATTCTAAATGCGGCCTACAAAGTATTATCCCAGACAGTGAATCAATTGTCACCCAACACGCAGCAACAAATACATTGTCACCTCCTATTCTTGTTGCAACAATTTTATTCTGCAACATGAGTGTATCATCACTTGAACAGAATATGACAAAGATCGATCACCACGTGCGCAGTGATTTTCTGGGCTTCGCATTGTAATTTTCGAGAACTTTCTCCGTGTTGGTAAACATTGACACATTATCAAACAGCATCCATAAAACAAATTTTGTTTTGTGTTTAAAATAACTGATTATTCGCGAGTTGAAAAGGTTGCAACAATGTTGCGCTCTGTGATTGTTATGACAATTTTGCTTTTTATTGTATCCTTATCCGCAACAGTTCCGACAAACGGTTGTGAGCGAGCTTGCTTTGATGTTTGTTTTTCGTCTATTTTGATGACAATTTGATTCACTGATCCCAGATCATCTCCGTCACGCATCACCTTTTCATCGATTTCAAGGTGGCATACGATAGTATCGACCTATTTTGGCCGTGTAGTTCCGGCGTCCAGAATAGAACTACGGACAACCCGTTCCGGTGGTAAGAGTCCACCAAACGGGGTAACCCCAATTCAAGGTGTGATGCGAAAAACCGTGCTGAGGAATGAATGGTCGAAGGGGTGAAAAAGATGTTCGGCCATTAACGGAGCCTGTGGGGCACCTGGGCACCCCTCACAGTATTTTGTCCCTTACCGCGTTAATGCAGGGCTCTGGCGTGGTGGACCTCTTTTCCCGTGCTACTCGTGGGATTCAAAAATGAGTACAATATCTAATCAAAACAATAGTAGTAGTGCAGGTAGTAGCAGTAGTAGGGAAGCGAACCCCTTCGCAAGAAGTGGGCTAGCTAGATCTCCGTTGAGGAGAGTAGAAGCAGGAGGAGGCAGCAGTGCACGTAGTGCCAGTGCTGGAACCCATATTTCATCCCCGGCTAACGCATCGGGTGAAGTTATGGATGGAGCGTGGTTGATGAGGGCCATCAATAAAAGTAGAGATGGGCTCTCTGCGATGGAAGTGGCTGCACAGCAGCTCGACTCCATAATTGACTTTGCGTCCTCGAAGTCTAACATCAGCAAGGACCTCAAGCAGGCCTTGCTTAGACTTCGTAAGTCAATGTTGGCGGCCAAGCAGAACCATGCTGAACCCATGGTGACTGTGGCTGCGGCAGAACCCGTGGAACTGAAGGTGCCGAAGTCTACCCAGACGGAACCCTTCGTTTTCGCGGGCAGCCCCAAAAGCGTGGAATCGAATGCTTACAGCAAGCAATCGCAGAAGCGCGCGAGGCAGCCGTCAGGGGAGGAGCTACCCGGCGGCGCTCGTAAGGCCAGGCGGATACTGACCCCGTAAACCGGCAGAAGTGCCGGAAAATCGGACCCCAGCCAGGCGTCCCGGAAAGCCGAGAAGGGTGGGATCGAAAAGGCTGGCCCCTCACGGAGTGATGGGAACAGGGGGTTGCGACCTTTGAGAGGTCCTCCATCACCACAGGTCAGGGCGGAGCAGGCGGGGGACGCCCCCTGGACAACCGTAGTGAGGAAGAAGAAGAAGAAGAAACAGGAGAATCAGGAGCGCAGGGATACCAGACCTAAGAAAGGTAGGAGGGTAGGTGCCAAGCGCGAAAAGGGTGATGCGATCATCATAAAGACGGAAGAGTCCAAGTACTCGGAAGTCCTGAAGGCGATGCGCAGTGACGCGAAGCTTGCGGATCTAGGAGCCGACGTACGCAGTGTCAGACGCACTCGTACAGGTGAAATGATCCTCGAGCTTAAGCGCGACAAGGAGCGCAAGGGCGCCGCCTACAAAAGTTTGGCGGAAGAGGTCCTTGGCGCTGGTGTTGAAGTGAGGGCTCTGACGCAGTCAGTGACTCTGAAGGTGATGAACCTTGACGAGATCACTGACGCAGAAGAGCTCGTCACGGCACTGCGGCAACAGTGCGAAGTGCAGGTGCCCACCACCGCCGTTCAGCTACGGAAAGGTCCGGCAGGTACTCAGGTGGCCTTAGTACACCTACCTGTGGCAGACGCAAATAAGTCCGCTAAGGTAGGTAAGATCAAGGTTGGTTGGTCAGTATGTTCACTGAACATACATGAGCAACCAGTGATCTGCTTTAGGTGCAGGGAACCTGGACACAAGTCCTGGGGCTGTAAAGGCCCTGATAGGACCAAGTTGTGCAGGCGTTGTGGTGAGGAAGGTCATAAGGCACTAGGCTGCAAGAACCCTCCCAAGTGCTTGATTTGTTCCGGCAAGTCCGTGAACAACAATCACCCAACGGGAGGCTCAAGGTGCCCGACCTTCAAACGAGCCATCAACGAAAAGTCACAGTGCAGGTAACGCAGCTGAACCTGAACCACTGTGATGCAGCTCAGCAACTGCTGTACCAGTCAGTTGCTGAGTGGGGACGGACATCGCCATCATATCGGACCCATACCGAGCACCCGCCGGTAACGGCAACTGGGTCGTGGATGGATCCGGAAAAATGGCGGCGATATGGACAACGGGTAAATACCCTGTCCAGCAGTTGGTGTCTACTACCTACGAGGGCTTCGTGATCGCCAAAGTAAACGGGGTCCTCTTCTGTAGCTGCTATGCGCCTCCGAGTTGGTCAACCGAGCGGTTCACGCAGATGCTGGACTGTATGACGACCGCGCTGACAGGGCGAAGGCCAGTTGTAATAGCGGGTGACTTCAATGCCTGGGCCGTGGAATGGGGAAGCCGTTACACGAACCAGCGAGGTCAAATCCTGCTAGAGGCACTGGCCGTGCTAGATGTCGATCTGGCTAATGTTGGTGCCAAAAGTACCTTCAGCCGTAACGGAGTGGAGTCGATTATCAACGTTACTTTTTGTAGTCCTGGCCTAACGAGTAGTTCGAACTGGAGGGTAGACGATGCCTACACTCACAGCGACCACCTGGCGGTTCGCTACAGTATCGACTACAACAACAGCAGGCAGCGGGTTGAGGAAGCGGCTAGGTCAAGGCCAAGCCCTCGTAGGTGGAAGACATCGTACTTCAATGATGAAGTACTTAGGGAGGCGCTCCGCCGTGAGCGTAACCTACTCGGCCTAAGCGGGGACGAACTGGTAGCGGTGCTTACGCGTGCATGCGATGCGACCATGCCTAGAAAAGTCCACCCTAGGAATGGGAGACCACCGACATACTGGTGGACTCAAGCTTTTGCGAACCTGCGCCGTGCCTGCCTACGGGCCAGGAGACGGATGCAGCGAGCACGTACCGAGCAGGAGCGTGAAGAACGACGGGCGGTGTTCACCGCTGCCAAAGTCGCGCTGAAGTCCGAGATAAGGGCAAGCAAGAAGGCCTGCTTCGAGGGACTCTGTCAGAGTGCCAACGCGAACCCGTGGGGTGATGCCTACAGGATCGTAATGGCGAAGACAAGAGGTGCAATTGCTCCTACGGAGCAATCTCCACAGATGCTGGAGGGGATCATCGAGGGGCTCTTCCCGCGCCACAACCCTAGCCCATGGCCTCCTTTTGTAGGACAGCCGGGGATTGGGGCTGGCGATGAGGATAGAGTAACTGATGAGGAACTTGTAGGGATTGCAAAATCCCTAAGCATGGGGAAGGCACCAGGTCCGGACGGAGTTCCAAACCTGGCCCTCAAAGTCGCAATCTTGGAGGCTCCCGGTATGTTCAGATCTGCTATGCAGATATGCCTGGACGAGGGAGTATTTCCAGATGCGTGGAAGAGGCAGAGCCTGGTACTATTGCCAAAGGCGGGGAAACCACCCGGTGACCCGTCGGCGTATAGACCAATATGCTTGATTGACACGGTGGGGAAAGTGCTCGAGAAGATCATCCTCAACAGACTGTCGAGGTACACCGAGGGTGTAAATGGTCTCTCAGGCAATCAGTTCGGCTTCCGGAAAGGGAGGTCCACTGTAGACGCTATTCTGACGGTTAAGAAAACCGCTGAGATAGCACTCCAGCGTAAGAGGAGGGGTATTCGCTACTGCGCAGTAGTGACTCTGGATGTAAGGAATGCATTTAATAGTGCCAGCTGGGCGGCTATTGCTGATGCGCTCCTGCGTCTGGGGATACCCGAGTACCTGTACAAGATTCTCGGAAGTTACTTCCAGAATCGGGTATTAGTCTATGACACGGAGGTGGGTCGGAAGTGCTTTCACATAACCTCAGGAGTCCCGCAAGGTTCCATCCTGGGTCCGGTGTTATGGAATGTCATGTACGACGAGGTGTTGAGATTAAAATTCCCGGCGGGTGTGGCCATCGTTGGCTTTGCCGACGATATTACGCTGGAGGTCTACGGTGAATCGATCGAAGAAGTGGAATTGACTGCAGCCCACTCGATCGCAATTGTGGAGGAGTGGATGAGCTCCAGGAAACTGGAATTGGCTCACCACAAAACTGAGGCTGTTGTTGTCAACAACCGAAAGTCGGTGCAGCAAGCAGTGATCAGTGTAGGCGACTGCACAATCACTTCGAAGCGCTCCGTCAAACACTTTTGGGTGATGATCGACGACAAGCTTACCTTCGGTAGCCATGTCGATTATGCCTGCAAGAGAGCCTCCACAGCTGTGGCACTGTCCCGGATGATGTCCAATAGCTCTGCGGTGTACGCCAGCAAGCGTAAGCTTCTGGCCAGTGTCGCCTCGTCCATACTGAGGTATGGTGGCCCGGCTTGGGGCACGGCTTTGAGTACCGATAGCTACCGTAGCAAGCTAGAGAGTACTTATAGGCTAATGTGCCTGAGGGTTGCGAGCGCGTACCGTACCGAGTCACACGATGCACTTTGTGTCATCACCGGTATGATGCCTATTGGTATCCTTATCATGGAAGACATAGAGTGCTTCGAAATGCGCGGCACAAGAGGCATACGCAGGACTGCCAGACTGGCCTCCATGGTCAAATGGCAGCGTGCGTGGGACAGTTCCACTAAGGGAGTGTGGACTCACAGGTTGATTCCGAGGTTAGATATCTGGGTCAATAGGCGCCATGGGGAACTAACATTCCACCTAACACAGGTCCTTTCGGGTCATGGATGCTTTAGACAATATCTACACCGTTTCGGTCATGCGGGTTCTCCCGAATGTCCAGTTTGTGCAGGTTTAGAGGAAACGGCGGAACACGTTTTGTTCGTGTGCCCGCGTTTCCGCACAATGCGTGACCGCATGTTTGCCACATGCGGTCGGGACACGACTCCGGACAATTTGGTCCAGAGGATGTGTGCAGACGAGTTTGGCTGGAATGCCGTTTCATCGGCTATCACCCACATCGTCTCGGAACTCCAAAGGAGGTGGCGTGTGGACTCGAGGAGTGACTAGTGCAGACGCTAATCAACAGGTGGTCCAAGGGTTCGCAGTCGGCTACGTAGGTCATACCGGTGCCCTACGGTCGAGATCGACCCTTACAGCGATTAAGTGGCCGCGGGGAGAACATCCTGGTAGCGCTGCTGTCGTGGCGCCGGCCTACTGGGTGGATACGAGCCTCTGGTTGTTCGGGGCAGGTGGAGGCCCCTTGGTCAGCAATCCCAGCTGGTGCTAGCTGATAGGGCCTGAGCCTTCAGTAGGTCAAATTGCGAAGCCCGCAGTATCAGTTCTTGATACCTGCGGTGCAGCTGGGCGTGGGCTTAGTGGTCGACCCTGCCCGCCTTCAGCGGACAACGGGAGGTGAGGACCACCCGGGAAGCTGGCAATGCGCCAGCATGCTACCTTGGTGGACCCCCATAAGCGTGTCATCGATGTTCGTTGCTGCATGGCTACGCAGCTAACCTGGAGGATGCGATGTGCAATAGCCCCTCTCCGAAGCACTGCCTTCTTGGTGGTCCCGGAGAGACGACGGGTTTGGCGGCAATGGAAATGGTTTAGTGGGTCGGGGGTGTAGTCCTGTTTACTGCTTGTACGTAGTAAATGGTCCCCAACCCCACATTCCCGGACCTCGGTCCGGAGTCTG
This sequence comes from Aedes aegypti, assembly GCF_002204515.2. NCBI lineage: Eukaryota > Metazoa > Arthropoda > Insecta > Diptera > Culicidae > Aedes > Aedes aegypti. The sequence continues at coordinate 164,560,042 of NC_035107.1, forward strand.
TTGAGCAGATTATCCCCCCATTGCTTAGAAGGAAAAAAAAAAGGGTGCGTACTGGATATCAACCAGCATCCAGGCTGCTGTCAAGCTCAAATCTTCATCAAAATGATCCGAGTATGCCTAGAAGTGTGCGGTCACTATTTCGCCACTCTAAATATATGTATGTGACACAGAAACAATCAATTTCAAAAAAAACTTTTTACTTGGTCTTATTGATGTATAATATTTTCCGAACTTTTGTGAAATATATTTATACTAACATACGGTCAGAAACTATCTGTTTCAGCTGATTCATTGGACTCATTACTCTCATCAAATTGGAGTAGCTTAGTGTGAAGCATTTTAAGTGTGCACTTTGAAATTGGTTTCCTGCGCTACAATCAAACAAACAATGGTTAGCACTGGTGGAAACATTTGTGTTCAAATTGAATGAACAAAATGTTCTAGACCGCACCCCCCTGGTATCGACCGCATAGAGCTATGAAAAATCATGAACGAGAACAGCTTTCCCGGAAGCTCACGAAACTGATAAGTGCGACGTTTTAAGGTCTGCAAAATTGTGTGTAGGTTTCAAGCGAATACTCCAGTTCGTTTGCATCCCGCCGGGGACTACGACAAGGTGATGAACTTTCGTGCCTGTTGTTCAATATTGCACTAGAAGGTGTTATGTGGAGAGCCCGGCTTAACAGCTGGTGTTGGGTTACCGGACCCTTCATAACGAGTCATTTATTGGTCTGCCATAAACGGAATTGGGTTTCCGGTTTGAGGTCAGTTCATTGCAAGCTGGGGTCCAAATCTTCCCTTTGTCCACAATAATACACAAAGAGTCTGACACTTAACATATATTATTCACAATTTCCAAATTTATTGATAACTACAATCCATATATATTTACAAGGTCCACAAATAGTTTTCTATAGCTGACACAACAGAAAATACATTAATATCCATTTTGGCTCTTCTACTACCATCCTGCATTAAGGGTCAGAGCCTATACTGGCTGAGTAAAAAATCCAAATAAGGTGACGATCATAATGATGACGTCATTACTTCACTTGCTCTCTGAGAGTAGAGACTTATTCTGAGAAGAGGCTTCAATAATGTAGCAATGAGGTAGCTAGAGTGGATGAGCTTACTCCCAAACAGCAGGGGTACGATTTTTATAAGATTCAGTCAATTTGTTTGCTTCGTGGATGACATGGACATTGTCGGCCGATCATTTGAAAAGGTGGCAGACCTGTACACACGCCTGAAACGCGAAGCAGCAAAAGTTGGACTGGTGGTGAATGCGTTCAAGACAAAGTATAGGGCCGAGCGTGACAGGACTCGCCTAGGTAGCAGTGTAACGATAGACGGGGATACGTTCGAGGTGGTCGACGAGTTCGTCTACCTTGAATCTTTGCTGACGGCTGACAATAACGTCAGCCGTGAAATACGAAGGCGCATCATCAGTGGAAGTCGGGCCTACTATGGCCTCCACAAGAAGCTGCGGTCAAAAAAGATTCACACCCGCACCAGATGTACCAAGTACAAAACGCTTATAAGGCCAGTAGTCCTCTACGGGCATGAAACGTGGACGATGCTCGAGGAGGACTAGCAAGCACTTGGAGTCTTCGAACGTCGGGTGCTTTGGATGATCTTTGGCGGTGTGCAGAAAAACGGTATGTGGCGGCGAAGGATGAACCACGAGCTCGCCCAGCTCTACGGCGAACCCAGTATCCAGAAGGTGGCCAAAGCTGGAAGGATAAGATAAGCAGGCCATATTGAAAGAATGCTGGACAGCAACCCTGCAAAGATGGTGTTCGCTTCTGATCCGGTTGGTACAAGAAGGCGTGGAGCGCAACGAGCTAGGTGGGCGGATCAAGTGCGTATCGATATAGCGAGCGTGGGCGGAACCGAGGATAGAGAGAAGCGGCCACGAACCGAGTATTGTGGCGTGAAATTGTTGATTCAGTGTTATCTGTGTAGATGTTAACTAAATAAATGAAAAATGACTGAATTTGATCTTTGAAACATGCCTTTAAACTTTTACAGCCCTGTCGTCCTGCTTAGTCGCGCTTAGTCGACGACTAAGAAGCTTTTCCCAGATTTTTTTCTTAACGCCCTTTGGGACATCAGCTGAAAATTCGTTTGCTCGGCTATATAAAAGCACTCAGAGAAAATAGGCGCACGACCCGAGAGGGAAAACAACTGACGACTGCTCGGGCTTTCCTGACGCACTGCCAAGGAGCAATCGTCAAGGTCGAAGATCCAACAGAACTAACCGATCGCGGCACTTTTTCACTTTACTCGACCGACGCGCGACATGTTTGATCCTGCCCTCGTCACCCGCTCCCGCAGAAGCAAGCGTCAAGGTCGGAAGATCAAACAGAACTAACCGATCGCGGAACTTTTTCACTTCACTCGACCGACGCGCGACATGTTTGATCCTGCCCTCGTCATCCGCTCCCGCAGAAGCAAGCGTCAAGGTCGAAAGATCAAACAGAACTCTAACGTGAATAATGTAATTCTAACTTTTTTCAGTGGACAACAAATGAGGAACTAATATACTTCAAATCGTTATTTGTTTTGATTTTTCTGATTGTTATGTAAAAAGGGACTTGAAAATTTGCGCCAAATGATCCACTACCATGGTGGGCTTTATCAACGCCCAGCAGAAATTTGACCTTAATCCACATAGATCAGGTACATCCTTACGTTCTGTGGGACACCAATCGAAATTGTCAAGCTGTATAAACACCCTGAAGTACTCAGGAGCAAATTAACGCCCTGTAGAAAATCAATTGAAATTTCCGTGCGGTACGACCCCTTGTCACCACTAAATCCTAATATTCCTTTGGTACCTATATAAATCACTTTTTCACGTGAAAAGAACAATTCTGTTGGAATTGCTACATAACTTCAGCACAAAACAATATCGATCGAATCATCTCAAGTAGTTCTTATAGTTTGATGAGACACATGAAATTTTGAAGCAGAAAAAAAATAATGTCATATGTTCTAAAGACAATCAGTTCGTATACTTGTTCATTTTGGGCCAATAGTTTTCAAGTGATAGTGATAAAAATTCATTATCAAGTACGCATCAAAATCGGTATTTGCTTAAATGACTTTGAAAACCTGCTGTAATGAATAATAAACAATTCTAAAATCCACTAATAGATCCATTGCCAAACTACTATAATAAACCATAGCGTAATATTTTGAAATCCAGGGCAATTGTAAATTTTTTTGCACTTTTATATCACTTCAAGCGACATTTTATTTTAAAATTAAGCGATATATTTGGCTGAAATTCGAACGTCTTGTTTAATCCAAAAATAAGGTTCAAACTTTCTAGATGTCCTGCTTTAAGAAATCTTGAGCATTTGTCCGTGAACTTAATTTTTCGCTTCTATTTTTTATATAAAATAATATGAGGGAATTTACATATTTTCAGCAGTTTAAGCCGATGCCGCGGATCATTTGTAATTTTCTTGGACATACGCAGACAAACTAAATGTTTGTTACATTTATGCGCTGCTCAATCCTGTCTTGGATCACACTGACAGGCTTGTTGAAAACTTTTAAGAAACGTTTTTACAATACTTCAAAAATCATATAATTGTGTATTGTCGGCATCCTCGTTTTCTTCGGCAGCCTTTCCCATAATAACAATCAAATTTGTTCGGTAATTCCACATAAGCCGCATTTTGAGGCGTATTTATTTCAATCAATGACATCTCTGGCGAAATTGTTTGTTCGGAAGTCTCGTCAGGAGGAAGCAGGCATATTAGTGGATCCCTCCTACGCTAATTAGCAGTTTGAAGAGAAGCTCATTTTTTGAAACATTTCAGGCATTTCTTTACGTACCTTTTTTTTCACATATCCTAACCCACAAATCAAACTGAGAAAATATGTAGCTTTCATGTACAATAATTTCGATTATTTTAAATTTGGTCACCTTGAATTTTATCAGAATTTTTTTTTACCATTAGTGCACCATTCGTTTTTAATGTTGTGGTCACCATCAAAAAGCTAACTAAGGGGTCACCCAAAAATGACATCTTTCATTTAAGGAAAGGGGGTGGTCTACGAAAATGTGACAGTGCATGTATTAGGTATTGGAAAAAGCGTTACAGAGCGGGGTGGGGGTCTAGAAACCCCGAAAAATGATGGACGTCATATTTGAAACTTCCCTAAGAAAAAACTGAGTTAGAACAGCTGCAAAAACTAAGTGAGCAATGGTATTAGCCGTTTGAAATGAACGATTTTCTTAATTTATTAAAACAACATATTTCGTACAACAAAGTAATAAGTATTCACTCGCGGGCTCGAGTAAACTGTAAAATGGGACTAAATTTTGGGTAAAAAATCTGGTGGCCATATTGTATTATGACGCCATCTTGATTTTAAGCAAATTATGAGTTATTTAATATGATGATACTTATCATGTTTAAATAACATAAAAATTGAGTTGAAGCAAATACTCTCCATTTTCAGAATCTGTGTGAATTTTGATCATTTGAAGATATTCCGATGTATTTAGAGGGCTCGACATTATTCATATATTTTTTTAAAAACCTATAGGTGTTTCTCCGTTTCACATTTTAATTGGAATGAGCATTGAACACAAACCAATCACTAGCAAATGCATATTAGTTCTCATGTACTTGGAATTTGATACAATTTTCTTGTGAGACTCTCTCATTAATGCCTGGGAATACAACCGCTCTCTGGGTTATAACAACGCCCTCCTCAAAAGGGGATGACTAAGAAGCTCAAATTTTACGACGACAGGGCTGACCTTTTATATTTTTGTTCCGCTGTGTTATTTATCGTAGCAGTGTAACGATAGACGGGGATAAGCGTTGGGCGAATTTGTCCAGAACATCGATGTTACTGAATCGATTCCCATTTGAACTGACAAATCGATTCATCGATTTTATCGAATCGTTTGCATAGATGTTTCTGAATCCATTCGAATCGAATGCATATTGAAATTTATAAATTTTGATATTAGTCCAAATGCACTTGCACACGATTTCACCGTCTTTCAATCGAATATGTTTTTTTCACCACCGGTTTCAACAAAATGAATCAAATCAAAAAATCGGTTCACCCGATTTTAGGTGCTCCCAACATCGGTTCAAAAAATCGATTAATCAAAATGAAGACATCGATTTTGGGAACATCGATTAAATATCGCCCAACGCTAACGGGGATACGCTCTAGGATACGACTGACAATAACGTTAGCCGTGGAATTCGGAGGCGCATCATTAGTGGAAGACGTGCTTATTGGCACGGTATTATAACGATTCAAACTAACTTGCATGCAAGTTTATCAGTAATTTTCTTTTTTGTTTTGTGTGCTCAATTCACTACAGAAATCAGTTAAGGGCCCTAAAGAATACGAATCAATTAAACTTGTTTGTGATAATCACGTTTATCAATGGGTATAATTTGATGATTTAGGCAAACATTGTACTTGGTCATATAAACAAAACGACGGAATTTGTATTGAGGCCGCAAGCGTGTTCGAAACATAGTTTAACTCGATACAAATACTAATAAATCGGTCATTTCCCCTTAAACTCTTTCTGACTCAAAAGGTTCAAGTCGTATTTTGCATATTCGGTGAATTGAACTACCAAAAACTTAATAAACCATGGTATTAAATAAATGGATTTATTTGTAATTTCCACCACTTTGACGACCACAAAATTTAACGGATTCAAATATTTTTTTTTGGCAGTATACATATCTAGTTTCTAGAAGTGGCCAGAGGAACTCGGAAATATTCCTGTGGCCGAAGTAATTCCGGTCGTACACATTGTGTACGAGTATACGGGACTCGCTGAGTGGTGAGAGTTTATTTTTTTTTCTTACACTCAAGCCAATACGGGTTAAGTATTTAATAAGCATGTTTATCTAAAACAGAAACTAGAATAACTTATTCTGTAGAACCATCTTCTCTTCTTCTTTTTTCTGGCGTTGTAGAACCATAAGAAGCGCAAATTGGTTGAGCTTGGATCTGAAAATAATCTAAGGAATTGCCTTAAAACTATGTGTTGTTAAGGACTATGTTTCAGCTTTATTTATCCAAAATAGATGAATCACCTGTGCTTTCTTCAAAAGGTTATTTGATTTGCTCGGCAATCGTCAGCAATATCTGGTAAAAATTATACTTGAGTAAAAAGGATAACACAAAAATTTTTAAAAAAGAAAAGAGTACATGCAGGTACTGTTAAAAAGTACGGCTGAAAACCCTATTGGAAGGTAATAGGCAATGAGTGGTTCCAGAGAGAATAGGATTTGCAAGTGGATGCCGTATAGCCCTGCGATTCGTAAGGTGAGCTGATTTTCTATTTGCCAGGTAGGCACAAAATGTTTTAACGCCTCTTTCGTTCTGAATACAGATAACGGCATGATAAATCATCTCGTTGTTTTGCGTCCTATACCGCGAGCAATAGTACCCGTGTGATGGAAAGCCAAATCTGGTAGAAAAATTGATGACACCGTTTTATCAAAGGCTTACGCTCGTGACACGCGTATCATTCGCTCTTCATTCAAGTGAGATATTGATAATGTGCTGATTGAAGCACTTTGTAAATGGCACATGAAAGTATGCGAAGGGATAACGCTTCCCTCGTTATTCTAATGCTTGGCATACCGCTAAACTAAGTTTCTATTGTATTAAGCCTAAGCTTCTCAAGGCGTGCAGCAATATTCAAAACGAGAGTTGCAATAGTCGGTGAATTACTCACATATCTTGGCGGTTTATGTATAATCATTTAGCTACAAGTATGTTGCTTAAGGTTCGAAATTAAAATTAAAATAAGTGAATTGTACCCGTATTCCACACCCTACAGAAAAATATTTTTTGTAAATTAATCAAAAGACCTTTGATTACTGTCAATACGTTGAACGAAAGCTTTCAACGAAAAAAGGTGCAGAGGACCACTTTTTAAGAAAAATGATTTTTTCTATCATTTTCTGAGCAAATTTTGTGATTTCTAAGAATGTTTCCGTGTCATCTTAAGGTGAAGATGAATTGAAGCCAAACCTGCAATTCTCAAGAGCAAAAATCTGGAGAACCAAACATCCGTTTAAGTTGTAAACCTTATCGTTTAATAAGTAGCTGGTGGGGACCAATCGGTTAAGTTATCAGCTCAAACGAGTGTTTGGCTCTCCAGATTGGTGCTCTTGAAAATTTGAAGTATGGCTTCGATTCATCTTCACCTTAAAGCAAACACAGCGTAACAAAAATGACACTTTTGCGTGTCTCAAGGATCAAATTATGTGTCTCTAGTAGATTTAGGGTTGCTATATCTGATGCCGTTCTCAGATATGTTCCAGCACTTCACAATTTTAGCTACAGGTCGTCAAAATAGTATAAAACACTGTTTTCATTGATGTTTACATGAAATTCAATCCACCACGCATGCAATATATGAGTTTAACTTTTATTTCAGATATAATTTGGTTGAAATAGCACGATTTGATTTAGATTAAATTGATTTTTCCAACATATTTGCAGCCTCCATACAAAATTCTTCGATTCTTTTATATGACAACATACAATACTTTTCAAAACCACAAAAAAACTCTTGAACATAGAAAGTATATTGAACTTTGTTGATAATGATTGTTATACACATGAAGTTTGAATTCTGCGGCAAATTAAGCGAATAAATTGCCACAAAAGCTGGCAAACTTGCATACAAGTTGGCTGAAATAGTCAAATTTTGCATTTTCAACGATCAATATCTCAAAAACTAGACGTGCTATGATATTTTTAAAAACGGCAATGGATTCAGCAACCTTGAATTTCGTAAATAGCAATATTTTGGTGCTCGAGACAAAAACTTGTTCCGCAGTGAAATTAACGAAAACTAAACGAAATCGAAAAATAAATCGATTGAAATTCAAAAAAACAAAACCAACTTTTTTGGCTAAGTGTCTGCTAATTTTTTTTTGCCTCAAGCATCGAAATACCGATGTTTACCGTAATCCGGGGGCAAACACTGGGGTTAATTTGATCAGGTCGGCATCAAACAGCACTTCCTTCCAAGACTGCTTATGTTTAATGATGATTTTTCTTCTCGGCATTACGTCCTCACAAGGACAGGGCCTGCTTGTCAGCTTGGTGTTCAATGAGCACTACCACAGTTATTAACTGAAAGCTTTCTTTGTCATAGTTGCCATTTTCGCATTCGTATATCGTATGAAGAAAATACTCTATGCCCTGGGAAGTCAAGGAAATTTCCATAACAAAAATATCCTGGAACGACCGGGAATTAAACCCAGACTTCTTCAGTATGGCTTTGCTTTGTAGCCACGGACTCTAACCACTCGGCTAAGGAAGGCCCCCTTGTTAGATACTAAACTGTTTCAATTCTCTAAAATTAACATAATAGTTCACTAAAATGCTTTCCGATAAGATTGACACAGATGTTTAGAGACAAATTGGCCACTTTATTGTAAATTTGAGGCTTTTCGCGGACCCGAAAATGGTCATTTGTAGGGTCAAACAGCTGTAGGACACATGGTTGTCCAATACAAGCTTTTCTCAATAGGTTTACGCTGATTCAACTCCTTGATATAGTGGCCACATTATATCCGATTCCGAAAATTATCTGTGATTTGACATTGCCTACCTCCAGGGGCACTGAAGTACAGAATCCTTTCACCAAAAGTGCCACAATGCCCCACAGGAATAACTCCGGCCATAGGAACATATCTGAGATCCTTTGACGAAATTTAGAAACTAGATATGTGTACGAGAATTCTGACAAAAAAAAATTGAAATCCCTCAAGGTATTCGCTGAGCGATGCTTTTTTATTAGTTTTACTTTAATGAGAGCATGAGTGTTCGTAATATGAATCAAACCTGAAATCCATCAGAATGTTCCCAAAAATGTCAGCAAATTGCCATTTTAAAGAAACCATCGTCGACTGCGGTCTACAGATAGGTGGCTAAAGGTTATCAAAGTTCTTAAAGCTTAGATAATACTCAAAGTTCAGGCCCGCAGGACTGTGAAAATTTGAACGGAATCATGTATGAGGTAAGGTTGAACATAGCTTGAAGTTTTTATGAGAAAAGCGAGAAACAATTACATTTCCATATATGGCACAGCAATTGATGACAAATTAATAGAAGCTCATTAATCATAAAAAAATCTGTGGATTGTTACTTTCTGATGATTGGAATATTCTGGCAAATTATTTTCTGGTGATCGGTGCATTCTATCGAATATGTTACTGGTCATTCTAGTGAATGGTTTTATTTAAAACATGTTATACCTCTAGTTATTAGAGATGGATGTGAGAAGTGGTTCAACTGTAACGCTGTGGAACACAGTTTTGTCTCAAACACCAAAATACAGTCATTTACTTTGTTACGGGCTGTTGATACCATTTCCATTTTTAGAATTATCATAACACGTCTAGTTTTTTAAATATTTGCAGTTGAAAATGCTAAATTTTACTATTTCAGCTAACTTGCATGCAAGTTTTCAGCTCGTATGGCAATTTATTTGCTTAATTTTCTTCAGAACTCAAACTTCATGTGTAAAACAATACTTATCAACAAAGTTCATAATACTTCCAATGTTCAAAAGTAATATTTGTTGGTTTAGAAAAGTATTGTATTTTGGCATATAAGAGAAACGCAGAATTTTGACTGACTGCAAGCATGTTTTAAACATCCATCTAATATAAATAAATATCGTCCAATTTCAACCAAATTAGATCTTTACTTATATTTTTGTCACTTTACAAGTATTGATAGACCATTCACGTGTCATTTGTTAAGCAATTAAAGATAAGTGTTTGACCTATCCTTTATCCTGCTACCCATTGTCACTTCCAACAACCGATGGTATTCTTAATAATTACTACTGTTCCGACAGTTTCCCACTTCTACACTTGGCACTACTTTCTTGAACAGAAAGCTTGTTAAAACTTGATGATGTTGGTGATGAAGGATGTCTTCACTTTGTCATTGATCAATTACTGTCATGCCATTATCGAGGTAGAAGTGCTCCACACACACAATGGATGGAACACCTTTTCGTCCGGACCTGTGTGACAAGTATGTTCGTAACAGGATATTTTCAAAGGAAAATGTTGCCCACGCGGCTATATTGCCGTAACAACAGCGTAAGAAGAGCACGAGAATAACACTTCGCATATTTTTCAAGTCATAATTGGTAACCAAAGATGTGAGAGTGTGAGAAATATGACATACGTTGAAAGTTATGAGAAACTCAGATTCGAAGCGAGTATCCCATTGGTGCTAGTTATGCATCCGCATATATCTTTAACCATATCGTAAGTTTTTCCTACTATTTAATAACAACATTGAAATTTAGTTTAAGTAAACATTAATTAATTAACATTATATTCAATTAATTCGTTCATTTCTTTATGATGACTTTATAATGCAAATTCATATCACAGTGAAATTTTAATCCAACATTCTGATCAACTATGGCGAGCGCTACGGATCATGCAAAACAAAAAAATACATTTTTTAAGGTGAAGATGCGTCGAAGCCAAACCTCAAATTTAAAAGAGCACAAATCGAGAGAACCAGACAGCGGTTTGAGCTGAAAACTTAATCGATTGGTCACACGCTGGTGGTGTCCAATCGATTAAGTTTTTAGCTTGAACAGCTGTTAGTTCTTCAAATTCGTGCTCTTGAAAATTCGACGTTTGGCTTCGATGTATATTCCCCTTAAGCGAAAATGCCACACTAACGGAATTGTCGGGTCGCTGCTAAAATAGACTGCGTACAAATCACTCTCAATGAGCTCCAACTCTGAAATCATGAAATATTTTTAAAATTTAACAGCTCAATCACCAACGGCAGCATATTTTCTGACGTTTACAGTAATAGGAAATGATAGTTCGGCAATATTGGAAACATCAGAAGCAAGTCTGAGAAATGGGCTTTAAGTCCCACTAACCTCGCTCATGTTCGACACATGTTTGGTGAAACTCAGGTGTCAATAATAAAATACACTCCCGTGCATAAGTTTGTTTTCACTTCCTTAAAAGTGTTTTGTCCATATCTCTGTGATCATTTTTCCAATTGAAACTCTCTATGACGTATTCGAAAAGAAATAAGTTATCCTTACTGCGTGGATATTTTTCCAAAAACATTTTTTGAATTCCGTATTCTAAATTTTTACTAAAAGTTGAGTCATTAAAAAAAAACGTACTGAAAAAACCATACTAATTTCCTCAGCATTGGATCGACCAAAATTTTAAATCCATGTGTCTTTAGAATCGTAATCTTATATTCTTTGAAGACCACTAACGAAATGTTGGTGGAAAAATCTGAAAACTATTCAAAATCAATGAAACAGTCATTCAAGTCATCGTGCAAAAGTTTGGGTTCACCCCGTAGTATGATGTATCGTGCAAAAGTCTGGTTACACCTGAACGATAGTTTAGATTCGCAGCCCTTCCATATATTGGTATCATACCGTCAATAACGAACGATATTTTCGGCAATCGACCTGGCAACGAAATAAGGACTATGATTGGAAACTCGGTACCTGGAATGTCAGGACGTTAAATGAACCCGGACGAGTGAGCCTTTTGGCTCGTGAATTGCAGAGGGTTGGAGTGAGCGTGGCTGCTATTCAGGAAGTAAGATGGCCTAGAACTGGAGAACGTGAATTCAGGGCGGTGGATCCCGTCGCCAACACAGCTTTCAAATACAACATCTACCATAGTGGCAGCGATAAGGCAGAGCATGGCGTCGGATTCATAGTGATCGGGAAGCAGATGAAGCGTGTTATGCGGTGGAAATCGATTAATGAACGAATCTGCGTATTGAGGATACGGGACAAATTCTTCAACTACAGTTTGATCAACATCTATGCGCCGACAAACGATAAACCCGACGACACGAAGGATGCGTTTTATGATTGTCTCGACAAGACCTACGGAGAGTGCCCAAAACATGACGTAAAAGTTGTTATCGGGGATGCCAACGCTCAGGTCGGAAGAGAGGATTTTTTTCGCCCTATAATTGGTACGGAGAGCCTTCACTCCGCCACCAATGACAACGGCCTAAGGCTAATAACTTTTGCTGCAGCTAGAGGGATGGCCATCAGCAGCACCTACTTTGCACGCAAAGACATCCGAAAGCACACCTGGATGCACCCAAATGGCGAGCTCTGCAACCAAATAGACCACGTTTTGGTGGACGGTCGGCATTTCTCGGATGTCATCGATGTGAGGACCTTTAGAGGCCCAAACATCGACTCTGATCACTATCTCGTTGTTAGTAAAATTCGTGCACGGTTGTCTACCGTGGCGAACACAAGAACACAGCGACCGTTGCGTTTCAATATCCAGCGCTTATCAACAGAAGGTGTAGCAGACGAGTACCGCCGGAAGCTTGATGAGCGGATAAGGGGATACAACGTAGGCGAAAACCTCAACAATCTGTGGGAGTCTATCCACGGTGCGATGAGCACAGCAGCGCGAGAGGTGATAGGTACTGCTCAGAGACGACCCAGAAACGGTTGGTTTGATGAGGAGTGCCAGAATGTGACGGATGAGAAGAATGTTGCCAGAAGTCGGATGTTAGTGTCTGGTACCCGGCAGAATAGAGAGCGGTACAAGGAAGCTAGAGCAGCCGAGAAACGAATTCACCGCAGAAAGAAAAGGCAGTATGAAGAAGACATCCTTACTGAGGCGCAAAACAGCATCGAACAAAACGATATGCGGAGATTTTACGAAACTGTCAATGGCGTACGGAGAAAAACTGCGCCGTCTCCCGTCATGTGCAATGACCGCGAAGGTAACTTGCTGACAGACAAAATCTTGGTGGCTGCCAGGTGGAAAGAACACTTCGAGCAATTGTTGAATGGAGAGGACACGAGCGCGTCTGAGAACAGATTAATCATCAGCAACGATGGACAAGCTGTGGAGCCCCCGACGCTAGATGAGGTTAGAAGAGCGATTAAGGAGTTGAAGAACTGTAAGGCTGCTGGAAAAGACGAGCTCCCGGCCGAACTTTTCAAGTACGGTAGTGAGCAGCTGTACGAAATGCTGCACCGTACTCTGTTAAGGATATGGGAGGAAGAAGAATTGCCTGCTAGCTGGCTGGAGGGCCTCATCTGCCCTCTGTATAAGAAGGGCCACAGATTGGAGTGCGCCAATTACCGAGGAATAACGCTCCTCAATTCGGCGTACAAAATAATGTCACGTGTTCTGTTCAACAGATTGAGACCGCTGGAGGAGTCCTTCGTCGGCGAATACCAAGCTGGTTTTCGTGAGGGCCGATCAACGACGGATCAAATGTTTACCTTGCGACAAATCCTTGATAAGTTCCGGGAATACAACTTGCAGACACATCATCTGTTCATTGATTTCAAGGCGGCGTACGATTCAGTAAAGAGAAATGAGTTATGGCAGATAATGGTAGAACACGGTTTTCCGGCGAAACTGATTAGACTGATTCGTGCAACGTTGGATGGATCGAAATCAAGTGTGCGGGTTGCGGATGAGACTTCAACCTCCTTCGTAACCTTAGATGGATTGAAGCAAGGAGATGCGCTTTCGAATCTTTTGTTCAACATTGCTCTCGAAGGAGCTATAAGGAGAGCGGGCGTGCAAAGAAGCGGTACCATCGTCACCCGGTCGCATATGCTCCTGGGTTTTGCGGACGATATCGATATAATCGGAATTGATCGTCGAGCCGTAGAAGAGGCATTCGTGCCTTTTCAAAGGGAGACAGCGAGGATTGGACTTACCGTCAACACCAGCAAAACTAAGTACATGATCGCTGGTAGACAGCGTGGTTCCAATCGTGAAGTTGGTAGTGAAGTGGTGCTAGGTGGTAAAAATTTGAAGTAGTGGAAGAATTTGTGTATCTTGGTACTTTAGTGACTTGCGATAATGATGTTACCCGCGAGGTGAAAAGGCGTCTTGCAGCTGCGAATAGGGCTTTTTACGGGCTCCGTAACCAGCTTAAGTCCCGTAGCCTGCAGACGAAAACAAAATTCGCGCTATATAAGACTCTTATCCTTCCGGTTGCCCTATACGGCCATGAATCCTGGACGTTAAAAGAGGTCGACCGGAAAGCGTTTGGAGTTTTTGAGCGTAAAGTGCTGCGAACAATACTCGGCGGTAAACAAGAAAATGGCATCTGGCGGCGTCGCATGAATCATGAGTTGTACCAAGTATATAAAGAAGTGGATATTATCAAGCTCATAAAACACGGCAGGCTGCGTTGGGCTGGTCACGTGGTACGAATGCCGGAAGAACGACAAGCAAAAATAATATTCAGTAGAGAACCCGGACGAGGCCGTCGGCTTCGTGGTAGGCCGCGCACACGTTGGCTTTTTGCAGTTGAAGAGGACTTAAGGGCACTTAACGTTCAGGGCGACTGGAAGCGATTGGCTCAGGACCGAGCCCAGTGGAGAAGAATTATCCATTCGGCGTAGATTCAACGTAGCGGATTGTAGCCCATCAAGTATCAAGTATCAAGTACCGTCATTAGTTTTTTATTATTGTTCAGTAGTCAATACTTCAATGTGGTGTTATAATGGTATTAAAAAAATTAAAACAATTAAAATACTTCATTGAGGTGAGTAGTGTTTATTCCATCGACCTTGACGTTGAAGGTCAGGATCGAATATGTCGCGCGTCGTTCGCGTAGGGAAATGAAAAAGCGCCACGGATCGTTAGTAGTGTTTGATCTTTTGATCGCGTCACTTGCTCTTGCGGGGGCGAGTGATAAACACTTGTTCGGCGTACATGCGAGTATTGAATATCGCGAATCCGGTTAGGCGTGATTATATCATGGATCGCATCACCAAACCTTGGTGACTCCCAGATCTGTATCTTCCCACTAACCCAATATCCTTTCCATGACAACTGTGGAGTTGCAGAGTTGTTCTCGGTCTCTAGTAACAACAGTTGTCTAACTAACATCCCTTCCCTTCCCAGATGATCGCAAGGACGTGGCCAACGCCGTTATTGACTTGTAAATTTTGAGCTCTCGATTAGTGCACATTGAGAATGGTAAGTTTATCCCATGCCCAACCAATTAAATCTCTGTGCAACTTCGATTGTTCTGGTTAGAGATGGGAAAACGGCTCAAGTTGGCGAACAGATTCGATCCGAATCACTCATTTTATTGAACCGGATCTTTTGAACGGTTCAGTGGCTCAGTTATTAAGCTGTGTATGCCAAGAGTGTGGAGCTGCAGCAAACAGGTTCTTACACAAAGACACGTGTCAAGCGTTATAATAAAGCTGTGAAACGAACACGAACCTATTCTTCTTTTTCGGTTCGTTCTTTTTCCGGGTCACTCTTTGTCTGATTCGTGCTAATAACATGAATCGGCTCTCATCAAAAAAGAGCCACATACAAAGATGGAAATCTAGTGATCTTGACAAAATAAATGATGCATCGCGGTTGTTCTTTATCGTGCGATCATAGCAACAACGATTAACCTTTTGTCGTTAAGATATCACAACAAACTACGCTCCGCGAATAACGCATCGTTCTGCGTGTGGGCTAGCGATTAAATGTTCGCAAGCCATAGTTTTATCATTCTGAGGATTGTTCTATTGGTATCTGCTGATTTCCCTTCGAATATATTGTGTGAATCTAAAATCATTCGGGCATGGTTTTAACGAAAAATAAAAGCGTGAATGTGCCATGATTCAAGTTGATCGCTACTTGTAACAACATCTGATAAACTCTTTGTCCCACGACAAACATTGCATCGGATGCTCCTTATGTCGGTATAATGCGCGCGTGGTGAGGTTTTAAAATTATTCTGTTGCAAGAGCGACGGCCCTCTTAGACCGTTCGGATACCGTGTTGTTTGTTGGTAGAGACGATTTTTTTCCCATCCTTGGCCACATATCACTCGTTCTTTCAAGTGATCCGGATCTTTTGAACGGCTTCGATTCTTTTTGCCCATCTCTAGTTCTGGTAAGAAAGATATGGGTATCAGGTATCAGAAGGCCGGCTCCAAAGGCACGTTCCCCACCAGTTGGGAGATTTGTGTCATCGTCATATTTGAGCCTATTTCATCATCTACCCGATGGGAGAGGAAAGGGAAGGGAAATAGGAGTGGGGTCCCTTGAAGAGGGTAGATCGCATATGCGATATGAGAACATGTAGCTCCATACCACAGGAGGGGGAGGTGGGATTCTCAATTTTTTTTGAATTTTGAACTGCCCTTAGCAATTTCATTTTGCTTGGGTTGTTAAGTGGCCTATCGAAGACTCTTCACCAATCAAAAAAGGCAAACTTAGAACAAACAGATTTATATGACAGCAATAGACCCAGCAGCAAATAAAGGACCAAGATTGAAAATTCGAATCTTGGAATGTAAGAACTTTGAATGAACCGTATATCGGAGAACGTAAATACCGAACGGTGTGTACTATTGCCAACACTTCATTCAAGTATCACATCTTCTACACGTCGAGTTGGCTTCATAGTAATTGGGAAGCAGATTGAGTGAATAATTCGGTGGAAACCTGTAAGCGACCGATTCTGTGTGTTCAGAATGAAGTGGTAAGCTCTTCAACTACAGTCTTATCAGCATATATGCACCAACGAAGTATAAGCTTGATGACATGAAGGATGTAGAGCTCATGCTAACCTAGATAAGGTCTGCGAAGAGTGCCCAAAACAAGATGTAACAATTTATAGGCGAAGCAAATGCGTTGACTTGGGAAGAATACTTTTTCTGACCCGTCATTGAAACGGCTATCAATCTGTTACCAACGATAATGAACTGCGGCTTGTAAACTTCGCTGCTGATAGAGGGATGGTATTCAGCAGTACCTACTTTGCACGCAAGAATATCCGCAAACATATGGTGATGCCTGCTCCCACAAGATCACTTGCTGGTTGCTGAGCGACATTTCTCAGATGCCAGAGATATCGGGATCTTTCGGATCATTATCACGTTGTTGCTATAATTCCAGGGTAGCGATGCCCACAAATCACAGAACGATGCGCTTCAATATCCAACGCTTGTAGATGGATGGGGTAGCTGCATAGAACAGCCAGCAGCTTGAAAAACAGTTAGAAAGAATCAACGTTTCTGGAAATGCCAACATGAAACCCTATCCATGAAGCTGTGACAACAACGACGTAGGATGTCAACGACTATGGCAAACCGAATGGTTCAATGAAGGGTGCCAGAGAGTGACAGACGTGAAGCATTTCACCAAAGCCGTATGGTTGTGGCTAGTACTCGCTGGTACAGAGAGCAATACAGGGCAGCGTGAGCTGAAGAAAAGCGAAACCGCCGCAGAAAGAAAAGGCAGCACGAGAGAGGAATTAACTGACCGATACAGTGCGCATCGTACCTTCGTGCTGTGCGTACAAGAATTCTCTCTGCTCTTGGAAGTTTTTTTAAAAACTACCTAAAGCAATAAAACAGTACTTTTCAGTGCTAAAATTAAAAACAGTACTTTTCAGTGCTACTAAAACAGTACTTTTCAGTACTATTTTTTCTACTATTGATCCCTTTACTATCCTTGTTTGGACCCGTGCCTTCGATTTTTCGTTGAACCCGTTGGCGAAAGCTAGCGGTGGTAATCCTTCTTGGACTCCGTCTTGGGAAAAAACCTCTCGAAGGTCACGTCTTTCTCGTTTATTAACTAAACATGGTATCAACAACTAACAAAAGGAAGGGTGAATCTCTGAATTCACTACTTCCTTCCAAAAAAGTGGGTTTTAAAACTGTCACTACACGTGGCAAGAATGGAAGAAAGGACATTTCCCCGGAATGCGAACTTTCTTCCAAGGGAGAAATAAATAATTGTATCGAAATGAGCAATGAGTTCGATGCTCTAGACAAATTTTCCGAACACCAAATCGAAGCAGCCTCTAGCACAGGCTCTTTGATTCAAGTGAGGAAGCAAACAGTGCCGCCTATCGTGGTCAGTTGTTACGAATATTGGGGATTTAGGCAGGAGATCTTGAACTCCATCAGGGGAATCAAGGTTTTCTTCCAAATCGCAAAGAAAGGAGACTGTCGCGTTTTGCCGGAAACTCTTAAAGATCGAGAACTTCTTCTCAGACATCTTGAAGAGAAGAAGCACATTTTTTTTACTTATGACGACAAAACTGAACGTTTGTTCAAAGTTGTCTTGAAAGGTCTCCCAAGTGACTAGAAGTCACCTGAAGAGATCGAAAATGGAATAAATGATTTACTTGGATTTTCACCAGTCCAAGTAATCATTATGAAAAAGAGAACCCAATCTGGCATTGTTCGGAAAGGGCTTTCTCAAGAATATTATTTAGTTCACTTTAACAAAAAAGATCTAAATAATAATAAAGCTTTAGAAAAAGCAAAACTTATGTTCGATGTCCGTGTGACATGGGAACATTTCCAGAAACCTGGAAGAAATTACCAGAACCCCACTCAGTGCCGTCGGTGCCAAAAGTGGGGTCATGGTAAAAAAAATGGTGCATTGATGCTAAATGCATGATTTGCGGGGGTTCTTCTCACGCTAAGGACGTCTGTCCAGTGAAAGAAGATACCACCAAGTTCATATGCTCTAATTGCGGGGCTAATCATAAATCCAATTTTTGGAATTGCCCTTCACGCAAAAGAGTCATTGAGGCTCGTGCCATGCAGATGAAAGATAATATCCGTTACGATAACGGTTGTTTCCGGAATTTGCCTGGTAGAGTATCGAACAATGCTCATTTTTCAGTTTACGATCGCTTGATTAGGAATCATACCCACCAGGAAGATCATAATCATGCTCATTCCCAAACAAATTTTAATCCGTCGGGTAGCCGTTCGAATCTTTCAATTTCGAATGTATCTACCCACGGAAAATCCTTTGCTGATATCGTAGCAGGTAATTTGAACTCCTCCCCTCGTACTATGAGTACCCATTCTACTTGTTTCAAATCAAATGGAAAAAACCCTACCACCACAGGTAACATCTACTCCGCTACTTCGTCTACTGAAAATTCTAACGGAAAATCATCAAATGTACCCGCTTCAAGTGATACGTCTGCCTCTGATTTTAATTTTCTAACTAAACAATTGAATCTAATGATTGATGCAATGTTCAAAGCCACCACTATGACTGAAGCAGTCCAAGTTGGTGTAAAATTTACTAATCAAATTGTTATTGGATTACGTTTTTATAATGGATCCAAATAATAATTTAAATATTTTAAATTGGAATGCTCGTTCTCTGAATGGTAAAGAGGACAAGCTGTTTAATTTTCTTCCAGCTAATAACGTACATATAGCAGTTATTACCGAAACTTATTTAAAACCTGAATCCAAACTAAAAAAGACTTTTTGGTTTATCGTAATTATCGACTTGATGGGGCATGTGGGGGAGTTGCAATTATCATTCATAGGCGTATAAAACATCAATTGTTTTCGTCATTTGAAACTAAAGTTTTTGAAACTTTAGGTGTTTCTGTTGAAACACAGTTTGGTAAATATACTTTCATAGCTGCCTATTTGCCTTTTCAATGCTCTGGACAGCAAGTTAATTTGCTCCAAACTGACTTGCGAAAATTGACTCGCAATAAGTCAAATTTTTTTGTAATTGGTGACTTTAATGCCAAACATCGGTCATGGAATAATTCTCAAAGTAATTCCAACGGCAGAATTTTATTTGATGAGTGCTCTTCAGGATATTTCTCAATTCAATACCCTGATAGCCCTACATGTTTTTCCTCTTCTAGAAATCCATCTACGATTGACTTGGTCTTAACCGACTCTAGTCATCTTTGTAGCCAATTAGTTACTCATGCTGATTTTGATTCTGATCATGTGCCTGTTACATTTCAAATACCCCATGAAGCGATTCTAAATCCTATCAGCTCCACTTTTAATTATTTACGAACCGACTGGAATATATATGAAACGTATGTTGACTCCAATCTTGATGTTAACATTTCTATAGGAACTAAACTTGATATTGACAATGCTTTTAAAACTTTAACAAATTCCGTTGTTGAAGCCAGGAGCATTGCAATTCCAAAATGTGAAGTAAAATTTGAATCCGTGATTATAGAAGATGATCTTAAACTCTTGATCCGTCCTAAAAACGTGAGGAGAAGACAATTTCAACGCACTCGTGATCCTGCTATGAAAATTATATGGCAAGATTTGCAGAAAAAAATCAAGAAACGTTTTGCAGATATAAGAAACAAAAACTTTGAAAATAAAATTTCTCAAATGGACCCTGGCTCTAAGCCCTTTTGGAAATTATCTAAAATCTTGAAAAAACCTCAGAAGCCAATACCGGCATTGAAAGAGGAAAACAAATTATTACTAACTAATTGCGAAAAAGCTCAAAAACTTGCTATGTAGTTTGAAAGTGCGCACAATTTTAATTTACGACTTACTAGTCCAATTGAAAATCAAGTTACTCAGGACTTCGAAAATATTCTCAATCAAGAGAACGTTTTCGAAAATGCCTAAGAGACTGATTTGGAAGAAGTGAGAACTATTATCAAAAAATCAAAAATATGAAAGCTCCTGGCGATGATGGAATTTTCTACATCCTCATCAAGAAACTTCCAGAAAGTAGCTTATCATTTTTAGTTGATATATTCAACAAATGTTTTCAGTAAGAATATGGAAAACTGCTAAGGTTGTTCCAATTTTAAAACCAGACAAAAATCCAGCAGAAGCTTCTAGCTATCGTCCAATCAGTTTGCTTTCCTCCATCAGTAAACTTTTTGAAAAGGTTATTTTGAACAGAATGATGGCCCACATCAACGAAAATTCAATTTTTACCAATGAACAGTTCGGATTCCGCCATGGACATTCGACCACTCATCAACTTTTACGTGTAACAAATTTGATCCGTTCCAACAAAACTGAAGGCTACTCTAAAGGTCTTGCTCCTCTAGACATAGAAAAAGCATTCGATCTGAAAGACTTCGTGTAAGAGCTGGTGTTCCCCAAGGCAGCATTTTGGGACCAATATTATACAATATTTTCACATCTGACTTACCTGAGTTACCTCAGGGATGTCAAACATATTTGTTTGCGGATAACACAGGCCTCTCCGCCAAAGGGCGAAGTCTGCATGTCATCTGTAGTCGATTGCAAAAAAGTTTGGATATTTTTTCTTCATACTTGCAAAAATGGAAGATTTCTCCTAATGCTTCTAAAACTCAACTAATAATATTGCCACATAAACCAAAAGCTCTTTATTTGAAACCTTCAAGTAGACATGTTGTCACGATGAGAGGGGTTCCAATAAATTGGTCAGATGAAGTTAAGTATCTAGGGCTCATGCTAGATAAGAATTTAACTTTCAAAAATCACATTGAGGGCATTCAAGCTAAATGTAACAACTATGTAAAATGTCTCTATCCCCTTATTAATAGAAAATCAAAACTTTGTCTTAAGAACAAGCTTTTGATATTCAAACAAATTTTCAGGTCAGCCATGTTGTATTCTGTACCAATATGGACTAGCTGTTGTAATACCAGGAAGAATGCTCTGCAGAGAATTCAAAATAAAATTTTGAAAATGATTCTGAGGCTTCCTCCCTGGTATAGTACCAATGAGTTACATAGAATATCCAATGAAATGTAATATGTTGTTAACAAAATGTTAATAAAATCTTAAATTTGTTTACCAAATTAGGATGACAGTGTTGTCTAATAACACAGAACACCTAGGTATAAGAAATAATGAATGTAATGTTTGGAATGATATTCATAAAGAAATTAAAAAAAAAAAACTGACCGATAAAACAGCGTGGCTGCCAGGTGGAACGAACACTTTCAGCAGATGTTTAATTGCGAAAATGGAAATGTAGCGGAAAACAGAGTGAATATTGATAAAGACGGTTAAGCTGTGGACCCACCGACCATAGGAGAGATTAAAAAGGCTGTCAGCGGGCTGATGAACTGTAAGGCTGCTGGGAAGGACGAGATTTCGGTTGAGCTTCTCAAGCACGGAAGTGAGCAGCTTTATCAATCGAACCAACGAGTTAATCTTTAAGAAAGGGCATGGACTGGGGTGCGCCAACTACAGAGGGATTATATTCGACATACAAAATACAATCACGCATCCTGTATAACAGGCCGCTTGAAGAGTCCTTCATTGGTGAAGCACGGATGGTTTGTGAGAGCCACTCTACAACGGATCAGATGTTTACCTTGCGAATGATAGATCAATTCCGGGAGTATAATTCGCACACCCACCATGTGTTTACTGAGTTCAAGGCAGCGTGCGATTCAGTGAAAAAAATTAGCTGTGGCAGGTAATGTCATGGTTTTCCGGCGAAACTAATAAGGCTGATACGTTCCACGCTGGATCATTAGAAAACAAGTGTTTAGATTGCAGATGAAATGACAACCTCGTTTGTGACGTTTGATGGTTTGAAGCAAGGAGACGCACTTTCGAATTTACTTTTGAACATTGCACGAGTGAGCTATTAGGAGATCTGGCGTTCAAAGAAACGGCACTATCATTGTACCTGCACATATGCTCCTTGACTTTGCGGACGATATCAACCATATTGGAATCGATCGCAGGTCAGTGGAGGAGGCCTTCGTGTTTCTAAAGTGGGAGACAGCGAGGACAAGCCTGACCATTAATTCTATCAACACGATTTACATGGTTGTAGGAAGAGAGAGAAAGTGGTAGGCCTATTAGTTTTGGTGCTGAGGTAGTGTTCAAAAGAATGTGTTTGAAGTTGTTGACGAGTTTGTTTACCTTGGAACACTTGTGAAATGTGACAATGACGTATCCCGTGAAGTAAAAAGATGAATTTCGGCTGCGTATAGGGCTTTTTACAGATTACGCAAGCAGCTCAGGCCCCGAAACTTGCAAACGGAAATACAAAGCGTGGGCCTTGAAAGGGGAAGACCAGAGAGCATTTTGGTATTGTGGACAATACTTGGTGGGAAACAAGAAAATGGTGCGAGGCATAGACGAATTAATCACGAGTTGTATCAAGTGTATACATATGCAAATATTTATTGAGTGTATGAATTACGGCAAACTTCAATGGGCTGGTCACTTAGTGCGAATGTCGGAAGAAAAAAATGCAAAAATTTAATTTATCAGGGCATTAGGTAGAGGTCGGCGACTTCGTGGAAGACCACGAATACGCTGGCTGTACGCAGTGGAAGAGGACCTGGTGACCCTAAACATTCGGTGCAACTGGAGAAGTGTTGCAAATGACCGACGAAGATAAAGGTCTACAATACGCCCGGCAATGACGTGACGCTTTGCTCTAGCCATCAAGGTAGGTTATCAAGGTAGGTATTAGCAGAAAATTCTTGAGCTTGAGCTTGAGCTTGATTGGCCGCCCGTGGATGCTACTCCAGTATCGCCAGATCAGCTGCACTTACACAAAGAACCAACCGAATGACTGCTTGGGACTAACAGGCATCCTCAGTGTATAAGTGCTGCTTCTATTTTTAGGTGACAATGGTGCCTGCCACACCAGAATGCCAACCAATGTGGGGAAGGGGGAGGAAATGATGTTGCACTCATACTGACCCACTGTAGACCGTGGAGTCCGACTGCATCTACGCCAGTTCATGCGGGAGAGTATGGATTGGGGAAAAGGCATGGCAGAGAGGTTTGCTTTTGTGGTTAGCAGACTGCCTATGTATCAGGAAAGGCATGCGCGTGGAAGAACGAAAGCGTCAGGGGAAACGATTTCTTGTCCGTCTCTGGTTCTAGCGTTTGCTATGAACGAACAGATTGAGTGTGATAGATTTAGAATGGAAGATAGAAGCAAGTGAGAGATATAACAACTACAAAGTACGAGGAAAGGTTCGGGCCTGGTATTGAACCCATGACCTTCTTCTTATGAAGCAGAACCGTTAGCCATCAGACCACCAACCCCCGTGGTAGGTATTAGCAGAAAATTCTATATAGAAAGCGGTAAAAGGAGTATGCGATCGCCAAAAGTACTTTTTTAAGTCACCTATCAAGAACTACATTTTTAAACTTTTAATTACTGCCGCAATTGTAAAAAGTCCGTGTCATAAATGATATGTTTGAGTAGCAATAGCTAACGAAACTTCTAAGATGGAGAAAATTGGAATCGACAGTTTCTTTCAAGCAAGGAAATATTTATTATTTTAATTTACCTCATATGTTATGTACGTTTCTGTTCTAATTTGACATTGTATTTTGAAAACATCGATATGCTGATAATTATTTGAAGAAAAAGATTGATTCACCTTCCCTTTTGACCCGTATAGGCCTGAGTGAAAGCAAAAATACTGAAACCCTCACCACCCAGCGAATTCTTAACGGATTCAAATGATTTTTTGTCAGTTCACTGGCCCACAATCTAGTTTCTAGAAGTGGCCAGAGGAACTAGAAAATATTACTTCGACCGGAGTTATTCCGGTGGGTTACTGGGTCAAGTCGGGTAAAAAAGGGGTATATTGTGGGACATGATAAGTTACCTTTATTTATTTGCAATGACAATCATTTTAATTTGCATAAATCATTAAGATCTGATATTCAACATTATAAATGAAAAGTTTTGCACCGTTCACAATATATCGTATGTCGCCATTCGGACGTAATGCCCGGAAGAACCGGCTATAGATTTGTTGGATACTAAACCGTTTCAATGCTCGAAAAGTAGAAATCAAACGTAATTGTGTACTCAAATGCGTTCCCATAAGCTTGGCACAGATGTTCAGATACAAATTGGCCACTTTATCATAAGTTTGAGGCGTCCCGGGACCCGAAAATGATCATTTGTAGGATTAATCAAATGCAAAACTCATAGTTATTCAATTCAATCGTTTCTCAAAAGGTATACACTGATGCAATTTTCTTAAAATTCCGTCATGTAGTGGCCACATCATAGCCGATTCAGGAAATTAGGTTTTATTTTAAATTTGCCTACCTTAAGGGGCACAAACGCCTAGTACCCTTCTCACCCGACCTGACCCAGTGATCCACCGGAATAACTCCGGCCTCAAAAATATTTCCGCGTTCCTCTGTCCACTTCTAGAAACTAGATATGTGTGCCAGTATACTGACAAAAAATCATTTGAATCCATTAAGATTTAGCTGTGCGGTGAGGGTTTTCAGAATTACAGTACTCAATATGACAATGTATGTATCTTGTGGTAAATTATTCATCTTCAATTTTTTTATGGTATGTCCCACTTACCTCAAATGAAGAAATTCGGATGTAATTAAGCCCAATTAAATTTTCATATGAAATGAAATCAAAATGATTTTTCCATGTAACGAGCTTTCAATTATGGTTAAAATTTGTGCTTCCTGGTGATAATCCGATTTTTAACAAAACATTTAATTCCGAAACAACATAAGACGTTAAACGTGCCGCGGTTTTCTATGCAAATTCTAACTTACATGGTTTACATTAGAATAAAAACAACAATATTTATTTTGCCTATAACGTTATGACTTCAACTCTCAAGGAGAAAACCCCCTTGAAATCATAAAACAAATGATCTGTGTTTGAAGGTCCCACTCACCCCGGATTCTCACTTGCTCCGGAATACCTTACAAGACCATTTGTTGCAAGTGACTTCGTTGGACGCTGCGGTATTCGAAATTATTCTTACACTTATTCCTTCTGTTTGAAAAATTAAAGAAAAATCCAATTTTCAATTCGAGTTCCTATTGTATGTGCCGATGGTAGCCTGGTTTATCAAGAAAATCACTCTTCTATCAAGAAAGAAACAAATGAAATTGCATTACAATTTAAAAGTTGCCAAAGATAACCCACTAGCTACATTGTGTAACGGACGCAATTCCAATCACGAAACGATGAAGAGCTCACCAAATCAAAACATTTTTAGGTTCAATAAAATTAATCGGAAATGCAACGGTTGTTTGTATTGTAAATCTGGTAGTTTACCATTTTCAAGATTCAATTGAATTTAAATCCTAATAACTAAAATCGGGTGCAACTAGCCACGCTGCGTATATTTATGTCCGTCGTTCCATGAACCGCATTCACTTGGGATATTGTTTTTCGCCCAATCAGCCTAGGCAAGAACGAATGAAAAACGTTTTTTGGCGTATTGTTCGAGGGAAATTTCTCGGTTTAGTAATTGTACTAGACACATAAACTATTGCACCGACAAGTCCCGGTTTTGAGAACATGAACGGGAGAGGATAAAAAGGTAAGTTATTTGTATTTGCGGTAACCGGTGTGTTCTAGTCTGCCTACACTACAGGCTAACTTGGGAATTGGGAGAAAACTCGACATGGTTGCAAAAAAAAAGTACACCACAGCAGGAAAAACAACCTCTGCGAACTAGTTTTGCCTCAACAGTATGCAGACCATTGCATTTTGCACTGTCCTGGATAGTCGTTCGGCGACCAGAGTTTATGAAGCAAATCGGTCTACTCTACATAGACCGCACACTTTTCCGGCAAATCGGCCGCTGTAGTTTTGGGCCGTTTTCTTCATTGCATTTTCGTTGATCGTCGTTGGCAACAGCGTTTCCCCAACACGGTGTAAAAGGCGCCGTCGGGGTAAAATGCACCATCGTTATATTTCTAAGTCTAAAAGTATTTTAGTGGAATGCAATCACTTTTATAAAGTATCTTATAAAAAACATGGAGATTGAACTGCACATAAAAAAAATAAACAATCGAAAAAGATTTTGGCAACTTAAGTAGTAAATGACGTGGGGCAAATGCTCCATACCTAATGATTGATGAAAACCATAGGAGTTATTTGAATTATGCCACGAAACCCCGAACTCAAACGAGCATATAGAACTGTATGTTATCTGCTGAGTATATTCAAATATGTAAAACAGATGCATTTTACCACACACATAAACACACCCAATCCGTTGGAAACTGTACCTCGCTGTTTTGTAAATAGTTTATTTTGGTTCTGTTCCTCTTTATTTCTATTTGATACGATGGCCTCAATTCAATGAATATTTCTAGTTTTTTACTTCCCTGTAAACCCAATTCAAAAAAGATTTTTGACGAAATGGGTAGTTGAAATTTAGTTTTCCCTTGGGAGGCGCGTATTAGCCCGTCTTCCGCTATCGTGTTGTTTGCTTCGGAGCACCTGTGGGGCCGCTACCGATATCATGTTCGTAACGACAGTATATTTCAGTAAACAAGGGCTACCTTTCTAGCTTTAAATAATGCTAAACGGAAGTACGGTATTGTTTTATTTGCCTTATTTCCAGATTACCAATGAAACTGGGCAAAACGAACGAGTGGTGAACTTTGAAATAAGAGCAAGATTTATGATACTCTAGTGGTGACCTCTGAATGCATCAAATGAGTCGAAATAATAGATGAAATCAAAGTTTACGTTTTGTGTATGTTAGTTATACATTTTCATTGATAATAGATAAAGTCTTTTGGAAAAAAGAGGGAGCGTTTGGAAAAACTCAAAGACGATTACAGATAAATCGAAATAGTTTTTGTAAATTGAATTTAAAACATTTGAAGGCTTGAAACGAATACTGTTTTGTAGATCTGAGCATCTGATGAGTAGGGATCCCGGACAACCAGAAGTCGCCTTACAGTTTACGTAATGACTCGTTTATTTATACAAAATTCATCACATCCGCACTACATGGTCGATGAAATCTTCCGATTGATGAGTTTTCTCGCATAAAATGTTACTTTTAGAGTATTTGTACATTTCAGTTTCGTTTCGTATACTCGTACAAAGTAAGTCGAATCAATCCGCAGCAGCTGTCAAACAACATTCTTTTTATCATAAATGAAATCGCATAAAATTACATGTTCCTTTTCGCGACGTCTTATGCGTGACAATTTGCATGTGTAACCATCGTATACTGTAAAAGGATATTCCATTATGCGTACATTTTGGCTGTGTGGGATCTTTAGTGAATCTCTCTGAAATATCAAAAATTTGTGCATGGAAAACCACATATAATCACATTGAATGTATCACACTAAAGTTGCAATCTCTGCATTATAAATGTAATAAATTTAATTACTAGTTGGAGAAATCAAAAACAACGGCTGATAACGTGATAACAATACATTTGAAAAATAAGGTGTGGCAAATGTTCGACCTTAGTGGAATAATCAATATTTCCAGAAAAACTATGGAAGGAAAAGAATACCATATAGCTAACCTTCATCATATTCGCTACAACTTTGCTTAAAACACTTGTGTCGAAATATTTACCCGTTTTAAGGTATAACAGTTTTAAAATTGATTGTCTTAAACGAACTTTTGTCCTACCGGTGGGGCAAGAGTTCGAATCTAGTGTAAAACTAAAGTTCGCTGGCATACTTTATACCAGCCGTAAACTTATGTCTGCTGATTAATACACACTATAATTTAAACAAAAGCTAATACACCTCAAAGTATCTCGACGATAGGCCTAGGAACGCGCTTACATAAATAAATAAAAAAAGGTTGTATGTTCATTTGGTCCCATACAAAGAAGGCGAACCTAAAATTACAATTTTCACGTCTAAAAACAACAAACAGCCACCATGACATTTATAACATTTGTCTTGAATTGAGCTAGAAACCTTAAAAATAAACTCTTTTCCCACACGAACTTTCACCACACGAACTCTACGTATCTAAAAATTCCACATACTCTTGTTTGCACGCTTGAACATGCTCATTTTCAAACCACAAAACTTAACGATTGTTAAAAACATGCTCATGTGAAGGTAAACATGAGTTTCCAAGAGATAACGCAGATCCGAAATATATGTATTCATAGATAACATTGGTAGTTTTTTTATATTAAAAATATGTGGAAATGTCATTCAAAACAAAAAAAGGGGGGGTTCAAGCCAAGTGTGACAAGCCTTACAAAATGTTCGGAAGATTCATACAAAAACCATGACAATGGGGAGGGGGATCAAAAAACTTGAAATTTAGCATGACATAATTAGTGTACCATCCCTTATTTCCGAGGATGTAAAAACCCCTATTCATACGACTTGAAGAAATATCAATTTCATAGTATTGAAACCTTCAGAACTTCAAGAAATATCAGAGAACTCCTGGATTACAAAAAAGCTTTTTCGCTTTATATTGCGGTGAAAAGTAGTGTGTTGCGTCTTCGGAAAGGGATGGTACACAAATTATGTCACGCTAAACAGTGTTGCGTTTGAACGCGTTCAGTTTGCGTTCCAGTTCAAACTTTTGAACGAAAGATCAAGTAGGCTTGCTCATTGAGCAGCTCAAAAATCTGAACCCGTGCGAGCTGGAAATTGAACTTGAAATGAAAACTGTTATCATGGCTGATACACGACATATTTCAATGCGGAAGTTTTGCAAAATATTGAGAAACCTTTAAAATTCCATTTATGTTGAGTGATATGAATTTATTATAGTCGGGTGTAGTTTTGTTTCGGGTTCTTTACTTCATTGTGCATTTTAAAGTGAACGGGCCGTTGCAGAATCTTGCACGAGAGTTCAATGCTTACTAGGTTCTCGAGCAAAATTAGAACGCGTTCAGTTCAGTTTTGGCTCGCGTTCAGTTCAAAATGCATCACTGACGCTAAATTTCAACTTTTTTGACACCCCCCCCCCCCCCCTTTGTCGCGGATTTTGTACGAGTCCTCCGAATTTTTTGTGAGGCTTGTCACGCTTGGCTTGACCCCCTCCTCCCCCCTCGGAGCGTGACGTAATTTGTGCATGACCCCAAAGACCAACACGAGATGGTTTGTCGGAGGTGGAAAACACGAGGAATATAGTGGACTGTAACACTAATAGCAAGTAATTTCTATTCCGGAAATAAAAAAGGACTTGGAAAATGTTAAAAATTATTCAATTGCTTTGTCAAATTAATCAATTAATTGTCAGCTGAGAAATTGCGATGTGCGTAAAGTATGTGGCGGCGGAAACCTGCATCATGTTGTAATCCTGGCGAAAAATCTTGAGGATTGATGTGTCGCATGATAGGGCTTGCAATCATCGAATCGCAACCAAAAGTTCGGATAACAGGGCATGTTTTGGCCTTATCAGCTCACTCTTTAAGTAATTAACCGAACTTTACATGAAGCTTGTTTAAGTTGCCGTCAAACTATCAATTAAGAAAGAAGCTCAATTCAAACTTGTTTAGAGCACTCTAGTTGTCGACAAGTTCACAACTTACTCTTTCAATAATCCAGTTTCATTATAGTCAACTCTCTCTAACTCGATATTGAAGGGACCATCGAGTTAGGGAGGTATCGAGTTA
Source organism: Aedes aegypti (assembly GCF_002204515.2). NCBI lineage: Eukaryota > Metazoa > Arthropoda > Insecta > Diptera > Culicidae > Aedes > Aedes aegypti. The sequence continues at coordinate 164,590,194 of NC_035107.1, forward strand.
CAGAACACAAAACCAGTGCAACTGCGATCCAAGGGACCATCGAGTTAGCCATGAGAACCAACTTTTACTATGGTTCTCTAACTCGATATCGAGCTACAGAATATCGAAGAAGGGAGAGTTGAATATAATTTCCGTGGTGTCTCTTAACCAGCGAGAAAGTTTCAGTGAGATTAAATTTCTACTAACAGTGATCTTTGGAGTTCATTGCGTACAATCCGAACTATTAGTTGCTTGGATTGTATTATACCGTTAAGTTACTAGTCACCGTGCGGCCTCCATTCACCGTGCACACATACAAATTCCTACAGAATATTCATACAATTTTCAAAAATTACTCTTTTGTCCGCAATATAAGGTAAAACTGATGGAATGAAGTAGTTCTTGTCACAAAGCCTTCTGAAAAACCTAGTTCTAGTAGTCAAAATCATGTGAATTCTGTTAAATAATGAGATTTTTTAAAACTCTTAGTAGAAACGCCAAAAAGTCACATTTTTTCATTTTAACGTTAGAGTATCAAATTTTTCAAAATTTCAATGAGTTTTTGCTGTAGATACTTTAAGTTACATGTATTCCATCGTATGAACCATGAGATTTTATGTAAATTAGATTTTTTATAGTGTTTCAGTCGAAACACAAATGCACGGTGAATGGACCCTTTTCGATATGTATGGTTCCTATTACCGTGCTTTAGTATAAAAGGCTTGAAATTATTGGAAAATATTGGATTTATTGTTATGTCGTGATTTAACTCCTTCATATTTAATTTTTGAGCGAATATGAAATGGTTTGGACAATACAGTCAAACCTCCTATAACGACTTCAATGAAAAAATAATGATTAAGCCATTTTTTCAACTTTCTATGGCTTTCATTATAAAATAAAGTTTGAATACCCTTAAAACTGAGTGCGCACACTACTAGCAGCATAGTTGCTCCACCAACAATTCATTTTTCAAAATACAAAATTAAATCATGACGGAAACTATACGCACGGTGAATGGTGCACCAGTGTGCACGGTAAATGAAGACATAGCACGGTACGAGGCGACCTTAACATTACATTTGTAATCATAATTTTTGAGTATTTTTTTACATGCATCGTTAATTTTTGATTTTTCCCTAAATTATGGTATAATTGTACGCCTCGTAGTGGTATTCTAGTTCGCTTTAAATGATTTGGAAAAATAATATAATTTTTTGAAGTGCAGATCTTTCTTAAATGCACGGTGAATGGTAGCTTGACGGTACTTCGGTTGTAAAATCTTGAAGATTGATTTGTCGAATGATATGGTTTATCATTTAATTGGCTTTACATCAATTATCTTGATAAAACCTCGCCAACAATATTTCGCCAGTTCACTCGGTTCATGGCCGCTTCTCTTCCTCCTCGACTTCAACCCACGCTCTCCAGGTCCTGGTGCACCTGGTCAATCCACCTAGCTCGCTGCGCCCCACACCTTCTTGTTCCGACCGGATTCGTAGCGAACACCATCTTTACAGGATTGTTGTCCGGCATTCTTGCAACATGCCCTGCCCAGCGTATCCTTCCAGCTTTAGCTACCTTCACGATACTGGGTTCGGCGTAGAGTTGAGATAGTTCGTGGTTCATTCTTCGCCGCCACACGCCGTTCTCCTGCACGCCACCAAAGATCGTCCTTAGCACTCGGCGTTCGAAAACTCCACGAGCTTGCAAGTTCTCCTCGAGCATAGTCCACGTCTCATGCACGTTTAAGGCCTGTGAACAAATCTGCCACCATTTCAAATTTTCTCCCATTTATATCCATGTCGTCCGCGAAGCAGGCATATTGTCTGGATCTCGTGAAAATCATGCCTTGACTGTTAGATCCGGCTCTCCGCATGACACCTTCAAGCGCAATATTGAACAACAGGCATGAAAGTCCGTCGCCCTGTCCTAGTCTCCGCCGAGACTCGAACGAACTGGAGTGCTCGGCCGAGATCTTCACGCAGTTTTGCACACCGTCCATCGTTGCTCTAATCAATCTTGTGAGCTTCCCGGAAAAGCTGTTCTCGTCCATGATCTTCCATAGCTCTACACGGTAAATACTGTCGTATGCCGCCTTAAAATCGATGAACTAATGGTGCGTAGGGACCTGGTACTCACGGCATTTATGAAGGATTTGCTGCACGGAAAAGATTTGATAACTTCCCACGAACTCGTTTTTCATAGGTGATAGACGACGGAAGAGAAGGCGTTTAGGATAGTGATTGTACGATAATTTTCACACTCCAGTTTGTCGCCCTTTTTGTAAATATGGCATATAACGCCTTGCTTCCACTCCTCCGGTAGCTGTTCCGTTTCCCAGATTCTGACTATCATTCGCTGCAGACAACCCGAGGAGGAAAAAATAACTCGCAATAACTTATGCATACCATATTTTGGTATCATACCATAATTAGGTATTGTTCAGTTGTCAATACCTCATTTTGTTATTACAATGGTATTTGAAAACAATGTTTAACACAATTAAAAATACTTCATTTTGGTATTCGTTAGGTATTGAGGACTGCTGGAGGTATTGAACTATTATTGAAAAAATCACTTTTATAGGAAAATGCATCATGTATTATTTAGGTATTACAATACCTGATCTAATTATCAGCTTGGTATTTGAAGAATATGCTGAAGGTATTTTACCTCTTATGCAGGGCTCATTCATACCTCATTCAGGTTGTTAGTATTGGAAATTATCTGGTATGGAATACCTCAATTTTGTATTGAGTAGTTATTTTCTTCTGCTCGGGAAGCGGCCAACCTGTCCGGGCCCATCTTGATCAGTTCGGCTCCGATACCATCCTTGCCAGCGGCCTTGTTGTTTTTGAGCTGTTGAACGGCATCCTTAAAACTTCCCCCATCGTGGGAGCTGGTTGGTTTCCACTGTCCGCTGTGCTGACGTAGCCATAGATTTCGCTGTCCTGACCTTTTGTGCCTGTGTTCTCTGCGCCGTTTAGGTGTTTATCGTAGTGCTGCTTCCACCTTTCTATCACCTCCCGTCCTTTTCCCAGCACATTTCAGCTCGTGGCACAAAGCCTTTGCGGGATGTGTTGAGCTTCTGATAGAACTTCCGCGTTTCTTGAGAACGGTACAGCAAATCCATTTCTTGGCATTCCACCTCTTCCAGGAGGCGCTTTTTGTCCCGGAATAGGTGGACTTGCTGTTTCCGCTTCAGTCTGTATCGTTCCACGTTTTGTCGCGTACCATGCTGCAGCATTGCAGTCTGTGCTGCATTCTTCTCCACTAAAACCTCATGGCACTCTTCGTCGAACCAATTGCTTCTTGAGCTCCGTTCCACATATCCGACAATGCTTTCGGCAGCGCCGTTAATGGCTGCTTTGACTGTTCTCCAGCAGTCCTCAAGAGGGGCCCTATCGAGCTCGCTCTCATCCGGCAACGCTGCCTCAAGATGCTGCGCGTACGCATTCGCGACATCCGGTTGTTTCAGTCGCGCTAGATTGTACCGAGGCGGGCGTCGGTACCATACATCGTTGATGACGGATAGTTTTGGGTGCAGTGTCAGTAGTGGTCGGAGTCAATGTTAGCGCTACGATAGGTTCTGACGTCGCTTATGTCGGAGAAGTGCCGTCCATCGATCAGAACGTGGTCGATGGTTTCCAGGTGTACCGATACGGGAGGCTGTGCTGGAAATAGGTGCTACGAATGGCCATATTCTTGGAGGCGGCAACATCTATCAGTCGTAGGCCGTTCTCGTTCGTCAGCTGGTGGGCGCTGATCTTCCCAATCGTCGGTCTGAACTCCTCTTCCTGAGCTATGAACATTGATTATGCTGAAGTTAAAGAATCGGCCTTTGATTCTTAACTTGCACATTCGTTCATTGATCGGCCACCATCCGATCACGCGCCTTTGCATTGTACCATCACTGTGAAAGCTGATCCCAGCTCGCGTGTGTTGCCGCAGCTCTAAACGTTCGCACCATTGCTCCTGTCCAGCACGCCTTCTGCAGTCGAAACCGCAGATCTTGAGTACATCGGAGAGTATGCGAGTTCCTCCGATGAAGTTGAGAGATTTGCAGTTCCATGTCCGAGTTTCCAATCGCTAGTCCATTTCCGTCGTGGTCGTTGCCGATTGTTCCGGTCCGTATTCTCTCGCTGACGTTCCTGTGCTGATGTGTTTTTACGGTTAGCTTGCAGGGCCTGACACCAACCCCCTAGATTTCCAGAGGACCATTCCCCCTAAATGTTCGGAGGACGATAGTGCACAGTTTAGCTTAGAGTCCTTCTCTGGACGGACGATGATCAGCCGCCCCTTACATGGGGTACAGACGCTGTTGTAAGCCGCTCCTAACATGCAGTACATACGCTCAAGGTTTGCAGGAGCAAAAGCAAAAGCAAACCCTTCCTTTCCTATATGCATACGACCAAAGTCCCCACCGGAGTTGGTTACCCGATCTTCCCCAAGGATACTCGTACCCCGGCCAGTACCACGAGGAGGTAGGGATAGGAGTTGCTGGGCAAAAGGCTTAGGACCGCACAAAAGGGTCTATTTTATTCCTGCAGGTACGCGAGGTACCAATGGTACGCCATGCCCAGCCATTTAACGAGCCGAATGATATGGTTTGTGCTAATCAAATTTTGTTCCCTACTTATGCACAAGGAACTGTTTCCAGGAATTCCGGAACCAGTCAGAATGATTCCAAATGAGTTGAAAGAGTTGGAATATACTAATGGCTTGGGATTCAGTTACAAACACCGTTGTTTTATTTGATACCTGCAAAATAATTATGGAATTGTCTCAAATGACCTTCGGGCACACCCCACGGAACATCCGTATAAGTCCGAATCCATCCTTCCAATTGGGGTTCCCAGTACAGGTAACAAAATTTGAATAGTGTTGTTATGTTGTGTCAACATTTTATTGAAATCTGATGAAAATTATGGAAATTATAACCAAAATATTTCGAAAATTTGGCTGTAAAAATGGGTAAGGAACGCAAACGTTAGGTAATAATTCTTACTTAACGTCATAATTCAATGCTTGAAAATAGTCCAGTTCATTGGCGTTATAAAATTAGGCTATTATGATAAGAAGTTTTAAAACAAATATCAAGAAGTTGAACTTTTAATGAAAGGCATAATGCCAAATATAAGCTTGTATTTTGAAATTTTCCTACAAATTTAAGACTACGTACAACCAAATAAACAGTCGCATCTTTTTCAATCGTACTGGGTTTGAACTTAGCTTCATAATTTGCCATAAATTCAAAACACTTTCCTACTTATTTGATGCGATACATCTTCGAGCATTTCAATTTCCATGATGGAAAAGTTTGCTTCCAGATATGATGATGAGTTCTTCTTTGCCAATGTGTGTAGGTACCTTCTGACAGACTCCCCCGGTTTCGATGTGGTACTTGAGAGCAGTTGCTTGTAGTCAAAGTATGTACATTCATTTTTGTTACGTTCAAGCACCGGCTGAAAGGAAAGATTCGATTCACTGACACTGGATGTATGCTCGCTACCAGAGTGCACGGTGTATCTAGAAACGTTATTAACGAAAAATAGAGTAAATCAATCAATTTCGTTAGTATAGTAAACTCCTTCTTCTTCTTCCTGGCGTTACGTCTCCACTGGGCAGAACCTGCTTCTCAGCCGGTGGGATTATAACCCGCGTCCCTCAACTTGGTCTTGCTGAATAGCTGCGCGTTTACCGCTACGGCTATCTGGGCCCCAGTATAGTAAACCTACATTGCGAATTCATTGGCATTACTATGTTCAAAGAGCAACTTAAAACACGACTAAAAGACTATAGAAGTATAATCCATAGCATGTATGTCATTCTTGTATGTAGTCTACTTATGATTGACGAAATGAATATATAAATAAATTTCCTATTAAGTGTATATAAACAATTTCTATACAATCTTGCTTGCTAAACTCATTACGTAAAATGTCTTATATCTATCCGACTTTTCAAATTATAGTAGTGAGCTTACTAATTAAAACCAACAGGAACTTTCTAGTTTATTTATATTAGATTGTTAACTAGTTTCTGCTGTTATGTTGTGCTCTACTCTATTGTTTGGTTTAAGAGGAAAACACTATATTTATTATAAAATGTTTGCCGAAGAAATGTTGACCATTTCTTTTCAACTGCGTACTGCGATCAATGAAAAATACTATTCCTTAGGGCAAGTCGCCTAATGTTGAACGGCTAAAAACGTCGCCTATTGTTGAACAGCCCGTGTGTTCCTTATGGCGTGTTCAACAATTAGCGAGCATTTTGACCGTTCAACAATTGGCGATTTACCCTATCAGTTTTTGCAAAACAAAAAAATCAAAAAATATTAACAACTACCGAAAAGCTAAACATTAAAAAGTAATGTTTAGCTTTTCGGTAGTTGTTAAACTTCCACTCTGCTGGTTAGCCGTAAACCACGATTCAAATTAAAAACAAGTAAAAAATATTACTTTGTTGATAACACTTTTGGATACAACAAAAAAGGACAGATCCTAAATCCTAATGAAAATTAGATTATTCTCCATATCATACAAGCTTGAAGTTTCCTTATACTAGATGTATTGTATAATATATATTGCAATTATGAGATACGTGTTGTGAGAATCACGCTTGAGTTTTTAAGATAGATCTTAATCTATAAAGTACTCTAGTTTGGGTTTTCGTTTTAGACAAAACATCCTCAAATTAACCGAGAAGATGCTAATCTTTTGAATGCCGATTGCGAATCCTTTGAATATTATTTTTTATTATTGCCTATCAATTAAACAAAGGCATAGGAAACGCTTCGTTGAAATATTTTCAAATTAACGGAGAAGATGCTCGAATACGATGTCTATCGAATGATCGCTGTTGAATTGGTGGACATTTATTTTTCGTTAATAACGGTTTTAGACACACTGTGGGTAAGTTCATAGTCGTCGTCTGTCTCATTGCTCGTTGTAACGAACATAGTGAGGTGGCAGACAGCAGCATCAGTAACGAAACGTATGGAAATGTACGCGTCTCGCGGGTAAGAATCCTGCTCACCTTCATAAATTATTTGTTGAAAATGCAATTCCGGACATTTGCATTTGATTCCCATGTGCCATAACGTCTATGAATTATATTCGGGTAGGTTCATAAATTACGCATCGACAATTCTTCTCAAAGAAACGTAATACTGCAGAGGTTATTGAAGCTATCGCTGAAATAATGTTTTGGACTCCTGAATTATTTGGAAGCAATTTTCAATTTCATCCTTTTTTTCCTTGGCGGTACGCCCTTACTGGTATAGAGCCTGTTTCTCAGACTATGAGAACCTTCGTAGTTATTCATGAGAGATTTCTTTGTCCAAAATTTGGCATTTTCGCATTCGTGTATCGCATGGCAGATACGATGATACTTTATGGCCACGGAAGTCAAGCAAAATCCCATTACAAAAAGATCTTGGACCGACCGGGTTCTAACCCAGGCATCTTCAGCATGACTTTGCTTGTAGCAAACATTATAATTTGTTGACCGATAAATGCGATCTTGAATTTATCGGTTTTTAAATGCTTCTCCATTTTTGCTTTGAACTCCACACAGTTTGATTGTAATTTCTTGTGAAACACACTCTTGTTTAAAACAAATGATTGAATTATCTCTGCGAACTCGTCAAAAAGGTACCTTTTCAAGCTAATTTGATATAGTAGATATGAATAGCCCTATAAATGGAAAGCTATGAACGGTGTAAATTGAAGCTGTTCACGAATTGAATCAGAATGGTATGTTTCAGAATTCAATGTATCGCGATTTTTTAATAGTCCGCAAAGACGTGAATGCGTTGTAAACGTTGAATTGTGAATAGAGACGGGCGAAAAAGAGTCAATCAATTTTTGTTGTAACGAAATGACATAGCCCTTATATTTACGATCCTTGCGAATGATACAGTGAGGAAGATTTGAATTTATATGCGATTGGGCAACATAATTTGAGCTCCCTGCGATATATAGAAGTTTTTGAATATGATATAAAATCAGTGCTGTGGAACCACCGACCATAGGAGAGGTTAAAAAGGCTACCAGCGAGCTGAAGAACTGTATGGCTGCTGGGAAGGACGAGAACCCGGTCGAGCATCTCAAGCACGGAAGTGAGCAGCTTTACCAGTCGATCCACCGAGTAGGGTCAAATGGTCCAAAATGCCACTTTAAGGATTTGTGTCGTTTTCTCCTAATGAGATCCACATTTTAACAACATTCGAAGTCCTAACAGTAACTTTACAATATTTGCTAGCTACCATCATGGAAACATTTCCCGAATTTTAGTTTTTTCACGGGTTTAAATCGAGTGGAAAAGTTGGTTCAAAAATAGGGGTGGTTCAAAATGACCAAATGGATGGGGTAAAATGCCATTTAGTATGGAGAACTAGTAGTTAGGAACCAAGTTTCTCAATGAGTTTGCTCTGTGGTATGGAAACGCTTATTCCTTAACGAAATCATCGGAAAACCTTAATATTTAGGCAAAAAAGTGAAAAATGTCGAATTTCACCGAAAAATAAAGGAAAAATCTATGAGTTTATGTCCAAGGGTTGTGGCGGCAACTCTTGGGTAAACATACTTTGACATCGTTTGGCAAAGAAAACAAATTGAAACGTTCTAGGAATGATTTAATGAGGTGATCCATTTTACCCCATCTGTGCGTCTTGGACCATGTTCCCCTACTTCTGAAGGTATGGGAGGACGAAGAATTGCCACCGGCTGGTTGGATGGCCTCATCCGCACTATCTACAAGAAAGGGCACAGACTGGAGTGTGCCAATTACAGAGGAATTACCCTGCTTAATTCGACTTACAAAGTTCTGTCGCGCATCGTGTTTAACAGACTGAGACAGCTCGAGGAGTCGGTGAATATCAAGCTGGTTTTTGTGACGTTTGACAACGGATCCTAGATAAATTCAGGGAGTATAACTTGCAGACTCACTATCTGTTTATTGATTTCAAGGCGGCGTACGACTCAGTGAAAAGAAATCAGCTTTGGCAGATAATGTCTGAACATGGTTTTCCGGCGAAACTAATTAGGCTGATACGTGCTATGCTGGATGGTTCGAAATCAAGTGTTCGGATCGCAGACGATGTGTCAACCTCGGCCGTGAGGTTAGACGGGTTGAAGCAGGGAGACGGACTTTCGAATTTACTGTTCAACATTGCACTCGAGGGTGCTATTAGGAGATCTGGCGTGCTGAGAAATGGCACTATTATCACAAGGTCGCACATGCTCCTTGGCTTTGCAGACGATGTAAACCTAATTGGAATCGATCGCAGGTCAGTGGGAGAGGCCTTCGTGCCTCTGAAGAGGAGACAGCAAGGATAGGCCTGACCATTAATTCTACCAAAACGAAGTACATGGGTGCAGATAGAGATAGAGTCAGGCATGGTGGTGTAGGTGCTGAGGTAGTGTTTGATGGGAATGTGTTTGAAGTTGTTGAAGAATTTGTTTACCTTGGAACACTTGTGACATTTGACAATGACGTTTCCCGCGAAGTGAAAAGACGTGCGAATAGGGCCTTTTACGGACTACGTAACCAGCTTAGGTTCCGCAGCTTGCAAATGGAAACAAAACTCGCCCTGTATAAAACATTGATTCTTCCGGTGGCTCTCTACGGGCACGTAGCGTGGACGTTGAAAGAGTCTGACCGGAAAGCTCTCGGTGTTTTCGAGCGTAAAGTGCTGCGGACAATACTCGGTGGGAAACTCGAAAATGGTTTGTGGCGCAGACGCATGAATCACGAGTTGTATCAAGTGTACAAAGATGCGAATATCACCAAGCGTGTAAAATACGGCAGACTTCAGTGGGTTGGTGACTTAGTGCGAATGTCGGAAGAAATAATTGCGAAAATAATATTCAGCAGGGAACCAGGTAGAGGTCGGTGGCTTCGGGGAAGACCACGAATACGCTGGCTGTACGCAGTGAAGGGGACCTGGCGACCCTAAATGCTCGGGGCAACTGGAGAAGTTTCGCCCAAGATCGACGAAGATGGATATGACAGCTGCGGAGCTTTTTGCTCCGCCCAAGAGTATATCTGTACTACAAAAAGGTCAACTAACGTAGAAATCTTTCTGATGACAAGTGTAGACGTCCTTTCAACTAAAGCAGAGGAGTCCATCCACTCTTTTTTTTTTAATCATTGTCGTTTATGAGGATCTTGCGCTTCATAATCCTTCAGATTTTTTCTATTGAGCGAAGATCTGATGATGATTATAGAACGAAGCCACACCTCGAATTTTCAAAAGCACAAGTCTTGAGAACCAAACAGTGCTCCATGCTAAAATCTTATTCGATTGGTCACCACCAGGAAGCAAGTAAATTGATCGATTTTCAACGCGAAAGGTTGTCCGATTCTCCAGGCTTGTGTACTTGAACATTTAAGGTTTGACACGATGTCAGATCCTAACGGGCAGGGTTTTGAATTTTTTTTGTCTATGATGCGAAATCTACGATTTTTCACACTTAAGGTGAATGCTTCTTCGCTTCCTCACGTGTACCTCTTTTTTCGCTCACATTTATTTTCCCTAGAGTTACGATGGATGATGACCCAAAATCGTTCCACTCTGGGGATAATTTCATTTTCACTCCACCCTATTTTCGCTCACCAACTGCTCCCGAGAATTATCACTATGTGGATAAACAAAAACTAGTGCCGGCGACGGGATTCGAACCTAGAACATTGCTAAAAACAACAGCGATGCGTGCTCTCTGACCATGCTACCACACCAACTTGAAGAAAGAAATGGTTAATTTGGCGCATAAAAGCAGCTGCTGCTCGTGGCGATGGTTACAGGAGAAGTTCTCCATGGATAAGCGTTTGCTGACATAACTATCATTAAGGTAAAACTACAGCAATCATACCCCTGTAAATTCTAAAAATAACTATTCAGTCAGGTCATATTCGCCCTACCCGAGATTCAGTTCACACTGAGTAGCGAGACAATAAGTAGAGTGCTTAATGCATAAAACGTAAGTCTATCTGAAATTGTACCAAAACAACAAATCTAATAATGTAATTTGTTTATAGGAAACTTTAACGTTACCCGAATAAATTCGTTAAAAAGTTCGTGACGTCTCTGACTCTGTGGATGAGGCCACAGTTGCTGTGAGGGATAAATTCATTATCTTGAGAGTGAGTGAGAATTCGGAACCTCGTTAACGATTGTTCAATAAAAAATGGGAATTTTTTTAGTTATATAGCAAAAAACATTTTTTTTTTCAATGGATTCAGTATTTTTTTCATTAAAAACATAATGTTTATTCTTCAAAAAAGAAACGTCAATGAAAATTGGAGAAGGGCCCTGATCAGCCATACGACGCAACTTAGTTGCGATGCTCTCACAAGAACGCTGGACAGCACTGACGTTCATCTTCCGGATACAATTCCAGATCGTTGTGATCAACTGCTTCGTACCCCTGGCCCGCCAATTATTTTTGTACACTAGGGCACTGAGGGGACTGAACAAATCCTCAATGGGACAACACTGGGGCAAGTTCGTCAGGTTCCTTTCTTTCAGCACGTACGGCGTTTCGTAAAACCGTTCGTTAACACACTCACGAAGTGCTTGCTGTTTAAACACCATATTAGATTGAACTGACAGCACCCGGGCGAAAAGAAACATGCTACCCATTTTTAGAAAGTCCAGAGAGCATTTCTTTGGGAGAGAAAAAAAAATACGCTCTTTAATTACAGAAGGGTATTGAAATCATTCTCATGTTTGACGTAGGACTACGTCTTTCTTCTCTATACAGGAGTGATATTGTAATTTCAAAACCAAGAGCGTTACGTTGGCATGAAATATTTTAAACGCTTATAACATTTTGCTGGCCTAACGAAATTCTTTGATTAGCACCTCAATCAAAAGGCAAAGAAGCAAAGGGTTCATGTTGTTTACCTACTGAATCCCACGTACCTGTCCAAATAATTTAAAAACTGTATTAAAAGTGAACGTTGAGCCATATTCAAGAAAAATAAGAGGAAGCAGTCCACAGGAGAATGAGACGTTTGTGGCCGCCATCGCAGCCCTAAACGAACGGAACGGGTTCTCCCTGCAGGTAATCGAGAAATACATCGTCGGAAACTACAACTGCGATGTCGGCAAGATTGCAAGATTGTCAAGAGTGAAGTGAAATCCCGGGAAACTGTGGCTGTGGCTGGCATCCGATAAGGAGAAGGAGAAAAAGAAGGCAGTGCCTAAGCAAAACCCCACAAAGACCGCCGCGATGAAGAAGACCCCGAAGAAGTCGTCACCGCAAACCTCGTCGGGCGAGGAGGATTTCAACCAGTGCGCCGTCAAAATGTGTCCGTGTTTCTTGAATTCAACAATTCATTCCGCCTTTTTCAGGGCCAACAAATGTGTGCTTGAGCTTGATTGGCCGCCCGTGGATGCTACTCCAGTATCGCCAGATCAGCTGCACTTACACAAGGAACCAACCGAATGACTGTTTGGGACTAACAGACACCCTCAGTGTATAAGTGCGCCTGTCACGTCAGAATGCAGACCAATGTGGGGAAGGAGGAGGAAATGATGCTGCACTTATACTGGCCCACTGTAGACCGTGGAGTCCGACTGCATCTACGCCAGTTCATGCGGAAGTGTATGGATTGGGGGAAAGGCACGGCAGAGAGGTTTGCTTTTGTGATTAGCAGACTGCCTATGTATCAGGCGTAAGGAAAGGAAGAAGGTGTGGAAGAATGTATGCGTTAGGGAAATGATTTCACGTCCCTCTCTGGTTCTATCGTTTGCTATGAACGAATAGTTTGAGTGTGGTAGATGAAGAATGGAAGATAGAAGCAAGTGAGAGATATACAACTACAAAGTACGAGGAAAGGGACGGGCCTGGGATTGAACCCATGACCTTCTGCTTATGGAGCTGAAGCGGTAGCCATTAGATCACCAACCCCGTCAATTCGGCCTTTTTCAGGGCCAACAAATGTGTACTAAAAAGTTATTTGTGTAATTTTTCCTAATGTGTTTACCACAAACTTATTATAATCTCTTAATACATAATCGACAATACGGCAATTCGAGGACGTTTCCGAGGACGCTGCTGCAGTGCCGTCGGGATGCAATAACAACATAATGCACATCTTGTACATCCCTTCCCGAGACATCAATTTTATGTAGAATATTTCCTAGATCAGAAAGCGAAGAATACGAAAAGGAGGAGCATCATCTGCTATTCTAAGGGTATAAAGCATACCTCCTTCGTTGAATTCGGTTTCATTCTATTTTCGCTTTCGAGCTGGTAAGAGCGCCGGCGAACCTGCTCGGCTCCTCGTTACCTGTGCCACAGAAGCTTTTGATCATCAAGCTGCTGCAAATCCAGCGTTCGGATTGTGAAATCGCTCAAGATTTGTAGATTGAAGGCTCCCCCAAATCTTGAGCGATTTTTTCAGCGACAGCAACGTAAAATCGCCTCGTTTTCAATGTTTTGTCGCTGCAAGCAATCTTATATGGAACTGACTAGACTGACGCGACGAAAATCGCTGCGAAATCGCGTCGCTGTGGCTTAGCAGACTGGTTAGTTATTATTTATATCAAATCAGAAACTCTTCTACAGTGCTCACTCAGAATTCTTCTACAATGCTCACACAGAATTTGATCTTGAATTTAATGAGCTGTGTGGAGCAAAAACGATTTTTTGAACCACTCTAGTGGCTTACACATGTCCATCAAACTGTGCATGCAGCGAAATCGAGGTGATTATTTGTCGCTGTCGCCGTAAAAATCGTGTTGATTTGGGGGAGCCTTGACTCGCGCTTCCGGCCCTGTAGGAATCGGTGCGCCAACGCAAGATTGGTACGAGATGACTGAAGAAAATCAGCCAAAGCCGCTCGTAGGAGCGCCCATCGTCATCGACACCGTAAACCTCATCAGACGAGGAGGATTCCAACATGTGCGCTGTCAAAATGTGTGTCCGTGTTATTCAAATCTCACCGTTCAATCGGTCCTTTTCAGGGCCAACAAATGTGTACTAATATTTCCTAATGTACCACATCATGGTGTCTCTGGTAGAAAACATTAATATAAAAAATCAGTATCGCTGAAACACCCACCAAATGAAAGCTTAGGCTTTCCCCTTTCATTTGAGACCGGTTTGAAAATGTTCTATCGGGGGGTCCTGAACATTTTTTTTTATTTTGGTAAGAGACACGTACCATAGGTGATCTTCTTCCACCAATAGTATGATGCAATGAATCCCTTGTACCATATGACAACTCAATCGAACCGTAGAAGGCCATGACAAATATTTCTGAACAAACATTTGAAAAGGGCTGGAGAGGTCTTGAGCCTTTTTTCAGAAACGTTGCTGTTCAGCCCTTTTTAGCTCGCCCATGCAAACTAACACCCCTATCGGAAAGATTAGTGTTAGCTCTTCCTGATAGTAGTATTGGTGAGCATGATCGAGTTGAATTGGGCTCAACAGCATCTTACAAAGCCATTGTTTACCAATGTCGATGTGCCCTTTTAAAATGTTTGTTCAGAATTCCATAGAACAAGCTTGTTTTTGTTTTGGCAGTGTTGTTTTTCAGTTGATTTTAAATTCAGTAAATAGTAAAATTGTATATTTTTTATCAAAATTTATTTATTTATACAAACTGGTTGGTTGTAAATAGTATAAATAACTTTAAATAAAGTTATTAATACTATTTACAACCAACCAGTTTTGTATAAATAACCCGGTCCCGGTAACCCGGTTGTATGGACCCGGTCGGTCTAGGTTTTTTTTGTAAAGGAAATTTCCTTAACTTCCCTGGGCATATAGTATAATCTTACCTGCCACACGATATACGAATGCAAAAATGGCAGCTTTGGCAATGAAAGCTCTCAATTAATAACTGTGGAAGTGCTCATAAGAACACTACGCTGAGAAGCAGGCTCTGTCCCAGTGTGGACGTAATGCCAAGATGAAAGAAGAAAGAACTTTAAATAAAAAAAAAATGTTTAGAGATTTAAAAGATTTTCAATAAATAATCCTTATTTAGATTTAGTTATATGCTATTGTCTTAAAATTCAAATGTATTTTCATAAGATATTGCTTTTTACGATTAGTAATGAACAAAGCGTTTGAGAAAACATTTACTCATGGATCATTACATTACAAATGGTTTCACAGATTGCACAAACAACTAAATTGGCATCAATGGTAGGGAAATCGGCGCTGCGTTATAACGCTGCATTGCTTAAGTTGTCGCGTGTTAAGGTGGTATAGCGAAAAAATGGTGCTTGGGTCGCGTGCTTGGTCGCGTAATAAGTTTTTAAATTCATTGTTTTGGGTCAACATTTTGGTTTGCTGATTAGAGGTATGCCTGTTAATAATTACAATAAATATATCCCAATTTCACACCTATAAATAAATATATATGTACACTACACTCTGTCAGAAGACCTGGAACATGAAACTGAAAAGCCACGAAGACAATCGTTCGAAGATTTGCGTATTGTGTTTAAATAATTTGTGTCTGCAACCGTTATCAGCAATAGTGGTTGATATTAGTGAACAGCACATTCTTTACGACATCAGGATTAAAGTCTGGTATTGTCCTACAAAAATATGTCGAGCTTGCACGTTTATTCGTTCAGTAACCAATTTAAACTTTTGAATATAGCACTGTATAAATATAATGAGAATAACAATCTCACCAAAACTGAAGGGAAAACGTGGTAGACACAGTAATGCAAAAAGTAAATGCCAATTGAATTGGTTAGTTGGCGAATCTACACGGTTTAACACCCAAAGTGCAAAAAAAAAAAAAAAAAAACATTTGTTCGCTGATTACTTGTTTTTGATTAAAAAAAATGTGATTTGAGCACCAGATGAACGTTGCAGTTGAGCAGCTGTCTAAGGAGTTTGGATGTTGAAATCTTCCCAAACATCGCTTTCAAAATCATTAGACTTAACTAATCAGTTAAGGGGTTTTTAGAGGTAACACATCTGCACTTTGATTTGAACGATAATTAAAACTGGAATATACTGTAATAACCTGAATTAAAACCTGTAATATACTGTAATAACATTCAGGTATTAGTTGATTATGTGACGTCAAAACAGGGGGGTTGCCCTGGGCAGTTCGATCAGCAAGCGATGGAGAAGGGTCCTTTAAGGTTACCCTCTCGATTATCGAGCATAATTCCGACGTCATCGGGAGTCAAGGCCGATGTAAGGATACTGGCGTAAAAATACTGTTGCTGCTTGCTGTTGCTTCTAGCGTTCCAGAAAATATGGCAATATTGAGAAAATTTGGAAGACACTGTTGCTTTTGAATAATTTTGGCTGCTTCATTGCTGGAGATTTGAGAATCATCAATCTGTTTTGCGTAATAATGGGAGATAGTTCAACATTTCCTTGCCCATACTGTACTACACAAAAGATCTATCCAATGTAGCTGCTCATCCACAAATATTGTCGGGCGGTAGAAAGCTAGAAACGAATTCTCACCGAAGTTGGATTTTTCTCTAAATCTATGCAAGATACCTAACTTCGGAAGTGGTGCATTCGGATACACTCAATTCCGCCCTACTTCCGAAGTAGGGTATCTCGCATAGATTCAGTGAAAAATCCAACATCGGCGAATTGCATTTTCTAATGATTGACCGAATTTACAATACTTGGTCACATACGCGTCCGCGAAATGGAAAAGTCTCGGCTCGGACCATAAACTGGCGGAGCAGTTCTTCAATTATATTTACTATCCACTGTTCGATGGATCACCTGACGAACAAATTGCCCACCACCTTTCTTGCATATAACACTAGGTGTTGTAAATCCAATAGGGATTGAATCCTGAGAAAATTGAGAGAATCTCTCACGTATCGCTCTCTGTAACTATCATAACATGCTGCACATTATGAGAGACTGTTTATCGTATACTGCTACAACTTTGATCAGTTCGGGGGGATAGTAGTGCATGATAAAACCCCTCTAAACATGCTCCAAGCCTGGGGGACACTATTGCTATTGGAAGTTCGTGGATTGTTTATCGTACCAGTAAAGAAAAACACCTATCCCCAACGGTAAACAAGCGAGAAAAATGGATTTTATCATCGCGCTCTCTTTGGGGCTCTCGCTCGCTGCTTCCATTTATCAGACTTGTTACACCTTGCGATACAATGACGATCGTAGACCGCAGCAGATGGGATGTTTTTCTTTGCTTGCTTTGATCGTGCTTCATACTCTAATGAGAGCGAATTCTGCAATGCTTGTCCAATTGACAAAAAAGTATGAAACATTGATCCAAATAATGTCGAAGAATGGGAAAGCATCAGCAGTTTGATTGTGTGATTCAGAAAGATGACCTTAAAATTAATTATTTTATCACAGCTGTGATAATGTGCACAGGTGAGGATCATCAGTTGCCAACGCCACAGCAAACGTGAAACTGTCAGAAGCTTTTGAAAAATCGGCATGTTTTGGAAGTGAAATGGGATCCAAGCTTGCTAGCAATTGTAATTAATCGTACTGTTCTGTAAATTATCTCTTTTCAATGAAAAAATGTATTTCAGGCGCTTGATCATTTTGATCAGGTACATAAAAGTTGTTTTCAAACGAGTCTGGATGACGATTTTGCAGAAAAGGTTGAGAACTTTTCAAAAACGTGGATTGCTTACCCAATAACTCGAAGTTCACAGGAAGTGGTTTGAGCGAATACGAGAAACAAGCCTGTAAACCGTGCATTTTGATCTTCAAGTTACTTGGAATCATGTTAAGGTTCCGGAAAACTCCGAAGCATATGATCGACAGCTTCTTTGAGCTGTAGTAATGTACAATAGTGAGCATTTGTAAGCCGTAATAACCGTATTTACTTTATCGATATGTCGTGTTTGTAATTGGTTTAAATAGAATGGTATAATGCTAAATCCTTTTAATTAATTGTTTAACTATTCGTAGTAAAATGTCTCATGGCTACCTAGATAAACATGAAAGAAAATGCCTGTGTGAACCATAATTTAGAAAACAGTACAGAAAAAACGGCATCGTACTGTTTTGAAAAAAATGTTCAGGACCCCCCGATAGAACATTTCCAAACAGGTCTCAAATGAAAGGGGAAAGCCTAAGCTTTCATTTGGTGGATGTTTTAGCGATACTGATTTTTTTATATTAATGTTGTTCCACCAGAGACACCGTGCATACTTTCTATAATCTCTTAATTATTTTCGTAGCATCATACAATATCTGATTTGTTATGAATAATTGACAATTGAGGGATTCCACGGAGGCATGCAAGTCGATTCTGATCGACCATTTCAAAAATATCTGAAACTTTGCACAGTTTTTCAGTTCCATCTAAATCGTCATTTTCCGATATCAAATCTTCAAGTTGAGTCACGACTAACTTTTCAAAAGGGTGTATGTGAAAATGGTTCAAAAATATTCAAAAAGCTGCACAGCAAAAACGGTTCGTTCGATTGTTAGACAACTAAAGAAACAAAGTTAGACAACTAAATAAAGATTCCAAAAAAAATACACACAGTAATTTTTTTTTTTTTTTGCATTAAAAAACATCATTTTTTGTCACAAAAACTCAAATATCTCAAAACCCTATCGGAATACCAACGTAATTTTTTGAGGGAAAACGGTCCATTATATTTGCTATCTACCATAAAAATTTGGTGATGGTAAGCCAATAAGTTATGACATTTCAAATATTTCACAAATTTGACACTTAGTGAATTTTTTTTTTTTTCTCATTGTTGATTTTTTTTAGGACCGCAGTTTGTTGCTGAATTTTTTGTTAAGGGTACCACATGAGGTTAACAAGTTGTTTTCATGATATTTTATTTAATTATTCATAACTATTATAGCATCTATTAGAAAGTTAGACGCGATCCAGTGTTGTGATCTAAAGTCTTGATAGTGTCATATTTTTTATTGTACGTAACTGAAGAAAAATTCTCTCAATAGTGTTGAAACCTTTTGATAAAAGAAACCTATAAGAAATCTAATATTGAAGACAAAAGCTACAAAAAAAGTTTTCTATACAGGTATACGACTAGTTTACCTGCAAAAAGTTTACCTCGTAGAGAACAAGGCGGGTCTATACCCAGGTGATCTAGTATACGTAAAGCAGGTCGGTTTTCTCGGCGCTGGTTTTCTCCACAAAGTTAAAATCTGATTACACCTGGGTATAGACCCGCCTTGGTAGAGAATAGACTTTGTTAATCATATTTGGGAGAAAACGAGTAACTTCAACAACATCAAAAACATGATAGGTACATACCATGAACATACTCACGAAAAAGCTAAAAATATACTACCACTATGGTTATAAAAGATTTAATTGTAAAATTTTTCTTCAGTCAAGCAAACGACACCAAACTAGTCAGTAAAAACTTAAAAGTGATTTTGTTTATTAAAATCTAACGAGCAACATGAGTAGTCGCTTTCTCAACTGTTGCAGGCCGTTTGCAGAAAAAAAGTGTTCGAAAGAGCTACGAAATCTCACCGAAAGCACCAAACTGAAAGCGGCTGGTTATGCTCCAATGTCTACATTGAATACAAATTTACGCATTTGTACGTCCTGCCGTTTAAACGTTGACAAACGGGCAATCTGTACATCATCGGTGGATCAGGTTGCAGGAAGTTCGAAAACAACAACAACTGAGGAATTACTAGATGCACCGACAACAACTGAGGAGTTACCAGAAGTACCAAGTGCAGATAGTCTGGCCACGGTTCCATCAGCGACATCTGTTTCAACAAATCAATCAGAAGATGAGTGCATCCAGAAGGTCAACATCGAACGCTTCAACGAAGGGATAGCTGGAATAAAAGTGACTCCGATTAAATGGACGAAGATGGGTTACGTCAATTATCCCGAGAAAAAATACCGTGAAATCAACGAAGCTGTACGAAGAAACCTCTTCAAATTAGGACCTGAGGATGTGGAAAATACAGACTACGATGAGGTAATTATGAATATGAAGGAAAGGTTCTCGAATCTAGCCACGACAAGGAAAGAAAAATTATTGATTTTGTCGATGCTGCCAAGCTCGTGGTCTATTCAAGACGCCATTGATGAGTTCAAAACCAATAGAAATACAGCAAAAGAGGCAAAACAATTCAAAAATAACTGTCTTGCAACCAAAAATGCTAGGTCGAGTACTTCATTAACAGATGAGACAAAAGAAAAAATAATTCAATATTTTGAAGACGATGAAGTAAGTATAGCTATGCCTGGCCAAAAAGATTATGTATCTGTAAAAAAAGATGGAAAGCGTCAAGCAATCCAAAACGATTAATGATGACTACTTTGAAAGAAGCGTATACACGCTTCAAGGAAATTAACGAAAATATTAAGGTAGGTTTTTCCTCATTTGCAAGCCTTCGTCCAAGGCAATGCAAGCTTCTATCCAATTCAGGAACACATAATGTTTGTGTGTGCACAACACACGAAAATATTAACCTAATCTTACATAGTTTGAAAAGAATCAATTTATCAAAGGATATTAAAATGTTAACTGGTAGTCTTTTGTGTGAAAATACAACATCAAATTGCTATCTACGATCTTGTTCGGATTGTCCAGATTCTTCATCATTGGAAAATACTTTATTCGCTGAGTTTGAAGAAAATTATATTGATCAGTTATCATTTGAGCAATGGGTGACCACGGATAGGTGTGACCTAGAAACTATTGTAAAACCTGTAGATGAGTTTGTGTCATTTTTTTGCTTGAAATTAGAAAGTTTAATTCCTCACGACTTTATTAAAACAGAGCAATCCCGCTTTTTAAAAAATACGAAAAATACATTACAAGATGGTGAATTTTTAGTCATTTGTGATTTTTCTGAAAACTATAGCTTTGTATTGCAAGATGAAGTGCAGTCCCATCACTGGAACGTACAACAAGCTACAATTCATCCATTCGTTATTTATTTCAATGGAAGTACGCAAATTGAACATTTTAGTTTTATTGTAATTTCCGAAGATTTAAGACACGACTCAGTATCTGTAAATTTGTTCATTGCCAAAATGATTAATTTTTTACGCGTTGATAAGGATAAAGAAATCAGAAAGATATATTTCATGTCTGATGGAGCAGCATCGCAGTACAAAAACCGTAAGAATTTTTCGAGCCTATGTCAATTTAAATCAAAGTACGGAATTGATGCAGAATGGCATTTCTTTGCTACGTCACATGGCAAAGGTCCTTGTGATGCTATTGGAGGAACCATAAAGCGCATGGTCACAAGAGCAAGTTTAGCCAAAGAACGTGAGCATCCAATTAAAACTGCAAAAGAACTATTTGATTGGGCGAATCGCAGAAAAGAAGAAGATTTAACAAAATTATCATTACTGAAGAGTACGAATTAACGGCATCAGAGCTCAGCGAGCAATATAATAACGCGAAAACGATCCAAGGAACCCAAAAATTTCACTGTTTCATTCCATTGTCAGAAAATAAAATTAAAGCAAAACTATACTCGAACTGTACTGATAATGATACAAAAGTGTTCGATATTGTAAAAAAATTGAATAACAATAAATAAATAAATAAGTATTAATAAAATGTTTTCATGATCTCATAACGCATACCCAAATCCAAAACTTTTAAAGTTTATATAAAACATTTAGAAACTCATCGATCATACTCTAAAAAAAATATCCTGGTAAAAAAAAATTATTTTCGTGTAATCTGTTAATTCATTTTAATTTATACATATATACATAAACATATAATATTTATACATATACATAATATTTATACATATAATATACATAATACTAATGAATACATGAAAACGACTTGTTTAATTCACGCAAGGCCCTTAACAATAAAATCAGCAACAAACTGCGGTTCCCGTAATAATTTACACCGAAAAAAAAATTTTTTTTCTACTAAATGTGAAAACTGTGACATGTTTGAAATGTCATAACTTTATTGGTTTACCATCACCAAATTTTAATGGTAGATAGCTAATATAATGGACCGTTTTCCCTCAAAAAATTACGTTAGTTGGTTGGTTGGTTTGACTTTATTAACGAGATGTTTAGCCCTGGGCTAGTTCATCTCGGGACCAACGGCTTTACTTCCCTTCCGAAGGAAGTCGTCACTATAACTTTTTACGTCATAAGTGACTTTGTCGGGGATGTGATTCGATCCCAGGTCCTCGGCGTGAGAGGCGAGTGTTCTAACCACTACACCAGGTCCGTCCCCCTATAATTACGTTAGTATTCCGATAGGGTTTTGAGATATTTGAGTTTTTGTGTCAAAAATTATGTCTTTAAATGCAAAAAAAAAAATTTTTTTACGGTGTGTATTTTTTTTTTTTTTTTGAATCTTTATTTAGTTGTCTAACTTTGTTTCTTTAGTTGTCTAACAATCGATCGAACCGTTTTTGCTGTGCAGCTTTTTGAATATTTTTGAACCATTTTCACATACACCCTTTTGAAAAGTTAGTCGTGACTCAACTTGAAGATTTGATATCGGAAAATGACGATTTAGATGGAACTGGAAAACTGTGCAAAGTTTCAGCTCAATAGAAAAAAATGAATTAAAAAATTTACCAAATTTTGGTGCTGTTGCTTGGAATCACTCAATTGCCAATAGGAGCCTTCCTTAGCCGAGTGGTTAGAGTCCGCTACAAAGCAAAGCCATGCTGCAGGTGTCTGAGTTCGATTCCCGGTCGGTCCAGGATCTTTTCGTAATTGGAATTTTCTTGACTTTCCTGGGCATAAAGTCTCATCGTACCTGTCACACGATGTACGGTTAATAACTGTAGAAGTGCTCATTGAACCCTAAGTTGAGAAGCAGGCTCTGTCACAGTGAGGACGTTATACCAAGAAGAAGAAGAAAAATTGACAATTCGGCAAATTGAAATTTACGGTGGCGATGACGATATCGAGAACTGCAAAACTTCTCCGAACGGATAGCTCAAGTTCTCAAATTCACAAAACATCACAAACATTATGAATTATAACTAAAGGAAGGTGAATTATTACAATTGACTTAAATTCATAGCCAATTCATAGTGGGCCAACTAGTCACGTTCTATTCTTCAAGAGGTTTTGGGGAATGCGATGAAGGCAAAAGTTCCTTGACCGTGGTTTTATGTACGTTTATTTATAGCACCCTGGAAGTAATTCGTTAAACTAAAATTGTTACTTGGGATGACAGATCTTCCTTAAAACCATAACGTAATTGAATACTCACAATCACAGCACCTATCATCTATCATCATACATCCTATTATCTGCAAAAAGCTACCGCACTGTTGTTAAAGTCGGACCCAGAATTAATCGAAGTTGTGTCAATAGTAGTCCTACGTCAACCTCGCGGTAATGTAACAGATAATACCCACCCAAATTTGTTTTACTAAACACCCGTTACCAAGACAGAGTGTCATCTTGGAAAATTTCTGAACCAAGAAATGACGGTTGCTGTTGATCCACTGGTATTTCCATCTGCTATGTCACTAATGTGGACATCAGATTTTCTAAGAAAGTATCGTAAATATCGATTCCTTATCGCGTTCTAACTAATGTAGGTATCGACCGTGATTGTTTTATATTATTTTGTTATGGCTATATCGGTCATGATTTTTTACAAATGATAAAATTAATAGGTGGATATGCATACCAAAGGAGCCACAAGATCAAAATCAATTAGATGGTGAAAATTGAGCAAGCCATCAGGGAATCAATAAGCATCGAAACGTCCTGTTACTGGACTATCGACTCATGGACCTATCAAATAATGGTACAAGAATTTTTTGGAAAGCCGTTTTAAGAGACCATCATTGTAATCATAAAATTTTGTTTTAAGTGTGCTTCAATCAGACGATATCATCTTTGAACTTCGTTTGATGAAACCTTTTTTTAATTACATATTAGGTCACAATTGGATTCAAATTCGACCGGACTACAATTTGTTGACGTTTTGATCATAGACCAAGATCCTTAAAACGAAAATGATAATGATAAAAAGTTCGAAAGTATTCTACGAATTTGGGTAGAAAAATGTCCCAGAAAACTCTAAATAGCAGTTGTAATATTCTAAACATGCAGTTGTAATGTTGTTGTAGTGTCCCCAGTCGTTCGGATTACGGAAAGAATTAAAAGCTTGACTGATCCAGTGAAAGTCACTACAATGAATGAGGTTTTTATTCCAACTCCTACTATGATCTAATACATGAATATCCGCCTACTACATCTCTCCTTTCATCTTAAATTAATTAATTTAAATTGAACTCCGTAAAACTAAGCAATTCTCTTACATTTATATACTAAATAATCTTTCAAATATTCTGGCTTTCGAGCTTCACGATGTTTCTTAGTTCTCACAGGTCCAGATGATGCTGTCGGTGTATCATCTTCCGCCTTCGGATGGTCAATTATTTCATTTGCTTTGACAATTTCATCAAATACCAATGCTGGCTGATCAAGATTGAAAAACGGGCTATTACAGGTTAAACGTTTGGTATGGTTGATGCGTCTGTCATACTCAACCCCGGTTTCTAAATTCTTCACAGTGAGACGGGTTCCATTTTTATTTGTAACTATATATGACTGTGGATCGAAATTTGGCGTTAGTTTGTTACATTTCAAGAAATTTTTCAGTACAACGTGATCTCCAATATCAATCGCTGAATGCTTAGCTCGTCTCTTGTTGTCTCCATATATTCTGCCTTTCTCCTTCTTGATATGATCAGTTTTCTGGAGCTTAGCCCATGATCCTTGTACATCTGCATCTGAATAATCTGAAAGTTTATCCTTCAAATTACGACCAAACATTATTTTCGCTGGCGTTTCATTTGTAATAGAGTGTAAAAAAATCATAAACATAATTTCTCCAGTCACGTCCTTGGGCAACGCTTATTTTGATGGATTTCAAAAGTGTTCGATTGTAACGTTCGACTAATCCATTCTGAAATGGAGCGTATGGTACCGAATGATTGAGAATTATTCCAGATGATTTGCAAAATGTGACGAATTCATCTGATCCAAATGGAGGTCCGTTGTCACAAATGATTTCCCTAGGGAAACCAAACCGTAGTTTAAATATTGTGGCCTTGGCAGTTATGGTTGCCATTATTTCAATTTCAGGGAATCTTGAGAAATAATCAACGACAATCATAAGATGTGTACCATTTGTTACCTCTGTAAAATCCATCGCTAATTTCTGCCATGGTCCTGCAGGTAGAGGTGTTCTAACCATCGGTTCTGTTGCAGGATTCGAGACTTTGGCCATCTTTTCGTCGGGTATGGTAACCAACGAATTAGCTCCGATAATTCAATGTCATTTCGAGTTGCTTCCATAATCTCCGTGAGTGAAACAGCAACAGGACAAACGTCAACGGACATTAAACGCACGATTCTTTCGCTTTCTTCATCGTAGCTACCTTGTTCAACTGGTACTTCCTGACATAGCCTCGAAAATGGATCTGCAATGTAACTTTTTCCCGGCCTGTAGACGACTTTATAGTCATATGACATTAATCGCAACCTCCATCTCTCAATTCTGGCGCAAGGTATGGATTTATCTCCGAAAATTGTTACCAATGGTTTATGGTCAGTTATAAGCCAGAAAAATTTTCCATAGAGATAAAAGTGGAATTTTTCTGGGGCCCATACTAGAGCGAGAGCTTCTCTTTTTGTCTGCGCGTATCGACGTTCATTTTCGGAGAGTGTCTTAGATGCATAACTAATTATTCTTAGTATGTCGTCAGGCCCTTTCTGGTAAAGAACTTCTCCAAGACCAATTGGACTAGCGTCAGCGATAAGAAAAGTTTCTAAATCCGGATCAAAATATGCTAACGTTTCCACATTAGCAAGATTGTTTTTCAATAATTCAAAAGAATGTTGATGTTCTTTGGTCCATTCGAATTTCTGTCCTTTTCTTGTGAGCGCATTAAGAGGACTACAAAGTGTTGATAGATGTGGAATATGACGCCCAACAAATGTTATCAACCCCAGAAAACTCCGGACTTCTTCCGCTGACTGCGGTGGCCGAAAGCTGGCAATCGCTTCAATCTTTTCTCGTGAAATGCTGACTCCTTCAGCAGACAGATGGAACCCCAAAAACTCCAATTCTTCTGCACATTCTACGGTTTTCTGATCATTTAGAGCTACATTGTATTTTAGCTTCCTTCAATTCTTTATAAGAAAAGGACCGAAATCTTTATGATTCCCTTCGATTGCTTGAACAGAAACGGACCGGTAATACCCTTCGTTTCATTATGGAGAGCAGACCGAAATTGCTTAATAGCATTTCCTGTACTCTCTACTTAACAATTTAATTAATTAATTTCAAAATCAGTTTCTCTAAAAAAAATCATCACAGATAATAACAGAATAATAATTGGTATAATTACCGACGCCATTTTCAAAGTACTTTCAAATTTTTCTCGCTTAAGGGTTATCGGAATGCAGCTTTTCGCTTGGTTCGATCCCAGAGTCGTCGACAGTTGTAGTGTCCCCAGTCGTTCGGATTACGGAAAGAATTAAAAGCTTGACTGATCCAGTGAAAGTCACTATAATGAATGAGGTTTTTATTCCAACTCCTACTATGATCTAGTACATGAATATCCGCTTACTACATTTGTAACATTCAAATTGACTGTTGTAGTGCCGTTTCAAAGGAATCCTCCCGTCAGCTAACGTCGATAATTGCACCAGGTGGCAGCGATGTTCATACAGCGGCAATCGGACAGGATCGTTCCAAGGCAACCGCCTACACCCAAATCGCGGGAAAATCCGTTGAATTCGCTCGATCGTGATAAGGCACCCACACCAGCACATAATTCGAACCCATGACCCTAAGCTTGGTCATACTGTATAAATGCACGTTCATCTCAAATAATTTATGGATTTTTTTATCATTCTAGAATAAAGAAAAAAAACATTAGTATCCTAATTACCCAAGGTATTATCAATGATTAAGTAACCTGCGTTCACCGTGCTATCATATTAGCTTCGCAAAATTCGGTTCGTATTCGTTCATTAAAAAAATTTAACGATATTTTGGGGCCATCAGATGGAATTAGACATAATTTTATCACGCTACCTTCAACGTATCCAATCACTCTGAAGCATCTAAAAACACTGAAGCTGAAGCTCATACATGCAATGCGATATAAATGAAGCTCTGAAAAGCTTCCCCATCAAGCTTTGAGAGCCAACTGTCTATATTCATCCGTTCCTGAGAGCAGCAATTGCTTCTCGCAGAGAAAACAGAGATACCAAACGAGAGCTGTACGATATGGGCTTGTACTTATGAAGCGACGGTGAATTTTCGAACATGGAGTATCACGTGGAATAAACTGCCATTACATTTGTTATACTGTTGCGCTGTGAGCTCGTAATAATGCAGTAAATTTAATAGCTCGAGAAATTCATTCCTTACACGTCATGATATTATTAGGTAAAATTTTACTATCCGTTTTGGTAATAACAGGATTGCTCCGGCTATTCGATTGAAAAATGTAAGTAGTCTGATTTGCTACAAAAACGATACATGTTAGGCATTCAATAGCAGACATACCATTGCATTGGTGACATTGATAAATTTATATCGACCTGTAGTAGATATCTTGTCTCTTTCACCATAAACACTGAACTAGAATATACATGAACCCACAAATTGTAGCATTACAGAAAAATGCTGAGAGTAACGGGTTGGCAGATATTTTAGAATATTGCATTTTTCTACGTCTTCTCAGGGTATTGCTTGTCATAAATGGTCAGTTGGCACCGAAAACTATTAATTAATTACTCCCGTGCAAAAGTTTGGCTTCACCTGCTAAAAAAACGCACAAAAGTGCTTTAGTGCATATCTCAGTGATAACACGTCTAATTGAAATTCTATATGGCGCATTCGAAAGGCAATGAGTTGATTTTACTTCTTATGTTTTGCTGAAAAACTTGTGTTTATTTGGAAAACAGCCTATTTTGTTGGCACTTTTCTACTTAGTAACTATGAACGGATTTCACGCCAACTCGATTGGCAGCACCCTTTCAGAATTCAATGAAACTTTCTGGATGTCAAAAGTATGTGAAACTAAGATACTTTGCATATTTGGTTTTTCAAAATCGATCTAGACTAACATCTGGAAAGGATCAAAGTTCTTTTTACTTTTTTAAATTTACTAAAAGTCGTCCATACATTGTAAATTGGGCATATTTTAGAGAAAAAAGTTTTTCTAACATCGATTTTTTTAAGTCCCAAAGTTTTTTTTTTTACTTTTTTTTATAAACCCGTATAACTCGAAAACGGTAAGACCTACAAAAAAGTGTTGTATGGGGGACTGTCGTGAAATTTCCTGACGTTTTAGAGAAAAATATTGAAAAAATAAAAACACATTTTCTACACTGAAAAAAAAAAATATTCAGAACTTTAAAGTCGATTTAAAGAACACGGCCATTTCAGATTTTGATCATCCTTAAGCAAAAAGTTTCGTAATAAAATTTACTAAAAGTCGTCCATACATTGCAAATTGGGCATATTTTAGAGAAAAAAGTTTTACTAACATCGAATTTTTTAAGTCCCTATGTTTTTTTTTTACTTTTTTTTAAAACCCGTATAACTCGAAAACGGTAAGACCTACAAAAAAGTGTTGTATGGGGGACTGTCTTGAAATTTCCTGAAGTTTTAGAGAAAAATATTGAAAAAATAAAAACACATTTTCTACACTGAAAAAAAAATTATTCAAAACTTTAAAGTCGATTTAAAAAACACGACCATTTCAGATTTTGATCATCCTTAAGCAAAAAGTTTTGTAATTAAATTTACCAAAAGTCGTCCATACATTGCAAATTGGGCATTTTTTAGAGAAAAAAGTTGTTCTAACATCGAATTTTTTAAGTCCCAAAGTTTTTTTTTTACTTTTTTTTATAGACCCGTATAACTCGAAAACGGTAAGACCTACAAAAAAGTGTTGTATGGGGGACTGTCGTGAAATTTCCTGACGTTTTAGAGAAAAATATTGAAAAAATAAAAACACATTTTCTACACTGAAAAAAAAAAAATATTCAAAACTTTAAAGTCGATTTAAAAAACACGGCCATTTCAGATTTTGATCATTCTTAAGCAAAAAGTTTCGTAATTTAATTTACTTAAAGTCGTCCATACATTGCAAATTGGGTATATATTAGGGAAAAAAGTTTTTCAAACATCGAATTTTTTAAGTCCCAAAGTTTATGAGAAACTCTTTCCATTCGGATGATCTGCGTAGTATGATGTGGAGACCAAACACAGACGGCATATTCCAGAACGCTTAGAACTAGCGCACAGTACAACGACTTCAAAGCGTATATATCCAGAAAATTTTTCGTACTACTTCGAATAAATCCGAGGGCAGTGAATCCTTTGGCAGTGGCGATGCTGATATGTTCGTTGAATTGCAGTTTATAATCGATTATGATACCTAGGTCGCGGATGAATTCAACGCGCTCCAAGATATCTGGTCTCATCAAATATTCAAAGTCGATTCGGGACTGACGTCGGGTGAAAGAAATTTGTTTACACTTCTTGGTGTTCAGCTCCATTCCATTTTCAACGCACCACAGTTGAATCTCGTTAATATCGGCTTGAATAGCACAACAGTCGAGAAGGGACGAAATGGTTCTGTAAATTTCCAGATCGTCGGAAAACAGCACTTTGGGTGATTTATGCCGGAAGCAGAGATCATTCACGAACAGCACGAAAATCAGTGGCCCGCGGACGCTACCTGAGGCACGCCAGATGTAATAGCAAAGTTTCGAGATTTTGTTCCGTTTACTTTGACGAACGCCTCACGGTTTGTCAGATATGAATGGAGCCAATCAGTTATCCAGCGCGGAAATCCCAGATGGTTCAGCTTCGCAACAGCGAGATCATGTGGAACTCTGTCGAAAGCTTTGGAGAAGTCGAAACAGATGGCATCAAGTTGTTGTCTGTTCTCGAGGGCCGTCGAAACGAAATCAGTGAACAACATCAGATTCGTAGTGGTTGATCGCTTTTTAACAAAACCGTGTTGCGAATCTGAAATTAACGGTTGAGCAGCTGCATACAAAGCGTTATGAACTAAGCTTTCGAAGACTTTAGCCAAGCAGCACAGAATGGAAACGCCGCAATAGTTCCCGACAATCTGATTGTAACCAGATTTGAAAATCGGACTTATTGAAGCTACTTTCCACAGCTGCGGAAAAGTGCCATCACGGAGCGATCTGTTGAAAATAATGCATAGAGGCAATTGCAGAGATGCATTCTTTTAGAAACACTGGAGGAAGATTGTCGGTTCCTGGTCCTTTGGAAATATCAAGCTCATTTAAGGCTGATGAAACATCGTTTTGAGTTAATTCTAACAGCGGGAAGTTTATATCAAACGCAAGAGACTGCCTGAAGTTATCGGGAATAAACGGTGGCGAGCTGTTACGGTAAACGTTTTCGAAGCAATCTGCAAACATGTCAGCTAATGTTTCAGGAGAGTTAGCGGAACAATTATTGTGTGTCATCTCAGCTGGTATCCGGTTACGGTTAAGAATAAAGTTCCAGAACGAAGAGGGGTCTTGTTTAGCAGTCGTGAAATATAGGCCCGAAATGCTTCCGTTTGGCATTAGTTATACCGATTTTCTATTGAACGGAGATTGTCATAATTAACAACCGTTCTTGTCCGAAAATAACGCCTACGAGACGTACTGCAATTGATAATCTTCTGCGTTGACTCGAAGAATGAACGGCATATGGTGGTTGTCAATCCCGAGGAGAGGTGCCGGCGGTGTGATTAACTCTACATCACCTGGTTAGTTGACGAATGCCAAATCGAGTATTCGGCCGTTCGTGTTTTGCAGGCTATTGATTTGGTGCAATCTCGAAGCTACCATCGTTTCAACTAGGACGACTTCTTGTTCGGATGATGCGTTAGAGGGCAGCAATGCGTAAACGATCAACGATCCGTCATCGTAATCATCGTCATCATCGAAGCTTCAAAAGCAGTTTTTCTGTTCAAAAATAAAAATTGTTCGATGAAAATGTGTTCACTGTGGCTTGGTTGGGAAATAGAGTACAGTGAACACATCTTCATGTATTTTTTCTTGATTTCGAACGAAAAAACTGCTTTTGAAAATTCGAAAATCAATGGCGGATCCTGCCCCTTAATATCGTCATCGATTTCCAGCTTAGACGAGGAAGATTATAATCGCCCACGACGACGATCGTATCTACTTCCGACATACCTTCACATATGCACTGGATTGCTGAGGAGTGTGTTCAGTAGAGAGTGACATGCGAGTTGGGACGTAGATAAATGCAACATACATAGATCGACGACTTCTGGAGTTTAATGCATACAACAGCCTGTTCGAGGTTCTCGCAGTTTTGCAATGCCACAGACTTGCAGTTGAGAGAGGCTTTAACCGAAATTAAAACTCCACCACCACGTTGAAGGTCACTGCTGGCCGAGCTCCGATCACTACGAAATATGCAATAGCCTGTAGCGAGTTCCAAATTGGATATATTTGAGTGCAACCATGTTTCTGTGAGGATCACGATATCATAGTCGCATGACGTAAGCCTCAAGAACAACTCGTTTGTTTTAGTACGGGTGTTTCTGACGTTCTTATAATTCAACGTCAGATAATTCGGAGATGAGTTTGCCGAGCAAGATGGACGACTTTGGAGTACGGAAAGATGTTCTTCTACGTAGACAACTGAAGAGCGATTTGTGGCTGTATTACTATCGAAGAAGTTGCTCCCGGATCTAAGCGCAGCGCTGGTTTCCAAGAATTCCAAACATTCCTATCGTGGTCGATAAACTCACGAAATTGTATCCCCTAAGGCCAGGTAACAGGATCCATAGTCTTTGATTTGAGATCCTTGTGTACACCAACCTTGAAGGATACAAACGACAACATCGAAAGCGGTTTTCCCCTAGGTACCAACGATTTCACAACAACGTCGGCAGTCTGTAGTCGGTCCTGAACAAGACACTGAACATCACTTTCAGACACTTCGGGTGATATTTTTGTCCAATACACCCAGAACTTATCGTCAGCATTCGCTGCTAGTCCTTCTGATGTACTCCCAGCTGATTGGCCGGTGCCGCAGAATATTTTCGATGGTTGCTCCGAAGATTGTGCGGATTCTTCATCACGAGTTCGCTTGGGTGTGTTCCGATCCCTCAACTGTAAACGACGTGGAACTGGTGAAAGAATAGCAGGAGACAATTTGTTGAATCCTCCTTGGATCTCTTGTTTCAACTCGGCCAAAAGGCTATTTTTAATCTCCGCTTTCAAATCATCAACCACCTTCTGGTATGCATCTCGAAGTTCTAGAGAAGCTGTGAATGTTCTACAAAATCACACATAACTTTTGTTCATAAAACATACATCTCTGATTTTTTCGTATTTTGTTCAAAACTAGCTCAGCTTTCCAGTGATGAAAAAACTTTTAAAACCGGTGGTTGCAAACACCATGAAAATTCAGTTTTTCCCATAAAATCCATTTTTTTTTTCAAATGAAGCTCTTATGTTTTCTTTTTCTAAAACCATGTTATTGTGAAGGGGTTGTTGAAGAAATTTTCGAGTTATGGCAGTTTGAGTGGGGCAAGAATTGTAAAAAAATCGAGGGGTCCTCAATAACTGTTTTGGTTATATCTACCGAGGGGTCCATCAATTTGACCAACCGAATGCACTTTCTTTAGTTACTCGACAAGAGCTTTCGGATGAGTATAATTTTGAACAATTTGAAAGACCAAGTGTAAATAGTGGGCTGGTCTCAGCTAGAATTACTCAAAGCTTTCCCAACAGCACGACTACTAAAGTTTTAAATAAGCACTGGCACCGATCCCTTGTATCTATATATTCTGTTATACCCTAAACCGGAGTAACCTTGATCAGTTTTTCAAATACTTCTTCAAAACTTCATTTAAAAATGCAAGTATTGCAAGTTTTATATTTTCACAAATATTGGCACTCATGGCACCTGACTGTATACTGTATTTGGTTTTCTGAAAGTTTTAAGCATGTTGAAAAAAAAATGTTTATTTTTATTGAGCTGATTCGGGGTAACATTGATCACCCATGTAAACAACGTTCGGTAATACTGAAAATGTCGTAACTTACTAAAATCATGACCCCAAAAACCGAATTTGAAGGCCCAATCCTTACAAGTCAAAAACTTAACGAGTTATTTCGAAATTAAAATCACCATGTCACACGATATATTGCTGTTTGCATTTGAGACGCAAATCTTCCCTAATCTTCCTCCAAATGCGGTAACATAAAACAATCAAAGGACACTTAGCAACGATTGTATGAATCATCGCCGCCTAAGCAATAAAAATCTATCTTTGACATTGCATTTCTTGTGAAAAATATTACCGCGTTTGGTGTTCCCGCATTTGATATATGCATTTCAATCGCACACAGCAATATAAATGCGAAAATTGCTACTTTGGTAATGAAAGCTCTCAGCTAATAACTGTGGAAGTGCTCATAACACACTAATCTGAGAAACAGGCTCTGTCCCACTGAAGACGTAATGTCAAGAAAAAAATATTTCTGCCTAGACATGGTCACTAAACTCGTATAAGAAAATTAGTTTGAATTATGTTTTATTATTGAATTTGTGATAATAATGAGTTTTTCAAAATTAGGAAGTGAATTTCGCTTTTAAAATTTTGGGTTGATTCATCTATTTTGAAAACCTCAAAATGAACCTCAATCTTCAATAGTTTCCGGTTACATTGCTAAAAAAGTTTTGAAAATCGACAGAAACATGCATGATCCAAGTTAAACTATCGACTCTCAGTAGTTTGCGTTATTTTTACCCCCTTGAAAAATTAAAAACCAAAAGCGCCTTGAACTGCAAAAAACATCTAGTAATAAACAATCTAGACGTATTCCGCGACATTTTGAACAGGTATTGGCAGCACCCTCTCAGGTTTACAAGAAATTTTCTAAATGTGAGGACCTTGGATAAGTAAGGCACTTTGCACACCTAATTCTTCAAGAATTTACTGGACTACCATTTGAAAAGGGTCAAACCTTTTCACCCGATTACCTTCAGAATAATGTTATCTAAGAATGACAATTTTTACCAAAAAGAGTTGTATGGATGATATGTTTGAGTTTTTGAGTAAAATACTAAAAAATCTCATGAAACAAATTGATTTGCGAAACTGAATGTTTTTTCTAAAAATACTTTTTCTTGTCTTAAGTTAATTTTTTAGCGTGTCATCTATAAACAAACCTTAACAAGTGAAATGAAAGTCACAATCGTCTCATAATGCTGTGAAGCTCAACAAACAAGTCAATTTGGTCTTATCTGTTTACTTTAAATAATCTAGAATTTCATACATAAATTGTCTCATATGTGGCCTACACTGAGAGGAAAAGTCAAAATTTAAAGTCTGTTGAAAATTAGGAGATCCATATGAAAGGATGAAATGTTATCTTAAGATATGCAATTGTGCTTAAAACCATCCGCCTATACATCGCAAGATGGGCAGTTTCAGGAAAAATATTACTATACTTAGGTAAGGTATACGCATCCATGAATACGATTTGGTGCGAAATGGGTGTCTATCAAGAAAATATGCATTCTTGAATGTGATTCGTTTTTTTTGTCGAATATAACAATTTAACAATCAAATATCGTTTTTGGAAATAACAATTTAGTAGAAACAGCATTTTCCATTAAAATAAACTTCGAGCTGTTGAATAGAACACATGTAAGTAGATGAAAAATATAGAATCAAGTACTTATAAACATTTTTTTGAATTTCTTTATTAGAATCATTCCAAACATTACATTCATTTTTTTATATCTAGGAGTTCTATGTTATTAGACAAAACAGGCAGTTCAGATGTTTTACAGGTGAGTTGATTTCACCTGCTGATAAGAGAAAAAAACGCTTTCAATTTACTTAACCTAACTTAACCTAAAGGTTCTCCGACATTACCCGGAAAACCATTACCCGGAATGAAATTTACCGGAAGACCATTACCCGGAAAACCATTTACCGGAATGAACCATTTACCGGAAAACCATTACCCGGAAGGACCATTTACCGGAAAATTATTTCTCTATTTCTCGCCTTTTTAATTAACGTCCTTTTAACCGTTTTACGGTACTTCAGGTCAGTATTTTGACTTGAAATATTTTAAATGATAACGGTAATGAACAGGAGATGTTCTTCCTTTAAAAAACATAAGCATTGAAGAGGAGTCTAAGATACTTCGTACTTGATCATGTCAATATGCACTTTCTTCATATATTTGCATTTCATAGATGATTCACCCTTCTTTTAAAAATAGGCTGTTCTTTCAGCTTATCTTTCAGCTTGTCTTGGCTGAACTGGCTAAATTTAGCTACAACTATGTAACTTTACTTTCGACATTCGACCGTCTAGAAGGTTCTCCAAATGTCCAAATGTTAATAAATAGGCAATGGTTAGAATTTTTAACACGATTGGTTGTGCTACTTTTCGCCGAGTGTCAATTCACCGAATGTTGTTTCTGTAAACGTCAATCAACCAAATGCAAATCCTTCGTATATCCCTTTTTCTAGAATAACCAATTTCGAGTCATCTGATATTCACCCTTCTTTATTTGGTTGGCGGTTCTTTCGAGTTCCACCGATCTCGGCATTTTTGGCAAAATGTGTTTAGTCTAAAATGACCAAATACCTTCTTCTTATGATTGCTTACCATTCTTTCTAGTATATTATACTGTATTCGGGGTACAGACATTCAGAGTTATGACATTCGTAGAAAAAAGCACAATCAAAAAAATTCAAAGGAAAAGTAGATGTATTGAGGTTCAATATCTCGGAATCCAGAGGTGAACGTCACAATGGCGTTAAGTGTCGCTACTCTCGATCACCAAGGCACTCTTAGTTTCGTCTTGATTTTTTAGATTTCATCAAACCTAAAGACTCCTCTAAATCAAGGCGTTTTTTTACGGCGACAGCGACATGCGCTGCATGCACAGTTTGATGAGCGTGGCTAACCCACAGCGACGCAATTTCGCAGCGATTTTCGTCGTGTCAGTCTAGATGGTTCCATATAAGAGTGCTTGCAACGACTCAACAACGAAATTACGTCGATTTTTTATCGTATTCGCTTAAAAAATCGTGTTGATTTGGGGGAGCTGTAAAGCTAAAATGAGAATTGCACTGTACTGCACAGTTTTTTTTTTTTATAAGGGATAAGGAAACTATCATAAATCCAAACATTTTCAAATGCTGGAATGTTCCATTTACTCCAATGCACCCTACCTTAATTGATAGGCGATTTTTTCGATTTATATTGACCTCGTTAATATTTGACAACATGTATATATAAAACACAAAAAATTCTTTTCATTATTTTTATCCTTGCCTGTAATGTTAAGTTTTATAGCCCAAATTTGAAGACATAGTTTTTCGATCTATAGGGAGCCGGATCCTATTCTTGACATTTTTGATTCACTTCGGCAGTGGGTTTTTTCGAAAGCTACTTAATTCATATTTGACCACAATGTACGTCGTACTGTAGTGTTTCTTTTTGCAAAATTTCAGATAATTCTATCGAGAAAAACCTCCCTCCCATGTCAAAGTGAATCATGGAAGTGCCCAAGTAGCTCTGCACCATATCAGGCGATTCTTTTCTAATTTAATCGCAAATAAATGACATGTGCAATTAAATTTTGGTATCGTAATGTTCGTTGCGGCAAAGTGAGGCTATTCAAAAAGATCAAGCTGAGGTTGGTAGTATTGAATACCGCCGGTTCAAAATTATTTCTGGTTGGCAAACTTTACGACATTTCAGAGCTGGAGTACCTTACATACTTGTCAAACTATGAACGAATGTAAAAGTTGTCGATTGACATAGGCTCTCAGTTATTAACTGTAGAAATTCTACTAGAATAGCTTTGTCCTAGTTGAGTCGTAACGCCGGCATAAAGAAAACATATTTGGTCCATAGCTGTTTGAAGATGACTTTTGAAAAAGTGTTTATGGAAACCGAGGCAAGAATTTCCATACTTAGCGTGACATAATTTGTGCTCAGCATCAATGAAAGAGAACAAATATTGTACACAAATGTACTGAAAAAGGTCGTCGAAAATGGGAA
This sequence comes from Aedes aegypti, assembly GCF_002204515.2. Lineage (NCBI taxonomy): Eukaryota > Metazoa > Arthropoda > Insecta > Diptera > Culicidae > Aedes > Aedes aegypti. Next base: position 164,627,228 of record NC_035107.1, read on the forward strand.
ATTTGGCTTTCCGGGTAATGGTGCATTCCGGTAAATGGTACATTCCGGTAAATGGTTTTTCCGGGTAATGGTACATTCCGGTAATTGGTATTCCGGTAAATTGGATTCCGGGTAATGGTATTCCGGGTAATGGTATAGAATCAACCTAAATATATAACGCATTAATCGTGGCAATAGAAGATTGTAACGATTTTTGCCTGAAATTATTGACATTCGTTCCAATGTTTCAACATTTGATATTCTATGTAACTTATTGGTACAATACCAGGGAGGCTGTCTTGGTAGTGTCATTCTCAAAACACACCCAAGCCGTTCCTATAGGGGGCGTTAGCCACAAGGAAGGACATTTCAAGTAATACTGTTTCACATGGTATGCCCTCTTTAACATCTAATCCAATTTCTCTCGCCGTTCCCTTACGGTACCTTTCCATCCAGTATTCATTGCTTTCTTCTCCATGCTCAGTGAATCAAATTGTCATTAAAGGAGACGAAAAACAAGCAACAAAGCAAGTTGCTCACAAACCGTTTATCCATACTTTTGCAGATTGGGATACAATCAGAAGCAAAATTGTCATGACAATCACAGGGCAGAACATTGTTGCAACCTTTTCAACTTACGATTAATCAGTTATTTTAAACACAAAACCAAATTTGTTTTATGCATGCTGTTCGATAGTGTGCCAATGTTTACCAACACAGAGAAAGTTCTCGAAAATTGTAATGCAAATCCCAGAAAATTGTTGCGCACGTGGTGATCGATCTTTGTCATATTCTGTTCATAAGTGGTGATAAACTGATGTTGCGGAATAAAATTGTTGCAACAAGAATAGGAGATGACAATGTCGTAGTTGCTGGGTGTTGGGTGACAATTTATTCACTGTCCATGCTCCATCTTACTTCGAGCAGAATAGACCGATATGCCGATAAACAAATTCAAAAATATAATTATCACGGTCAATACCTTTGTATGCAGGGAGGAAGTTCCAGAATCATTTTTTAAAATTTAATTTTGAACTCTCTGCAGAGCTTTCTTCCTGGTATTACAACAGCTAGTCCATATTGGTACAGCATACAACATGGCTGGCATGAAATTTTTTTTAATATCAAAAGCTTGTTCTTAAGACAAAGTTTTGATTTTCTATTTATAAGGAGATAGAGGCATTTTACATATTTGTTACATTTGGCGTCAATGCCCTCAATGTGATTTTTGAAAGTTAAATTCTTATCTAGCATGAGCCCTTGATACTTAACTTCATCTAACCAATTTATTGGAACCCCTCTCATCGTGACAACATGTCTACTTGAAGGTTTCAAATCAAGAGCTTTTGGTTTATGTGGGAAAAATATTAGTTGAGTTATGGAAGCATTAGGAGAAATCTTCCATTTTTTGCAATTGTATGAAGATAAAATGGCTGGCTTTAAGTCAGAGGGGACGAAGTACAAAACTTGAGAAAACTAGATTACTCTTTCATTAGTTGCGAAATAACCTTACCTCCATTTCACTTTGATCAGTTTGATATATGTTATAAATTTCGAGAGATATGTAACAAATTTACTTTGGATGATCAATAATAGTCGTATGCAGTCAGAGTGGATCAAGTGCTTATTACCATAACAGCGGCAATGATCAGCGTACTGAGGAAAGCGAGGAGATGATAAAAAATTCTACAAAATTCTACCCGTTTTTGGCCGGTACTCAAGATTTTTACTTGGTCCACTCTGACTGAATGCATTTTTGAATATTTCTGGTCTTCAATGCCCTGGCCCTGCAAAACCTTAATTTTCAAGCTATCGTTATGCCATTACTTTTGGGATAGAAGATATAGATTATTGAAGAATTTACGATACTGATGTCGAAGGGTCTTGATAATATGTTTATCTTAAAGATATGCACCCAGTTTGGCCATGCAAGCATTAAATGATTGTTATTTTTCTAGAAATTGTTCAGTCAGAGTGAACCAACTTACTGAACGGTGATCTTTAGTTTAGTCAGAGTGGACCAAGTGCACAAAGTCCATCAAAAAGTTGTTCTATCAGAGGTTTGGATTATGATTTATCATGATTATCACTTCACTTTATATTGTTTGAGAGTAACACAATGATGTGTAGAAATATTGAACCAAAATTTTAACGAGTTAAAAAATACAAAACGTTACACCTTAAGCCCGTTTTTCTCAAAATATGCAAAATGTTACTCTGACTTAACGCCGACCAATTATCCAAACTATTTCGCAATCGACTACAGATGAGACGCAGGCTTCGTCCTTTGGCGGAGAGGCCTGTGTCATCCGCAAACAAGGATTTTTGACATCCCTGAGGTAACTCAGGTAAGTCAGATGTGAAAATGTTGTATAATATTGGTCTTAAAATGCTGCCTTGAGGAACACCAGCTCTTACAGGAAGTCTTCCAGACCTGGAGTTCTGATAATTAGCCTGAAGTGTATGATTTGAATAAACATTTTTATTGCTTATACCATATGCGCAGTGCATGTGAGGTAGGTATGTATATTTGGTGGTGTCATCCATAATTCCGGAAGTTTTACAATGATAATACAGGGGATGGACCTAATGTAGTGGTTATAACACGCGCTTGGACCTGGGGTTGACCCCACCCCCCGAGATAGTCACTTATGACATTAAAAAGTTATTATGACGACTTCCTTCGGAATGGAAGTAAAGACGTTGGTGCTAAGATTTATTTATTTATTTATTTATTTGTTTCTAACCTTCATCGGACGTAAAGTCCTTATGAAGCCTGGCAGGGAAAAGCCTATTTGAGCTGGCCACATCGTTTGACTTTGAGATGAACTAGCCCAGGGCTAAAAATCTCGTTAATAAAGATTGATAAAATGATAATACACAATTTTTAAGGAAATATTTAACCAAGACATTAGAATCCGTGCCATTTCTGTCAATCTGCTTGAGGAAGGTACATATACAAAAACGCTAACCTATGAAACATGTTCACAGCTTATGAAGGGAGGTGAAACCATATCAAACTCTTCTATTTAATCCGATTGACTGGGGAGAATTCCTAAGCGTCAACATGTACAAAATTTTTGTTTGTTTTCCATTTCAACCTGATAGGCTTATTTTTCCGAAACAGCTTTCGTAAAAGTGAGTATGAATACAAAGTTCTCTGCGATGACGGTTTGGTATGTTGAACTTGGATCCATCCATACAGAATTTGAAATGAAAAAAGGTATATTTTATTGGTTATGACAATCATAAACAAACAAAAGATAGTCCGAAGGGAGAAGAGTGTGGAGCCTTCCTATCAGTCTCTACGGAATGAATCCTTCTCACCAATATTTGCTAGAAGGCAGCAGTATATGACCAGTTCCAAACAAACATATGCGAAATGACCGGAGGAGAGGATTTCATAGCGGCATGAAAAATTTTTAGGTCCAGAGAAAAACTTGCAAATAGATAACGTTGGAGAGAACCAAACAAATCATTGTATCGAATGGCCTTTCCGATATCATTTTGCGAAATGCCTTTTTTCTTTCACTGCCTTTTCATGACGACGACAATATTTCCATGCAAGAAGGTAGGAATATTATATAGATGATGAAGAAATCTCGACGCCAAAATAGACATATTTGTTGAGCTCGCTGTCAAGAAAAGGATTTATCTTTTTCTTTATGAGCTGAAATTGGGAACGTGTGTGGATTCTTTCTGGGGAATAATATCCCATTGAACGATGATACCTATGGCAGTTATACGTTCAGCTCAGAAAAGTAAGCTTTGCCATCGAATGACACAACAAATTTTCTGTTCAACTGCACAACCAGAGAAGAAAAGGACATAGTAATTAAAGTGATGATGATGATGTTATTTGTTATTATTAATGCTGCTAAAAATTGGTTTTGACTTCTTATTAACCAATCAAGGCATCAAAACAAAAATTGGGAATTTTTGGGAGGCAATTCAAAACAAAAATCAAAAACATAAGGTTACTAATAAACTTGTTAAAGAATTCCATAAGTTTTATTTTTTTTTAATTTTGCTGCTTATTTTTATTCTTACATCCCCGCCTCTCAATCTGAAAGTTAATGGGACAAAAACTCAATAGAAATATTTGCTTCGACCTGATAGAAAATAAATTATTTAAACGGGAAACTGTTCAGAAAAAGTTAACATCGGATAATGTTTAATGTTGATCGTACGGAGTAGCTTAGCTTAGCTCAGCTTAGCTTAGACTGACTACACATATCAATGGTTGCTATTCCGTGATTGACCGAAGTCAGTGAAAAAGCACAAAGAATCAACTAGAAGTTCGGCTGGGATTGGCCATAATCTTCTTCAATGGGCATAAATGTATAATGTTGATCGTACGGAGTAGTGTTAAACAGTTTCATCGCGACGCTTGCTTCTGCGGTGGTGAGTGATGACCACTTGATCGACATAGTAGGGGAAGGGGTGGTAAAATGAACACCTTAAGGATATCATCTTGTGTCTTATAGAAAAACGAGGAATTTGTAAAATTCTATCGCACATCATCAAAATTAGGGATGTTATCTATAGCAGCAGCACGAATCCAGACGCAAATGTTCATTTTACCTGCTCTATGTAGGTAAAATAAACAGCTGTTGGTGGTAAAATGAACAACATGCAAAAAACGTGAGCAAAACAAATATTTCTGAAAATTTTCATTGCATTACCGGAAATATAGCCATTAATGGATTGTAACCCATTCAAAAAGAATTTTAAAAGTATCAAATTTGACATCCTACCATAACGATACTCACCTCACTGAAAAATCTCATAACTTTCGAGCTAAAAGTTACGTCAGTTCTAATTTTCAAATGTGGTTTCCTAAAATCGTAGTTTTCGTTGATATTTTCACTTCAAATGACCTCCGTATCAACCCGAACACTCCGATTTATGCTCTAAATCAGTTATTCCCAAAATGGGCAAATTCGGCGAAAATTTGCAAAACAGAATTTGGGGGGCGAAAAATCCAGAAAGGGGGCGAAAAGGCTAACACGGGAACATTTGAAAATAATTACTCATAATCTTTTTTGGACACACATCTGAAGGTTAATCAATTCCAAACATAACTAATTCCAGGAAAATTTTACCTTTGGTCGATATATCTCCAATCAGGGTTATTTTAAAATTATGATAGACTACACTGGATAATTGTCAAATACATTCAGGTTTTTTAACATCATGCAAGTTTTAAGAATGGTCAGTATTTTAAAATTTCCACAAGGCCGGATGATTAGTCACAGATAACATTTAAAACACAACATAATTGGGATGTACAAAGTATCTGAGAATTTTTATATTTTTTGCAAATGCCTAATATTTAATATAAGGATTTTCCTATGTGGGAACTTTGAGGTTAGGAAGCTAATATTTCTTTCATTCGCATCCAGCTTGCTTACAGAAAAAAAATCTACAGTACCCATTTTGAAGTTTCGATTGCTCTCATTCCTATCATTCCTTAAGGTACAACACATCGTTTGAGCTGAAAACTTAATCGATTGGTCACCACCAGTATGTATGCTTTTGCTTTTGCTTATGCAAACCTGGAGCGTCTGTACTCCATGTTAGGAGCGGCTCACAACAGCGTCTGTTCCCCATGTCAGGGGCGGCTGATCATCGTCCGAGTGCCAGAGAAGGACTCTAAGGACTCTACACGCGAGCTAGGAACAGCTTTCATAGTGATGGGTGATATGCAAAGGCGCGTAATCGGGTGGTGGCTGATCAATGAACGAATGTGCAAGTTAAGAATCAAAGGCCGATTTGACGTCAGAACCTATCGTGGCGGTAATATTAACTCCGACCACTACCTGGTGATGGTGAAACTGCGCCCAAAACTATCCGTCATCAACGATGTACGGTACCGTAATTTCGGGTTAAATTGATCATTTTTCACGGTTTTTCTTCTCCGTTTTCTATAATGTTGACAATGCCAAACAATTGAATGCAGGAAAACAAGTACGAAGGTGAGTCTCATTGACTCATGTACCGAAATTTTCTAACAAATGTCATTTTAGTGCTAAGAAATATTTCTAAAATAAAAAATCGGGAATCTCATTTCGGGGTGAAATTGATCACTTGTCAATGCGATTATTGTTAGTTTTCAAACCAACTCCATATAAAAGATTTGAGGTCCCTGAATCCGAATATGCTTACTAAATTCTTAACAATACAATAGTTATAGAAATAATGAATAGATAAATTTCAAGAATTACGCGAAAAACGCCTAAATGTATGCAATTTCCTAAGGAATTTCCTGATATCTAACAGAAATTCAATTATTTCAACCGAATGAGCACATTGTTACCAGTTTCGGTTATGAAATCTGGTTTGGGGATATGTCTCAAGCATCCTCACAAACTTTCAGGTTTATACCATGTTCAAATCCTTGTTTAGAACAAAAAGTTTAGGAATGTTTGTCAATACTGCACCGCACATGATTTTGGAATTTTGCGTTAGACATTTCGCTTGGTGTTAGGAAAAATACCCTTTTTATATATTGTATTGAAATATGACTTCAAAAACATGCTAGATTTTCATATATTTGTTAAGTGTTTTTGGATTGAATGAAAAAAAAAATCGTTCCAGGAAACGTCAAACATTTATTATTCACAATTTCCGAAGATTATTGCAGTAGTTTTTGAAATAAAACAAAAACCAGTATAAAATCACCATAACCGAATCATCCCCAAAATAAGTCAGAAGTTGGTGCCTATGCATATATTACATTCAAAAAGTTTAAACTAGGCCGAACTTGTATCGAAAACTGATTCAGCAGCCTGTAATGCACGCATAATATTGTTAAAATTGCTATTATAAATTACAATCTAGTAAATCGTACCTTATAATTTTGGAATATTGATATTCAAGAATATATTTTAAAATTTACCTAATAGTTAGTGTATCATGATTCTGTGGATATGAGATTCGAAGACATTTTTCGACGTACAGCACTTAATTAAATAAAATATTAAAATTACATTTCAGGGGGGCGATTCCAGATAAATGTTGGCCTCAAGGGGGCGAAAGTTGAAAAAGTTTGGGAAGCACTGCTCTAAATCGTCGGTGCGTGATAAAAATTCATCGGAATTTGTTTTGTCTCGATAAAAGGCACGGTGTTCATTTTACCACCCCTTCCCCTATGTCGGTTATCGAATAACATCGCGAATCTTATTAAGTGTTAATATGTCATGGACTTATATCGACTTTTCAATTGAAGCTCAAGAATCCATCACCATAATCATCATGGCCATCTTCACTTCAAATGCAATTTTTCTGTTTAAGATTTTGAATGAATCCCTTAAAAATGTGTTGGACTTGGCTTGACCCCCTCCCCCTACTTGGAGCGTGACAGTAGTAACATTAGCCGTAGAACGCTAATGTCGCGACTAATTGTATGACCAACATTTAGTTTGCCATGCTCTGACAGCTTGAGTACCGGGTCTATAAGTGTCAAATCAATGTTTTCGACCAAAATTAATCATTCTCTACAACATGGCAATAAACAAGCAATCAAAAAACTTCAACAGTAAGTAACAATAAAATAATTCTATTTTGTGATAACAGCGCCACTAGCGTTCTACTACTTATATTTCTATTAGCGTGACACATATTGTGCATGTCCCATAGGTTGTTGTGAGAGTGTTTTGTCGGGACGTGATTAATCAAATTATGGGTTCCAAGCATATGGTTGTGGCGATTCAGAGTGATGGGTCATTCTGGGTAATGGGTTATTCGGGGAAATGGAATTCGAGGATATGTCATAGCGTCGTATTTTTAATTTTATGAAGGTCACGTATATAAATATTATGTCAAACAGATTGTTGTTTCCAAACGTTTTGGTTTACGAGAAAACGAGCTCATGGAAGATGCGTCTCTTCAACAAGCTTTTCATAAGGATAAAAGACGTGATAATAGATCGAAATTAAAGAACAACATTTTATACCACCGGTCATTTTCAATAAACCCAATTAGATTGACAAAACTCACACCCTAAACCACCGGCAGTCAACTCAAAATAGATTTCGGAATTCAATTATCTTTTCCAGTCTTCCCACGCCAAAATTCAATCACGAAGATAAGCAATTATGGAGACTAAATCATCAACATGTTCGAAACCGTTGGCTTGGTGGATAGGTCTGACCTATGTCGGCTTCACGCTGGAAATGTGATAATGTGAAATTGAAAACCGATTGACACATTTGTGCCTGGTCAAACCATTCGGTGTAAAAGAAATGCAATTATATTGTGGGCAAGAAAATGTGAAGTGATTTAGAATCAATATGTGTACCGTAGTACGAGGAATCCGGAGTAACATTGATCGGAAGGGTCTTCCTAGTAAGGAGTTCGAATCATCATATATCGATGGAATATTTTTAATTCATGCATGGTGCTTCTCTTTCATAAATTCCTGAGCCAATAAAATAGAAGCTTTTTGTGAAAATTGAGTTTCGTACACGCGTAAATTTTTAAACTTTTTGAAATAATGATTTCCATGATTATGAATGACACTACCCTGTGTGGTTCTCTGTGTAAAATCACTATCCTGACTGATCACAGAGTAGCAACTACAAAGTGTATGTTCCATTGTGTTGGTCGATGCATTGATACATTGATATAAGGGGATTTTTTTTATTATACCATGTGATGGTATCGGTGGCAATATTAAGCGAATGGCTAGAGATGCTAGTATTAGAAAGTCAGCGGAAATTAATAACGCCAAACAATTTTTTGACTGGGCTGTGTCGCAAAAGGTGAAAGACCAATTTAAAAAAGATTGGGAATTAATCTATGCAACTGAAAATGACTATTCAGAGGCTGAAAAATTACTTCAGGAGAGATTTTCTAACCTTGTTCCAATTCCTGGAACAAAAAAATATCATTCATTTATTTCAAAAGACGAACGAAGCATTTTTGCGAGTGAATTCTCAGATGCACATGAAAACCAAGAAAATACAGCATGCTTTGTTCTTAATACTACCGTTTTGTCTCAAATTCCGAACAGACTCATATTCCGAACACTCGGTTTTTGTATGGCGATTTGGTTGAAATGTTTCGTTGAAATATGTCACCAAATAACAAGGAAACGGTAGTCAATTGCAATTCAATTTTAACGTCTCCAATATCATTTATACCGCGGGAGTAGTGATGATTCTCAAGTTTGAGACTAGTAGAACAAGCTCAGATACATTTATTTGCGAAATTATTCATTTGAATTCAATTTATTCGTGCTGTTCGGAATTTGAATCGAGGTGTTCGGAATATGAGACAGAATGAATACAGTGTTCGGCATTTGAATCAAAATGTTGTTCCATACCTTAACTTAAAAGCAATACTAAAACTAATTAAATCAACATTATTATCGGTACACCCAACAGCTAACAGTTAGACTTTGCGAAGAAATGAAAATTTACACAAATATCTGCCAATTTATGTCAATCAGATGCATTTGAAGTCACTGTTGGCCTTAAGTGTTCGGAATATGAGTCAAAACGGTACAAAGAAACGAAAATCTTCTGATGGTAGCAACCAAAGGCAATCTTCCCGGTTGAAAAAATAGATAGTTTTAAGATAAAATGTAAGTTATGTACTGAATAATTGAATAAATAAAATTAAAGAAAAATATAAAAAGAATCTTATTTGTTCCATAGAAAAGAAAGAATCCCTTGGAATGGAAAAGAAACAGTTTTTTCAGCTTTGCTTAACGGTGTAATGTTTCATGAAAAATATAATCCAATCCGACTTATACTTCATTAAAACCAATCCCATATCGTTTCTTTCAGATCTTTTAGAAAATTTGCAATTGCTTTGATAAAAAAAAACTTGTTTTTCTGATGCTTCGATTGAAATATGGGTTTTCAAAGAAAAGGCTAATATGGTCATTTTTCACAAAATTGACCATAACTCAGGAACAAAAAAAAAGTACATCCTAAAAGTTACTAGAATTGAAGTTTATAAAGTTTCCTTCTCAAAAATATTTTAATAAAAATTTTCCGCGAGTTCGGGCATAGATTTTCCAGCTTTTCTTTATGAATTTCCCTAACGGTGGAAAATTTTGTGGCAAACTTTTTCCAGTTCATATTTTTTTTGGATTTCTGAGAAAGTTTGCTTAAATTTTCATATAAAAACTTTGTTTCTACAATGTTTCGTTGTTGAGTTATGATTTTTTAAAGAAAAGTCTTATATGGCACATCTGGACATTTTTCACAAAATTGTCCATAACTCAAAAACAAAAAAAAAGTGCATTCCAAAAATTTCATATAAAATTACCTTCTCGAAAATATTTTTTTGAAAATTTTCCACGAGTTCGGGCATAGTTTTTCCGGCTTTTCTCTACGAATTTTCCCAACGGTGGAAAATTTTGTGGAAAACTTTTTCCAGTTCATTTTTTTTTGGATATTTGAGAAAATTTGCTTAAATTTTCATATAAAAATTTTGTTTCTCCAATGTTCGTTCTTGAGTTATGATTTTTCAAAGTAAGTAGTGTAAAGGGAAAACAAAAAATTTCCACCTGAGTTTTCCGAAAAAATAGGCGACCCTGAATTTTGAGCCCTGCCTGTGGAAAAAGTTTCATGAAAATCTGAGACCCTTCGGCCCAATTTGTACGATAATAAAAAAAATTCCCAGTAAATCCCATACAAACTTTGAACGGCTGGCGTATGCGATATGAGTATTTTCAATGGCGATACGAAACGAAACGATATGCGGAATTTTCAAAGCTGTTCGCAGCGAAACGGAACGAATAGCTGAAATATTCCGTAAGAACCGATACGAAATTCAAATCCTCACGAAATATTTCGAAACGAAACGATTTTTTCCTGACTATTCCGCGAAGTTTTTTGTGTAGTGATAATTTTGGTATACAAACACGTAGCGTTATCAGGAAAGGGGGGTCTTTTTATAACCAGGGCTGGTAGCAAAAAGTGGTCCCGAAAAAAGTCATTTTAGTGACCAGATTCGAAAAATAAGTGACTAAAAGTGACTTGAAAACCGAACCGTAATCAATTTTATTTCAATTCTTATATACTGATTTACGATCAATATCAAATATGATAGGGAATATTAAATATGATCTTCTGCAACTGGTAGGTCTAGTTGAGTACCATATTTGGACATTTTTATTGTGAGGTACCGCGGGGCAAGTGGGAACGAAAAAAACGATAGTTCAAACAAACTGTTTAATAAAATTTTCAAATGTCAATATTTTTCAAATCCAACAACACAATCACATTTTGGCAACATATTTGAGTGTGTGTGCATGAAACTGATCGAATAATTTCGAAATTGTGAAAACCTTGGAAGAAAGTTTTAGAATGAGCCATTAGCCGCAGTTACCTCGCTAAACGGGGCAAGTGAGACACATCCAGTTTCATGCGTCAATAAACATCAGCAAGTCAACCATTACAATAAAAGGATTGATAACTCATAGATTTTTAATTTTAAGTAATATTTGATGCACATAAGGGATCAACCATAAAATACGTAACGTTTTAGGAAGTAAACCTTTGTTTAATAATATGTCACCTCACATTTAATATTAACTGAAAATTCCTCAATAAAAGCGTAAAGAAGGATTAAACATGTTCAAAATATACCATTTAAAAGTTGTTAATTAAAATGTAGCACATAAACAATCAATAATTGACGAAATTATAAATATGTTTTGTTATTATTTATATGCATGGAAGAAAACCACTTAATTGGGTGGAATTGTTTTCCATCACTACTTAATTTGGTAGAAATAACAAATAGAGTTCAAATAAAATAGAAAAGTGATCGTTCTCATGATGCATGTCAAATTTCATTTTTGTGTTTGTTCAACTTTGAAGTCGTATTTCAAAAATAAAAAAAATAAAGAATAATTACACTTTTCCTCTCCCTCTTATGCAATTACGTAATTTGAAGATTGATCTTTTTTGATAAAAATCATTTGTTTGAATGTTTTAGTGCTACTCTCTAGGAAAATGTATGAAACGTATGCGAAAAGTTTTGTTTCTGGTTTTTGTTTTGATAGGTCCCACTTACCCCGGGTACAAAGATATTTTGGGGTAAGATAGACTATCGAAAATTTCATATGAAATGAAAATAAAATACTGGTTTATCGTTAGCAGCTTGTAGTAATACTTAAAATTATAGCTTACTGATGAAAATTCGCTTTAAAACACATTTAATTTTTGAGAATCAATGTAAGACGTGAAACGTGTCACAATTTATCATGCAAGTTGAAAATGGCGCTGAACCGACAACTGTTACATGAACCGCACGGTAATATAAATAACAATATGTTTAGTACTAAATACATTCATTGTCATTGTATTTTCAATTTTCTAGAAAAATACCCCCATGAAAAACTTTTCCTAAGTGAGCTATGACGAAACGCCCCACTTACCCCGGATTCTCACTTGCCCCGTGTTACCTTACTTCAAAAATTTCAACATAATGCCTACTATTTTTTCAAACAGAAAATTCAACATTTACGTAATCTTTTTTTTTTGCAGATTTTCAATCTTTTCAAAATGTTGTGTCTTTTATATGACCAAAGTAGTTTATTTTGCAAATTTTAATAAGAATTTGGAACATTCGTAAAATTAAAATGTTTGTCATTTCACATTTCTATCAGTACTCTAACTCTTCTACCGAATAAGGTCAATATTTTATGTAACTAGATCAAGATTACGGAAAAAGTTATACATGGGCATTAATCAATATTTCAAATTGAAAATTATGATAGAAGATCGAATATGATTGAAAAGCTGCTTAAAACTGCGTCCTTCAAACGCCGACTAAGGAAGAACAAATGGTTGATATAAGCTGTTAAAGTAATTTGTCCACTACCAACGTGGGCACTCATCGCGCTCCATCAATCGGCGAGCGGTCATCTAACACATGCAATGATCCCTCTCTCGTCTATGCTGGTCATAGTTGACGTAGATGTGGTTGATATATTTTGCGAACATCGTCTCACACAGGCAGATCAGTCCAATCCATGTGTTAGCTGACCGCTCGCCGATTGATGGAGCGCGATGAGTGCCCACGTTGGTAGTGGACATTCGATCCAACCATAGATAAACGGACCTGATGTCCAACATCCTGCCCTCTGCAGAAATAACTATTTCTGAACCTCGACGACTGCTGAAGAACGCCTCGACGACTGGTGACGAAGATCTCGTAGATGATAAACATGCAAAGAACGAATCAAACGGTAGGCCTTTCCTACAGAGTAAGAAGAAATGGACAGGTCCTCACCTGGACCCTCTGGATAGAGAGCCTTGTACGATTAACATTCGCCAACTTCATCCAAACCTTGGTGGAGTATTTCGGTAGCAATCCGTTGGTTGTTGCAGTCCTCTACAGTGTTGATTAGGTTACGGACATGCAAAAAATAAGACCCGGAAGCCTGATTCGAATTGGTGGTTTAACTTGGAAAGGTCCTTACCTGGACCCATCGCTTTAAGGGCCTTGAATTCCATGTATTTACGCTGTTGATTGGCACGCTGAAGCCGATGGTGCTAAGTTCATCAGGAGGAAAAACGTTTAGTCAGACTGCGAGGGCGATTCGTTGATGGGGGATGATTGATTATCATACGACGGTGGAACCGGTAGGACACAAATTTTGGCTACCGGGCGAGTGAGCAGACCAGAACCGGTCTGTAGCGTTACGACGCGGACGACGCCGTCTCGTCCGGGATGGAGTTTGTGGATTCGAGCGATGGGCCAACGCATTGGCGCTTGATTTTCGTCTACGATGACAACTACTTGATCTTCCTTCAGCTCTACTGGTGGTTTGATCCATTTGCTGCGGGGTTGCAGCGCTTGCAAATATTCAACGTGCCAGCGTTTCCAGACATCCTGAAGCATCTTCTGGATCTGCTGCCATTGATGGAGACGGTTCATCGGAATCGAGTCGTAGGACTCGACGGACTGTAACGAGGTTCCAACGAGAAAGTGACCCGGCGTAAGGGCCTGGAGATCTGACGGATCGTCGGATAGTTTCGTTAACGGACGAGAGTTCAGACATCCTTCAATTTGGACCAAAAGCGTCTCCATGTCGTCGAAGGCTAATTTTCGGTCACCCAAAACACGAACAAAGTGCTTCTGCGCTGACTTGATCGCCGCTTCCCATAAACCCCCGAAATGGGATCCACGCGTAGGATTGAAGTGTCAGCGGATTCCGGAACTCGAACACTCATCAGCAACGGCATGCCGGAACTCTTCGGCGCTCAACAGCTTTCGCAGCTCATTGGCGGCACCGACGAAGTTTTTGCCGTTGTCGGTGTAGACTTCTGCGCACAAACCACGACGAGAAATGAAACGACGAAAGGCTTGTAGAAACTTGGCCGTGCTGAGGTCCACTACAAGCTCTAAGTGAACAGCCTTTGTGCTGAAGCATACGAATACTGAAACGTAGGCCTTTGGTGGTGCGTCTCTACGATGGCGTGGCTTGAGGTAGATCGGACCCCAAAAGTCGATCCCTACTATGGAGAATGACCGTGAAGCGGTGACCCGCTGTGATGGAAGTTCGGCCATGAACTGTTCGATCGCTTTCGGCTTTGCCCGGAAACACGTAACGCAGTTGTGAACAATCCGCCGAGTAGTATTTCTACCTCCCAAGATCCAAAATCGCAGCCGGAGAGTGTTGGTGAGAAGCTGCACTGCTGCGTGAAGAAGACGTTTATGCTGACTCCGAACAAGAAGTTCTGTGAACGGGTGTGAACCTGGCAGCAGGATCTGATGACGGGAATCGAAAGGTTGTGCCGAGCGATCGAGACGTCCACCGATGCGGAGAACATCGTGCGAGTCAACGATTCGATGGAACCAACGAAGTCGAGAGTGTGAAGAGATAGTTTGGTTTCCTCTGACAGCCTTCAATTCCGCCGTAAAGCTGTCCTTCTGTACCAAACGAACAAGAGTTAGCTCAGCGCTGAGAATCTCGGCGGTAGACAGTGGCGAGGAACCGACTCGCTCGGCTTTTGGTAGACGCAGATTGTTAAAGTATCGCCTCCAGTAGGCAGTAATTCGAAGCATATGCTGATAGTTGGAGAATCGACCGACGTACTCTTCTACGAATGTTGGAGATGGTGACGCTGCAGCGAATGATGTTTTCCTTGCTTCCTTTGCTACTTCTTGGTCAATAGCTTCGTTGACTTGAATTGGCCACGATTGCCTTTCGTGTCGAAACCATGGAGGGCCCTGCCACCACTGTTGACACTGAAGAAGGTCCGCCGCTGGTAGTCCTCTCGAGATTATATCAGCGGGATTTTCGTGACCAGCGATGTGGTTCCATTCGCTGTTCTCCGTAATTTGCTGGATTTTCGAGACGCGATTGCCGACGAACTTGGACCACGTCGAAGGTGTAGCCTTGAGCCAACTCAAAACGGTTGTTGAATCAATCCAGAAGTACGCCTTGGAGGTAATACGCAGTGCAGTGGACACCTTACGGTAGAGTTCAGCGGCTAACAGTGCACCACAAAGTTCAAGCGGGGAATACTTTGTTGTTTGAGTGGTGCGACTTTTGAACGACACGTCAGGAGCGCGACCTTTATCGTCCCGAGGGCGTTCGACGATCGAATATACGCACACGTTCCGTAAGCGACTAAAGATGCATCCGAAAAGAAGTGGAGCTCAGCAGCAGTTGAATCTTGAAGCAAAATGAACCTATTGATGCGCAATTCATTCAAACGAGGTAGTTCGGAGCAGTATTCGATCCAGCGGCGTTTCATGTGGTCTGGTAGCTCTGTATCCCAGTCGTACGGCTTGTTATTTTCGTCCTTCAGACCCCACAGCGCTTGCATGAAGACTTTGGCGACAACTACAACAGGGCCTACCAAACCGAGTGGGTCGAACAACTTGGCGATAGTGGACAAGGAACTTCGTTTCGTAACTACAGTGTCAGCGTCGATAGAGACTTCGGGAACAACGTACTTCAACTGATCAGAGGCAGGCTCCCAATGCAATCCCAGGGTTTTGATGGACTGATCCTTCACAAAGTCCACCGAGGGCTCCAACGCTCGGTTAGCGGGAGGAATGCCTTCAAGCACTGCTGGACAATTGCTCGCCCATTTCCGGAGTTGCATACCGGCGGAGTTTAACATGGCGTCCATCTGTTCACGGAGTTCAATAGCGTCAGCGACAGTGCTTGCCCCTGAGAAAAAGTCGTCTACGTAAAAATCCTCACTGGCCGCCTGAGCAGCGACTGGAAAGTTTGCGCCTTCGTCGAGTGTAATCTGCTTCAGTACTCTGGTAGCTAAATACGGAGCTGAAGCAGTACCGTAGGTTACAGTCTTCAGCCTGAAGACTTGGATCGGGTCTGCTTGTGCTCGACGCCAAAAGATTAAGTGGAATTGACTATCTTCGGGAGATAGCAAAATTTGCCGATACATTTTGGCAATGTCAGCAATAAGCATGATCGGATGCAGGCGAGATCGCATCGTAATTGACCTTAAATCCTCTTGAACGATCGGCCCAACTAGCATAGCATCGTTCAAAGAAAATCCACTGGCGCTCTTACACGAGGCATCGAAAACGACGCGGACCTTAGTGGTTGTGCTCTCCTCGCGAATCACTGGGTGGTGGGGAATGAAGTAGGCACATTCAGATGCTGCCTCCGAGTTGTCAATCCGCTCCATATGGCCTAGCTTCTCGTATTCGTCCATAAACTTTGTATACTCCTCGGCTAGCTGCTGATCTCGTCCCAGCCGATTCTCAATCAAGCGAAAGCGATGAAGTGCAGTGCGTCTATTGTTCCCCACCTTCTTTAGAACGTCTTCCTTGAAAGGTACGCGCACCATGTACCGTTTGTCTTCACCAGAAATAATTGTTTTAGAGAAGAACTCTTCACAGTAGGCTTCCCCTGTAGATTGTACGACTGTCGAATCGTCCTCGATCGCCCAAAATCGCTCCATGTTGCGTTGTAACTCGGCAGTGGTTGCGACATTGCAAACTGCGGCTGATTTTGTTCTTCTTTCCGAGGTTTTGCCGCTAATTACCCAACCGAAAACGGAATTCACTAGGCAAGGGAGCGACTCACCCAACGGAATGCGCCCCGCAACACTGAACAAATCAAAAAATACTTCTGCTCCCAGTACAACATCGATGGCCCCAGATTGGTAAAATGATGGATCAGCTAATTGGATTCCAGTTGGAAGAGACCAGCTCGACGCATCGACGGAGACCGATGGCAAATCAACGGTGACTTTGGGTAGGACGTAAACTTCGATTGTGGTGCTATAATCAGAGATTCTGGATTTGATAATAGACTCAAACTTGCAGCGGACATTGGTGGCCGCTTCACCAATTCCTGCGATTGGCAAATTAACTAGGGTTCGACGACATGCATTTGTTGTGCTACTCGCTCCGTTGCGAAGCAACATTAACTGCCTGAATCCAGCAAGGCACGTACTGGATGCTCCTTCCCACTGCTATCCACCATGATGACGATCGCTGTAGCCAACAGGACCTTCGTTCGGGAATTGTCCAGAGACGTGCAGCTGGTGATGCCTGTATGTGCTGCGGGGGTGGAGGAAAACGTTGTTTCGTTGTTGCTGGATGGCTGGCTTGACTGGGCAATGGATGCTGATTGACTGCTGCCCTCCGATTTTGAACCGTAGCACAAGAGTGTGTTATGTCGTCCTCTGCACTTGCGACAACTGCTTTCTGATGGGCACTCCTTGGCCATGTGCCCCCGCCGCAAACAGTTCCGGCAAAGTCTGTTTCGCCGAACTTGTTGCTCCTTCTCATCGACCGTCATTTTCGAAAATTCACCGCACGCGTAGAGAGGATGCTTGCCGGGACATGCCGAACACTGCCACGATCCCTGTTGAGTAGCGCCAATGTTGGCAGCTCGGGCTGAGTTGAACCTTTTCGCTGGCGCTGACATCTCCACCGACTTTCCGCTAACCGTTTCCAACACGTTCACTCGTCGCTGAAGGAACTCAATCAACTGCTGGAACTTGTTCACGTCGTTTGCCTCCGCGTATTCTTCCCAATCGCGTCTTGTTACAGAATCTAGCCGCGAACTGAGCAGATGAATCAGTAAAACGTCCCAATGCTCAGTGTGTTCCCCTAATTGCTTTAACACCTTTACATTAGCCTGGAATTTTTCAATGAGGCCGTGCAATTCCACGGCCGTCTCTCGCTTTAGGCAGGGGAACTCGAAAAGAGATTGGACGTAGGTACGTTTCAAGCGCCGATCATTTTGATAGTGGCTTACCAACAAATTCCAAGCGATGGGGTACTGCTCGTTGCTTATTGGGATGGTTTGGATTAATTTAAGCGCTTCACCAGCCAATGAAGAACGCAAGTAGTAAAATTTTTGTATCGTCGACAAAGAAGTCGAAGTGTGCACGAGCTATACAAATAAATCGTGGAAATTAAGCCAGCTTTCAAAATTTCCATCAAAAACGGGTATTTCAATATCTGGCAGCTTAATGTGGGCAACTTGATTTGATTCAGAGGTTCGGGCCACTGGTGCCGGCTCAGTTTGATGCAGTTGTAGTAACGTACCTTTGGCTATGTAGTAAAGCTTTTCTACCTCTGTTCGCTCCTTCAAGAATGCGTCTAGAACTTCGTCAGCTTCCTCCAACGTCTCCAGCTCACCTTGTACGGAGTTAAATTCGGTTCCACAAGTCCATCAGATTCTCCAGACGAACGGGCACCTCGCGCTTATCTTCTTCTTCTTGGCATCAACGTCCCCACTGAGACAGAGCCTGCTTCTCAGCTTAGTGTTCTTATGAGCACTTCCACAGTTATTAACTGAGAGCTTTCTTTGCCAAAGTTGCCATTTCCGCATTCGTATATCGTGTGGCAGGTACGATGATACTCTATGCCCAGGGAAGTCAAGGAAATTTCCATTACGAAAAGATAATGGACCGACCGGGAATTGAACCCAGACACCTTCAGCATGGCTTTGCTTTGTAGCCGCGGACTCTAACCACTCGGCTAAGGAAGGCGCGCTTATCTCTGTCGGCTTGATAATTGTTGATGAAGGTTCTAATCCCCGACAAAGATGTGAGGATACTGCGTTTGCGATTCTTCAAACCGCGGAATCTCCTCTCTGCAGCAGACATGTTGACGATTGATGGCGGAATCTACAACCAAAAAACCGCGTAGACCGCGCAAACACGGGTGAATTTGATTGAAACCCTAATTACCTGGTATCAGGCAATGTATTGCCTTGTAAAATGTTGAAAACAGCTACTCGCATGGGTTGAAATTTCCAATCCCTGACGACGGACAAATGATGATATCGTTCAGTTGATTGTGATGACGATATCGCTCAGTTCATTCACACTGCGATGATGGCTGTTTGATGAGGTCAACGACCAGCCTCGGGGTCATCGACCGATCCTTAATGGAATGGTTGACTCGATATGCCGCAAAATACGGATCAGCGATCTGCAACCAGCTTGGCGAACGCCTCAAATTGCCACCGATGACCATCTATGTGAGGCATGAAAATGCCTTGTAGTATTACAATAAACAGCAGTGATGTAATGGCGCGCTCGCCATGCAATTCATCAGAATGGGCGCGTAGTGCTATTCTTCTGCACAATAACTTCCAGGATTGACTAGTCTGAGCGGATTCCTTTCGACGCTCATCCGGCTCGAAGGACCATGTTCGATAGCATAAAAAAACAGTAGACGTGAATTTCAGTTTCACCGTTATAAAACTGTTGTTCTTTCGTGGGTCTATTTGTGGAACAAACAGGCCGTTCCCTTTGCACTAGAAATTTCTTCCTTTTGCCACATATGATGTTCAACTGGTGCACTTCAACACATTAGTTTATTAGAGCGACGAAAATAGTTGCAAATTTATTCTTAAAACTACCGATATTCTTAATTTATTAAATTTGAACTTAAACTACTGACTACACGAAACACAACAAAATAACGGCGATACAACTAGGACAGCCCGAGTAAAGGTTACGCTCCCGATGATGATGGAGGATAGATCAACACTGCCTCGGACAGAATGTATGATCGAAGCCAACAGTGTAGGTATAGCATGCAATGATCCCTCTCTCGTCTATGCTGGTCATAGTTGACGTAGATCTGGTTGATATATTTTGCGAACATCGTCTCACACAGGCAGATCAGTCCAATCCATGTGTTAGCTGACCGCTCGCCGATTGATGGAGCGCGATGAGTGCCCACGTTGGTAGTGGACATTCGATCCAACCATAGATAAACGGACCTGATGTCCAACATCTGGTCCTTCGAACCGGATATGCCAGTTGGGTTGATTCTCCGTGGAAACCGTTTGCCCGAAAACGATGATGCGAATGGTGGTTGATCTGCCCTGTGCAGAAACCTCGAAGAATGTGGCTTAGTTGATCTACGAAGAAAACCGCTGGCCGAACTGTTGTTGGTTGGTTGATGATACTAGTCGCTGGGGGTGAAACTGAAATTCACGTCTACTGTTTTTTGATACTATCGAACATAATTAATAGCACTAAGCTTTTAAAATTTAAATCAAAATCACTTCACACACACTTCATGATTCCTCAATGTCGAGTGAAATTATAGTTGGTCAATTATAATAAACTATGCAATAAAAAAATCTAGCCTCAGAATTTGACTTTGACACTCCCCGACGCACACTTCGCCGACGTTTTTCAAGTTTTTTTGCAAACGCCGCTGGTGATAGTTGAATGTTTTGTGTAGTATTGACTTGTGTTCACTTTAAGTTTAATTTGACCTTTTGTTAGTATTAAGACTAGAATTAAGTTGACATCATTGGGGCTGTTGATTGCCTGTTGATGTATTAAAGAATAAAGAATAAAGAATCTTCAATACCGTGCATATTATTGTCAAATATAAACTCTGTGGCTTTCCAAAAACCTCCTGCCGAATTGAATAAAAAAAACCAAGAAGAGGATCCGACACCCCACATTTGTTTGAAGAAAGCATGCATGTTTTAATGAACGATACAACGATGAATTCGCGATAAATGAATAGTCGAAAAACACGAGCTCTTTTTTACGTAGTTTTTAGAATCCATATAGATCAATCCATTTTTGGTTTTGTTTGCAAATAAAGTCTGTTCTAAGAAGTATGATAAGTTTTTGATCTCAAATAGAACAATAGATAATTATTCTTTTAGTGTTTTGGTGTTATGGTATGAACATTTCTATTAAATGAGAATTCACGAGATATTCAAAAATAATATTAAACATTTAAACAACAGACAAATAGACGTAACGATTCGAACAAATCTCGATCAAAATCATAGTCACGAGGACATGTACGCCCAATGCTAAAATCGGTGTATTTGGCCGACAGGCGGTAGTGTGTAAACGTCAAACACGAACAAAAACTATGCGAGCGCTGTGGGTGGAGGGTTGGCCACCTACCATATTTTTGAATCTACAGTAAAAATTTGGTCGATGGACAATGATAAGAGTGTTACGTCTGTTTGTCTGTGTTTAAACCTTTAGTTTTATAACATGAACCAATATTTTGATACTGACATGAAGTTGTTCTGGTGATGACCTAACTTAAAACTTAGCCTAAATTAAAAAAGACCTATTCATAATTTTCTCCAAAAACTTTAGCTCAAAATAGTTGAAAAAAGTGACTTTTTGACGAAAATAGTGACTTGTGTTGAAATGGCTTCAAAAAAGAGACTTTAAAGTGACTGGCCTCAAAAAAGTGACCAAGTCACTAAAAAGTGACTCGCTACCAGCCTTGTTTATAACCCATCGGGCTTAACATAATTTTAATTGTATTACTTGCATCTTAATAATAAACTGCAGTCGATTTGGGTGACAAATAGGTGCCATGACGAAGAGAAATAATCTGCTGAAAATAAACAGGTTCCGATATCTGCAATAAAATTCCCGCTTTTCTCTCAGTTACCGTCTACGCACTGGGGTGTTGCGACACTGGGGCTCAATATTATACTTTTGTAAAATATTTAAAAATTTCGATTATTTTTAACTCTATTTTAATTTTATTACACTATGAAAAAGTCCAACAGAGAAAATATTATTTTTACTGGTACAACCAAACGCGCATTGTTTACCACTGCGCAAAATCAATAGCGTAAACGGTACTCAGCCAAACCATGCTGAGGGTGATTGGTTTGAATCCCGGTCCTTTCAGTCTTTTCGCATTGGAAATTTTTATGACTTTCAAGGATATACCTACATGTCTCATCTTCTTCTTCTTTCTAGCATTAACGTCCCCACTGGGACAGAGCCTGCTTCTCAGCTTAGTGTTCTTACGAGCACTTCCACAGTTATTAACTGAGAGCTTTCTTTGTCAAAGTTGCCATTTTCCCATTCGTATATCGTGTGGCAGGTACGATGATACTCTATGCCCAGGAAAGTCAAGGAAATTTCCATAACGAAAAGATCCTGGACCGACCGGGATTCGAACCCAGACACCTTCAGCATGGCTTTGCTTTGTAGCCGCGGACTCTAACCACTCGACTTAGGAAGGCCCCTCATGTCTCATGTCTTGTTTGAAAAAAAAAGCCTGTTCACTATTTTTATGATGCTCAAGGGGATGGTGTAAGTTCTTAAATTGTTACAACTAAGGAGGAGCCTCAAACCATTTTAAACAATCTCAAAAATGTTGAGTTAAGTCCACAAGCGATTCATATTTTAATCGTAGCTTACAATGTTATTAAAAACCATGTAGTGGTGATGTTATGTCACTAACTTCCATTAAACATGAAATAATGTACAGAAAAACTAAAAATAACATATATTTTGCAATTGGACTTAATGAACAAATTAATGTGAAATTTACGAAAAAGTTACACGTCTTCTCAATGAGAATCGAACTCATGACTCCCTGTTCATTAAGATAGGGCACGTTACCCCTAAACCACGAGAGGACTCATGGATGCAGAAGTTAACCTAAATTTCATTTCAGCTCATTAATCACGTGGTCCTCTTTCGCAAAGCGCACTTCTTTCGGAAGAATTAAATGACATTCCATGAGTTCTCTCGTGGTGTAGTGGTAACGCGCCCTTTCCAGAGAACAGGTAGTCATGGGTTCGATTCTCACCGTGAAGACGTATAACTTTTCCGCAAATTTCACATCAATTTGTTCATTCAATCAAATTGCAAAATATATGTTATGTTAGTTTTTTTGGTAGTTGTTCCACTTGGCTGGTTAGCCGTAAACCACGAATCATAATTGTGTTTAATTCAAGTATTAAATAATGGTTTTCGATTTTAAGCATACTGGACATTTGTACTTATGCTTTGTGCATTGAGCAGGGCCGAATTTACAAATGTGGGGGCCCGGGACTCCCTTTCACTCTGAGTATAGGTATTGTATTCACCGAAAAAAGCCAATAAATTTTCATAATAATAGTACCCAGTTTTGTAAAGATTAATTTAATGCCTTGCGGAATTTTGCATCCGATACCAACATTAAACAATCCGCATTTTTCTATAATTGGGGACCACGTAAATTTTTTCACGCTATAAAAGGGGAGACGTAAATAAACCTAGCTAGATTTTTAAAACAAAATTATGTGCGCATCTTCCTCGTTTGAAGTGAAAATTAATCGAAGGCATACCTCAAAATATCAAGAGCACATATCTTAAGAAACAGACAGTGGTTTGTCGTACAATGCTGTTCTCGATTTATACCACGTATTTGGTTATGCGTGAATATATCATGGATTGCATCACCAACCATAGGTGACTCCCAGATCCTTATCCCACTAGCCCAATTCCAAGACAGCTGTGAAGATGCAGAAGATTATTCGGTCTTAAGTAACAATGGTTGTCTAACTTACAATACTTCCCTTCCCCGATGGCCGTAAGGATGTGGCCGGCGCCGTTATTGACTTTAAAATTTGAGCTCTCGATTCATGCAATTTGAGAATGGTTAGCAAATTCCAAGCCCCATTCATTCAATCTCAGTGCAACTTCGATTGTTCTGGTCAAGCACGGAGTAGCAACTACGAATTGTACGGTCATCTGTACTCATGGTCATGTTCAACATTGAGGACTCTTGACCCCACTATGGCCGGTTTCCATACAGACTGGCGGCCAAAAATATTGTTTCCATCTCATGTCGTATTTATAAATTTTGTGATACAAATTCGATGTTTTATTCTCAAAAACAAGTTTTCGAGATTAACTTTTGAAAAGGGCCTATAGCGAAATAATAAGTTTTGTTACTAATAATGCATTTAAGCCATTTATGCGATTAACTTTGTGCAAACCATTATAAATGGTAGAACTTACATAGAAATGATGATATGAATGATTTAGCTGTATTCAGGTATTCTCTGAATTATTTTTAGCTGTTTATTATGGTGAAAAATATTGGAAAAATTCAAAATGCCTAAATTAAAAAAGTGCAAATTTGTGCAGCTAAATTCTTCACGATCCTTTAGTTTACATCTCAAAGTACCCTTGGAAATACATTTTAGTCTGGGACAACTTGGGACAAAAAAGTATGGGATGTGTAAAGTTTCGATATATAATCAAATATATTTTTTTCAGTGCACTCCCCGCATTTTTCCGACCTAAAGTACGAATTTTTATTTTTCTAAGATAGCTTTTTGAATGAGCCTCTGAACAGTGTATGAAGATCTGTATAAAATATTACGATTATGCAGTATATTGTATTCAATGTGTACCTTGTGTTTGCACTGGATTCTTCATTTTTCTTAAAAACTCTAACTTTGACCTACTGTATCGATTAAAATATAAAGTATCGTGCCCTGATATTCAACGAATAACTAAATAGAAGTGTTTACAATGGAATAATGTACAAGAAAAACCTATCAGAACAAGTCATTTTTTCGATTATTGGCCACCTGATCGCCCATAGTGGACTCGCGATAATATTGCTAAAAAAAATTACATTTCTGTGGGCGATATACTACAAAGGATTAGAAGCGTGTGCTTTGCCGTTTTTGTTCGAAACATAACTTGAAATTTCTCGAAATTCTGTTTTATTCCGCTTATTTTCAATTTACCGCGGAAATATTTTTACAATTTGGCGAAACGAAACGAAATCGTAAAATCAATATTCCGCCTGTATGAGTTCCGTGGAATTCCGCGAAATTTCGTTTCGAAGCGTGTTTGACGGAATCATTCGGTATTTCGCATACCTTTATCACCAATCAAGCTGAAATTTTGCACAGTTGTTATGGGACCCAAATGCAATCCAAAAAGTGGACTGGAGCGAGAATCTAAATTTTGTCCCACGCTAATGAACATTGATGACCGTACAATTCATAGTTGCTACTTCGTGATTGACCAGAATAATTGAAATTGTACAGGGAACCAACAGATGTAGCTTGGGAGTAGCATACCATATTCAATGCACATTTTCGAGGACTCTGAAATTAGTAATGTCAATAACGGCGACGGCCACGTCTTTGCGGTCATCGTCGAAGGAAAGGAATGTTAGTGTGACATCCATTGCTACAAACAACATTTTTTCACAAACTTGTAGATAATGAACTGGCTTACAGGTCACAACAGCACTTTGATAGAAGTAAACATTTAATAACGTTGAAACTACTGAAACAAGAACAATAAAATGTGGCACATTATAAGAGTTTTCTCGCGTAAACACAAAACAAAGAAATCGCGTCGTGAAACAAAGTCATAGACCATGTAAATTTACGCCAATATGACAAGTCCAGTCTTACGTTCATATTTGACAATATATGACTTGTAAAATTATATAATTGACATAAACGTCATACGATTTTGTAACTATACATTTTTGAACGGATTTCTCAATCTAGTTTTGCTTGTGATCTTATTTTGTTGCATGATTTTTAACTATAAGCCCAAAGAAATTAAAAAAGTCATTAATGTAATTGTGTCTTAACATATTTAAGTCAAGATTGAATTATGTCACATGTAATTTTTTATTTTTTTAAGAGTGTAGGTTTCGAAAGTTTCGTTAATGAAAATTAGAATTAATGGTCCACTGTGCAAAAATCTTCTCATTAAAATGATTGTGGTGATTTTTATTAAAAAGTTACCGCTAGTCACTTTGATTGGGATACATTATTATTATAGCCTAGTGGACCCATAACATTTTAGCTTTGCGTCATATCACGAATTGATTATTCGTATGCAAATTAGAATTTATTGTCATGAAATTATCGCCCAATAAGTGTAAATGATTCAACTCACATTCACATTCTTTCTGAAGTTCAATATAATCCCATAAATAAAAAAAAATGTATCACAAGTCGGAATAATACTTGTTCCTATGTATTAAAATAAAAATAGAAAATTATTCACTACAAAAATACCTTATCGTACAATCCAAAATCGAACGAAAGTGAGATCATTGAATGGAAAGCAGAGATGGCGTCATAGGAAAACCACTTTCCGGATGCTGGTTTTAAACTGACCTGCTAATTGTGCTTCTCTGTACATGCAGTCTTATTAGCAATAGTGACGGTAGTATCTCGGTGGAGGCAAACGTCTGAAGTGAGTTATGATGTGGTTTGAGCACTATTATTCGCTTTTAAATGCAGTAGATATAGTTCATAACTTATAGAAAATGTAGCATGGGGCAGGAAACGCATCCTAATGCTGATCATCTGGTAGCAGTTTATCTAAAATCCGGCTAGACAATGAAACCAAGCTAAACTGCTTTTGTTCATCTTCTGCATAGGCGAGCACATGCATCCCTCCATAGACCCTCGCCTCCATTTGGCTGCGGTCTTGGCACATTTGCACGCAATGTTACAAACGATGCTAATAGGGTTGAGGCGAAAGTTAGCCAGACAAAACCATATTCTGCATTCGAGAATGAGCTGAGAATTTATAGTTAAGCTGCAATTAATCGAGCGATCCTGGCCGTGTTTGTGCTTTGCGGCAAAATGTGTTCACATCCTACTGCCTCGGTTTAAATAAGTTTTCAACTAAACGAGAGTACACATTCTGCTTAAAATAACCAAAACCTTATCAACACATTAATCTATGAGGAAACAAATGAAACAACATTTTACTAAGGCATAGACAAACAGGCGAAACACTCATTAGCTGGACATGAAACACGAGTTTGACGATGAATTCGAACTGTAAGTGAATCTAACAAATGAGCCGCTAGAGGACTAGTGTCCAATTTCTTTTAAGAGTGCTTAGAGATTGTTGTCGAATGAGCCAATTAACATTTTGATTCGACAAACTAAATTCCCTGCATAATACCATAGATTTTGATAATGGTTTTTCTTTTGTTCTGGTTTTTTGATTTGCTGTTGGATATTATTTGCAAAAATATAGTCAACAAGATATTTTTTTCTTAAGGTTAGTGTTAATTGCATTCAACAACTGTCAAATGACTCATACACGCATAAAACAGTGTCGTAAAAAAGTGCGTCGAAAATGCGATGAAGGCTAAAACTATTGTCAATTAAATTTCATTTAGGGGTCGTCCATTAATAACGTAAGGGAGCCCCTTATACGAAACAATTCAACAACAACGAATCAACCATACGATTTTGATCAAACTTAGATATTTTTACAAAATTGGGAATGACCTATTATTTGATCGGGAGCTTATGATTTTGTGAAGAGAAAATCAATTGTATTCAGTTTCACTAAGGTTCTGTCAAATAATGTGAAAAACCATCGCACGAAGGAATTTTTCGCATATTAGTTTTGCAGTTAGTTACGGAACACGTTTTAAACAGTATGTTTAGGTAAGTAGCAAGAATGTATCAACCCTCAAATAGTTGTGCACTTGATCCGTCCATCTAGCTCGCTGTGACATGGCTCTTTTCAAAACGAAATGAAGATGTTTGAAATATCTTAGAATTTAGTCAGAGAATAGTAGAAAACAATTGAAAAGTGTAAATAAACACATTGTATTATTTTGCTTCTTTGTCCCAGTTAATAATGGTACGTGAGTCTTTATGCGAAAATTATTCTAGGAACAGACGTTAGCAAACTGATTGGATTGGTGGTCTAATTACTACCGCTTCTGTTTTATAAGCAGGTTCAATCCAAGGCTCGTCCCTTTCTTCGTACTTTGTTGGTGTATCTTCCTCTTGATTCTTTCTTCCACTCTTAATCTATCACACTCAAATGATTTGTTCATAGCAAACGCTTGAACCGAGACTAACAAGAAACCGTTTCCATACGCTTCCATTCTTCCATCATTTGGCACGCCTTTCCTTACGCCAGATACATAACCAGTCTCCTAACCAGAAGCAAGCCTCTCTGTCATAAAAATTACCTATACTTCCCGTAAGAACGGACTCCCCCTTCTCCTCATTGATCAGCATTCTAACGTGACAGGCATCATTGTTGCCTAAAAATAGAAGATCACTGAGGGTGGCTGTTAGTCCCAAGCAATCATCTGGTTGGTTCCCTGTGTAAGAGCAGCTGATCTGGCGATACTGGAGTAGCAACCACCGGCGACCAATCAAGCTGCTGGACTTACTTACTTTTGATAGCGATACGTCCTTTAAGATATGACCTGGATACTGGGTTCATTGTAGAGTTGCGCAAACTCGTGATCCATTCTTCTCCTCCATACGCCGTTTTCACATACTTCGCCAACGATCGTTCTAAGCACACGACGTTCAAAGCTCTAGCCTTGCAGTCCCTTTTTGAGCATTGCCCACGTCTCATGCCCGTAGACGACTACCGGTCTTATCAGCGTCTTGTACATGGTACACTTAGTACGAAGGTGAAGTTAACTAGACCACAAGGTCTTGTGGAGTCCGTAGTAAGCACGACTTCAGACAATGATAATTCTTCGAATTTCTTTGCTGCAGTTGTAAACCAACTTTACCAATGATCAGAGGTAGACAAATACATCTACCACCTCAAAATCATCCGTCGATCAATACATGTCGGTCAATGCGAGCTCTATAGCGCTCGGTTCCTCCAGCCGGCAGATATTTCGTTTTCATTTATTTAGTTAATATCTAGACAGATAACACTGAATCAACAATTTCACGCCACAATACTCGGTTCGTGGCCGTATCTCTCCATCCTCGGTTCTGCCCCACGCTCGCCAAATCGATACGCACTTGATCCGCCCACCTACCTCGCTGCGCTCCACGCCTTCTTGTACCAACCGGATCCGAAGCGAACACCATCTTTGCAGGGTTGCTGTCCGGCATTCTTGCAACATGCCCTGCCCATCGTATCCTTCCAGCTTTGGCCACCTTCTGGATACTGGGTTCGCCGTAGAGTTGGGCGAACTCGTGGTTCATTCTTCGCCGCCACACACCGTTTTCCTGCATACCACCGAAGATCGTCCTAGCACCCGACGTTCGAAGACTCCAAGTGCTTGCAGGTCCTCCTCGAACATCGTCCACGTTTCATGTCCGTAGAGGACTACCGGCCTTATGAGCGTTTTGTACATCGTAGATTTGGTGCGGGCGTGAATCTTTTTTGACCGTAGCTTCTTCTGGATGGAGTCGGGCCCACTGATGATGCACCTCCGTATTTCACGGCTAACGTTATTGTCAGTCGTCAGCAAGGATCCAAGGTAGACAAACTCGTCGACCACCTCGAACGTATCCCCATCTATCGTAACACTGCTACCTAGGCGAGCCCTGTCGTGCTCGGCCCCAACAGCTAGCATGTACTTTGTCTTGGTCGCATTCACCACCAGTCCAACTTTTGCTGCCTCGCGTTTCAGGTGGGTGTTCAAGTCTGCCACCTTTTCAAATGTTTGGCCGACGATGTTCATATCATTCGCGAAGCAAACAAATTGACTGGATCTCGTAAAAGTCGTGCCCCGACTGTTAAGCCCGGCTCTCCGCATAACACCTTCTAGCGAAATATTGAACAACAGGCACGAAAGTCCATCACCTTGTCTTAGTCCCCGGCGAGATCCAAACGAACTGGAATGTTCGCCTGAAACCTTCACACAATTTTGCACACCTTCCATCGTCGCTTATCAGTCTCGTGAGCTTCCCGGGAAGGCTGTTCTCGTCCATGATTTTCCATAGCTCTACGCGGTCGATACTGTCGTATGCCGCCTTGAAATCGATGAACAAGTGATGCGTTGGGACCTGGTATTCACGACATTTTTGGAGGATTTGCCGTACAGTAAAGATCTGGTCCGTTGTCGATCGGCCGTCAACGAAGTCGGCTTGATAACTTCCCACGAACCCGTTTACTACAGGTGACAGACGACGGAAGATGATCTGGGATAATACTTTGTAGGCCGCATTTAGAATGGTGATCGCTCGAAAGTTCTCACAATATAACTTGTCGCCTTTCTTGTAGATGGGGCATATTACCCCTTCCTTCCACTCCTCCGGTAGCTATTCTGTTTCCCAGATTGTGCCTATCAACCGGTGCAGACAAATGGCCAGCCTCTCTGGGCCCATCTTTATTAGTTCACCTCCGAAATCATCCTTACCAGCAGCTTTATTAGTCTTGGGCTGGTGAATGGCATCCTTAACCACCCTTAAGGTGGGTGCTGGTTGGTTTCCATCGCCCGCAGTACTGATGAAGGCATTTGCTTCGTTGTCCCGTCTCTCATTGGCTGGGCGCTGAGACCATTCAGGTGTTCGTCGAAGTGCTGCTTCCACCTCTCGATCACCTCACGCTCGTCCGTCAAAATGCTCCCATCCTTATCAGTGCGCATCTCGGCTTGCGGCATGAAGCCGTTGCGGGATGCGTTGAGCTTCTGATAGAACTTACGCGTTTCTTGAGACCGGCTCAGCTTTTCCATCTCCTCGCACTCCGTCTCCTCCAGGCGGCAATTTTTCTCCTGAAAGAGGCGGGACTGCTGTTGCCGTTTCCGTCTATAACGTTCCACGTTCTGCCGGGTCCCTTGCTGCAGCATGACCGCCTGCGCTGCATTATTCTTCTCCAAAACCTCCTGGCACTCCTCGTCGAACCAATCGTTCCGTCGACTCCGTCCCACGTACCCGATGTTGCTCTCAGCTGCATCGGTGATGGTTGCTTTTACTGTTCTCCAGCAGTCCTCAAGAGGGGCTTCATCCAGCTCACCCTCTTCCGGTAATGCAGCCTCGAGGTGCTGCACGTATGCAGCTGCGACATCCAGTTGCTTCAGCCGCTCTAGGTCTTACTGGCGCGGACGTCGGTACCATACGTTGTGATCTTCAGGTGAATCATTATGGATGGCTGTGTTGGAAGTAGAAGCTACGAATGGCCATATTTTTGGAGGTGGCGAAATCAATTAGTCGTAGGCCGTTTTCGTTCGTCAGCCGGTGGGCGCTGAGCTTTCAAATAGTCGGTCCGAATTCCTCCTCCTGGCCAACCTGAGCGTTTAGACCTCTTATGATGGTTTTGACGTCTTGGCTTGCGCAGCTGTCGTACTCGCGTTCGAGCTGCGCGTTAAAAGCGTCTTTATCATCATCAGTGCTTCTGGAGTGAGGGCTGTGCACGTTCCACCACACTTCTTGCAACGCCACGATGCCGCATCCGCGGTCCTTCAGCATGTCGGCGAGTATGCGTGTGCTACCGATGAAGTTGAGAGATATGCAGTTCCACGTACCGAGCTTCCAATCGCTAGTCCCTCTACGTCACTGTGGTCTTCCTCGATTGTCCCGGTTCGTATTCTCTCGTTGATTATTCGTTGCTTGATTTTTTTACGGCTGGTTTGCAGGGCCTGACATCAACCCACTAGATTTCCGGAGGACCATTCCCCCTAAATGTTCGGAGGACCATAGTGCACAGTTTAGCTTAGAGTCCTTCTTTGGCACTCGGACGATAATCAGTCGCCCCTGACATGGGGACCAGACGCTGTTTTGAGCCGCTCTTAACAGAGTACAGACGCTCACGGTTTGCAGAAGCAAAAGCAAAAGCAAACCCCCTCTTCCCTGTCAGCATACGACCAAAGTTCCCACCGGGGGTCGGTTACCCGTTCTTCCCTAAGGTTACTCGTACCCCGGCCAGTACCGCGAGGAGGTAGGGATAGGAGCAAGAGGCTAAGGACCGCACAGAGAGGTCTATTTTATTCCTTCAGGTACGCGAGGTACCAATGGTACGCCATGCCTAGCCATTTACCAACGAGCAGATATTTCGTCTTCGACGTATTTATGTACCTCCAATCCAGTCTTTTCTGCTTCACGTTTCAGCCTAATGTACTACTCAGCAACCACCTGGAACGTTCTTCCGACAATGTTTACGTCGTCATCAAAATAAATGAACTGGCTGGAATTATTGCAGACTTGCAACGTATGTTAAAGCCCGCCCTTTCCCTAACATCTTCTAGAGCAATATTGAACAGGAGAAAAGAAAGACCATTCGACTTTGTCGAAGTTCAGTGCAAGTTTCGAACGGATTCAATAACGCACTTCATATGTACACTATCCATCGTTGCCTTGCTCAGTCTAGTCAATTTCCCGAAGAAACCGTTCTCTTCCATAATTTTCCATAGCTCTTCGCAGTCGATGGTATCATAGGTCGCTATGAAATCGATGAACAGGTTGTGTTTAGGAACTTGATATTCGCGACATTTTTGGAGGATCTGCTGCAACATAAAGAGTTGGTCCGTTCCCGATTGCTTTTCAACGTTACCTTGAAATCTTCCCACAAATCTCCTTGCTAACGGCGATAGATGATCTGAGAGAGCACTTTATAGGCTGCGTAGAGAATAGTGAACGCTCGACAGTTCTCACATTCTAACTTGTCACCCTTTTCGTGTATTGGGTATATTACTCCCTCCTTCCATTCCTCCGATAGCTTTTATACATAATCCTGTATTCTGGCTATCAATCGGTGCATACAAGTAGCCAACCTGACCTAGACTGACAATTGGAAAGTTCAGCGCTCACCGACTGACGAAGGAGAATATCAAACCGGTTGACAAAGGAGAATACAACTGACTTATTTCGCTGCCTTCAAGAATATTGTCATTACTTTGGTACACAATTGATTTTTCTGATTGTCGAGGATTGTGATACTCGTATTTAAATACGTTGGACAGCGTGTCCACACTCCAAGGGTTCAGGTCACTAGACTGTGTCTTCGTTTATTTACCTAAGGTCTTAAATACTAGATTACATTTGTTCAGGTAACTGTTTATTGTGTATTGTTTGTGTTTATAAATAACGGTGCTCAAGAGCGGGTAGCTCTTGGCATTGGATGGATGGTTTGGGTTTTTTTCTTGAGGCTATCATAAACAAGCGGTTTATGGCGGTCGGGGTTTTTGGTAGTTTGCAAAAAATGGTTTGTTGCTGATGGCTTGGAAATTTCTGACCTAAACGAGGTAATTAGTGCTTGCTAAAACTAATCAGTATTTATTGATGCTAAACAGTATTTATTACTCTACTTGGTATACTTAGGGTTACCAGACGTACTCTTTTTAGAGTACATGTACTCTTTTTTGTGTTACAAATTTGTGTACTATTCTTTTTGCTAAATGGGCTCAATTGTACTCTTTTCTAGTCATTACTGACGATTGCCGAACAAATCAAATAATATTTTGAAGAAACCAGATATTTCCCATGAAAACAGGGATCCAACGATTTTCGTTAAATTATAGCTGATTCGAATTGGTACGATTAGCTTAATAACGATCAGCAAGTATTCACAAGCTCATTTATCTAACAAAATATAGATATAAGTGACTTAAAGGTAAAACTATTGTTAAATAATTAGCTAACTATTGATTTTTAGTTTAAGGTTCATTATTGATTATTGGTTTAGTTTTGAACTACTGAGAACAACTTTTGCTCAGGCACTTTTATTCGAACGTCGTTTTCCAATGGTCCAATGGTTGAACACAGCTGTGAGAATGGAAGGATGTAACTTTAAAATATAGTATCTAAAAGACGCAACTAAACTATTAAACTAATCAAGCTTGCGTCTTCTATGTTGCTTCAACAAGTCCCTAGAAAAACTTAATTTAATGACAATACTTGAGATTCTTTTCAGATCCGAGGTTTGAAAAAGCGCTCTTCTCAGTTCTAGTTTCCTGTACAAACCAATATTGTTTTACATTTGGTATCGAACAGTACACGCAGAGAATTAACAGCTATTCAAAATAATAGTTATTTTTGATATTTTTGACAAGCGCTTTCTATTTGTTGTAATCAAACAAATTGCGTTGAAATAGCAATGATGTTTATCAAAACAAAACAAAAATATTTTTGAATTTACTGAAAGCACTTTAAATTAGATTTATTTTGGAAACAACAATAAAAAATATCAATTTAAATTGCAGATTTGTTTGTTTCAAATACTTCCATTGTTGATTTTGATATAAGTTCAACTCAGTGTTTAAAGCTGATGACCTGACCTGTCATTTTGTTTCTCGCTCTAAACAATGTAAAACAAAAATGTCTGTCACGGATGAGAAGAAAATTTCTACTTATTCAATAGTTTTGGAACATCCAAAACCATGACCGAAGCCTTGCTGGGTAAGTTATGACTCTTAGTTTCTTAAATTTGCAATCAATTAGGCTATTTTACAAAATTACTGTTAACTCCTATTCGAACCGCTGAACCCAACTCAGCGGAAGGAAACTGATCTGATGAGTCCAACCCCATCGGTTGCGATGCAGAACTAATTCAATCACAAATTGGAGATTTGGAAATGCCAGTTATTAATCTGCATTATCGTAGTGAAAGGTAGCACATGAAAATGTAAATATATTTAGATTTTTAGAGCTACATTTAATCGTTTTTGTTCATTTCAAAATAAAGGGAAATGAAGTGTGAGGGAGCTGGGAACAATAAAAAGGATTTATTCTTGCAAATAAAAATATTATTAAATCGAAAAAGTACAGAACATTGTTTCAAAAACGCCATTTTTTAATTTAATACGCAAATTTGTTATTTGAAGGAAATATTTTTTTATACCAACAATTTATTATGTTGAGCCACATTGACCCCAGCTGTCAAATTCAACAAGAAATATTGTTGAACCAAATTACTAGTAGTTATTGAAATAATAAGAAGCAATTATAAGCCGGCAAATAATGCAGAAATATTATTGAAATGATTCAGAATTTATTTGACTTCAACATATTTTTCTCTACGTGTATTAAAAAAAATGATAGACTACAATATTGCCAAAATTCGAACGGCTTTCTTTATGATATACGTCGTTATAAAAAAAACCGACTGAACAAATCTTTCAACTAGGAATTATTGTCATTAAAGTTAATGTGAGCAACTACTTGAGATTGAAAAATAACACAAAATTTGATCATTTTTGGAAAAAAGGACACAAAATTCAGAATTAAAAGAGCATTTTCAAAATTTTAAGCTATTAGGCTAAGTGTACTCTTTAGTACTCTTTTACAGAGTTCGAAAAAATGTACTCTTTCCGGTGAGAGCAAATATGGTAACCCTAGGTATACTACATTACCAAGCGCCTAATTTCAGCACAGCCTTCCGTACCGACGCACCTGCAGATCAACACAGAAAACAGAACCACAAATCGACCACGTTCTGATTGAAATACTGCACTTTTCTGTGATATTATCGTGGCACTATCATCGACTCTGACCACTACTCCCGAAAGTCTCCGTCGTTATATGATACCGACGGCCACCAAGGTATGATTTAGAGCGACTTATTTATTTATTTATTTATTTATTTATTTATTTATTTATTTATTATCTTAAGCAACCAGATGTCGCACCGGAGTGGATGAGCTGGATGAAGCTCCTCTTGAGGACTGCTGGAGAACAGTGAAAGCCGACATCAACAATGCAGCTGAGAGCAACATCGGGTACGTGGGACGTAATTGGCCAAACGATTGGTTCGACGAGGAGCAATTTATGTCGGAAGAAAAACCGCTGTCGGAGCACGATATGGATTGCCTAGGAAGTGGTGTGACGATAGACGAAGATACGCTCGAGGTGGTTAACGAATTCGTTTACTTTGGAACCTTGCTGACGGGTGATAATGAAGTTAGTCGTGAAATACGGAAGAGCATTATCAATGGACGTCGGACCTACTATGGACTCCAGAAGAAACTGCAATCAAAAGAGATTCACCCCGAACCAAATGAACCATGCACAAGACGCTTATAAGACCGGTAGTCCTCTACGGGCATGAAACGCGGACTATGTTCGAGTGCTCGAGAAAGAGCTGCTTGCTCTTGGAGTTTTCGATCGAGCGGTGCTTAGTACGATCTTTGACGGCATGCATGAGAACGATGTGTTACGGCGAAGGGTGAATAACGAGCTTACCCAACTCTGTGGCGAACCCAGTATCCAGAAGATTGACAAATCCGGGAGGATACGATGGCAGAGCATGTTGCAAGAATGCCAGACAGCAACGCTGCAAAGATGGTGTTCGCTTCGGATCCGGCTGGTACAATAAGACGTGGAGCGTAGCGAGGAAGGTGGGCAGATCAAGTGCACAACGATTTAGCGAGCGTGGGGCAGAACCAAGGATTGAGAGATGCGTCTAGGAAGCGAGTGTTAAGTTAAAAAATGAATGAAATCGTTCGCAGAACTGATGTGAGACATGGATTTTTGGTAGTGACATTCATATTAAATTCAATAAAATGTTTATTCATGAACAAAACATATTTATTTAATTTTTTTTTTCATTAATTTATGAAAAGAAGGAAAAGAAGCAATGAAATAATCCATCGATAGATGTTAATTTGAACTTTTTACGATGAGGGTCATTCCGATAAATTTAACCCCGCTGACCAATGTTACATCGGATTACGGTATAAAAAATCATCTTTTGCGTTATGCGATATTTATGCTGGCATTTTTTTGGGGATGCTTCAAAAGAATTCACAAAAAAAGGTAGGAAAAAATTAATAGTTATTTTTTTTTCTGAAGAATTCTGTTATATATCTGCTCAAAGTCTGATAAAACTGTTGCGTAAATGTTACACAAGGTGTGTTTATGACGTAATTTCAATAACGTGATTAAAGTGTTGTTTAACTCTACCCCGACTTCTTCATTCAACATGTTGTACTTTACATGCACTCTACATGCATCATAGCACTCAAAAAGCTTGAAATGATGCAGTCAAATTATTGCCCATATCACGATATCCGAAACCATCCGGAAGCATCTTTCTCTTCGCACCTGACCCGGGTGCATAGCATATCGTCAATAATAACAAGAAATGCAGCGTTTCACACTACGTTCTGATAGCAATGCACACGTGAGAATAGAGAAGTGCCTGGGCGTCTGTCGTGGGTTATGCATACCTAGTAGACAAAAAACCTTGAATATAGCCATAGGTAACTTTCTTATGCTTGGCGTCTCGAGACTATCATCATTCTTTGCCCCATTTTTCCGCATTTATACAATCAAGGCATGAAAACTTGAGGGCAAAGTTCTGGAAGCAAACTCGCCAAGAATGTGTGAAAAGCGGGAAATAACAGCCACCACAATTTGCTGCCCGACAGACAAGGACATTGCTCTTATGTCTATCGCACTTGGGGAGATGAAGGGCGCACATATGAAGAATGCGAGTCGTCTGCTGTCATCATTTTTTGTGCTCTGCTGTTTCCGTTCGATGATTCCCGGCTTAAAAATGCCTCTACCCTTTGCACATATTTATATGTTTACGTGCCATCGGTGTCATCTCTTGGCTGATGTTTTGCAGACATCCGAACAGACTCAACAGTTCTGGAAGGCTCGCAGATGGTCTATAGACAAAGGATTTTTTCTTCCTAGTCAAGTGTACTTCTATGGCGACACGCACAAGGGTAATTGGGCTCCATCCGGCGTTGACAGTGTTTGCTTACATCCAAAAAACATCCATATTTGGATATTCATATGATGTTAACTGACATCGTACAGTAGCTTGGTTTGTTTGTTTTGGTACACGAACGGACTTTATATGAACATGAAGCTACATATTAGGGTGAATCATGGCCACATACAAAAGTTTAGCTATATTGGGCTGGAGCATCGGAAAGGCGGGATCCCGCGGGAGTATGCTTTGATGCTGCAGAATCTAATTGATAGGTCTAAATGGTGAGTACAAAGATATAAGGAAACATTCGTTTGTTGAGGAAAGATTAGTTGTTGGATGAAATGTTAATTTATAGAAATAGTTTTGCATTTTACTTATTATATATTTAGTTGTTAACAACTTTAGATTCCAGTGGTGGTAGGTTATTTGGCATAAAGCCGTTTCGCATAAAGTCGCTTGGCACAATGGTCGTTTGGCTTCATGAATTTGTGACGATGATGAGGTAGGGGTCCCAACTTGAGGACGTAGCATTTAGAATAATTTCGGTAAAAAGAGAAGTGCTGAAAAAAAATAAAAACAGTTTTTTATTAAACTTCTTCGGCTGAACTGTTAAACTTAAGTAATAAAATGTTGATTCAACTTCAAATCATTAATATGATTAGATAAAACAAGTTTAAGAATTAAACTGACAATAAAACAGATTTTATGAACCTTTAAATAGTTATGTGAATATTATATTGCATTCGTGTCCAAACTATTTTATTTATGAATAAAACTTTAAAAGTTTAATAAAATAAGAAAAAAGCAATGCTTTATCGACCTGAAAAATATTATTGTTCCATTTTTTTACATGACCGTTCAACTGTTTTAGTTTAATTTATATTTTCTGTTGGAGATCTATTTCCTCAAAAGAATATAATCTGCTTATTTAGGCAAATATTAACGTTATTTTAGTAAAACAAGATATTTATTCAATGTGTTCAATATTGCCGGAGATCTCCACACAGTCAACTCAACTATTTGTTTTGATATATCAATGCTCTTGATGGAACAGCCTGGATAAAAATGAAGACAACAAATTCGAGTGTTATCCTCAATTTGTTATCATTTGGTTGTCTAAATCACTCGATAATTCTACGGAAGAGCATTTTAATTACTTCATTGTTTCATTATGAGTTGTGTAAGAATATTTCAGTATGCGTGACCGTGATGAAGTTTAGTTGAAATATTAATAAAAATGAATGTATATAGATGATTTTTTAAACATACCAAATATTATTTTTTTTTTTCTCTATCTGGCCAATTTAAGATATTCCGTTGATCATATTGTAATTTTTACGAATGATTAGATTTTCATGACAAAATTGAGAAGCTACCAATAATGCACTGATGGTACATTTTCAAACACCATCTACCTTTCATCCTTGATTTCAGTCATAACCAGCTGGTTTTGACACGAGAACACGTTCAGCTGGAATTGAGAACAATGATGATGACAGTCAACATCGGAGGACCGGCTGATTTTGTTGTGTACACAAGACCAGATGGTGAGCCGAGAACAAAGAAAAATGGTAAACATTGAGCCGGCCGGAGAAAACTGTCACGAACATCAGAACAATTGCATGAGCGGCGGTGATCGAAAAGGGCCAGCGAAATCGAAGGCGAAATTTAAAAAAGACGAAATTCTGATCACTAAAGTCTAAGTGGCGAAAAAAATTGCAATATTCACTGAAATCTGTTGCTTAAGGTAAGATGAATCGAAGCCAAAGTTCAAATTTTCAAGAGCACGGATCTGGAGAACCAAACTTCCGTTTGAGCTGAAAACTTAATAGATTGGTCATTAGCTGGTGGTGACCAATCGATTAGGTTTTCAACTCAAACGGATGTTTGGTTGTCCAGATCCGTGCTCTTGAAAATTTGAACTTTGGCTTCGATTCATCTTCACCTTAACCAAGAATAATTTAAAAAAATCCTCTGATATAACAAAATTTCTGTTGAATAAATTATAAAATATTTTGAACCCTTACGCGTTGCTGTTAGTTTTATCAATCCGAACAATATTTTTATCTGTTTTCTACATTTTTGGCTGTAAACTTGTTTTAGGTTTTAACAGAGTAGTGTTTGATCCTTTGATCTTGATGCTTGCTCCTGCGGTGGCGGGCGATGAGGGCAGGATCAAACATGTCGCGCGTCGGAAGTTAGGAGTGACAAAGTGCGCTATCCGTTAGTAGTGTTTGATCCTTCGACCTTGACGCTTGCTCCTGGGCAGTGCGTCAAGAAAGCCCGAGAAGTCGTCAGTTGTTTTCTCTCTCGGGTCGCGTGCCTGTTTTCTCTGAGTGCTTTAATATTGCCGAGCAAACGAGTGAAGCTGAAAGTGGATTGTTGCTGCTCACTCAAGGATGACGGATCAATTGGTGTGCTCGTTTCATGCTACTATTACTAATCTATAAAATATGTATGACTGCACATTTAATCGTATATATGATTTTTCAACCAACTAGGAATGGTTCGTCACCGTGAGTGTCGACATAACCTCTGATTCATGAATTATTTATGTTTATTTATTTTTTTTTCAAAGCACCCCATTTTTTTACCTTTATTTTTGTAGTTAAAAAAACTTTGAATGGTTCGACACTACAAGTGTAGACTTGCGAAAGGTTCACTTCATTCAACAAACTTTGGATGGTTCGTCACTGTAAGTGTCGGCATAAGAATAAGAGTGTTAGGAATGTTACATTTAGGTATTTGTTCAACAAACTTTGAATGGTTCGTCACCTCAAGTGTCGGCATAATTTCCCTCTATATAGAAACTGTTCATTTAAATGAAAATATTATATTTACATATAAGAATGTTTATATCTCACAAATATTTTTTTCTTATGGTCTAATCGCTTATCAAAGTGAATCCTGTGACCCAACGATTCTCCCCATTAACAAACATACCAACCAGTAACCTTTGTGGAGATGCAGAGGCAAACACGGTCTCCAAATAGCAAAGGTTTAACACTAACATTCCTTCCCCCAATCCCACCTGACTGCAAGGACGTGGCCGGCGCCGTTATTGACCCTGTATTAATAGAGGCACTGAATTATGCACAATGAAGAAGATTATGGCCAATCTCAGCCGAACTTCTAGTTGATTCTTTGTGCATTTTTACTGACTTCGGTCAATCAAGGAATAGCAACCATTGATATGTGTAGTCAGTCTAAGCTAAGCTAAGCTAAGTAAACTTGTTTTAGGTTTTAACAATAGCAAAAGTACTGCAAATTAAATTTAACCTAAAAATAACTAAATTAAGTATAAACTGGGAACCAACATTACGTAACTTCAACAGAATATAAGTTAGTTTAAATTGTTTTCCGAATGTTTTTTGAGCGCTACGGTATGTCAAACTGTTATTCGTCAGATTATCCTGACGTTTCAGTCAGTAATTAATTTAAAATTAATATATAACTTATATAATTTCTGGATTTTTATGATTTGTATTAACTCAAATGATGAGGAAAATAAATAAAAAATAGGGGGGGGGGGGTACTTGATATGCTACGTATTTTCCAAGGGGGAGTATCAGCATTTGTGACTAAATGCTACGAGGGGA